>NC_141687.1:1293823774-1295023774 GCF_964263255.1 Lissotriton vulgaris
TTGGTATCCCCTTAGTAAATGATGTTGTGCAGAAAAAGGAAGAGTGCTTATTGGCAAACGAATACTGTGCTAAGCCATCCAATATTAGACCACATCAAATTGAATCTTTGTAAGTTCTTACCCGAGAAACACAAGGGATACCAAATTTTATAGGCAGTAGAGTCCATTATATAAGGTACCAGATATTACAGCAATGCCAAAGCTGTAATATGTATGCAAAACGGGTGGAATACCTGGGATCCAACTTCTTGATTTACAAATAACCACACTGTATGCCTTTTGTTATTAGGGTTGTTTATTTACCCTCTTTTTTCTTTAATTGTTTTGGAAGACTTCATAAGGGAAACTCTCTTATTTCCAGAAGATCATAAAAGTTATACCACAATCAACATTAATTAAATCAACAAATAAACATGACATTGGACAAAACTCAATTGTTGTTAAATGACAAACATACGATCAAAATGGCACAATATGTTAAAACCACACGGATAACTCATGTGTGTGTAATCAAATTCTTTTTCAATTCAAAGAAAAAATGTTGCTATTTATCACTAAATAAAGAAGCAGATAACGCCAACTCATTCAATGCGAATGGCCTGATTTGACAATTCAATTAATTGATGTCATTAAAGAATATGCTGACGCGTTTCTAGCCACGTTTTAATTCCTTTGCAGGCTTTCATCAGGGCTTCTTATTATGAGCATATTGAAGCAATCTTATTGGTGGTTTTTGCGAAAAGAGCTTTTGTGACTCCAATTTTCAATTGGTGACCAAACTGAGGTTTATCTTCTGAGCGTGCTTATCTCGTTCTGATCCTTCGGAAATTCTGAAGGCGACCCAATTCTTCTATACCGTCTTTTTCTACATTCGAATACTCTTTACCAGTAAAACTCTTCTTTGGTCCAGAGATCACTGTAACTTTCATCCGCCACTGGTAAGCAACACCGTCGGGTTGTCGCGTACAGCCTTGGCTACCCGGATGTATTTAAATTAATTTCCTGTTGTCGAAAAAGCCTGCTTCGACAACAGGAAATTGAGTTATTTGTGTGGTTTTAACATATTGTGCAATTTTGGTCGTATGTTTGTCATTTAACAACAATTGAGTTTTGTCCAATGTCATGTTTATTTGTTGATTTAATTAATGTTGATTGTGGTATAACTTTTATGATCTTCTGGAAATAAGAGAGTTTCCCTTATGAAGTCTTCCAAAACAATTAAAGAAAAAAAGGGTAAATAAACAACCCTAACCACAAAAGGCATATAGTGTGGTTATTTGTTAATCAAGAAGTTGGATCCCAGGTATTCCCTCTGTTTTGCATATTGATTATTGGCCCTACCTGGTTCCTGTCATTAGGGCCTGACCCCTTTCTGGATTAAAGCTGTAATATGTGGCATCCCCATAGTACAATTATGTGGAACACGGAGGGAACGATGACATTTGGCAGGAAAATACTTTGTTCACCCAGACAACAAAATGTCATGTCCAATTGAATTCTGGTAAAGTCTATCTCGAGAAACATAGGGGATACCAAATATTATAGCCCTTATGAGACATTATATTTGATATCCTCCAAAGGAACCAGATGTGAAAGCTTGCACAGTGAAAGCAAAACTGTGAAAAGATGTAGCAGTCTGCTAGCAAATAAAGAGCACCTTAAGTTAATATGTGGCTAACAGGTAATGGTTGAAAAGTTGGGGATTCTAGATATTACAGCACTGTAGAAGGTGTAATATGCAGCATCCCCACAGTAAAATATTATGGAAAACACAGGGAAGGGTGCTATTTGGCAGGAAAATACTTTGTCCACAGAGTGCCATGTCAAATTGAATCCTGGTAAGCTCTTCCCCAAGAAATATAAGGGATACCAAATATTATAGCCCAAACAAGGCATTATATTTGGTATTCCCGAAAGGAACCAGATGTGAAAGCTTGTGGAATCAAATGAAAAATGCAAAGAATTAGCGTAATCTACTATCATATAAAAGGTAACTTGAATTGGTCAGTGGGCTAAAAGCTAACCTGTTGAAAAGTAGGGGATATCAGAAATTACAGCAATGCAGGAGCGGTAATATGTGATATCCACACAGTAAAAGATGTTGGAAAACACAGTAAAGGGTGTTATTTGGCAGGAATATACGGTGTTCTTCTAGCCCAAAGTATGCCATGTCAAATTGAGTCCTGGTAAGCTCTAACCCGAGAAACAGAGGGAACACCAAATATTACAGCCCTTGTAAAGCATTATATTTAATATCCTCAGAAGGACCCTGGTGTGAAAGCTTGAGGAATAAAATCACAAATTATGAAAAGGTACTGCAGTCTGCTATCAAATAAAAGGCAACTTGAGCTGAAAAGTAGGGGAAATTAATTTTACAGAAATGCATGAGCTGTAATATGTGGTATCACTTCCGGAAAAGATATTGGAAAACTCAAGCAAAGATTATATCTGGTAGAAAAAGTAATGTATTCGTGGAGCCTACATTAGGCCATGTAAAATTGTACCCTGGCAAGTTCAATCTTCATAAAAATAGGGGCTACCAAATATTTTAGGCTGTACAGGCCATTATATTTGGTATAATCCAAATGAACCAGATGTGAAAGCTGTGAAATTATATCAAGACTGTAGGCATCTAACAAATAAAAGGTCACTGGTCAGTGTCTAAAAGGAAACCTTTGAAAAGTGGGGACAAAGATATACTAATGCATGAGCAATTTTGTTTGCTACCCCCATACAAAACGATATTGGAAAACACAAAGATTGGTACGCATTGTTAGAAAAAATATTGTGTTCACATAACCAATATGGACATGTCTAGTTACTTATCCATTTCAAATGTTTTCTAAATGTGAAATAGAAAATGCTATAGAGCAAAGGGAGAGTGTGCTGTAACCAGTAGCACCCAAGATTGGCTGCTAGTCACTAACCAGACTAAGTAGAGGGAGTATCCACCACCTAAAACCAAATGACATATTAAGGCTAAAGATATTTTATAGCTTTCATTTTTTTTTTTGTAATTTGCAATATTTACCCTTAAAATTGGTATGCCCTTTACTTTGCACCTGAAGCAACACACCTATAAACTCTGACTGTAACTTTTATGTGTTAAAGTGAAGCTTGCGCTGCAGGTATTTGAACGTCTGGATTCTCTTTGGGTTGTTGACCATAAGCCTATTCATTGCCACACAACACTTTTCGTGTTCTCAAGCCAGTCAGTCTTCTCTTTTAAACTATAAGAGCGCTTTGCATGCTGCAATTTTTCAGCCATACTGTCAATCTTAAAAGAGAAACTAAAAGTCCCAGAATGTCTATGTTGATCAAAAAGAGAAAATTTACATCTCTCATAATAAAGAGAGACTTGACACTGGGGCTGCACCTGAAACAAATATCATTTGGTTATGTTTACTATTCCGAAACAGTGTTTGCACATGAAAAGGTATTTGTGTAAAATGCCCTATATTCATTTGTAACAATTACCCTTCCTTTTAATAATCATTGTAGAAAATGACCATATTTTGTGTGGCGTCCCTCCAGATTTTTCCTATATCTTCTTTTGCTGGCTTTACAACTCTGTGGAATTTACCCCTGCTAGTAGAGTGCCTGTGCTCCCTCTTAGAAATGGTTAATTTGGCGTATTCCTCATTGGCTGTCCCTACTATATGATGTAGAAAGTGAACACAGGATCCAGAAATGTAATGGCATTAGAGGACTGCAGTGCCTATGGTGCCATCAACTACAGCGACAGGGCACACATGGCTTAAGGCCTACCCTGTGTATTCCTGACTGCTTCACTGTAAAAATCTACTGTGCATTCATTTAACAAAACGTTTTTTTTATTAGGTAAAATCATTTTGTTTAAATATCAAAATGTCACTCCTGTGTAGGCCGTATAGCCCACAAGGCAGTGTGCATGGTCTACGAAAGTAGAACAGTAGAAATATACCTCCTAAATACAGTTTCTTTCTGCTTGCATCTGTGGTTGGGGAGAACTATTCTTTCTCATTCTTGCAGTCGGCACGCCATGTTTTATCACTGTGCAACAAATGTAAAGCCGCCCACCCCTGTATTTCTCTCATTCCCAGCCCACAACCCCCCATTTCTCTCAACAGTCAGTGGTGAGGATAAAATAGTGGAGGCTCACCTGGATGCTTTGAACTTAAATGCATGAAGTCTGCCCTCCGTGTGAAAGTGCCTCTGCTAAGAGCTGTCTCGCATCTTTCGCTAGTACTTCTTTTTTTGTGTTGCTGCCGCTGCATTAGATTTGCAACCCCTCAACCATAAGTACGCAGTTTGCGATCCCTTAACAAAGATGCTGCATCCTAACCTGATTATCTTCAGCTTTGATAGTACCTTAACTAAAATGGGGTCCTTAGGGGGACAATGTTCGGGTGCTGCGCTGGTCAAAATAAGCCATTTTGCCTTCCTTCTGCCTCCGGTGCTGGCTGAGCTGCTGAAGGCCCCTGAAGGCAGCAATGAGCCCATGGGGTCCACGCTGCTGCAGCAGCAGCAGGTGAAACTGGGCCTGGCGAAGCTGGAGCAGGCAACGCGCATGGCCTTGGAGCTCCATTTGTTCAGGTAGAGTAGGGGTGGTGGGCTGTCTGGAGAGTTATGATCTGTGTGACCACCTTCTCCACTAGGAGTAATGATATCAAGAAAATCATTAATAAACATTGGGCCCTGATATCAGATGATGATATCAAGCAGAGTAACTTGCCATTACACTCCTTTAAGAGAGCAAAGAACATCAGAGACTTGGTTGTCAATTCCTTTTTGGACACCACAAAACCCCCACCATCTTATCGCTCTGGAACCTCCCTCCTATACTAGGACACCACAGATGTGGGACTTGCGCAGCATGCACAACCACCATCCAAACAAAGGAGTTTGTGCACCAAGAACGTACTTTCGCATTGAAATCATACACCAATTGTAACACGATGAACGTGATTTACGTGATTAAATGTCCATGTGACAAGGTGTATGTTGGACAGACACAGCAAAAAGTCAAGGCAAGAATCTTACAACATGGGAGCCGCATCCGGTGTAATGTACTTGGTGCTCCCATGGTAGATCATTGTCAAAGGCAGGGACACACGCCCAATGTCATGAAATGGATAGTCCTAGAGAAAGTCACATTAGGTCCTGGGGGAGGGGATATTTCGCTACTCCTGAATACATGTGAGTCCAAATGGATGGCAATTCTGGACTCGATAAATAATGGCCTTAATGAGGCAGACAGTATTTATGCTGAGCTAGCTAGGTTGGGTCGCTGAATTTTTCTAATTTTTCTCTTTCCAACATTTCAAATCACATGCTAACTAATCTAATTGGGGCTTTTTACCTTGCTTTACCCTCCTGTGTGAGAGGTACGCAATGTCCGATAGATAATGATGCTGAACATGTGTATGAGTCGCCTTCACCCTCTTGGATGAGAGGTGCGCGATTTAATCTATGTGTCTGTGGTTTTAATGGAATACTCTTCCTTGTGTAAATATATATGCGTAGCCATCAGCACCAATATGACGCCTATATGTATTAATTTTGTTTTTTTCATCTACCTACATAACTTTTAATATTCATTATTACAACGTGCCCAGGTATTTTCCATACTATTACTCCGAGGCTTTAGCGATGTCCATAGCCTTTCGTTAATAAAGTTTTCCGCGACTGCAATCCCCGCAGTCTGTCTTCGATTGCCCTCTTGCGGCGTACCGTCAGAGTGCACGTACACGCCTCTGCCGCTATACGCTACCAGCGTGAGCTCGTCTCCTTTTGAGACAGCAGAGCCCCACGAACAGGTCACGGCTACTCGTTGCTTCGACAAAGGTGAGACTCTTCGCAGTTCCCTATCCATTGATCTGGCGACACCCTCCTAAATCATTTACTAACGTCTCCGTGCGATCCTTCTGTATTACAGTACAAGATGGTGACCGCTGCCCCATTTCTGTGAAACTCGGATCCTCTTGCCTATGCATGTAAGTGGATCTAAATGTGCAGTAATTTACTGGGTAATCGGCAATACCAGTCTGTTACATCTATTGCTCCCTCATTTTGCTTGTAGTAACCTGTAGCGTTCTAGTTGTTGGTAGCTCCGGCCTCGGCCGGAACTACGTACACAAATTATATCACCTTCTGGCCAGGCGTGGCCAGAAGGCTATAAATAAATGGTCGGAAGTCGCACGGGACTTCCGGTCCGACCAACTATCCAGAGTGTTCACTCGTGTCTTGTCTAGTCATTTATATATATCTATATCACCATATGCCTATGCACTCACCCCTCTACACTGGCGACGAGTGGGTGACGCATTCAGCAACATCGCCTGCCGAATCGCCGTCCGAAGAGGCACCAAGAGTGACGGAGCGGCGCACAGGCAAGCAGGACAGTCCAGTGCCGAGCGGTTTGCCCTCCACAGGCATCGAGCAGTGCCCAGCAGCCCGAGGACGTCCGCGACCACAACGGTGAGCAGCGACAACCCCGTGCTGCGTGGGGACACCAGTGGTGCGGAGAGACAAGCAGGAGAAGGCCCGAAGCAGTGTCTGCACGCGTGCGTGCGAACAGGCCCGAGCGCATTAGGCGCGCATGCGCACAAGGGAAAGGCCCGGTAGAGACGCCTGACAGAGGCGCTGGGAGCGCGAAGGCCGCGCAGAGCCACGAGGTGCCCCAGAGTGACGCACACCTACCCAGTACAGCGCGACACAAGCGCTGAGACTGCATCGGTCTCCCCAGAGAGGAAAAGAAAAAAAAATATACAAACAGACAAGAGACTCATCGAACCAACAAGCATTGTTACATCCAAAGTGGAAAAAAAAAAGTTTTATAAGAGGAAAACACTTTCCTAGGGGCGGACAAACAACAAAGAGGCAATGTCAAACCCACCAGGCAACCAGAACCAGCAAGCAGCGCCACAACAGCAAGCAGCGCCACAATAGCAGGCAGCTCCGCAACAAGTAGTGCAACAGCAAGCAGTACCTCCAAATCAACAAATACATCCATCAGCTCACTCGCAGATTCAGGCACTCCCGCCATTCAGCGAGCTAATTGAACCTTCCACAGCAGCACCGAGGTGGGCAGTATGCATAGGACAACTGAACAACTACGTCATAGCCACTCGTGAAACCGATAACACAGTCAAACGCTCCCTATTACTGCACTTTGGGGGCACTGAAATCTACAAACTGTTCTCCCACCTTCCAGATACCGGCAACGCTAATGACTACGACGCCACCGTGCGAGCACTCAATACACACTTTGACCCCCAGCTCAACCTGCACTATGAGCGGTTTAAGTTCAGACAATCTAAACAAAGAGAAGGTGAGACGATGGACGCCTTCCATGCCCGACTAAGGGAACTGGTGAGCACATGCGCCGAAGATGATCACACTAAAGAAGTTACAGCACAGATCATTCAAGGGTGCCGGAACAAGACTCTAAGAACACTAATACTGCGCCAACGCAACATCACGCTCGACGAGATTCTCATGCTTGCACGGTCACATGAGTTATCTGATGTCCGGTCGACAGCAATGGAGGCCGCCATGACCACCCAAGCGGAAGCAAGTGCTGTTGTAAAGACAGAACGAGTTGACGCCGTCCGCACATCAGGTAGAGGTGGACGGGGAAGATGGCCGACCAGAACCCCGAGACGAAAATCCTGTGGATACTGTGGGCGTGATGAGCATAGTCAAGATGGGTGCCCTGCAAGAGGGAAGAGATGTTCGAAATGTGGAACACCAAACCACTTTGCCAGCGTGTGCAGAGGAGGATTCCGCGGAAGAAACACAGCGGGGAGACGGACCGTAACAGGAGCAGTCAGGCAATTAAGTCTGGAAGAAACTCAAGAATCAAGATCCATGACAGCAAGACAACATCGCCATGCACGATTAGATGACTCCTCCACTGACGATGAAGGAGAGTGCTACTTCGTATCGTTCACGAAAGACCTGAAAAGAAAGCAAAGACCCCAACCAAAGTTCCAAATTCAAATTGGTGGGTCAGAAGTCACAGGGGTCATAGATACCGGTGCAACAGTGAATGTGATGGGTATACAGCACTGCAAAAGCCTTAACCCGAGACCGCAGTTGACGCCTTCTAAAATCAAGATAATGACATACGGCAGCCAGACTCCACTCCTTCTGCGTGGGAAAATGCAAGTACAAGTTAAAGCGGAAGACCGTGAAGTAACAACCACATTTCACGTAATCGACAAAGAAGCAGATCTGCTAGTAGGGAGCCACACAGCAGAGGACCTCAACCTAGTCGCGTTCGCCAACGCAGTCAAGACACTCCAAACGGAAGACATATTACAGCTGTTCCCGTCACTGTTCAAAGGTTTGAGAACAATTAAACGACAGTCAATCAAATTACACATTGATAAAGCCGTCCAGCCAATTGCTCTGAAACACCGGAGGATTCCGTTTCTCCTACGAGCAGCAGTCGAACAAGAACTGACAGAACTTGGAAAACAAGGAGTCATAGAAAAAGTCACTGGACCAACGCCGTGGGTGTCGCCCATGGTGATAGCCGAGAAACCTCGTCAACCAGGGAAGATCCTAATTTGCATAGACATGCGGATGCCCAACAAGGCAATAAAGAGAGAAAGACATATAACACCCACCGTAGATGACATACTCACAGATCTGAACGGAGCCCAATGGTTCTCTAAGTTGGACCTCAACGCTGGATACCACCAACTCCGACTAGCCGAAGAGAGCAGGTACATAACGACGTTCTCGACTCACCTCGGTCTTAGAAGATATAAGAGACTAAATTTCGGGATATCCTCAGCGGCAGAAATCTTTCAAAATACAATTCGAGAAATACTATCTGGCCTACAAGGAGTGTTAAATGTAAGCGACGATATCCTGATACACTCCAAGACCAGTGAGGAACATCACCAGCATCTGAGATCCACACTCACGAGACTAGCTGAACATGGAGTAACACTGCATAAGGAGAAATGCAAATTCTTTCATAAATCGATAGAATTCTTCGGCTACGTATTCAATTCTGATGGAGTTCAAGTTGATCCCAGGAAGTCACAAGCCATAAAGTATGCCTCAGCGCCAACCACAGCCTCAGAAGTGAGAAGCTTCCTGGGCATGGCCCAATACTGTACCAGGTTCATACCGAACTTAGCAACCATCGCCGAACCACTCCGCCATCTAACGAAAAAAGAGAGCCCGTGGAAATGGACAGAAGTTGAGGAAGAAGCATTCAATAAAATCAAGAACGCCCTCCTAGATGGAACGACCATGGCTTATTTCAACACGACCAGACCCACCGAAATACTGGTCGATGCCAGCCCCGTTGGACTGGGAGCACTCCTCACCCAGGAAACGGAAGCAGGAGTATGGGCGCCACTAGCGTTCGCGAGCAAGGCCCTCACCGCCACTGAGGCGAGATACTCCCAAATCGAGAGAGAAGCGTTAGCAGTAAAGTGGGCATGCAACCATTTCCATCTCTACATAACCGGACACCCCTTCAGAATGGTTACCGATCACCAACCACTGATTCCACTGTTCAAAGGCACAGCGCCTCATCCGCCACCACGAATCGAAAGATGGGCGATCCAAATCCAACAGTACCAAATGGATCTCGTGTCCAGGCCAGGAGCTAAGAACCCGGCAGACTTCTTATCTCGACATCCCGCTAAGGAAGAAGCACAAGAAGAAGAGCCCGAAAGACAGACCGAAGAGTTTGTGAATATGATATCACAGGGAGCATGCCCCCAAGCAATGTCAGCAGACAAAATCATGGAACAATATGCCAACGACACTGTCCTGAAGAGAGTAGAGAATGTGGTGCACACAGGGTCCTGGGAAGGCTTCCTGCGAGATGTACATGGCTGGAGCGAGCCTGACCGCGCACGACTCAATCACTTCTGGAAGATACATAACGAGATCAGCATCGCTGAGAATGGCCTTATCTTAAGAGGCTCAAGAGTGATAATTCCGACGACCCTGCAGGAACAAGCGACAGTGTTAGCACACGAAGGCCACCAAGGCACCAGGAGAATGTAGGCCCGTATGCGGCAAAAGGTCTGGTTCCCGAACTTGGAGGACGCAGTTGACACCATAGTGAAGAACTGTCGGGCGTGTCAGCTAACAGGAAGAACTGAAGCCCCTGCACCAATCATCACCGAGGAACACGCACCAGCACCGTGGTCCTGGGTTAGCCTAGACTTTGGCAGTTTTCCGGACGGAAGGGTCACTGTGGTTCTAGTGGACAGCTATACGAAGTACCCAATTGTGGAGGTAGCCCAGTCTACAAGTTTCAGGAACATTCAACCTATACTGAGCAAGACTTTTGCATTGTTTGGGATTCCTCAACAACTGAAAACGGACAATGGACCCCCCTTCCAGGGAAGTGAGTTCAAAGAATTTATGCAAAAAGTAGGAATTCATCATCGCCTCATAACGCCACAGTGGCCTCAAGCTAATGGCGAAGTAGAAAGATTCATGAGGACAATTAATAAGGTGTTAAGAATATCTGCAGTAGAAGGAACCAATCCTGAAGATGCTCTTCAAAGCTTTCTACGAGAATACAGGAGCACTCCACACAGCACTACACAAAGATCGCCATGGGCTCTCATGTTCTCAGGCCCCAGGCGTGACTTGCTACCCATGGCAGAAGAATGGAGGCCTGAACCATATCATCCAGAGTGCACCCAAACCCGGAGGAGAAGAACTAACGACAAGGCAAGTAAGAAGAGAGGGGTTCAAGACAGATTGCTGGTCCCCGGAGATCGTGTGCTCATTCGAGCTCGGAGGCCTGGAGGGAAATTCAGAACACCATATGAGGTCGAGCCATGGATTGTCAGGACAAGCAGAGGCACGGCAGTGACAGCTCTACGCGAAGGTGAAGAGGTAACAAGAAACGTGTCGTGGTTCAAGCGAATCCTAGCGACGCCTGCCAACACGGAGCGTCAGACAGGTACACCGGAAAGGCAAGACACCAGTAGTGAACCAACAGGTGTTACTTAGAGCAATTCGCCATCCACCCCGTCCACTGGGATCACTGAACCGCTGACGCCATCCACGAGAGCATGCCCTGAGAACACTCCGGTAAGAGGAAGAAGGCAGTACAGCCTCCGACCAAATCCCAGGCCCAGTCAAAGACTTGCTGACTTTATGTGCTAATCTAATTTGTCTCAAAGGACTAATTTGGGAAGGGATGTAGCGTTCTAGTTGTTGGTAGCTCCGGCCTCGGCCGGAACTACGTACACAAATTGTATCACCTTCTGGCCAGGCGTGGCCAGAAGGCTATAAATAAACGGTCGGAAGTCGCATGGGACTTCCGGTCCGACCAACTATCCAGAGTGTTCACTCGTGTCTTGTCTAGTCATTTATATATATCTATATCACCATATGCCTATGCACTCACCCCTCTACAGTAACCCAATGCCTTGATGGAATGGTTCCACTCGTTCTCTTTGGATTAAATCACCATCTGAAAAACTTCAGTTACATGTGAGTGAATCGGCGATTCATGTTGATCAAACCCCTTTGACTCGTGCAATTGGTAGGTATGAATCATATGCTTTTTTGCTTTTCATCTGCAGTTTTGAGATGACCATGCTGGCATCAATTCTCTACGAGGATTTTAAAGACTCTAATTAACAAGTGAGTTTCTCCTGAGATCCTGGTCTTTTGTATGCGGAGTATCACTCAAACTGAATTAAAGCGAACCTTTCACCCTGATTTCTCGGTTCTTTTTTCTGACATTTTCCTGTCCCATGTTGAGAGCCGGACGGCCCAACTGCCCATGGTAATTGATCCTTGGATTTTAACCTTTTTGACACTCCTGTTTTTTAGCAATCAGTAATAATTATTTCACCTCATTCCACAGATTCCTTGCCCCCCGGATCCACTTTGTCCTGATGAAGACCCCACTTTAAGGTTAACGTATACCTACCTGTTAGTCCAGGGGTTGAAACGTCGACGACTACAATTATACACCAGCCGACGCAACCAACAATGCAAATTGCTGAACATTAGCGTTAGCATGGTGGTTTATAAATTTTAGGGCATTGGTTGCTCCAATTGTGAATACTGGCTCAGTGGTTTGAAGCCAGATCGAGAATTTTTGTTTATATTGTCATCTTTATTGTGTATTGTTCGCTGCTTTGCACTATGATCGATTCTGCACATCCCTTTTCCTCACATTTACACTCATTCTTACTCCCTCTTTCCCTGGGGCACCTTTTTATAATGGATTGAGTTCTAAAGAATGTTTACAGCATAAAGATGCATTGTGATTAAATAACAGTGTGTATAAGGAAACTCATGGATTTTGTTGTATTTTGTGATATATACTTTGTGTACTTTTAGATACATCCCACTGGGACCCCTCTTTTTGTATACTATAGCACCCAGGTCCCAGTGACTTTTTGGGTAAACCCCCCTTCTGTATAACGTGTCTGGGCAGTTACAGCATCACAAGTTTGGCAGGAGTGTTTTGTAATACAATACATGCTGAATACCTGAAACTGTTATCTGCCTTTGCAAGGCATACAAAATGTTTCTGGAGCGTGCTTTGGGTATAGTTATACTTCTGATTTAAGAGGCTAGACTATTGTTTTTTCAGAGTGCAGCGCAGCCTTATTTCTTCTTCGTAGTGCTTCAGTGAATGTATGGGTCAGGCTTTTGGTGAGAGAATAAGGACTTTCACCTATCCCATCAACAAAAGCAGTACATTAAACATTCTGGGACTGTACTACAGATGAGTGCACCAGCGCTAATTGCCGCTGTGCACCAGAGTATGTCTGTGCATTTGCGTCTGTGCGCTAATACAATATGCGCACAGACGCAAACACTTATAACCATAGAGTTCAAAGTCTTCAACAACATCACGTTGCATTATAGACTGATCCTCTGTTTTTTTGTTTTTTTAAACACACTTCATTGGCATTTACTATCAGTCTGTTCATCCACATATCCTGATACAAAAATATTATGGCCATAGCTGTTGGCAATATATCCCCCAACCCATCCTTCATTCCTCTGCAGTTTGTAATGGATATGTCTTTGTCTACTCTCATTTTCTGAGGGAATAATGTTGCGGTGGCCTCTTGTTCCCCCCCCACACCCAACCAATCCAAAACAGTTAACTAGATGCCCCGCACTGCTGTCTCCCCATTGTATCCCTAGAGCTCTGAAGGTTACCTCTCTCGTGTCTGACCGTCTGTGGAAGCCCTTCGCGGGTGCCCCCTGTTCTGTATGTACCCTTCCCTGTGATGGTAAATTATATATCCCTCCCTGTCCGGGATCCCCCTGTGCCCTCTCATCCTGCCTTGGTCACTAAGGATGCTCCTATTGAGGTGGTCTCTCAGGGGTAGAAGCGTCAGACTCCCATCCGTCTCACTGCATGTCGTCCATCATCGTCTCCCAAGCCCTGGCTCTCTCCTCCTTTCCTATCCCTTGCCTCGCATTTCTCAAGAGGACCCTGCTCTCGCATCATGCCCACGTTACTAGCTCCCGTTTCCACCATTGCACACTGGGGCCTCTCGGGTCTTTCCAGTTACAAGTGATTTCCCCCTGCACCAGGACAAAGGCGAGGTCTATAAACCTGTCTGTGGTCCTAGTTTTGGCTGTGTGTGAAAAACATCTCAGCAGTACATGTGTAGGTGTGCATGGGATTACCCTCTTCGTGATCCTAGCCGTATCCTGTGTCACTTCCTGCCAATAATGTGTTAAAGAAGTACAGCTCCACATCATGTGGATGTACGTCGCTCGCACTGTAGTACATCTCGGGCATCGGGCGTCCTCCCTTGAAAAATATCTGTTAATACATTCTGGGGTTAGATATTTATCTAGTTATTTATTTATGAGACTTATAAAGCGCGCAAATACCCGTGTGTGTCTCGGTGCTGAGGACAGCAGCATCTACCAAAACCGAGGGGATTATCGATTAAACAGCCAGGTTTTTGTCATTTTCCTGAATGCTAGTAAAGACTGTCAGGATCTGATATTTAATGGTAGGAAGTTTTGCAGTGGTGACGATGAAGCGCTTGTCGCCCCATGAGGCGGTTTTGGTACGTGGCACCCTAAGCAGAAATGCATTAGAGGAGCAAAGGGCCCTAGTAGGAATATAAGTAGCTAACTTCTCAATTAAAAACTGAGGTCCAATGTCACACGAAGCTTTGTACGCAATGCACAAGGCCTTGAACTTTATGAGATTTTTCACAGGGAGCCAATGATACTTCTGAATGACATGGGAGATGGGCTTATATTTGGGGGTTCCTGAGAGCATTCTGGCCGCTGCGTTCTGGACTGATTGTAGTTTGTGAATTACCTTGTTTTGGGCATTCACAAGAAGCCCATTATAGTAATCGATGGTGGACATAACAAGTGAACTGACCAAAGTTTTACCCTCGGTAAAGCGAAGAAATTGTAGAATCTTTTTGATCATTCGCAGTTTATGGAAGGAGGCTGAGACCACCGAATTAGCATGAGGAGCAAATGTCAGCCTGTCATCAGATATGACGCTCAGATTCCTGACCTTGGTGACTGGAAGAGGAGGGGGATCCTGTGGGGACGGCCACCAGGCAGAGGACCAGATGAGGAACAACTTGCCGAAAATCATAACCTCTGTTTTTATCAGAGTTCAACTTAAGGCAATTGCTGGACATCCAACTGCTAATGGCCAGCATGCCCTGTTGAAAGTTGGCTGCTACCTTACCTTACCACCATCATTGTATATAGACAGCACCAGTTGTGTATCATTAACATACGATGTTAGGCCCATCCCGTGTGCCTTGATGACTCTGGCTAAGTCCGACACATATATGTTAAAAAGTGTCAGGCTTAGTGATTTGGCTGGGAGGGGCAGGCTGGCTATTGGCCTGTAATTCTTAGTGTCAGATCGATCTAGGTTTGGTTTTTTTTAGCAACAGGTTTATAATGAATTTCTTCCAGGTTGCGGACTATATACCTGAAATAAACATAGCATTACAGATGCTAGATAGAACAGGTGCAACCTGTTCAATGTCTGGTAAAAGTACAGCTGGAGGACAAGGGTAGGTGATGGAGCCCGATTTAACAGAGATAAGCATGGTGGAATGTATAAAAGCTAATCAGGTCAAAGCGGGCACGACTCCCAATTGACTTCGTCTGCCGATTCCCAATGCTCTGCCTCACGTACGTCTTTTGTTGACTCTCCCCATACCTGGAACGGTGTGGGAGCAGGCCGATCAGTAAAGGCACCAGCGGGTACCCACTTTGGGTTTATATAGTCCTCTCCTGCGCAAGGGCAGTCGAGTCCAAGCACATGGGGTGTGGAGCCCAAATGCGATGCACGGGGGCAGCGCAGAAGCGATGCCGCAAGGAGTGCCGAAAAGGGAGCAACCTACCCCGGCACCTGTTCCCCACTCTCCTCGCAAGTAGGATTCGATCAATGTGGCCTGAGGTCATGTGGCTGTTCAATATGTCAGTACGGGCAAAGCCCCCAACCCCGGTCCCTGTCTCTCTTGGGTCTACTCCCCTCGCTCAGCCCGCATCGGTGTGGGTGTCAGCTCGTCACCTGCTGCAGTCGGAGAGCACTTCCACCAGAAGTTCAAAGTCACAGTGTCCCGGCCCTCCTCGCCACTCCAATATCCTCTAGACCTCCCGCTGCCACCTCTCCTCACCGCTCCATGGGCAGCAGCCCCCTGCTCTCCATCTGTCAAGTCGCCTGAATGGAGGGGGTTGTGATCGTAGCTGAGGCGGTCCGACCCGCCTCTCAATCCCAGGCTTAGGAGGTGTGCTCCCTCCACTAGCGACACTGCCGGCTCCTCCCGGAGCCTCCCAGATATGCAGCCAGGTCCACCGGCTCCACTGAGTAGCCCGGGCACTGCGACCCTGGTAGGCGGGCCCCCGCTCACAGTCGGCTGCCCCACAGTACTCCACACACGGACCCTCAATGGCTCAGGGCACCTCTGCCTCCCCTCCTTGCTTCTTCACTGTCTGGAGCCCGCAGCGCGTGCATTAGTCCCAGAGGCCCCAGGTCCTCGGTGTCATTTTCTCTGGCCGCGTCTCCCTCTCCGCCTAAGCCAGGTCCCGCCTCTTCGTTCCGGAGGCCGCGAAGTCCTGCTCATCCAGTGCTCTGCCAGCTCAGATCGCCCCTCGAATCCACATTGTGCGGGAGACAGTCGCCAGTTGCTCCCTTAGAGTCATAGCTCAAAGAGCGAGCGCCAACTGGGCTAGCCCGCGTCACCTCCCTTCAGCTCATTTCACAGTGAAGGTGAGCTGTTGCGCCCCGATTTTCAATTCCTGCCTGCTCCCCCGACCTTCACCTGTCCGGGGATGACTTTGTTAGGTGAAGGGCCCCTCTATTTCGGGCAGGATGGGCTGTGATGGGGGATCACCCGCAGGAGCTCCGGTTCAGGCTCCCTGCTCCATCGGTGTCCAGCCACACCCCCCCACAGACTGATCCTCTGTAAGGCCGTTGGGAGCATAATCTGGCGCACAGTGACAATTAGCGCTGGGGCAGTCGTCTGTAATACAGCCCCGGAATATGAGATCTTTTGTTTGGTCTTCCAATCGAGTAAGCAACAGAGATACTGGGAAGCTGCTGCTGTGAAGGCTCACTCGGAAATGTTGCAGTCCTCAGAACAAAAAGACTGCAATGCTGCCCTTGCTGTGCCAGTCTTGCCATCCCTTCTTTGGCCTCACACGGGTACAAGTTGCAAGGCTCCGGAAACATGTAGCATGCCTTTTGTGTGTATGACATGCACCAGAGAGTTTATATATAGGCCTATATTTGGCAGTCCCAATGCCACAGAGTGGCATAATTGTGTTCATCAACAGGGCATTGTAAACGTGTCCTTGCAACTTGCAGAACACCACATGCAAGTTCTATCAATGGGACGAGTCATCAGACTTTTCCTTCATCAGTCATAATTAGTAACTGTCTCTGGTAAGGTTTGATGGAACACAGCATTTAACATTTGAATGGGTTAAACCAGCGTCCAAATGTAATACTGTGTTGGAAGACTGCAGATTAAGCAGGCATCCAAGTAGCTGACAATGAAGCATAGTTTCGTGGTCACGGCGCCAAACCACCACCAACTTCTGAATTGTAAATGGGATTTTATGTTTAATGAGATCGTGGCCACCATGTAGCCTGATATATCATACAGTCTTGACCAAAGGTCCAATAATGTACAAAACTTTCCTTTGTATAAATATTTTCTATATGTATCCATCTTTTTCTTTCCATACCAACCAGTTGTAACTTTCCTACCCATGCATCACCTACCATCTTTTCATTCAACTGATCACCCAGACATCCATGCATGTACTCATACAGCTGTCCATCCATCCAAGCATTCATACAAATAGCCATCATTCCACCAATCCATCTATCCTAACTGCACCGCTGCTTCGTAAATGCTCACAATACCTGGATGGTAGCCACATAATTCCACTACAAACCACATACAACGACTTTACTCTATAACACATAAATATTTACATTTACAATGCCAATAGCTCTAACTCTCTTTTTCTAAGTGATCACTCCACTGCAAACAAAAACAAGCATTTGCAATGCAATATGTCTCGCATTTGCGAGAGTTTAAGCTATTGGCATTGTAAATGACAATGCCTTTTATTTATCTGTTTTGTAATTAACACATAAATAAAAAATATTGTAATTTACAATGCTAATAGCTCAAACTCTTGTAAATACGAGACCTATTCCCTTGCAAAGAAGCAGCTGCCATTGTCCCGGGCTGCTTGGAAAGTGAAAGCACCCATGGCGCGCTGAATGTTGCAGGAAAGCCTGTTCTGTCTGCGGTAGGAGAAACTCATTTGAAAACCAGCATTAGATTGTGCTGTGCAGCATGAGGCATAAGCGCGCACCAGGTTCCGTGCGTGAAAAACCGCCATGTGGGAAACCAGCATTAAGGTGTGCTGTGCAGCGTGAGACACAAGTGTGCACAAGGACCTGTGCCTTAAAAACAGCATTATGGAAAACCAACATTAGAGTGTGCTGTGCCGCATGAGACACGAGCGTGCACCAGGGTCCATGTATGAAAACTATAATTAGTGTGTGCTCTGTAGCGTGAGGCATGAGAGTGCACAAGGATCCATGTGCGAAAACCAGCCATGTGGGAAACTAGCATTAGAGTGTGCTGTGCAGCGTGAGGCATGAGCGTGCACCAGGATCTGTGCACGAAAACCAGCTGTGTGGGAAACCAGCATTAGAGTGTGCTGTGCAGCGTGAGGCATGAGCATGCACCAGTCTCCGTATGGGTAACCCAGCCATGTGGGAAACTATTATTAGAGTTTGCTGTGCAGCACGAGACATGAGCGTTCACCAGGACCCTTGCATTAAAACCGGTCCTGTGAAAACCAGCATTAGTGTGTGCTGTGCAACGTGAGATACGAGCGCGCACCAGGATCTGTGTGCGACAGCCAGCCCCGTGAGAAACCTGCATTAGAATGTGCTGTGATGCGTGAGACACAAGCGTGCACCAGGATCCATGTATGAAAACCAGCATCAAAATGTGTGCAGTGCTACATGAGACACTAGCGTGGACCATAATAAGTGCATGAAAAATACCCCTGTGGAAAACCAGCACTAGTGTGTGCTGTGCAGTGAGTGACATGAGCGTGAACCAGAATTCCTGAACAAAAACCTGCCATGTAGGTCGCTGGCACGAGAATGTATGCTGTCAGCCACCAGCATGCACCAGGATATGTGTACGAACAAAGACAGTAGGGGAACTAGTCCCAGAATGTGTGCTGTGTAGCCTGAGACACGAGCGTACGAAAGTATCTGGGTTAGAAAACCAGTAAGGTGAGAAACGAACGTCAGAATGTGTGCCACCAGTGTGCACCAGGAACCATGTATGACAAGCATTTGCAATGCAGTAGGTGTCGCATTAGCTAGAGTTTAAGCTGATGGCATTGTAAATGACAATAACTTTATCTATCTGTTTTGCTAATTAACACATACACTATTCAAGGAAGCGGTCGCCATTATCCCTGGCTGCTCGGAAAGTGAAAACATGCATGGCGCACTGAATGTAGCAGGAAAGCGTGTTGTGCCTGACGTAGGAGAAACATATTAAAGAAAATAGAGCTTACAGACTAAAAAAGACGCAGCGTGTAACAACTGAAGTAAAAGGGCCAGTCCTCATGGGAGGTTATAAATGAAGACAAGGCGGTACTAAGGAGGGACTTACAAACCTAATAACGAATCAGAAGCCACCATTTACGAAGGACAATGACACAAGCCAATACGAAGGACAATGACACAAGCTAATGGCAAATATGAGAGGAGAGTGGGCGGGGCTTCTATTCCATGCTCCAATAAATCATGCCACAGAGAAGCGCATGCTCTGACCAGGATCATCCTAAAAAATAAGAAAAAACATTGCCATTTACAACGCCATTAGCTCTAACTTTCACAAAAGTATGAGACCGATTGTGTTGCCAATGCTTGTTTAATTAGCATGGACACAAAAAGATAGAGCAGCTGGTAAAATGCCAAGTATGTTGTATGAGTCAAACTAAACATGCACTGTTATTTAACTTATTGTGCACGTTATAAGTTTGTTATTAACACCTTCAGACATATTCATTGTATGAAAATCAAAACACTTTCTTTCCGTATTGTAATACTTTGCTTTTTTTATTGCCTTTTTTTTAACCTGTACACTTTAATCTTTCGCTCGTTTTGATATTATTTTTCCCCTTATTTGAACCTCTGCCAGTTTGTATTCTCTTCCCCTCATGTTATTTCGTTGCGATTCGATGTGCTTCAGCAATAGTTTCTTTGCTTTCACGTTTATTAAATTAATTGCCATTTCCATTTCGGTTCATTCTATTTATTTCTGTCTGTCTCTCTTCGTGTAAACGTTTCTGGTGATTTATTGCCAGAGCCGACTTTGGCTTCCTGTTGAATCGTGTATCCCTGCACTCAGCCCGAGCAGCGATCAGCTACTTCTGTCTGAACCTGCCCGGGCTGAGTTTCATTTCCGAAAAGTGCCGAAGAGCAGGGGATACAGGATATCGTGGGGATACCACATATTACACAACACCGGCAGGTGCATTGCGGGCTAAAATGACATCACGGGAGCTGTTAGCTGCACAGAGAGACATAGCGCTCTTAAAACGGAACTCCCTGAAATTACGAGTCCGTTATGAACTCAATAACAACAACGGACACTGTGCTCATATTATGGACTGTCTGTGTGATTAATGAGTAGGTGGTCACTCAGCGCGAGACGGCCCCTAGCACGAGCGCTTTCCACCTGCTTCCAACACAAAGTGCTCTCCAGGCCTCCTTTACGTTTAATAATGTAAAGTCGCTGAAGCTTCAAGTATGGCAGCCAGCTCATACAAAGTATGAAGTACACTTTCAAACACATTGGTCCAGTGGCGTAACGAAATTTAAACCACCCCTTCCCCCTCCCCATTCCTGCAAAGTACATTCAGGGGGTCCCCCGCGCTCCGGTCCCTCAGACCAGGGACTCGCCAGTGCCGGAGAGGAGCTCCGGAGCTCTGCCCCTCCCCCTTCCGCTCCGCGGGGGCTTTTGTTACGCCACTGCATTGGTCTCCTTCTTTAAAGAAATAACATTAATAAGAAACTCTCCTCTTAACCATCACATGACCAGCAATTATTTGGTCTGCAATGGACACAGCATAAGAAATTATTATACAGTCAAAATGAGTTTGAAGTGACTGAGATAGATGAGTAGAAATTGGTTTGTTTTTCCATTTTTATAGGTTTTGCCTTTTGGTCCACAAAAAAAAAAGTTTAGTTAAGGAACTAAATTCTCCAGTTACCTTCAAAGTTTGGAAAGTACCACTTGCTTGATTAATAACATACCACCGATCACATTAAACTAATTTTAATTAAATATATCCTTTCATAGCTTCCCTGTTGCTTTGCTAAATTTATGAAAGGTAAGATTCTACTATATATGATATGCGAACTCTGTTACAGTTGAAATTATTGTTTAATCAATTTCCTCTCTTGCCATAAATAAATACGTGATGGCCCCTGCAGGAAATAGCTAGCAAACAGCAAAACATCTACTCATTTCTGTTTCATAGTGTGGAGCAGCAAAGAAAAAATAAACAAGAGTAAAAAAAAATCATCATTTGTCTTCAATGCTAATGTACATTAACTTTTAGAACTTTTGAAAGGGATGAAGACGGGGTGCAGTGCAACTTTGCTCATCCTTTAAATGTCATAAATACATCACAACTTCATAACAGATATATTATATGAATGTGCATCTAGCACGTACTTTATTCTTATGTGGTATAACAATATTAGAAATAAGTGTTGCAGTTGACCATATTTAATTCTTTATTTAATTATTTATTTAGTGTTTTATAGAACGCAAACCTGACCCGTGAGGGTATCAGAGCGTTTTACAGTAGTATCAGGTGGGATACAGAACAAAGGGGGGAGGAGAGCCAAGGGATAAGGAAACAAATAGATACAGTATATGGCAAAACAAACAATCATAATATCCGACTACTTTCAGGGATAGGAGCAAAAACGATGCAATAAACTAGAAAAGCCGTCTCATCACCCTGAAGGATTGTTCGGAAGTGCAGGGTGGGTAACATAAGGGGAGGCAGCCAAGGAATAGTGCAGTGACGATAGGTAAAGTCAGGTTGAGGGGGTGATTGTAGTGTGAACTTCAGGAAAGGAATTTGCCCATTAGGAAAGTTTTGGTCGCCATTTTGAAGTGAACTAGAGACAGTATTCTTCTAATGGGGGGTGAGTTCCATATTCTTGGGGCGGCCCCAGAGAAAGCCCGATTGTATGTTCTTATTTCTAAAGTGCATTTACTGTAGGACTAGGAAATTTACTCAAACTAGGGGGCTTATTTATGAGAGACTTGCGCCGCTGGAGCGTCACTTTTTTTGACGCTCCAGCAGCACACGCCTCTCAATCATATCTATGAGGCTATGCAAAACCACTTTGCGTAGCTTTGCATGGCCTCGAAGCTATAGAGTAAGACAAAACAGCGCGAGTCGCTGCCTTGCCTTACTCTGCATCAAGGGGTTTTCCCACTCAACACCTATGGATTTTGACTGTCCCAGGTTTACCTAATCACATAAACCTGGGGAAGTGCCAAAGCCTTATGCCTCCCCAGAGCAGGCATAAAGTGGAAATATATTTGTATATCTTCCCGTTTTCCCTCTTTTCATGTGTGCTGTATTCTGCAGCACACATAGAAAGAGAAAAAAGCTTCTCGGGATTGTTTTTGTGCAGGAGACACTCTTGCACCATGGTGTTCACCGTATGTCATAGATGCAGGGCATTCCTGCCCTTTCACATTGGTGTAGGGCAGCCCAACAAGACGACTTGAGGCGCTCCCTACGCCAATTCTTCATAAATGAGGCCCTATGTGTTTAACTGTAGTAAGCGAAAATGTATAAACCATCTGTACTGAATAGACATTTAGTCACTATAAAGATGAAAATTGACTTTCATAATGTGTGCCTTAACACATTTAACAAAATGTACTGTTTAGATAACCTGATAAGAACCATCCTCATATATGTAGATTTTGATTTAACTAGAAACAATAAAGAGTTTATATGGTGTGTGTATTAATATTTTATATATTTCTTTTTAATTTAGTTCTTAGCCATACTTATTAATGGTTATCCAAAGGATTTAGTTTGCTTTATGCAAAGTGAACTGCACTGATCTTTCATATTGGTATTTAAATGTGCACACACATATTAAATGTCCACTCTTGCTAATATTTTGAGTTGATAATTTAGGTCAATAATTCTTCATGCTGCATAAATGCTGGTTTTAATTTTTCTGTTAACATGACGGCCTAATTTACAAACTTTTGGCGCACAACAGTGCAGCAGGCCTTCCTGCTGCACTGATGTGCGTCAAACCAAAAGGGCAAAAGTTACTGTATCAACAAGAGACAGCGCATTCCTTTCCTTCTCCCCTGTGCAGGCACACAAACAGCAGCCGTGAGCCAATGCAGACACCCTTGAGTCATGTTGAAAGGGTGCCTGCATTGTGAAAATAATTGTTTTTTTGCAAGAAGGGGCACCTTCCTTCACAAAAACAATCATTGATGGCATTTTCCTCTTTCTATATGTCATGTTATGTTATGTTATAGTGAATTTATAACGTGCTCAAATACTCATGAGTGTCCTGGCACGCAAAGTGACCGTGACGAAGTGGAGAAGCAAATTTAGATGGTCTGATTAAAAAGGAAAGTTTTAAGTTGTTTTTTAAAGAGTCTGAAATCCTGAATATGCCGTAGGTCCGAGGGAAGGGAATTCCATGCTACTGCTGCTTTAACGGAGATTGTCTGACCCCCCAGATGCCTCCTACGGAATCAGAGGATCGCCATCGTCGTTAGGTGGCTGAGCGCAAAGATCTACTGGGGGCATAGAGAGCAAAGCGCTTCCTGATATACGACGGTCCTAGACCATGCAAGGCTCTATGAGCCAGAGTGAGAGCTTTAAATTGCACGCTGTGAGCCACAGGTAGCCAAGCAGATCTCGTGAATACTGTCTGACGCTTGATCTTCCAGAGATGTTAAACAGAAGTCTAGCCGTGGCATTCTGTATGATTTGCAATTTTTTTAACAGATATCCAGGGATGCCAATATACAAAGCATTGGCATAGTCAATGCTGGAGAGAATGAGGGCACAGGCGACCATTTCCTAGGCTGACCTCGGTAGCATGGGGAAGAACCTTCTTAGTGATTTAAGAGAACCAAAGCAGTCTCCGGTAAGTTCCGTAATCTGCACAGAGAACCAATGGTCTTCTCCAAACCAGACCTCCAAGTTCTTTGCTGGATCGCCCACTGAATTGGGTCGTGGGAAGTCTGGCGGCCACAGCGTTTCTCTAAAGGCAGGAGGAAACTGACCATACAGAATGATCTCTGACTTGCCCTCGTTGCACTTCAGTTGGGCATGCGTAAGCCACTTAAAAATGGACGAGAGACATTTCTGGGCAGTTTCTGATGACGACTCGAATCCTTCCAGGTGAATAGGAGCTAGGTGTCATCATCATAAGCTATTATTTTTGCTCCCAGCTCCTCTGCTAGAAAAATCAAAGGAGTCAGATAGATATTAAAGGGCAGGGGGTTCAAAGTAGAACCCTGTGGAATTCCTGTAGGCATTTTCCTGGCAGCCGATGAAAAAGGTGGCATCCAGACCTGCTGAGAGTGCTTCTCCAGAAAAGTTTTCATCCAATCCCAGGCGGGGCCAACAATGCCAATGTTTGAAAGTCGGGTGAGAAGTTGTTGGTGGGGCACCATATCGCAGGTGGCAGAGAGGTCAAGCAAAATCAAGGCCGCCCTGCCGCCTGCATCCAGGCACTCCCTGATCGCCTCAGCCATTTCCACCAGTGCGGTCTCTGTGCTATATGAAGTCCTAAAACCGGATTGCACTGGGTGGAGAGCACCGGAAGCCTCGACATAGGCCTCAAGGTGTCAAAAGACCACTTTTTCACATACCTTTGTCAATGCCGGTAGAAGTGAGATAAGGCGATAGCTAGTTAGTTTAAAAGGGTATAAAGAAGGCTTTTTTTAAAGTGGCAAAAGCTTCACCTGTTTACAATTCAGAGGTACAGTAGCAGTCTGTAAAGATAAATTAATAATCATATTTACCTCTGGGTAAACCACCTCAGCAACCCCAGCCAGAACTCTAGCTGGACATGGGTCTGTAGGAGAGCCCGACTTGAGCGATTTAAGAATGGCCAATGTATCTGACCTAGCTATAGGCAGAAAATTATTAAATGGAGGAGTTGATGGAATAGGAGCTAAAGAAGGCAGAGGGGGGGAAACCCTCTGTACCGGTGAACCCGTCCCTAGGCTATCTTGGATGTTCTGTATTTTTTCAATAAAGAAAGAAGACAGCTCCTCGCACCATTGTGATGAAGCTGGCAAGACAGTTTGTTCAGCGCAGGGTGACAAAAGCTACTGACAATAGAAAAAATGTCATTACTATTGTTATTCGCTTTAGCAATCCGATCCGCATAAAAAACGCTTTTCGCCTCCCCAAGGGCTGCATAGTAGTCTCTCTGAGCTTTGCAAAGAGCGATTTTAGCCAAGGGACAGTACTCCCGACGCCAGCATCGTTCCAGTTTTTTACAACCCAGTTTAAGATCTCTGAGTGTACCCGAGTACCATGGTTTAGATGGAACGTGTCTCACTCGTCTGTTGGAAAGGGGCTTGGATGCAGAGCAACCCCTTGGCAGATCCGAGTGGCAAAAGTATCTACCGCTCCTTCAAGATCATGGGTGGCCGACGGGCATGAGACTAAAAGGGCCTTAAAAAGGGCCGGGATATCAATTTATTAAGTCCCAGGAGTTTCTTACGGCTAAAAGATCTCCAACCACCCAGCTCCCCAGTCATGGAACAGGCAGCGTGGCTGGCGCTGGCCGCTCCTGGGGCGTGGATGGGTGCAGAGGGGTGCAGACAGGCTTACCTCTGGCGCACCTTCGGCGTGCCAGCGGCATGCCCGCTGCGCGCCCGATTCTGCATGTGCATTATGTAGAGTAATCCCTCTCCCAGCTAGACCACTAACTCCAGTCCCACCGGGATCCGGTGCTACCCCAAGATGGCACCCTGCCCTCCACTCAATCAGCGCTAATTGCTGTGGTGGACCGGGGAAGGGGAAAGCACACCTCCCAGGGCACAAATCCAAGGTTGGTGTGAAAGTGTTAAACAATTGCAGCGTATGCCAGTTATTTCGAATTCAGTAATGAAGCAAATAGCAATTAGGGCGAGCGCACATAACTCATTGCAATCAGTAATACAAAAACAGATTTTAAAAGCTCACATGCTAGCACAGTGCACAAACGGCTGGAGCAGGTACTGCCACTCCCTGCTCTTAACGCAACGTGCCCGATTCAGCCTGTCCGATATATAGAGTAATCCCTCCCCTAGTTAGACCGCTGACTCCAGTCCCACCGGGATCCAGTACTACCCCCAAGATGGCGCCCTACCCTCCATTCATTCGGCGCTAATGGCCGTGGTGGACCAGGTCAGGGGAAAGCACACTTCCCAGGACACAAATCCAAGGCGGGAGTGAAAGTGTTAAAGAATTGCAGCGTTTGCCAGTTATTTCGAATACAGTAATGAAGCAAATAGCAATTAGGGCGAGCGCACATAACTCATTGCAATCAGTAATACAAAAACAGATTTTAAAAGCTCACACTATAGCTTTTAGCGTGTGAGCTTTTAAAATCATTTTTTTCCATGAATGCAACATTTATGGAAAGATGAAAAATAAGGAGAAATAAAAGTATTTCTCCTCGTTGCGCCACTCCTATGCCTCCCATGTGGAGGCACAGGACTCTGACGCATTCCCAAGTTCATGATTTCTCGTAAATAAGAAAATGTTTAAGATTACATTAGTGTTGCGTGGGAACACCCACAGCAACACCCATGGAATGCAGTCTTCTGCCTGAAAGGGGCACATATTTACAAGGCCATGAAAAGCCACTTAAAGTGGTTTTGCAAGGCCTTGTAAATATGCTGTGAACCATTGCACCCCCGGAGCATCAAAAAAGTATCGTTCTGACTGCGCAAAAGTGGCGCAGCGGGCTCGACATTTCTTGCAGGTATTCAGATGCATTGTTAGCTGTAGAATAGATACATTACTGTATTAGAGATAGAGAAAAAGTTCGAAAAGACCTTGAATAAAGACCATGTCGTTCCATGTTTGGTGTGGAGTCCCAGCCATCCTGGCAGAGATTCAGCACATAAAAAGATAGTAAAGACCATAGCAGTTGTAAAGATCCTACTCAGAAAATACCTTTGTGAATAGGGAATAAACGCAAACTTACACGGAAGTGTAAGTTTACCATTGTGAATCAGGCCCAATGAGAGGAATGCTGCCAACAAGCTAAACCATTTGGCAGTCTCTCTGGGTAGCACTGAAACCATCGTTTTTTTGCCTACTTTGCCACTCCACTGTTATGGTAAAATTAACAAAGTGCATCCTGAACTGCCAGAAAAGCCCCCCCCCCCTGCAGAAGGGAACCCCAGAAACTCCAGACTGGTTTTGGCCAACGGAAAACCTGCCACTTCTGCAGGTTTGCGCAGGAATTCTGGGAACTTTTTGTGAAGTTTTCAAGTTCTGAAATCTGCAGCCATGCAAGGCCATAAACCTGACGGGGAAGATGTCCACATTTTACAGTGAATCGTGCAGGAAACCTGCTTTTACTTATTTTGTTGAATTTCATCTGACTATATTTAATTGTCAGAAGATGTTACTTTATAGACCTTATTCGTGATCTAATTTCCCCATTTGATATTAAGCATCAAACTTGCAAGCCCAAAAGTGTTCCAGGTATCAAAAAATTGAAACAGCTTAACGTTGTTAAACCCTAGAGGTGAAAGTGAAACCTTTTCTAATCTCGCCCAGAAGACAAACATAAATTGCATATATAGACGTAGAATGGCACAAAACCAATTACAAACACTGCATTGAACATGCATTTGAAAGTCCCAGGTGCACAGTTGGCCGCATGCCAGGAAAAGACCTCTGATCATCTATCGAACCAGATTAACTCTCCCTCTGCACAGAAGGTAATTTGTGGCAAAGTTCAGCAACACAAGAAAAGAAATATCAACAATAAAATAACGTATAAAACAGCCATGAAAAAGTGAAGACAAAATAATGCAATACATATTTCATTCAAGAAAATAATATTGGGAGAAGAAAAAAGAGGGGGGAGTGATAGAAAGGAAATGGCAATGTACAAGTATGCAAGATAGTGCAAAAAAATAAAAACAATCCGAGTAAAATGAGAAATTCCGATTAGAGAAGGAAGAAAAACTACGCCAAGCAAAGAAGCAATGACACTCATACCCAATAAAATGATTTGTGCTCACAAAGAAAGTGAGAGCCTGATTCTCGAATTTATTTGCACAAGTGACTTAAATTTAGGTATGCAAATAGCTTCATTTAGGGGTCAAACTCATGCTTTCTAGTCACAAAACCTGACTTTAGGCTTAAGTAACATTATGTTGGAGAAAATCGGCGCCATGTGATGTATTGAGGGCATCACAAGGTGGGGTGCTACATAAGTTAGTGAATTCCCCTAAACCTGCAAGTTTGTGGGTACTGGTTAACTCTGGCAGGCACAATCCTTTCCCAGCCTGGATATGGCCAGAGATTTACTACTGTGAAGTCCTGTTCAATTAGACGAAGGACTTGACAGTCAAAGACCAGGAGCCCTAATTAAAGCTTGGTGAATGGGTACTCATAAAGGTGACGGATATCCCGTCTGCCCTATTACAAGCGCATGAGTCAGACTGGATGCCAGTCACCTTTGTGATGGAGTACCCATCCACCAAGCTCTAAATCAGGTCCGAAATCTGCTTCGGTGTACGTTCTTCATTTTCCATGGAGGTTGGTGAGCAGTAACTTAGATGTAACACCGGCAACTGCTAGTGATGAGGTAATGCACGAGGGCAGTATGGAGAACTGGGCAGCAGTGACTTTCAAATGGCAGTACTTGCAACTGTTAATGCTGTGCTACACTTCTGCGAGCGTTCTCAATCGTCCTTGAAGCCAAAGAAGGACTACAAAGGGACAATGCATTCACGTTTTGTAAGAAGAATAAGTGACTCCATTCCAGGATGGTATCCATTACCATATAGGCAGGCAATGCCATGCACTAATCAGCACTTCAACATACCTGTGGACTGGTGCAAGCACTCTTTGGTAGAGCGAGGACCAGTTGTAATTGCTATCACATTTATATAGCTCTTACTACCCCTGATGAGGTGTCGAAGTGCTTTTTGACGAGTAGCACGCTACTCCAGAACCCATAAAGAATTATTGGTGAATTAGTATAGTGAAAATATGAAAGTAATTTGAGCAGTGGATATGTATAGTGAAAGTTCAAGTTCAAGTTCAAGTTCAGTAATTTGTATAGCGCACTACTCACCCAGAGGGTCTCAAGGCGCTTGAGGGAGGGAGGGTACTTTACTTATCGAATATCCAAGTTTTTAGTTGCTTTCTGAAGGAGAGGTGGTTCTGTGTAAGGCGGAGGTGGGTGGGTAGAGAGTTCCAGGTTTTGGCCGCTAAGTAGGAGATGGATCTTCCCCCCCATGGTGGATCTATGGAAGCGCGGAATTGCGGCGAGGGCTTGATTGGACGATCGTAGTTGGCGGGTGGGGGTGTAAAAGGACAGGCGCGTGTTGAGGCATTCGGGTCCTAGATCGTAGAGGGCTTTGTGTGCGTGGGTGAGGAGACGGAACGTTATTCTCTTGTTGATGGGGAGCCAGTGGAGGTCTTTCAGGTGGTCGGAAATGTGAGGTTGGCGGGGGATGTCTACTATGAGTCTGGCTGAGGCGTTTTGGATGCGTTGGAGTTTTTTCTGTAGTTTGGCTGTAGTTCCGGCGTACAGGGTGTTTCCGTAATCCAGTCGGCTTGTGACCAGTGCGTGGGTGACCGTCTTTCTTGTTTCGGTGGGGATTCAACTGAAGATTTTTTTGAGCATGCGTAGGATGTTGAAGCATGATGATGAGACGGCGTTGACTTGTCTGGTCATCGAGAGGGAGGAGTCCAGGATGAAGCCCAGGTTACGTGCGTGGTCCGTAGGTATTGGTGCGGTTCCCAGGGCCGATGGCCACCATGAGTCGTCCCAGGCAGAGGGGGATGATCCTAAGATGAGGACTTCCGTTTTGTCCGAGTTCAGTTTTAAATGGCTGTTCTTCATCCACTCGGCTATTTCTTTCATCCTTTCGTGTAGGTTGGTTTTGGCGGTGTTTGGGTCTTTGGTGAGGGAGAGGATCAGCTGGGTGTCGTCTGCATAGGAGATGATGTTGAGGTTGTGTTGGCGAGCGATGGATGCGAGGGGACTCATGTAAACGTTGAAGAGGGTGGGACTGAGTGATGATCCTTGTGGTACGCCGCAGATGACTTCGGTGGCCTCTGATCTAAAAGGGGGAAGGCGAACTCTCTGGGTTCTTCCGGCGAGGAACAAGATGATCCAGTCCAATGCTTTTCCTTGTATTCTGACGTTGCTGAGGCGTTGTATGAGGGTGCTATGACAGACTGTGTCGAAGGCTGTAGAGAGGTCAAGTAGGATGAGGGCAACTGTTTCTCCGTTGTCCAGTAGTGTTCGAATGTCGTCTGTTGCTGCGATGAGGGCGGTTTCGGTGCTGTGTTTGGCTCGAAAGCTGGACTGTGAGGGGTCGAGGGATTTGTTGGATTCGAGGAAGGCAGCGAGCTGACTGTTGACTGCTTTCTCAATGACTTGGGCAGGGAATGGGATGAGCGAGATGGGGCGGTAGTTCTTAAGTTCAGTGGGGTCTGCTGTGGGTTTCTTCAGGAGGGCGCTAAGTTCGGCGTGTTTCCAGCTTTCCGGGAAGGTCACGGAGTTGAGGGAGCAGTTGATGACGTCTCGGAGATGGGATGCGATAATGGAGTCTGCTTTGTTGAAGATGTGGTGGGGGCATGGGTCGGTTGGCGATCCTGAGTGGATGGAGTTCATCAGGTAGATGGTGTCTTCGGTTGGTGATTGGGTTCCAGGCGCAAAGGTTGTTAGAGGGGGGTTTAGGTTCGGAGGTGGGTGGATTGGACTGGTCTCCGGACTGGTTTTCAAAGCTGTTATGTAAGTCAGTGATTTTGTTGTGAAAGAATGTGGCTAGGGAGTCGCAGAGGTCTTGAGAAGGAGTGATGTCGTTGGTGCCGGCGGTGGGGTTGGTAAATTCTTTGACGATGTTGAATAGTTCCTTGCTGTTATGGGCGTTGTTGTCAAGTCGATCCTTGAATGCTGATTTCTTGGTGGATCGGATCAGTTGGTGGTGTTTGCGGGTGGCGTTCTTGAAGGTGGCCAGGTTATCAGTGGTTGGGTTTTTTCTCCAGGCTTTCTCGAGGGTGCAACCGGACTTCTTGGATTTCTTAAGGTAATCGTTGAACCAGGGGGCTTTTTTGCTACCTTGCTTGATTTGATGGTTTTTCAAGGGTGCTAGTTCGTCGGCGCTGTGGGTGATCCATTATGTGAGGTTGGTGGCTGCTTGGTTTGGGTCCGATGATTTGGCAGGAGGGTTTTGGCGAAGCGATGTGAAGAGCTGGTCGGTGGTAATTTTGTTCCAGTTTCTTCGGGGAATTGGTTGTGGGAGGTTGTGGGTCGTGGTCTTTTTGTAGGTGAAGTGAACGCAGCTGTGGTCCGTCCAATGGAGAGCTGTGGTGTGGTTGATGGAGATGTGCTTGCTGGAGGTGAAGATTGGGTCGAGCGTGTGCCCGGAATAGTGGGTGGGAGTGTCAACCAGTTGTTCGAGTCCGAGGTTGTCCAGGTTGTCCAGAAGGGTGGTGGTGTTGCTGTCGTTTTTCTTTTCCAGGTGGAAGTTGAAGTCTCCCAGTAGAATGTAGTCCTCGGAGGGGAGGGCGTGTGGGCTGATGAAGTCAGTGATGTCTTCGCTGAATTGTGTGCGGGGTCCTGGTGGCCTGTAGATGAGGGTGCCTCTGAGTGTGGTCTTGGGGTCGGTGTGGATCTGGAAGTGAAGGTGTTCGGCGGATGTGAGGTTGTCATCGGAACTGGTTGTGATGCGGATTGTGTTCTTGTGGACGATGGTGATGCCCCCTCCAGTTTGGTTGATGCGGTCCTTTCGGATGATCTTGTAGCCTTCCGGGATGGCTATGGCGATGTCGGGCGTTGATGAGGCGTTCATCCATGTTTCGGTAAGAAAGGCGACATCCGGCGATGTGGTGTCGAGTAGGTTCCAAAGTTCAATGGCGTGTCTGTGGACCGAGCGGGTGTTGAGTAGGATGCACTTTAGGTGGTTAGTGTCGGAGTTCTGTGTGGAGTCTGTGGGTTTGGTGTGGGTCCTGATGCAGTCGAACTTGCAGGAGTGGCTGGTGAAGGGTCCATGGGTTTGTCCTGGGGCGGCTAGGTTGCAGTTTGGGAGTCTGCCGGGATTAAGTGCTGAGAGGGTTGCGGCGCGTACGTTATGCGGGTGGAGTGGGTTTTGCGAGGGCCAGGGGGTCTGGCGCTGGGCGCGATCCAAGAGCGGACTGGCGTACACGGGCTTACCTTTGGCGCACCTTCGGCGCGCATGGGGCGAGACCGCTGCGCGCAGATTCGTCTGTCATATGTGGATAGTGGAGGGGGCGGAGCGAGGGAGGAGCAGCTGGGAGGCGGGAGCGGGGAGGAGGGACGGGCCAGGAGTCAACAACAAAATGGCAGCACAAACAAAAAGAGAAACAGGGGCACCACCGGAACAATGCTACGATCTGGGCAGTGGAAGCGGCACAATGAGGCACAAATAATTCTGCAGGCGATGCGAGCAGTGCAACAATGACATTTAGCCCAATGAGCAAAAGCACAACAATTAGCAGCAAGCGCTACAATACCAGGCTGCAAGCGCTACGATACCAGACAATGTTACAGGCAATGAATTAGCAGCAAGCGCTATGATACCAGGCAGCAAGCGCTACGATACCAGGCAATGTTACAGGCAATGAATTAGCAGCAAGCGCTACGATACCAGGCAATGTTACAGGCAATGAATTAGCAGCAAGCGCTACGATACCAGGCAGCAAGCGCTACGATACCAGGCAATGTTACAGGCAATGAATTAGCAGCAAGCGCTACGATACCAGGCAGCAAGCGCTACGATACCAGGCAGCAAGGATGGTCAGGGAGCGTGGGGAGCGACCGTTTCAGAGGAATCGTAGACGGTCATGAAAGTGATTTGAGTGGTGGATATGTTAGCCAGTTATTTGGATTGAGAAGGATAGTGGAGTGATAGAGAAGGGAGAAAGGTTTGCTTATATATAGCGCTTGCTACCTCTGATGGGGTGTTGAAGTGCTTTTCTTGGCGAGTAGCACACTACTCTGACACCCATACAGTGTTACTGGTGAATTAGTATAGTGAAATATGAAAGTAATTTGAGTGATGGATATGTTTGTCACTTATTTGGATTCAGAAGGTTAGTGAAGGGGTAGAAGAGGTAAAAAAGGTCTGCATTCATATATCACTTGCTACCACTGATGGGTGTTGAAGTGCTTTTTCGGCGAGTAGCACGCTACTTCGGAACCCATAAAGCAGAGGTCTTCAAACTTTTTGATGCCGAGACCCCCTTGTAAAACCTTTTTAGGCGTAAGGACCCCCTTCCGACAAAAGTTTCTAGAAACTGATAGTCCTCATCATCAACTTTTGACAACCATAAATGCGCCTGTTAGACCTCATCACATCCATCCATCATTCATCCACCCACACTTTCACACATCCATCCATTCTTCATCCATCCACCCTTTCATCCTTACATCCATCCATCCTTCATCCATCCACCCTTTCATCCTTCCATCCATACATCCATCCTTTACCCATCCACCCTTCCCTCCATCCACCCATCATTCATCCACCCACCTTTTCACACATCCATCCATCATTCATCCATGCAACCTTTTATCCATCCATCCATCCATCCTTCATCCATCTACCCTTTCATCCTTCCATCTATCCATCCTTCATCTATCCACCCTTACATCCATCCATCCATCCACCCTTTCATCCATCCACTCATCATTCATCCACCCACCTTTTCACACACCCATCCCTCCTTCATTCTTACATCCATCTATCCATCCATCAGTCCACCCTTTCATCCATCCATCCACCCATCATTAATCCACCCACCTTTTATGTGCCTCTCTCATGGGGGGTGGGGGGGGGGAGAGAGGGGGTCTTTAAAAGACCTTTTACTTGTTCATGAGGATTTGATGTTTTTCACCCCTTGGTGTGAATTAGGACTCAGGAAATGCATGCTCTGACAGAATCTGCGACCCCCTTCCAAGGCCTCCACGACCCCCCTGGGGGTCGCTCCCCAAAGATTGAAGACCTCTGCGATAAAGGATTACAGAAGAATTAATATAGTGAAAGTATGAAAGTGATTTGAGTGGTGGATATGTTAGTCAGTTATTTGAATTTAGAAGGACAGTGGAGGGATAGAGAAGGGAAAAAGGTTTGCATTTATATAGCGCTTGCTACCACTGATGGGGTGTTGAAGGGCTTTTTCGGCGAGTAGCACACTACTTTGTAACCCATAAAGGATTAGAGGTGAATTAGTATAGTGAAAGTATGAAAGGGATTTGAGTGGTGAATATGTTAGTCAGGCATTTAAATTGAGAAGGATAGTGGAGGGATAGAGCAGGGAAAAAGGTTTTCATTTATATAGTGCTTGCTACCCCTGATGTGGTGTGGAAATGCTTTTTTTGGCGAGTAGCATGCTACTCTGGAACGCTTCCTCCCATATCCTGCCCTGTGGCACATTTCTTGTTTCTTTCAATGTGATAGCTGCCAGTAGGAACATTAGAGCACAACTAAATCAACATGTATAAAAAAAGTTTTTCGTCAAAAGGGCAGAGATATTAATTATATAGAATTGTGCTTTCAGCACGGTTCCAAGGTCCAATAGTATGTCAGTATGATACAAGTAGTAAAACCTACTGTTTGGTGCTTGCAAAGTATAGACAGACCAGCACTCAGTAACACATGCCACTGTATTGATTTATTTTGTAAGAGCATTATTGTTTTTGTGTAGCTCTCGCTTTTCAGGGTTCACAGGTGCGTCCCTTTGTAAGGATGTATTGCACATGCAACAACAAAAGCTCTCCTTATACAGCCGCACTGTCTTGGAAAAAAGACAGCCTGTATGATTTCTAGTTAACAGCCCAGGATATTTCGGACACTAAGGGGCTGATTCCGATTCGGTAAAATCCCGTACGTATAGCCGTACGGAGCATTTTTCCCATACGAAGCGTATCCTCGAACGTCCCCGTACGTACGATGTAGTATGATGTGTACCCAAAGCAGTTCTCCGTCCGAATCGTACCAAAGCCTGTGCGACTCAATAATCCGTACGAATCGCATTCGGAAACGCGCAGTACGCGATGTCCGTACGGATAGAAGCATCATTTTCCGTCCCAGCAAGTACAATTCGTCCAGTCAACACTCCGCACGACTCTTTTTTTACGACAACTCAAAATGTCCGGAAAAGCAGAATTCGACTCGAAGTTCGTGCAAAACGGATCCCCGGTACGGTTCGTACACCCCCTGATCTTAGGGGTACGGTTCGTACACCTACGATCATGGGGTACAGTTCGTACACCCCATGATTGTAGGGGTACGGTTCATACACCCCATGATCGTAGGTGTACGAATCGTACCCCTACCGTCATGGGGTGTACGAACCGTACCCCATGATCGTAGGTGTACGAACCGTACCCCTACGATCATGGGGTGTACGAACTGTACCCTCTGTGATTGTGTGGCTCTCCATACGAATACGTGACATTTCACGAACGAATCGCGTACTCATTCCCCGGTCCAGTTCGTACTTGTCGGGTCGTACGGCATGTTTACGATTCGTACAGTTCACTTTCAGGGTCCGTATCGTACCGATTTTCCCTTGCTTTTCGTACGGTTCGCAACGATTCGGACGTATTTTTTTACTACGGATCGTACTATGCAATTCGGACGGATTTGTACGATTCGTACGGAAACGGCTACGAATTCGAATCGTCATACGGATTTGTTTCCCGAATCGGAATCGACCTCTAAAAGTGCTTTTAGAATTGGAAGTAAAATGAAAGTCTGCTGCATTGTCTACAAAATGCTTCATTTTCAACTGTGTGTTTACTTCACGAAAACCTTGTAGTTGGAACTCATTCTGCCAGAGTAAAGCACACATGAACCTTAAAACACTGGTGATAAAATAGGCCACCACATCAAAGCAAGCCTTTTCTTGTTAATTCCCCACAGCCTGGGACAAATATTCAAGGGTTTTTCAGTGCTTAATTTGTGTAAAAATAAGTGCCGGGGTCCTTACTGAAGGCCATTGCCACTTACCCCACTCTTGGCCCTGTCAGCACTGCCAATGACAGTACCAACACACTACTAACTATTACACTCCTCCAATTGTGCCCATTCAAACTGTCCCAGCCCCCCAAAGTAATAAGAATGGCTTGGGGGTAGGTATTAGTCGTTTTTAAAGTATATTGAATTGACAAACAACTGTTGTTGTGCTCATCTTTAAATTAAATAAACAGTGCCACCATGTGGCAGACCATGTATGTATGTAATGCGTTGGTGTTAATTAAATGCCCCTGCGAGCACCGGGAACCACTGGCTCAAATTAAGCACAGCTTACACTCCTCCACATTCCTATCCTTCAGAGGAGCACTAAAAATATTTCCATAAATGTTTAACACTGGAATTTAACACCATCAAAATGTTTTCAAGTCATGCTGTTCAATAAAGTTGTACCAGGGGCCTTATGTGAACCTGTGCCGCCCCTGTGGCATAGATGGGCCAAGTCTTCAGGGGCCCTCAACCCTTCAAGGAGACCCCATTCAGCCGAAAGCCAATGTACATCTGTGGCATATAGGAGAGAGAGGGGCCCTATTCAAATTCTTTAGGAATGCCCCATTATTTTGTGTTATGCCACCGCATTGTACCCCAATGCTTACTTTGTAAAAAAGGACCCTTGTTAGGAGGTCACTGCAGCGTGCACCACCCATTACTACTACAAATGCTGCCAATGACACTATTAACACGCAACTACTATCATCACACTCCTACAATTGCTACATTTCAGGCTATTCCAGGCTCCCAGAGCAATAACAATGGCTTGGGCAGCAGGCAGTTATTTTTAATGTATAATGAATTGATGAACAGCTGTTGTTATGCTCATCTCTAAATTTAATAGACAGCGCAACCATGTGGCAGACTGTAATAAGTGCTTTTGTTTACAACTAGGTACCAGTGCTGAGCAACCGAAACCACCATCTCAAATTAAGCACTGATGCACCTGCATGTGCCCACCTCAATACTGTCTCTTGCAACTCAGTGTTACAATCTAAAATTAATTCTTTGTACATTGCACACAGATGTATCATTAGTTAAAAAGATATACAAACAAAATAAATGCTAATGGAATTCAATGTAACACTTTACGGAAAGCATAGTATCTGGACAAACGGTTATGGTATATAATCGCCGCATACTGTTATTTCAAAATGTTTCAAAGTGCTCACTCTTAGGGTCAACCATTAAAAAAAAACATTTCACAGACTGCAAAGCAGCAAAGGTAGAGGAGCAGAATCACTGTACTTGATACCAATATTTATCACAACCCTTTTTATCTTATGAGGCAAAATGCATATTCCATAAGTATTTCTCCTCGATAGGCCTCTCCCGGGTAGCTGCACCATTCTGGTGCATACCCAGGTTTACAGACTTTCATAAATATGGGTTTGCGTCATAATCCCTGGGTGAATGCACGGGAACGCCCATGTTCCACCCGTGGAACGCCGCCCCAATACAAGTTAACGCCAAGCAGCACAATGCACTGAGGTGCATTACTTTTTCTTACTAAGCCACGCAAAGCTACACAAATCAAGCTCTGCCTACCTTAATAAGTTCCGAAGTACATTTTGCTGGTGGATGGGGTAAAAAAATGACAGAATACTAACACAAAATTTTAGTAAGTCTGTCCTTAAGTATGTAAGCCATATAAGTGCACTTTTGCTTGATTATAATATCCATAAATAAACGGGGAATGTAAAGTCTAAAATTACTCATACATTTTCTTTGTTGTTGCATGAAATATAGTACATTAAAGCTTATGCGTTTAGCACCCTACGTTTTTTTACTCCAATAAAGCTTTAAAGAGCTATTTCTATGAAATATGTATCAAGCTGTAATATATCTTCCAACTGAAAAGCATTTGGTATTAACAGTCCTCTGGTTGTCATATTTGCACATTAAAGGAGCGCTCCTCTTTCAGTGCGCTGATAAGGCTTATCTTAAGTTCCTCACAGTCCTGCCGTTGGATGAATCGGGACATTTGAATTGTGGTAGATGAAAGATAGACGTATTGCGAACAAAAAAGAGAAAATGCATACTTAACATGTCCTAAATGAACAACTCAAACCATACTTCTAAAAAATACAGCGACAATATATATTCATGATATGGAACAGATATGCAATGATAAAATACCCTGATTTGTTGTTTTAGGAATGCTAAGAATGATGAATGAGAAAATTCACTTGCTAATATGTTTTTCTACAGTGAAGAAATGATTGTGCACAAAGCAATCAAAGACCCCAGATTCAGAGAAAGAAGTGAGGTGAAGTAATGATCTGTCACGATAATTGAAAATCAAATGTATGTCTACGTTTAGACTGATCAACGACTTAAATTGTTGGAAGATTGCTAATGGCTAAAGTCAGATGCTTGTAAAAGGCTTTCATTTCTGTGCAATAAGACATTCTTCGAAACCTGTGTCTTTGTATTCTATGACAAGAGGAGTGTCTCGCTGAGATATTCCCCACTCCCTCCAGGACCCCTCAAGGTATTCTCCTGCCTGCTATCGGCTGTTGCCCCATTTGCTATGTTATGTTATGATCTGGTAATTTGTAGAGCGCACTATCACCCGTTATACTGGGGCTGAACAGTTGTGAAGTCTAGACTCATCAAAGGGGTGGGGGGGGGGGGGGGGGGGCGAGGGGGGAGGGCTATTCGAAGAGCCAGTTCTTCAACTTTTTTTTCTGGCCTAGTGGAGGTGACTGGACAGTTTGTGAAAGGAGATACGATTGATAAGGTAGGCAGGGCCAAGGCTGTTTAGTCTTCTGAAAGTGTGAGTGAAAAGTTTACACTGTGTGCCTTTTGTAGAGGGAGCCAGTGGAGCACCTTAAAGTGTAGTGTGATGTAAGTGCTGCTTGGAAGATTGATGGTGGATCTGGCTGCTGAATTCTGAATGGTCTGTAGTCTTCTGATGAGTTGCTTTCTACTTTCAGCATAGAGGGCTTTCCCTGTCATCCAACGTGTTACTGATAAAGGCGTGTGTGATGGATTGCGGGTGCTGCTAGAGAGGCATTTGAAGATTTTCTCAGCATCTTCGGAGTGTAAAAGCAGGGGGCTGTGACAGCATGTCTAGTTTTCTGTAAATTATGATACCAAGGTTGTTGGCATGGCTGGTGGGGGGTGTGTGTAAGTCCTAGTTTGGACGCACACCTCGTGGAGTCCCATGGCGAGGAATTCTATGTGAAGATCATGACTTTGGTCCTGTCGGAGTTGAGTTTCACACAGTTAATCTTCATCCAGTTAGTGACTTCGATTATGAAGTCAGTGGACTTGTTCTAGGTGTTGGAAGTTATGAGATAGAATATGAGTTAAGTGTCATCAGCGTAAGAGAGGATATTGATACCATGGGAGCATATAAGCGTTGAGGAGGGTAAGGCCAGGAGATGCGCCTTGCAGTACCACAGGTGAGATAGCAGTAAGGGGCCAGGCTGACTGCTTGTAATCCTCTCTGTCAAAAAGTAGCAGATTCAACAGAGAGTGAGTCCTTGAATTCTAATCACGTGTAGGCACTGATGAGTATAGGGTGGAAGATCTTGTTGAAAACTGCAGAGGGCCTAAGAGGATGAAGGCCGTTGTGTTTTCTCTGTCCAGGATTAAGTGGACGTCATCTGTGACTGCAATGTGGTCAGTTTCTGTGCTGCGGTTGGGTCTGAAGCCAGACTGTGTGATAATGAGGAGCTAGGTATTGCTGAGATGGCCAGTGAGGTGTCTGTTGATTCGTTTTTTCTAGGACTTTGGCTGGGTGCAGTAACATGGAGATTTGTCTGCAGTTGGAGGGTATAGATGGGTCCATGGGGGGTTTCTTGAGTAGAGGGAGTTCATCGGCGTGGCAGGTTTCCAAGTGTCTGGGAAGGAAGTTGAAGATATGGATGTGTTAGGGATTGGTGTGAATGCTACGTTGATGGGTCTTTTAGTGAAGGTGTGATGGGGCAGGGGTAGGAAGGTGCCCCATAAAGAATAGACTTCATGATGGCAGTGGTCATGTCTGTGGTGATGGCGGGCTATGCAGTTTATATTGCTTGATTGGAGAAGACAGGAAGACGAGTAGCAAGGTCTTGTCATATGGATACTTCGTTACATATATTGCGTTAAGTTAGCATGAGTGTATTACATGTTTAAACAGCCGTTTTTCCTTCGGCTTCAGTTTTGCACACAACACCTACTTGTTGTTGTTGCTTTCACCCTAGAAGCGGTGAGGTGATTTATTTGAGAATAATATGTTATTTCTATGCTATCAGCTTTGCCTGGTACACTTGGTACAACTGTCTGCACACTGAGAGCTGCACACTCTAAGAATAACCTAACACAAGGTTGCTGGGAGGCCTGATCCTCGCACCACATTAGACATAACACAAATAATGTTGATGCCAACATTTTGGGCTCTACGCGGGTTTAAGATAGAGTTACACGGAATGAACGTAGACACTTGGTGCTGCGCATGAAGAGAGCTGGTAGCTGTTGATGTGATCTACTCCTACTGACATTTAGAGGTATGGGTTCGCCCTGCTAAAGCCCGAATGAGACCTTCTTAGATATAAAATAATATACTAAATAGGGTGCGCGAAATATAGGTGATATAGATTTATATAGATTTTGCATTATAAAATGCTATCACCTTTTGCTTACTATGGATTAGTGACTATGCTGCTGACTCTGATTTTTATAATCTGCAGTTTGGTATTATACAAGATACTGCGTTTGAGAACTTTGCATTGAATAATAAATATTTCAAACTTGCACTTGTGTTCTTTGACTCTCAGTTTTGGTTTGAAATGATTATATAACGAAAGAGTGTTCATGTGTTCCACGATTCCTGAGGTATTCTAAAGTTCATGTTCTGGTTTGTCTAAGACATGGATCATTACATAATGAACCATGAGACACTGTAGTTAGCTAGGTAAGGGGATTTCTGACACTGAGATGAGTTTTGGATCATCCTAACTCACTGAGGTTCTAGATCTCTATGCACAGTTCTGTGGGAGAACGGAAACCCTGCTACATGGCGCCCGTACGTTGTTGGCCTTATATCATGACACTCGAGTAGTATATCATTCAAACCTTGACACCTTCATTCCCGTTTCCGGTAAACGGTGGTGTCGGAAAAACCTACCTATTTTAAATAGGTCTTTTCAAGCTTGAATTCTTCTAAAAACTGTTTCTTTGAATTACTACCCAGTTGTGCTACAAAGTGTTCTTTGTCTTTATTCTCTTCCTGTGCTACCAGGCCGTGGACATACCGCAGCATAGCCGCGTCGCGGTTCGCGACCACTTACGGGCATATAATGTCCCTGTGGAGGGCTTAGCTGTGGTTCTAGTGGTGAGTGCGGAACATGCATACCCGTACGAATTGTTTTATTCCTGGGTGACATTTCCGGAAGTGGACGCTAATTCGGGTGTCTTCCATTCATACACTGCCTCGGCTGTACCGGCGGCTTATGCTCCGTACAGGGCACTGGAAGTACCTATCGATGCTTGGCAGCATGGAGTTTGGTTTGGTGGCACCCTACCCCATTCTTTAACGGCTCCGAGGTTAGGTCCTTTGTCCATTCCGGGCACAAATTGGCCCGCTTTGGGTGGATTTACTCCTCACCCTAATCGCGCTACTTGCAGTGTAGCTGAGCTGCGGCGTCTTCATGAAGTCGCGGTTGGAGTGATTAGGGCGCTTGTTCATTACATTGGTCGTAATGTTCATGGCGCAGCCCCCGCAGGTGCGCAGCTTCGAGCGGAACAGGCTGGTTTGAAAATCAGTCCTGTCTTGGTGAATTCCGTTATGGGCAAGAAGCCCCAGGATAAGGATGATTTTCCTTACTGGCTTGCCGAGAAATTCGACCAGCTGGAGGCTGTGTTTCCTAATACGACTCCGGGTGAAAAACACCAGATTCTTACGCTCAGTTTACCGAAAGATTTAGCCCCTGAACTTGCTGACTGTGAAACATGGGGTAAGACTTTTGCAGCGGTTTACTCGAGGTGCTATGGCACCCCGTCTGTGTCAAACCTCTCTGCGGTCCTTAAACGTGTTCAGGATGATCACGGACCGGAGTCGGCGGTTGAATTAGGTATGCGCCTGAGCGGCTCGTTTGAGACAGTTTGCGGTCTTATCCTTGCGAATGTCAAGGGGGATGCAGTGAACTTTCAGGTGGCCAATGCCCTGGCGTTAATTCCCGATGCCGAGAAACCCCGCCAGCTAGCAAGAATTATTGTGGCGGCTTATAAAATGGTTGGCCGCACTTCTAAGGGTTTAAAGGCTTTTTCTGAAAAAGAGAAGAAGCAGCCACAGGGACAGTCTTCGGAAACGGGTGGACAACCCAAGTCCAAAAAACAAAATTGGCCTAAAAAGCAGAATCAGGGTAAGCAACAACAACAGCAGACACAGGTTTCTAGTCCGGCACCTTCACAACCTGCACAGTCAGATCGAGTTTATGATTTGCGCGATCGCGCGACGATTAAATCGCCTGAAAGATTTCAGGCTTCTGACCAACGCTCTCCTCGTTCCTTTCAGGACTCGTCGGCTCCGTCAACCGGTGGTGGAGGGGGCGGCAGAGGCAGGGGTGGCCAGCAAGGACGTGGCCAGCCCCGCACGTGAAGTGAAGGGGATCAGCGGGACGACTCTACGCCAAAGAGACCGCAGTTTGCCAAGAAGAAGGTCGCAGCCTTAACGGCGCATCGATATGCCCCAGATAGTGAGAACGCGGCTTCGGAATCTGACGTGGGCTCTGACCTTGCTGGACAGCGCGGCGGAGATTACCATAGTGAGAGAGGCCCTCCGTCCACTGTTGAAGATGACAGCGACTGACACTTATGTTGTGATTGAAACGGCTGATACACATGTTGCTCCCCTTGAACGACTTTTTGAAATTGTCCTGTTAATTGAAGGTGACATGCAGCGAACTGTAAAAGGGGTATTTTGGGAAAATCTTTCGTCTACGTATGACATTTTGCTTTCGGAGGCTGACTGGCCCCCACCTTTTGTTCTCGCAGCTCCGCGAGGGGAGGAGGTGATCCTCCCCAGTTTCGCGCACACTGTATCGAGAGTGGAAGCGCTGCATTTTGCAGAAGAGTGGGCTCTGGCACTTGCGCCGGCTGTGTACCGAAATCAGTGTGGCTGGGATAAATTGTCCCCTAGCCATGAGATTCCTTTACGGTCACAGCCGCAGCCACAACCTCAATATCCCATATGGCGTGAAGCTAAAGCTTCTGTCGCGGCTATCCTTGAACAATTGGAATATCAAGGTGTAATTGAAACGTGTGTGTCACCAATGAATAATCCCCTTTTTACTGTTAACAAGCCAGACGGCTCATATCGTCTGGTTTTGGATTACCGGCATTTGAACTCGCATTGCCGTAACTGTGCAGTACAGAATACTCACGGCTCTGCCCTAGTGAATAGTCTTGAGCGTAAACGGTTCAAAACCACGCTTGACATTTCCAATGGTTTTTATGCACACAGATTAGATGGTCTAAGTTCCCAGTGGACCAGTTTTACGTGCGGAGGCGTACAAAAAATGTTTAAACGACTCCCAATGGGCTATAAGAATAGTCCTGGAGTGTTTTCCGCCCGCATAGTCTCTCTTTTGGAGAGCTTCGATCCAGTTGCTTGTTCTTATGTGGATGACATTTATCTCACAGACGACGAACTTTGGGAGCATCTGTGTCGAGTGAACAGCATAATTTGTAACTTTGCAGACATGGGTTACAAGTTTAACTTTGCAAAATCACACATTGCGGAGTACACAGTGTTGTTTTTGGGTTATGAACTTAACCACGAAGGAAAGGGGTTGGCTCCTCAGTTCCTGGAGAAGTGCGCGCAGTTGCGCTCTCCGACAACGCTGAAAAAATTACAGTCTTTGCTGGGTTTTTTAAATTTCGGGAGGACTTACATTCCGGAATATGCCCGGCATATCAAGCCTTTGTATGCCTTGATACAACTCTCTTTTTCCAAATCATGCTGGCTGCCTGAGCATTCAGCCATTCTGCAGTCCTTGCAGGCTGATTTGCTCGCTTCTGACTACTTACAGACTCGTGATAACCGGACCAACCTGGTTATAAGAATTATCCCTGGGACGGTGGGTTTCACGTACCTGACTTTTAATGAAGGGGATACTGTACCTATTGCTTACAAGTCACACTTATACACTTCGGCTGAACTGCGTTTTTCCACTGTGGAGAAAGTTTTAACGGCTGTGCAGATGGGGATTCTTAAGGAACGTGCCCTGTCGCAGGGAAAGCGCATGTTGGTTGTTACCCCGTGTCCTGCCTTGGAGGCGGTCACGAAAGCCAGTGTACCGAATTCTAAAGCTTTGCACCCTCGGTGGATTCAGTGGGCTACATCCTTGACATCCCAGGATGTCACGTTTATTTTTGACGCCGCTTTACGGTCGCAGGAGTATTTACAGTATGAGTTTGTTCATCCTGCTCCTTTAGCGATGCGGCCGTTGGAGGATTTCCATTGTATCATTTACACTGATGGTTCGGCGCAGGTTGCGCATGGCTCTAAACATGCTTACGTTTCCGCTTGCGCCATTGTGGTCGGTGCCATGGTGAACGATGAGTTCAAGTCCAGTGTCGTGCACACGCAAACGCTGGGGGACTGCACCGCACAATTAGCTGAGCTTCGTGCTCTGATGCTTGCATTGGAGTACGCCGATCCAAGTGTGACGACTTTAATCGTAAGTGATTCTTACTACTGTGTCCAGTCTTACAATGAGAACTTATTTTTTTGGATTCAGAATGATTTTCGTGATTCCAAAGGTAGCACAATAAAACATAAAATGATCTGGGTGCGAGTGGCAGAACTTAAAGAGAAACTGCCGCTCGTGTTTGTGATTCATACTCTCGGCCACCAGCGCGTGGGGGTCCACGCTGTTGGTAATTCGCTTGCTGATGAGGCAGCGAAGTCTGCGGTATCAAAATACTTGGTTGCAGCAGTCACGAGGTCCAAAAGCAAAATAGATGATGACATCTTGGCGGCTGTTGCTGCCACGGAGAAGGGAGGTAAATATCCTGCGGGGTTCCCTTCGAAGTACACATACCACTTAAGTCCCGATAAGGTTCCTTATGTGAAAATTCCGGAAGTTGGTGAACGTCTAGTTCCCAACTCGGATCGCAGGACTTCTCTGATTACAGCGGCTCATGAAGGTGTGGCGTCTGCGCATGCGGGCGTCTCAGCCACTGTAACTCAGCTACAACAAAGGTTCTGGTGGCGGGGACCGTACAAACAGACGCGCGATTATGTCCTTATGTGTGACATTTGCCAGCAGATTAAGCCTTCTACTGCTGCGCGTCCGCCTCAGACACAGTTGTACATCTCTAATAAACCGCTTGGCTGCGTTTATTTGGATCACTGCGGTCCTTTTTCCTCTGATACTGCGTATAAATACATCTTAGTAGCAGTTGACTCATGCACACGCTTTGTGTGGTTATGGCCGCATCGAAGCGCTGATTCGCGGACTGTCATTAAAGATTTGCGTGTCTTTGTGGGAATCTTTGCCTGTGGTACTTTCCATTCGGACCAGGGTCCGGCTTTCGCCTCTAAGGCGTATAAGGATGCTATGGTTTCGTTGGGAGTCCAAGTCAAGTTTTCAAGTCCCTACAGGCCTGAGGGCAATAGTGTAGTAGAACGAATGAACCGCGACTTAAAGCAATCTTTGACAGCCCGAGTTATAGGCACTGGTAGAAACTGGCTGACCCACCTCTATGGCGTGCAGCGTGCGCTTAATAATCTCCCTAGAAGGTCTCTGGGTGGGCGGACCCCATACGAAATGCTCTTTGGTATCAAGATGTACGTCCCTGACCTCGATGGTGCAGACTGCCAGGCCCAGGCCGCGGCCTTTGACGTAGATGAACATTGCAATGTTTTACAGAATCTACAAAAGACCAGAGACAGTCTTGCTAAGGAACACTTGCCCTCCACGTCGGATGATGCGTTGCAGATCCCGGTAGTTGGCTGGCTACCCCAAGTTGGAGAACTGGTTCGAGAGAAGATCGATAACAAGAAAGAGTTTGGTCCCTCATATCGAGCACCGGTTCGAGTCCTTGGAGTGAAGGGCACAAGAACAGTCATTTTACCACCACTTCCAGGTCGTAAAGAAAACAGATTTATTTCTATTGACAATGTCAAGACACACAGGGTGGCCGATTCTTCATAGCATGACACCGGCTGTATCCTGTCCTTCCATGGTGAGGCACTCTGTGCTGGCTATTACATCTGGCGCAGAACAGGAGGTGTCCCTCGAGATGCCTGCCATATCCAGTCCTTTTTTAAATACTATTCCTGTTACTAACATTGATGAATTGACCTATGCAGATCCTGCTGATTTATCTATGTCTGATTTACAAGCTCGTTTGGCTAACCAGTCTAGATTCTCTTTTGACTCTGATTCGGAACTTTCAAAGAAACCATCGACTATTACAAAATATGCCACGTTGTTTAAAAAACATTTTCTAATTCCACCTTGGACATACGTTTGGCTGATACTATTTTCGTTTTATCTTTTTATGTCAATTGGTTTTGTGTTTTATTTTTTCCGCCTGATCGATGGCCATTATGTGAAAGAAAGAACAGGAATTCGGTACCTTAATGGAACATTGGCCCCTCTTTCCTCCTCACATTCAGCACACAGACTAAAAAGAGACTTGAATACAGTAGAGATTACTGCTTGGCCTGTCCTTGATGGGATTGTGTGGGATGCGGTTAGGTTTCAGATACATGGTCCCACAGAAGTTATTAATGTTCCTAATGTGCTTAGAGTAAACATGGGAGATGTGATTAAGCAAGATATTCGTTCTGATGATTGGGATCTACAGGCTGTAGAAGCATTGTTCTCTGATTTGAAATATTATGCGGCATTTGATGCTGAGGATTTGTACTTAGATTCTGTCAATTATGGTGATTTGTTTTGTTATCAACATTATGGAAATCATTTCTTACACAAAACAAGTTCCAGGAGGGTTCCGGTGAATTACACACAGTGGGAACATTGTCCTGCTCCTTTACAGGGGAGCTCAAGTACTTTTCTGGGAAAATACTCTTATTTTACAGATTTTAATCAGTCAAATCCTGAGTCGTTTTATTTTAAAGTGAAACAGAAATTCATGTCCAAAGTTAGACTTACCGATACAAAATTGCTGTATTCGAAGTCCTTTCTAGACAAATTAGCTATAGATGGCTATGAGTTATGGAAGGAGGCTATTGACCTTAAATCGGTTTGGGGTACCAAAGATTGGCAGGTACAAGGCACTGAGGCTTTGCATCGTGCATGTCTCATCCCGAATCACATGTTGTTTTTAAATTCTACTATTTCCCAAACAACATGTTTTGGATTGGCTACATCTAAAAAATTAAATACACCTACCATCCCTGATTTGGAAGAATACTCAGGTTGGAGTAATTTCACTACATTGTCCATCAGTGGGATACAAGCACTTTTGCACAATTCCTCCTTTAATATTTCCAGTTTTGCTCCAGAGGGGTGGCTTTTGTGGCAAAGAAGCTCTGATTCTTGCCAACGTCGTTTTTTGGGTTTGTCTGAAGGTTTTACACACATCAGACCAGATCCCAGGTTTGAAACAGATCACACTGTTACTACTTATTCAGTAGGCAAATTGTGTCAGAACTGGTTACAACATTCCACCTTGGCTGCAGTTAAACTGCATCTGTCCCAGTTGAATGAGAATATAGAGCTAAATGATTTTATAAAAGGCCCGGCTAGGGGTAGATCTAAACGCTGGCTTTATGCTGTGTACAATGAGATTTGGAAATTTTCACAGATTGAGGCTGCTAAACGCCTGAGAGCTATTGATCAAGCAAATTTGGAAAAAGTGCTTGCAGTGGTCGATAACAGTATTAACATGCTTTCTTCCAGGATTTACACGTTGGATAATATTGTTTCTTCTGTTGTTGATATTGTACATGATGAAGTGTCCACGTTATACCATGGTCAAAATCAGTTACGTTCTGTAATGCAGTTTGCATGGACCCTACAGACACTTAAGGCTGGACGAGTTCCATGGAACTCATTGAACATTTCGTCCCTTTTCGCCCCTTTTAATCTGACTGAAAAGCAACGCATGCTTTCTATGCGTGATGCGTCATTTTCTATGTTACATATTGAAAAGTTAGAATCGTTACCTTTCTCTGTTGCTGAAACCACTACTGCCACATGGCTTATTCATGGATTAATTACATTACCATTTCCCTTAGACAAATTTACTAATTGTATGCGGTATATTGCTATAGGACGATATGAACCACTAGGCAATGCATTCCTACATGAGGCATGGTCATTACCATACGCATACAGATGTCTGAAGGATGGAAAATAAGTGAATCTTAATGGTGAGGAATGCACACAGTCACCTGACCATTCATTAATATGCAGACACATTCAGTTACACGGTTCTTGTAATCAAGACCGGCCGAATTTAGCATGTGTTTTAAAAGGCACGCCAGTTCCAGCAGTAGTTCCTACATTTACATTATTGACTAATGGTAGTTATTCGCTTTTAAACAACGAGTTATGTTGTGGGTTATTAATTGGTGTGGCTTATGTGGTAACTGTATCAGAGCGTGTGGTGTGTTGCAAGAATGTTCTATACCCACCCACGCATGGGTCTTCAGATGTCTCCATCTGGCCACGGATTCCAACCTTGGAAGCGAAGTTCAATGGTTTAAGCAGAATAAGGGCCCTTTTGTCTCAAAAACAAGTGACCCTGAGTTCGGCCCGGGAAAATTATGTCCTTCACATAGCTAACACACGCACAGAGGTGCAGGCGCTTTTAAATACTGATTTGCCGTTTCATTTCTGTGAGCTGGTGCATCAGATCTTTAATGCATCTTCCACGTCTGGGCTTGCACATTTTTTTAAATTGGTTAGCAGTGGCCTCGTGACTACATTTGAAAAAGTTTTTGGTATCATTCCCACGTTTTTCCACTCTATTTTTTCGAGTTTGTTTGGTGGACTACCTGTGTTACTGGCTGTAGCCGCTGGCATTTTGTTGGTGTTTTTCTTCATAAAACATGGATGCCCATCCTGCGCAAGAAGCCATTCAACGCCTCCTGACACTGTGCCGTAATCGGATGCTCAATTACTATGGAACATTGCCGCTTGCAGCATTAAGCACGGCTTATAGATTGTCATTTCGGTTCACCGACTTCACGTGTGTCCAACCTGTGTTTCACTGCCTGAGCTGCGAGTTCGATTGGGCCATTGATTTGTGCCTATGCTTGAGGACTGCTCCTGACGTCGATTTTGATCAGCTAATGCGTCCCGTGGTGGCTCACGAGCTGATCTGTTCTGGCCAAAGAGTTATGGCCTTGGCAGCGATAAATGGAGTACTGGGCCAATGGGAGATCTCTGCAGCGGCGCATGCCTTTCTGACACACAGCGATCTGGTGAACCCACCGAGTTGTCCTCTGACGTTACAGGAGGATCCGATGCTGGAGGAGCACGTATGTTCTTTCCCATTGCTGAATTGGATTGCTGAACTATTTTCGGATGATGGCAGTGATTTCATACTGGAGGCTGTTGCAACTTTCTTTGCATATACTGTCCAATCGTGAGATGCCTGGGAGGATTGCTATGAAATATGACTTTCCCCTTGCTGGATTGGAGGGATGGACTATGTTCAGATGATGGAGAGTTCAATCATGTGATGTCGCTGAGAATAACGTCAATGTGGCACATGACTTTGGATATCGGATAAGTGCCTTGTTTTTTCTCTTACAGACATTAGAATTAATGCGACCTGGTCCTACATTGCATATTTTTGAGACCTGGCGGATAACTTTTGGTTCGAAAGTTTTGTTTTTATTTTTAGATTTGAGGCCACTGTAGGCATTCATACATGTTCATTCATAAATATTTTTTTAGCTTATTTTAGCTCAAGATTATTGAACTTTGCTTTCATTTTATGTATCTGATTTAGTATCGCCTTTTCCCTTATGATTGACGGTGCTCGGATCAATGGGGGGGTGTCATATAGATACTTTGTTACATATATTGCGTTAAGTTAGCATGAGTGTATTACATGTTTAAACAGCCGTTTTTCCTTCGGCTTCAGTTTTGCACACGACACCTACTTGTTGTTGTCGCTTTCACCCTAGAAGCGGTGAGGTGATTTATTTGAGAATAATATGTTATTTCTATGCTATCAGCTTTGCCTGGTACACTTGGTACAACTGTCTGCACACTGAGAGCTGCACACTCTAAGAATAACCTAACACAAGGTTGCTGGGAGGCCTGATCCTCGCACCACATTAGACATAACACAAATAATGTTGATGCCAACATTTTGGCTCTACGCGGGTTTAAGATAGAGTTACACGGAATGAACGTAGACACTTGGTGCTGCGCATGAAGAGAGCTGGTAGCTGTTGATGTGATCTACTCCTACTGACATTTAGAGGTATGGGTTCGCCCTGCTAAAGCCCGAATGAGACCTTCTTAGATATAAAATAATATACTAAATAGGGTGCGCGAAATATAGGTGATATAGATTTATATAGATTTTGCATTATAAAATGCTATCACCTTTTGCTTACTATGGATTAGTGACTATGCTGCTGACTCTGATTTTTATAATCTGCATTTTGGTATTATACAAGATACTGCGTTTGAGAACTTTGCATTGAATAATAAATATTTCAAACTTGCACTTGTGTTCTTTGACTCTCAGTTTTGGTTTGAAATGATTATATAACGAAAGAGTGTTCATGTGTTCCACGATTCCTGAGGTATTCTAAAGTTCATGTTCTGGTTTGTCTAAGACATGGATCATTACATAATGAACCATGAGACACTGTAGCTAGCTAGGTAAGGGGATTTCTGACACTGAGATGAGTTTTGGATCATCCTAACTCACTGAGGTTCTAGATCTCTATGCACAGTTCTGTGGGAGAACGGAAACCCTGCTACAGTCTGTGCTGTCCGGTCAAGGGTTAAAGATGCTCTACATGGAGATTATCTTTCTGCAGAAAAAATCCAAGATCTTGTTGCAGAGGTCCTGTGTGGGAGTGATGCTGTTGAAGCAACTCCCTTGTGAGGTGAATTTCACAATGGTGAAGATCTCTTTGCTACTATCCGTACTAGCACCAGTACTTTCTGCAAGTATGGTGCACTTGGTGTTCTGGCCTGTTGGTGGTAGTGCCTTAGGGAAATTCGAAGATGTTTTGTCCATGATATCTTGGCTCATTCCTCATCTGCTCTCAGTTGTTTGCAGCACATTTAATCATCCTGAGATCCAGTCTGCATCTTGTGGCTTTGCTTCTCTTGAGTGGGACATGGTGTCAGTGCAGGTGGTGCTCCAGATGTTGAAGTTATTGAAAGGTGCCAGCAGGATGGTGATGTGTTCAGGCTGGTGTGTGGAGAGAGTGGTGGTCCAGTACTCCTCTGGGAGGTTGTTCCAGTTCTGGCAGGCAGGTCTGGTGGTAGATGGTCTATGGCTATGTGCCCGGGGATGCTTAATCTGATGAAGGCATGCTATGCTGAGGTAATGCGGGCTTGTTCACTAAGATTACATCAAAAGAGGGTAGGGGTCAGGTCCAGGATGTGTCTGGCAGTGTATGGGTTCATCGCTCATTGGATGAAGCCGCGGGTTCCAAGGCTTTCTAGTAGAGCTGCTGAGTTGAGGTTGTGCATTCTTCGAGGTGGAAGTTCAGGTCTCCAAGTAGGATGCAAGCGCTGAGGTTGAGATGAGGTTACAATGAAGTCTGTGATGGCACTGGGGAAGTAGATTCATGGTTCAGGTGGTCTGTAGACAATGGTTCTGCATAAAGTGAAGTCGGTTTTGATGTGAAGTTTGAATTTGCGGTGTTACAGTTTGCTGGTGAATGTGTCAGAGGCTGTGGCGTTGCTGCTTCATGTTTTTGGTGACTGAGCTGGTGTTTAGGTCCCATAAAGCATTGTGCTGCTTCCTCATTTATATTTGCTTTTCTTCATGAGGGGTAGACTGTCTGCAGGAAATAATTGACTGAATGAATGAATGAGGGCTTTTAAAGTAGTAACAGTGGCTCGGTGAGTAATGTTCTGAGTACTATCATGCATGAGTTTGTTGTACATTGCAAGTTCAAATCCTAACAGGGCCAACTCAGCCTTTCTTCCTTTCAAGACTGATTAATTGAATGCCATTGCTTTTGTTAGCACTAGCATCATGGAAACTATGTCTTCATTATCTATGTTTTTATGTAGATTTTATGAGAGGCATTGTAATATGGGATTTCAGTACATCACAAATTCATTTAGTGCGAGGGTGTTATGTAAGAGAGCACAGTTTGCCCACCTACAAACCCACTCCAAACGCCAATACTTTGTAGTATCTTGTCACCTCATATTGTTCTGCTGCTGTCTTAAAGTTGCAACGTTGTCTGCTGCGTCCCATAAAGTAAGCACTTGTAGTGCTAAGTTAAGACACAGTGAGGTATTTATATATAAGCCCCTATTGCCACAAGAACGTCACTTTTTCCAAAGTTCCTTTGGCGATAGGGGCATCACCTTATTTACAAAGCAGCATAAAGTCACTTAACTTGGCTTAATGCTGCCTTGTAAATAAGTTCCCCTTTTATGCTATGCTCAGCATGAAATGGGTGGGCAGTGGGTGTTGCAGGGGGCATTCCACTGCAACACCCATTGATTTTGATGCTGCCCCCTATTTACAAGGGTTTTGTAAATAGGAGGCAGTACCAAAATTAAGACCAGGCCTTAACTTGGCAAAACAAGGAGAAATGCTTTATTTCCCTTCATTTTTGCTTTTTCCATATGTGCTGCCTTGTGCAGCATATATGGAAAAACCATAACGCCTTGGATTGTTTATGTGTAGGAAGGTGCCCCTTCCTGCACATAAACAACCTGAAAAAAATGAAATTTTGTAACTTCAATGTGTGCTGCATTAAGCAGCACATATATAAGTGACAAAACAACATTTAAAGATTGTTGATGTGCAGGAAGGGACAACTTCCTACACATAAACAATCTTCCCCCGCGACGCAGACACCCTTGCACCTGCGTTGGCACACTAAGTGTAGCGCCAGCGCAGAGGGAAACACAAGACTGCACCATATTTTTGTAAATATGATGCAGGCTTGCGTTTCTGAAGTGGCGGAGCGAGGTGTTAAGCCATGACGGCTAACGCCTCACTCTGCCAACTCTATGTACATATGCCCCAGTGTCTGCTATAGTGTTGGGCTGACTGGTGACCTAATTTGTTGAAGAGCTGGGGCAGTGCTGTTTTACCACCTTAGACATTGGCACCTGTTTGCTTCTCATGGGGTCTTCAAAGGCATGTACAGCTTTTGGTTGGAAACGTAGGAGCATTTGTTAATATACCTGAAGTAAACAACAGAACATAATGCAACAACATGCACAAAGTAAAGTAAAAACTCAATTAAAATTTAAAAGGGCACAACAGCAAAAAAAAAAAAGAATGGAACAGAACAACCATAGTAAAGCCAACAATAGCACATTACATTGACGCAGTACAAAAACTAAAAAGCACAAAAAAACAACAAAACTGATCACTCCCAAGCTAAATGCCACACAATCAATGTGCATAAAAGTTCTTGCCACACATCACCACCTTTTGAATCAGGTTTTCATAACATGATGGCAAAAGATGTTTAGAGCAAGCATTACCTTCCCTCACCAACCTGGATATGAAATAGCAGCAGTCAAAAATGTTTTGTGATCCAGCCCTCAATCACAGATTATGCAGACACAGTTTGTTCACAAGATGGGAAGGCTTCGATGACACAATTGCAGCATAATATAAAGTAGATTTTAACATTAAATTTAGTGCCACATACCATGCAGGTATTGTCGGGGTTCGCTCCCAAGGATTGCTTTGAATGTGGTACAATTTTAAGCACATTAGTGCAATAACAATGTTCAAATCTGAAAGGATGTTAAGGCAATTTTACTGGGTGGCTTGCAGGTTCTCCTGGAATTTATTTGGGCTAATTTGATGCACATTAGGCATTTTGTAGGTGCATTATTCTCCAGACATTGGGTAACAGTTTCTAGGGTTTGACGACCAAAGTAAGTGCCATGGCAGTACTGAATAAAATATTTTAATAACACATGGTGGTACATTCTAAGCACATTAGACTGTTGGAAGTTTTTCAATCAATCAATAAATCAGATAGCTTTATTCGAACATTAAAGATGATCATAAAAGCAAATACATAAAATCATACTTGATTTTATAGCTATTAAATCAGTGCGTTAAAATCCTGGCCTTGTTACATCAAAAATCAAAAGATGATATGACTCCTAACATGGAGAGTGCTTTTAAGAAATGAGCCGACACTGAAACAAGTCAGCAGTGAGCTCAGTGACTATAAGGGCAGTAGGGTGGGTCTGCAACTGGTTATCCCTGAGCACCTGAGAGAGAGTCTTGTAAAACAAGAGTAAAATCTATAGAAACTTTCGTTGCATGGGCAAACAAGGATAGAAGAGGATTCACATTTGCAAAGGAGGAAACATAGCTGTCATCTAATATATTCAAGCCTAAATCTAGTTAAGAGGACCCTGTACCAAGTGACAGTCACGAACTTCAGATATGGTTCGAGCCCTAGGGTGGTTTGGATTAGAATGTAATCCTTATTCTAGGACTTAATTCTCCTGGTTCTCTTTCTTGCGGACTTATTTTGAGAAACAAATACTTCAGCTTGATTCTGTCATCTTAACGCAGCACTCCTGGCTTGTGGGACCAATTCTGCCTACCTGGTAAGTAACACATCCGCTTGACATTGGCCATCCATGGAATTTGGAGACCTATGCTACATGTTAAACAGTCCTCAGTGAGATCCTTTTTAGGTAGGGCTTGAAGATTGTTCCATATAGAGCATCACAGTTGCAATGGGGCAAGGTTGATGTAATCCTCAAAATACTCCAAGCCAAGCTCCTAGTCCAATATGAAACTTGGGCTTTATGGTGGGAGGTCTAAAAGCTTTCTACATGCCCTGTTTACCTCCACTTGGAGGCTGGAGACCTTTTTGTATCCCCAAATGGTCAAGCCGTAAGTTAGAGCATCAACGTTTTATAGTAAGGAGTGGTAAATTCTAAGCACATTAGGTAATTAGAATTTAAGATCACTTGGGGCTAGAGTGAAATGTTCTTTCATCAAAGTTAAAGGGAAAACCTGTTTCAAATTGAACCAGCATTTAGGTGTGTGTTGAGCCACATGGTTTAAGAGCTAAGCATTGCCGCCTATAATATTCCTGGAATACTATATTCTTCCATTGACATTTTATTTTCACATGGTTCCCTTTTAGCCCATGTTATGTATCCCAAGTTTAGCCAATAAAGAGTTTGGGTCAACACCACTTTCTATGCGTGAACTTGTAATTTTGCTTTAACCAATATATGTATGGGCTTAAACATCCTAGAAAACAAACATTTTATTGCCTAACCTGATACAACCTGTGGAATTTTTACTAATGTCATGGATTACTCAGCAGGTATGAAAAAGTTGTATAAAAATAAGCAGCACAGAGTCTAGCAATGTTATCTGATGGTTAAGAGGCACTAAAGTTACATTCAGAAAATGAACACAATAGTAGATTGACAAAATATATTTAATTTTTATGGCTCAACATGGACAGTATGAGAATGCTTCACTGGAGGCAACAAAAGCCAAACCTGCACAGCTACAAGATTAAATGTATTGATCACCTGAGACTAGACAGTAGGTCAACATTGACGGCCTCGCTCAGGCTAGTTAAGGCAAGGTGAGGTGGAGAGAAAAGCTGCTACATTTCTCGCCCATACCTGGAGCTGGCCCTGCCACCTGAAACGCTTTGGATCGTTTTGTAAAATATGTTGCTCACTGGACAGTTGTGGCAGGCCAGTCCTCATAAGAGCAAAAGAAATTAACAGTGCAGTTTTCATACTACTGGAGTTTGGACTGACACCAGCTTAGTCCCCAGCATCACATTTGCTTCCTCTCTGGTAGGAGAAACTAACAAACATTTGTGTCCTGCAGCAAATCACTCTTGTAGTGCATGTAAATTCATTAAACTGACACTGATTCTGTCGAACACTGCACGGTGCACTGTGCAAATTGAAATATTTGAATCTCGATACAGATTTCTAAATGTACCTCAAAATAATATCTTACCTTGTGATTTACTTAGAATTAAGTGGTTAACTATAAAGCCAGTTCTGATGCCTAGAGATAGAGCTAACCCACAGATAAACTGACAAGACTGTTGTTAGCATTACCTATTTGTCGCTAGAATCTTACACACCATATAATTTGTATGGTTTTCACTTAATGTTTGGCTTGTAATTGGTTTCAAATGGAAGATTGATGGTGATGGGTTTTTATGGACTTCACTGTTATCAACAAAGGTGTCCTGGTACTGCAGGATTGCTGAAAAATTCAGGATTCCTCTTCATCTGTGACCTGAATGGTAGGTCTATTGACATAGTACTGTTGCCGCAAAACACACACAGAGGAGTTTTTGATTACGTCAGTGGGTATGAGATATTCCAAGACAGTAGGTACACGGCCAGTGCATTCACCAGATGAAGGTGCGTCAGGGTGGTCACCAGGTCACCAGATCTTCCATTCCAGTGTGTCCCCAAAGAACTCTTGTTTGAGTACAAAATAACTCTTAAGCACATAACCATAGTTCAACATAAGTTGGATTGTGAGACTCACTAGTTAGATACTAACTAGTTAGAGCGCTGAAGTCGATATCAGGGTCTATGCTATTGGAACTTGATGAATGCTATATACCTGGAAGGCAAGAATTACATACCTCAGGTCTGAAACCCCAACCTAGTTTCACCTCGACCCATGACCAACTTGGACCAGAAGTTGAAACATTTGAAAAAGCGGTGAATTGTAAGATTCAACAGATGCTAAAGTTTGTACCTAAGTCCCATTATAGTCTATCAGCTCAAGAAAATGCAGCTTTGCAGATATTACGAGATAATCAACAGGTAATGGTCAAATCATGTGACAAGGGAGGGGAATGGCAAAACAAAACAAAACAAAACAAATGCTCGACGTACCCGACCATTGTTGTAAAATCAGAGGTAATCCAGAAAAGAAAATCGAAAAACGAATCTTGACCATCTCTGAAAAGGCTGCCTGCAAGGGAATCGTCTGCGGTCAAGAATTCTTAAATCAACCATATACTTGACTACCATTAATATATGGTGTCCCCAAACTCATAAAAAAAACCCGACCCCCCCCCCTCCCCGCCCGACTCCCCATACGCCCCATTGTATCTACCAGTAGAGCAGCTATGGAACCCCTATCAAAATATATTGACATATTTCTCAAACCACTGAAGTGCGCCCTACTAGCATACATCAAAATACGGGTCATATGATCTCCAAATTGGAAGGTACCAAATTTGACCCCCAAACCGAGATACTAGTCACAATGGATATTGAGGATCTTAATACTCACATACCACAACAACAGGCGCTGAAAGCAGTGACAATGACACTTGATAGATTAGGAGAAAATGAACATCATGTTTTTATCATGCAATGCATAGACATTGTTCTTGGGAAGAATTTCTTTGAATTCAATGGAAGACTTTACTAACAAACTAAAGGAGTAAGCATGGGGGCCGCTTGTGCCCCTAATGTGGCAGATTTGTGCATGGACATCTCTGAGAAGAAATTCATACACAATGAAGTAGCCCCTTTTATGAGAATGTACAACAGTGGGCTAAATACATAGATGAAATAAGTAAGAAGTAAGCGACCCTAGATAGAGGGTAGGTATCACGAAGTTCATGCCCCTTGTAGATGGCACATTTATATAGTATCTCCACCCTTCTATTTAAAGCGGCCATTCAATCTTTAATACTGCATGCTGATGGTCATTATTATTCTCCTGGGGACCCCACCTCTGTATGGAATTTCTCGTGATATATCGGTGTGGGAGACCATGTATTACGATCCCTTTTTAATTTATCAATACTCTGTTCACCTGTGATGCTTCTTTGCTTATGTAATCCACCCTTGATAGTAAGATCTTTCAACTCCACTCATAGAGGATGTTAATACTATACTACTGCGATGAGCTATATCTACTTCCTTTATATAGTTCCCTCTAGCCCAGCTATTAAGTGGTCACTTCTAATTTAGACAACTTGCACCAATGATCAGAATCATATTTTTGGGAACCTTTTTATCTTATAGACTGTTTTTGAGACACATCGGGAGCATGATATAATGTCCAGCTGTGCTTGTCCCTTTCCTTAGCTTTCCTGTGTGCCATCTATGTGCTTTAGCTAATAAGACCCACCAAGGACAGTAGGTCCCTTTACTCTCCTGAGAGAGAAATCAACTTTAACAGTACTCTGGTGGGACATACCCACTGACTGAAGTTCCGGTCTTGTTTGACAGGAATCTTCCACCGTAGCAGTTTCCTCCTTCTGTATTTTAGGGGCATCAAAATCGGCCTGTTTGAGACCGGGAAAAAGCCTTTTGGTGTTAAAGTGCAATTTCCTACGAAAATGCACTTTTTAGCATTTTTCAAAGTGCCTTGTGGCACATATACATGCCCTTTGGTGCAAGTATGTGTGCCACATGAGCACTCATGCATATTTCAGGGGTGTAACAGGGTGTCCTTTTGACACCCTTGCACCCTTGAAAATGCATTCACAATTTGTGAGTACCTATTGGGTACTCGCAATTGAGAATGTCTTCCCATTCATTCCTATGGGCCTCCAGGCCCATAGGAATAAATGGGAAGGTATTCCTTAATTGCGAATAGCAATTTGCGATTCGCAATTAAGCAATACGTAGGAATCGCAATTAATATTGAGAATCCTACATACATTGCCTTTTGCAAGTCCTTAATACCGAATCGCTAGAATTCGCTATTAAGGACTCGCAATCGCTTTCTTGATACATATGCCCCTTAGTTCCTTGCCTTTTCACCGATGCCTAGCGGTTTTATGGTATCTAGCTATGACGCCTTGGCAGTGCACAGTTGATATGTTGGTTTTGTTTCTCCTGTAGCTTTTGTTTCTCTGTCTGGCGGAGGAACTTTGGCCTCCATGGCTGAATAGCTGGTCATTGAGCTCACCTGAGTGCTTCTCGAAGCTGCTGCTCCTCCCCTCAGAAACACTTGCGAAAATGCCTGTGTACTTAGATAAGTATGGTAGTGTTGTGTGCTCTATGCACTATAAGCAATCGTTTTTATCTTTCGAGTTATCTGATTGTGCTGTTTCCTTCCTATATATTAGAGGGTCCAGTCCTATCTGGGAGTACCCATGTGTGCTCCTAAGGAGCACGGACTGGTTTTGTCCGGCCATTCCGGGGATGATGCCATTTGCCACCTGAACATATTGACATAAGTATGTTGGTACTTTCTTATTTTTAGCTTTATATATTCACTGGGACAAAGGTTTCTCTTGTTACACAGTTTCTTGGCATGATTTCATCACTAATCTAGATGATATATATGCATAGATATGGTCTTTTGCAAATAATGTGGGTGACACTGAGACTAAATCTTGAATGCAGGGTGATGCCGGCACTTCTTCCCTTTGTTCTGTATATAATGTTAGCTTTTCCATGTTTTTAGACATTCTCCATATCTTTGAACAGGCCCAACCTCCTCCTTTGGCTGCTATGGTATTTGCCTTTGCCATGCCCTTCTCACAGCGCCCTGAAGAAGGTGGTCCGTATTTCAATGGTTCACCAAAACTACAACCTGGATTAAAACCAGAGTAAATGACTACAGATGATGGATGCATTCATCTGTGTGTTAAGAGGATCAAAAAAGTTTTTATTAAGTGGTAAATAAAATAAATGCAACGATTTTCCTTGCTTAGTTGGGCTACTTGACTGTTCTGAGTAAACTATTAGGCAATGCAGTTTGCATGTCAAGTCATGATTTGTTTGGGGATAATGTCATGTTTTTAATGTGTCTTGGTGTGAGTGAGGTAGAGTGAATGAAGTGCGATAAATCATAGTATGAATGAGATATGGTAGCATGTGTAGAGAGATGGGTGTCTGTTATGAACGTATTTGTATGTGAAGTACTCTTAGGTATTAAGACAAACTGGACTGGTACATTTATACTGTTGTGATATGAATTGTGGCCTTGTACTTCTGAAAAACATAGAAACGAAATGTTATATAAAAAGAAATAATTTCTTTCCCAGTAAATGAACTTTGAGAATGTCTAATTGATGAATGTATATTTTTTGAATTAAGTAATTAGAGGTATTATACCTTTGCGAAACGTGTGGAGCTGCCAAGATCTGTTGTTTTAAGAAGTATGTCGACCCCTTAAACTTCTTTAGAGGGTTATTTTCTATTAAGTTAGACGTTTTACTTTAATCTAACAGTGGCAAAGAAATAGAAGTTTAATTAAATTCCAATTGGATCTCTCTGGCACAGGTCATTTTAGATATACAAAAATGTCCTGATCAATAGATGAGACGTATGGACTGGAGTTCCCAAACCAACAAAAAAAATCTTCATAAAGAGCTCAATTCATGGCTAATTAGATATTGCACACCCCACCCAACTGAAGCATGACCCGATGAGGAAGTGTACCCCCTTGGTGGGTGAGGGTCATTTATTCTTGAAAAGCATATTTACTGGACCTGTGATACTTGGTGGCTCTGGGGCAAGTGTCCCCTCTTTTTGAGTATATCGTTTGAACACTACTCTAGTCTGTGAATAAGTACTGTGCTGGGAGGAAGTGTGCTGGACCGATAAAATATTCTCTCGCTCCCTCTTCAGGTGGCATTGAATATAGGACATATGGAGTGTACAGCTCTGATTTTCAAAATTACGGATAAATATGAGACTCATACCGTAACTCAAAATAGGTGAGGTGCAAAATGAAATAGTAGGAACATCTGCAGAAACAGGAATGTTAGCTGGGATACGTTGGAACAGCCTGGGGAAGCTTGGAGTATAAAGCCTTGGTAGAAACATGTTAACACTTTTCTTGCCTGAAACATAAACCTGTCCTGTAGAGTATGTTGAGCAGAGAACAAAATAAGTGGTAGTGTAGCTCTATTATAAACCTTTTTCCTTCATGTACTACAAGCACCACCTCAATACACTGTTTTTTCTCCTTGTTTTTATACAATTAAGCTGGGTAGAGTTGTAATATATCAGGGAATGCACACAAACACGGTCACAAATATTTAAACCAATTAAAGGATTTGTTCATGCTCATATCTCAAAATTACAGTCTGAGAAAAATTGAGAAAAGCAGGTGTGCCGGGCTGAATTTTGCATACACTCTTGAATAAATAAGGCAGCAAGAAAGTTGGACAATAGTGGCCCAAAAATAAGAATAAGTTCGAAATATTAAAAAATGTCACCTGCTTTTAAGTTAATACATATCTTTGATTTAAAACAGAACCATACATGATGCATGACAGTTCTCCAGTGCCGGGGTTAGGCATGGGCATTGTGGGCAGCTGCACAGCGCCCCATGCCGGTCATCATAAAAGAGGGGCCTTGCAGCAGTGCCTCTTAAAAGACTCTGTTTTTATGGTTGTGCAGTGCTGTGAGGCCCAAGGGAGGGGACCCCTGCCTGGGTTTCACAGCCATCAACCTAAAGGGTTTCAGTAATTCAGCGATTTGATTTAAAGTGCCCTTAGATGTGAAGTGAGCTCTGTCCCTGCACGAATGAACAGCAGGGTGTCTTGCAGGTCTCACAATAAAAGACAGAAACACATTGCATCACAATGAACAGTCCCCACCTTAGGCTTTCCAACAGAAAAATACCGGCCATTTGTGTTTTTTTTAGAATCTGCAAAGGCCCAAATGGTATTCTAAATAGAACTCTAAAACAATAGTATGCATTCATTTGTAACATGACGTTTCTTGCTTTCTTGCTTTCTTTACTTAAACTATCAGTCAGCTTTTGTTAATGCATCTCTAGAACATATTTGAAAGTAATTTCTATTCATACCTGCTGTTTGAAGTATGTACAGGTAAGGGTTAAATATATGGGCTTTAGGACCGGTAGAAAATCATTCTTGTGGCAACCCTGTTCACGTAGGCATCGGAGGAAGGAAATGGGTGAAAGGGGAGCCGCCGTGCTGTTGTTTTGCTCTGAATTGAGAGGCCCAGAGCGAACTGTGGAGGGACTCCAGGTCCCAGAGGGCAACAGGACACGCCACACCTCCCGCATATCACCCACAGCAGCAGCTACTTAACAACTTGCCGCTCCCGCTTTGCGGGAGCTGCCGCGCTGTTATTTTGCCCTGAATTGAGAGGACCAGGGCGAACTGTGGAGGGACTCCAGGTCCCAGGGGGCAACAGGACACACCACACCTGCCGTATTTCGCCAACAGCAGCAGCTACTTAACAGCTTGCCGCCCCCGCTTCGTGGAAGCCACCGCGCTTTTGTTTTTCCCTGAATTGAGAGGATCAGAGCCAACTGTGGAGGGACTCCAGGTCCCAGGGGGCAACAGGACACGCCACACCTAACACATATCGCCTGTTGGCCATTAAAGAACATCGTCACTTCCGCTGCGTGGAACGCTCGCAAGCGTGCACCAGGCAAAGCCCGGGCCAAGGGCGAGCCCGTCTGAGCCCGTCCGAGACAGGAGGAGACTGGGCTGGGATACCCCCCGAACATTGCCATCTTCGTAAGACTCTATATTTAATCATTACAATTGAACGATTGAACGTTTTGTTTGCCTTGCGAGGGGAATAATTATTGGCAACAACATATAGCATAGTACATAGGGGTTATGGCGGCACGTATAGGAAAAGGGAGCAAGGCAGTGACTGGTGGGATAGGTGGGAGTGTTACCGGGACATTGGACTAATTTATAACTAGGGCCACATCAGTCTTGGAGCATCTAAAATCCATGTATTCGAAACGATCATCGCTGGGGGGTTTAGCATTAGCCATCTCTCCAGAACAGGTAATTAAACACATATCTAATTCTGATATCAATCTGGGAGATGGTAATGATCAACACTCACAGGAGCAACTAAATCAATCGGTGACTAAAGAGACAAGTGTTACTGCTCTATCTAGTGACTTATCCTTAGATAAAACACCTGATGCTCTTGAGGCGCGTTTCTCTACTAGGTCCACATCTAGAACTAATCCTAATATTCAATCGTTAAAACAACCCTTAGGATCTGGACCCATTTCAAAGAGGAAACGCGGCGGGGGTATACAAAAGGGTGGGTGTATAAAGAAACCGAAAGCATCAAAAACAACCAAGAATGCAGTAACCCCGACATTGGGTGTATCTATTATGTCACCTGCCCCGACCTCTATTCCTTCACCAAAGGTATTCCCCGTAAAAACGGTTGATCCCTCTCTGATTATGGCTCAAAGCGTAGAGGGTCTTATGGGGAAAATTGAACATTTAATTAAGTCTCTTATGCTACCATTGATGGAGAGATCTAAAAGGATTAGTGGAAGATTAGGAGTACTTGAACAAACAACCACAGCTAATTCTGCTATACTGAAAAACTATCGGAGACTAAATTAACTCAAAGTGTAGCAGAAAGTACCACAATAGGAATACCAACAAGCACAATCACCCAACTCCCTACTCCGATTATAACTAATATATCACCTCAATTATTAAATGGATCCATGCAAGGTGATTTAACATCCGAAAGTAGGATAATGGTTCCTGAAAGGGGGGGACGACAAGGGGGTAGTGGCATAGGGGTTGCAAAGGAAACAGGGGAAGTTGGACAGGTTGAAAAAAATATACCTTCGGATACGGAAAAATCAAATATTGATAAACAAAAAAGTACCCTCCCACTTATAGATCTTCCTCCGGATTCCTACCCTTATCTAGTTGTTTTATCTGGGGTTCCGGAGTTGGGCAATGATAAAACAGAAACTTATTATGAACTAAAAAATAAGGTAACCTTTTGGTTAAATAAAAATAGACCCCTCCGACCCGATATACATGGAGAAATTCTGAACGTTCGTAGAGTGAGTTGGGTGGGTCATAGAAGAAAGGACCTAGCTGGGGATTGTGTTATTGTAATTTCAGGGACAGACGGGTGGTCCGATATATATGTGATTGCGGAGTGGGTAGTATTCAAACTTTGATTTAAGTTACTTTTACCCTCCCTCTGTTTCTGCACCATCAAATTTCTTTCCCTTTGAGACACAGCGAGGAGGCCCTATGATTTTGCATAAAAATCAATTTAGTAGGTCCAAGGGTAAGTCCTGTATCACTTAACCCTGGAAAGATAGGTGCTTTATTGGGAAAAAACAAAGTAACAAATACCACAAATGGAAATACTGCTGTTGTAGAAGATGGTTTGGGCAGTATTCATAAAGAGAAGATTATGACGAAGAAGGGTAACTGGTCGATCATGTTCTGGAATGTCACAGGTTTAAGAACAAAGGTGACCAATCAAACCTGGGTGAAACTTATAAATTAATATGATATAGTTAGTTTACAAGAGACCTGGGTAGAAGAAGCACATAATGTGTGCAGTTTTAAAACAATATTTTCGCCAGCAATAGGGTCAGTACATGGCAGGGCTAAAGGGGGGCTGTGTACTTATGTATCGAACCTTTTTAAATGTGAAAAAATAGAGATACCCCAGAATAACAGATTTTATCATATGGTTAGGATACATATTGATAAAATGCTTTGTTTGATTATCGTTAACTTTTATAATAATGTTCCTGCGGGAAGAAACTGAATTAATTCTGAAAACCTTGAATATAGACATTAAATGTTTGTTAGGAGGTAAAACTGAAGAGACCGTTGTCATTTGGGGAGGCGATTTTAATTGTTCATTGTGTAAGAGAGGAGAACAGGGGATATGTGGCTTAATGTTGGATAAAGAAACTAATTTAATGCATTTTGATCATACTGTATGTGGGGACCTCTTGAATGACATTATTTTTTCTTTTGATTTGGGCTTTGCCAATAGAATGTGTCAACAAGAGGTCCCATTCCGCCCCACATTTAATGGTAGAGGAGTTTTTTCGACAATCGATTTCATACTGAAACCGACTGGTTATAGAGAGTAGGTGAAATTTTATCAAACTGTTGATAATCCACTAAGTGATCATTTCCCTCTAAGTGTTGAAGTTTTAAACCCCCATTATGACCTAGACAGAGATCGTATATCTAGGCAGTATCTGGGCAATGTTGCCTTAAATAGACAAAACGGTACTTGCTAAAATGGACAAAGTTCCTGATGATTTCCTAAGTAACTTAATTAAGAAATGTGAATTTAGTATTAATGTCTGTTTGGATGAAAAATCAGAAAATTCTGCAATTATTAAAAATGTTAAGATAATTGCCTCTCAAATTAAGTCTAGCCTGTGGGTAGAAATAAAAAACCCTAAAGAAAAAGAAGCAAGCTGGTTTGATACAGCCTGCACTAAGGCCTATTCTAACCATAAGCACGCTTTAAATGTCCCAGATAGGGACCGGACTCTAATCAGGGAATTGCGAAAGGTTTATAAGGAAACTTTAAAAAAGAGAAAGGGTGCCTTGAAAATTGAGGCATGGGACTCTTTGAGTGAGGCTTCTTTAAGCCGAGATAATGCAGCTTTCTGGAAAGCAGTAAATGCCCCTTTTTCTTTTAAAAAAAAAGTTTTTAAAGTTTTTATTAATTTAGAAATCAAGGCAATCATACATACATCAAAAGTCATTATATTCTGCATTGGCATCCAGATCTTAGAGTAATAGGACACGTTTACACTTACACATGCCATACTAACAGTCCCATATCTACAACCCCATCCTCCCGCCCCCAGGACACAACAGCTCTATTACGAATCATTGTCTGTGTCAATTTCTGGCGGGTCACAGATGTATCCCCTAAACTTATTCCATGCCCCCCACACTTTTCCCCACTTTTGAGGAAACTGCCTTTTCCGCCACCATCGCTTCATCCATATCCTTACACCATTTGTGGAGCGTAGGCAGTGTGCTTGATCCCCATAGCATAGCAATATTGCGTTTTGCCATCATCATACCAAGCATAGCCCAATCTTGTTCTCGATGATTGAGATCATTTGGTTCCCATACATTTAACAAACATCGCCTCGGACCGAGATTTCTAGGGCCTGGGAAATAGTTCGCATTATTTTGGCCCAGTATGCTGCGACACAAGAACAGTCCCAAATGGTATGATAAAACGTGCCTTCCTCCTCACAGCCACGCAGGCAGTATTTGTGCGTTGCTGCTCCCATTGCATGGAGTGTTGTCCTAGTGTAATATGTACAATGTAACACTTTGAGTTTGACTAAGCGAAGTCTGGATGGTATTGCCGTCTCACAGGGTGAGGACAGAGCTTCCTGCCACTCCGAGTCTTCAAAGTCGCCCACTTCCCTGGACCAGGTCTGTCTCAGCTTGGGCGTTGGATCAGGCAAGTTGTTGACTAGCTTATGGTACGTCAAGGACGTCGCCCTGTTTACCATGTGCTCTGTCAGAAGTCTATCCTCCAATGGGGTGGCCTCCTGTAGGGAAGTACCTATTGGTATGACTGCCTGGAGTGCGTGCCGGATTTGGAAATATCTAAATTTCTCCATCTGGGTCAGAGACTTTTTTCTTTGTGTATCTATGATGCAGGTGGCTCTGATAAATATGAGATGTGTAGTAATCTACTTGGTTATACCAGTTTCCAATCGAGCTCCTACCTATTTCAGCCTAAGAAACACATACGTTAGGCTTCAATTTCTTGTGGTTGCTTTCACCAACCTAGATTCCAATATAATTATATACGTATGGCACCCCTACAGGTCACCAGCCCAGATACCCATATCCGTTCACCTATGGTCAAGGGCCCGGCTGGGTCGGAATTATCACCAGCAGAGCGGTGAGCCTCACAATAATATTAGATTGATGTGACTTTGTTTTTTTCCTTGTTTCTATAGTTTTGACGCACATGATATTTTATTGATGGGTCTTTTCTCCCATTCTGTCATTTGTTAATAGACCTTCTGGTATTCACATAGCCATACTAAGGTATGTGCAATCCCTTTTCAATTGGATGTTATTAGCGTCATCACAGCCTGCACATGGTACGAGTGAGTCGGACACAATTAATAACACCTGCGATTAACCAGTTTGAATTAATTTTTGTGTATAGCAGTGATATAATACGCACTGTCAATTATAAAGAGAGGACTAAAGATCCCTCCCTAGACTCACGATTTCACGGGTTCACCAGCACTCCCTTAAGATGACGCGGTAGGAGCACTAACGACACGAATGTGTTGGGTTGCACAAGACCACAATGATGTAAACAAATTAATGTTTGACACAGTGGTAGCTGAGAGAATCTGTTCCAATATAATTTGTAGCATCTCTGTGTAAATAATGAGCCTAGTAGATGCTCCATTGTCACTTATTTGTTTTTTCAGCCCTGAGGATTCGCAATAGCGATGAAACACGTGTCGGCTGGCTGTTTCACTAAATAAAGGACTCCATCGGATTACTCTTCCTCTGGAGATTCCCACATTCCTCTCTTACCTTTGCATACTGTTTATTGTTGCCTGCAATTTACTGAATTTATGTTTTACTCTTGAGTGCATTGGGAATACCTGTTATTCATTTTATAATGCGTCGCCCTCCTCAGAAGGGTGAGAGGGAGATTACGCCACACCACCACATCACGTTTAAATCGGTCTAATTGGGGCTTCAAATTCTTTGTATAAAACTCAGTGGAGCCAGACGTCACATATATGCCCAGGTACCTAAAGGCCTCATCGGTAACTCGCAGTGGGCAGTCCGGAGGCAACAACGGCGACGGTCCAGCCAGCACTTAGAGAACGGATTTGGACCAATTTATCCTATATCCAGATACTATGCCAAATTTCTCGCATACATTCAGTAGCACAATGATGGATTTTCTTGGGGAGGTTAGATATAATAATACATCGTCCGCATACAAGGATATGTGATCCTCCCAGGCATCAGTCCAGCGGATCTCTCTGATAGAGGGCTCCCACCGGAGCCAAGATGCAAGCGGCTCTAATATCAGCGTGAATAACAGTGGGGATAAAGGACACCCCTGCCGCATACCCCGTGCAAGCAGGAAGTCTCTTGAGATGTGCCCATTGGCCACAACATGCGCCATTGGGTTGTTGTAGAGTAAACAGGTCCAGGCACTGAATTTGGGACCGAACCCTAAGTGCTGCAGTGCTGCAAACAGATACGGCCATTCCACCGTGTCGAACGCCATACTGGCGTCAAGCGAAAGGATCACCGCCGGCTCCTGAAGATAGGATCGCCTAGCTAACAATGCGTGCAGTCTGCACAGGTTAAGCGCCATACTGCGGTGAGGCATGATTCCTGCCTGATCCGGACCTATCAGGGACGAAAGATGGGGGGTCATTCGCAACGCCAATAACTTGGCCAATACCTTTGCTCCACGTTAATTAAGGAGATTGGGTGGTAGGAGGTGCAATCCTCCGGTGGCTTGCCCGGCTCGTGGATTGCCACAATCGCAGCCAGTCGTTGGTCACGCGGTAGCTCGCCAGCTTGAAGACTGTCATTGAACATGTTTAGGAGGAAGGGTGGCGTTACCTGCGCGGTGCGTTTGTATAGCTCGACAGGAAAGCCATTTGGGCCTACTGCCTTGCCAGACGCCAGGGAGCCAATGGCCATCTGCACTTCATCAACTGTAAAGTCAGCTTTCAAAAGCGGCGCCTTCAATCAATCAATCAATCACGACATTTGTATAGCGTGCTACTGACCCGGATGGTCTCAAGGCGCTTGCGGGAGGGGGATCCGCTACTGCTCGAACAGCCAGGTCTTGAGTTGCTTCCTGAAGGAGAGGTGGTCTTGGGTCAGACGGAGGTGGATGGGGAGGGAGTTCCAAGTCTTAGCTGCCAGGTAGGAGAAGGATCTTCCTCCCATGGTGGCTCTTCGGACGCGTGGACCGGCGGCGAGGGCGAGGCTGGTCGATCGAAGCTGGCGGGTGGCAGTGTAGAAGGTCAGGCGGTTGTTGAGGTACTTGGGGCCCAGGTCGTGGAGGGCCTTGTGTGCATGCGTGAGGAGTCGGAACATGATTCTCTTGTTGACAGGGAGCCAGTGCAGGTCTCTCAGGTGTCCGGAGATGTGGCTGTGTCGGGGGATGCCCAGGATGAGTCGTGCGGAGAGTTCTGGATGCGTTGGAGTCTTTTCTGTAGTTTGGCTGTGGTTCCGGTGTAGAGGGTGTTTCCGTAGTCCAGTCGGCTGGTGATGAGTGCCTGGGTGACCGTCTTCCTGGTTTCGGTGGGAATCCATCGGAAGATCTTTCAGAGCATGCGTAGGATGTTGAAGCATGAAGATGAGACGGCGTTGACTTGTCTGGTGATCGAGAGGGAGGAGTCCAGGATGAAGCACAGGTTGCGTGCGTGGTCCGTTGGTTTGGGTGCGCTGCCCAGGGCAGGGGGCCACCAGGAGTCGTCCCAGGCAGAGGGTGCTGATCCGAGGATGAGGTCTTCTGTCTTGTCTGAGTTCAGTTTCGGACGGCTGTTCATCATCCACTCGGCTACGTCTTTCATCCCTTCGTGTAGGTTGGTTCTGGCGGTGGCTGGGTCGTTGGTGAGGGAGAGGATCAGCTGGGTGTCGTCGGCGTAGGAGATGATGTTGAGGTTGTGTTGGCGTGCGATGGCCGCAAGGGGGCTCATGTAGATGTTGAAGAGGGTGGGGCTGAGTGATGATCTTTGTGGTACGCCGCAGATGACTTCGGTGACCTCGAATCTGAACGGGGGGAGGCGGACTCTCTGGGTTCTTCCGGCGAGGAACGAGATGATCCACTCCAGTACCGCTCCTTGGATTCTGATGTTGCTGAGGCGTTGTATTAGGGTGCGGTGGCAGACGTATCGAACGCTGCGGAGAGGTCCAGGAGGATGAGGGCCGCTGTTTCCCCGTTGTCGAGCAGGGCTTGGATATCATCAGTGGCTGCGATGAGGGCGGTCTCAGTGCTGTGGTTGGCTCGGAAGCCGGACTGCGAGTGGTCGAGGGATCCGTTCGTCTCGAGGAAGGCGGCAATCTTTCTGTTGACGGTCTTCTCGATGACTTTGGCAGGGAAAGGGAGGAGCGAGATGGGTCGGTAGTTCTTGAGGTCGGTGGGGTCTGCTGTTGGTTTCTTCAGGAGGGCGCTGAGTTCGGCATGCTTCCAGCTCTCCGGGAAGGTGACAGTGTTGAAGGAGCAGTTGATGATGTCCTGGAGTTGGGGTGCGATGACGGAGTCGTCCTTGTTGAAGATGTGGTGGGGGCATGGCTCGGTTGGTGATCCGGAGTGGATGGTGTTCATCGTGTGGATGGTGTCTTCGGTGCTGACCGGGGTCCAGGTGCGGAGGGTGGTGGAGGGGGGCGTGGGTTGGGTGGTTGGGTGCGTGTTCTGTGCGCCGAAGCTGTTGTGTATGTCGGCGATCTTGCTGTGGAAGAACGAGGCGAGTGAGTCGCAGAGGTCTTGTGAGGGGGTGATGTTGTTGTTTCCGGCGCTGGGTTTGGAGAGCTCTTTGACGATGCTGAAGAGTTCCTTGCTGTTTGTGCGTTGTTGTCTAGTCGTTCCTTGAATGCTGGCTTCTTGGTGGTGTGGATCAGCAGGTGGTGTTTGCGGGAGGCGTGCTTGAGGGCGGTCATGTTGTCTGTAGTCGGGTCTTTTCCCTAGTTTTTCTCGAGGGTGCGGCAGTTCTTCTTGGAGTTCTTGAGATCGTCGTTGAACCAGGAAGCTTTCTTGCTGCCGTGTCTGCTCGGAGGGGTCTTCAGTGGTGCGAGGTCATCTGCGCAGTTGGTGATCCACTGTGTGAGGTTGCTGGCTGCTTCGTTGTAAGCCGTGGCATAGCGATATCCTTAATACAGCCTCGTGCTTCCTCAATCATGAACGTGGTGCGGGAGGCATATACTTTCTCAAAATGGTTTGCTAGTGTGTCTACTATATCACTGAGGGCAGTCACCAGGGAGCCTGCAGGCGTGTGTAGCTGCACAATTACCCTATCTGCTTTCTCCTTTTTGTCCAGCCAGGCTAGCATTAAATGCCCCTTTTTTTAATGATAAATCCAAGGCGAGGGTAGAGATAGCCATTGCTGAGAATAAAGTTTTATGAAGATCTATATAGTGCACCAATTTTATTAGAGCAAACACCCATCGAGAATGCAGAGGAGGAAGTGACTGTGCATAACAATAAGAAATTGAATTTGGGCATCACCCTGAATGAAATGACCTTGGGAATTAAAGCTAGCCTGGGAGGAAAGGCCCCGGGCCCTGATGGGGTTCCGGTCGACTTCTATAAAAATAATATCGCCTGATGGGGCCCACTCCTTAAGCAACTTTTTAATGCTTCTTGTACGAATGGCCTGGTATCGTCATGGTTTGAGTCTATTATTATACCTATTTTTAAAAAGGGCGATAGAACCAGTTGCGCGTGCTATTGCCCAATATCATTACTGGACTCAACCATTATGATCCTTGGTCGCGTGATTTTAAATAGATTGCAAACATGGGCAGACGAGCACTCAATAATTAGTGACCTTCAATATGGATTCAGGAAAGGCCTTGACACTATTGACCAGGGCCTTAACCTGTATATCCTCTTAGACAAATATACCAAAGCTCAGGGTGGCCGGATTTATTTAACTTTTGTTGATTTATCATCAGCTTTTGATTGTGTCACCGATTCCAAGCTTTGGCTGATACTAGAAAGATTTGAGGTCGAGGAAGATATAATTATTTTCCTCAGGGACCTCTATAAAGGGGCAAGGGCAACTGTAAGATTTGGCAAGAATGGAGAGTGCACTAAGCCTTTTAGTATTGCAAGAGGAGTGCTGCAAGGATGTGTCCTTACCCCCTTCTTATTTACTATTTACATCAATGACCTGGAAAGAACATTGCTGCAGGAATGCTGGGACATGCCTGTGGCATTTAATCGATCTGTACCAGAAATATTGTATGCAGATGACGTGGTCTTGATGGGTAGGACACCTCAGGCCATGCAAAAAATGGTAACATCTTTCTCCTACTTCATGACCAATTTGGATCTAAGAATTAATTGTACGAAAACTTTCTGGGCCACATGCATCAACCTATTTAGGAAGTGCAAACGGTGCGAATCGGTAAATTCGGCCGTTTGCGATTCCTAAATAAGTTTTTGGGATGCATCATGCATTTTTGTGAAATTCGCTATTTTTAGCAATTTCCAAAAATGCGATTGCCTTTAAGAAATCGCAAATTTGAGATTCCTTAAAAGCAATGCATGATTGTTTTACAAATTGCGAATTCGCAATTAGGGGGTGCAAATTACCACGAGGGTGAACCTCGTGCTAATTTGCGAAAAAGTATTAAAATGATCCAAATTGCATTTTAAACACTGTCATGTTACAGACACACATGTCCATGTGTGTGTGAAACATGCACTTTAAAATACATTTCAGGGGTGCAGGGGGGGTCCTTTGGACCCCCCCCTGCACCCATGGAATGCATTAACATTTTGCGAATCGCTAATTGAAATTCGCAAAATGCCAATGCCTTCCCATTGATTCCTATGGGCCTTTTGGCCCATAGGAATCAATGGGAATTGCGAAATCACAAATTAGAATTCGCATAATATTTGCGATTCGGTAAAAATGTCGATTTTTACCGAATCGCAAATATTATGCGATTACAATCATGCATCCCATTATGCGATTCCTTATTTGCGATTCCCTAAAAATCGCAAATAAGGAATCGCTAAATCTTACAATGATGCATGTGGCCCATAGTATGAACTGCGGTTCAGGGGCAGATAAAAAGAAGAAAATAATGTACATTGATTCAAAACCTTTGTATTTTACCCGAACCTTTCCTTATTTAGGTATTTTGTTTGATCAATCTGGTCTATGGAACAGAGCAATAAAGGCAAGGAGATTGCTATTTTCTAAGTCTATAATGAATCTGATAACTTTTATTAGAAAAATGGGTAGAAAACCGATCAGGGAACTCTTATGTGTTTATACCGCAACTTGTGTCGCAATTGCTATATACGGTGTGGGTATCTGGGGATATGCAAAAGTGAAATCGTTGCAGGTGGCAGAAAACTGTTTTATGCAACATCTTCTAGCAGTCCCGGACAGTGTATCCACCTATATTTGCCACGCTGAACTTGGACAATCGTACCTAGAAGATGTCATTAAGGTACAACTGGTTCTTCTGTGGCACAGGGTATGGACCACTGAGGAGTGCACTTTTAACCGTTTCATTTTGAGGGATGCTATGAGCCTCGATAATGCTAATAGGATGAAATGGTTATGTTATGTAAAGATGTTCCTTATACAAATAGGCCACCAACATTAATATGAAGATGCCTTACTGATGTGTCAGATCCATAGGAAAGAACTGAAAAATCTCTGTATGAGGTATTTGGGGGATCTTAGAACCAAATTGGAAATTACAAAAAACACAGTGGTTGCCCCAGTTAATAATGACTACGAGCGATATCCAACCGTATATTAAGTTACAGATGAGAGGCTTTGAAAGGTTCTTACTAATACGTTTCAGATTAAATATTTTATTTAGACTATTAAGTTTTCCTAATATGAATGATTGGACAAGGCAACTTAATAAATGCCCATGTGATGATTTGTCCAATCAATCAGATATGCATATCCTGTTATTTTGCAAATTCTACACAATTCCTAGGAAAAGATGGATCTTGCCCATATTGAAGTACATGTATTTTAAACAGTGTCGTCCTGCTTTTTTAGCCATCCTGAAGTTAGATAATATATTTACTGTTGCACCTGTCTTTGCGTTTTTTAGAAATGTTTTTAAGCCACGAAAATCACTACATGCATGAAATTTAATAAGCCTATTTTGCTGTAATTTGATTGTTTTTATATTTTAAATGGTTATAAATGTATGGTACTTTATGGTTGTTTTTGTATAATAACCGAATAAAGTTATTGAGAAGTGAGAAGGGTGAAAGAAGCACACAGAATGAAGGTGCAGTGCATCTAAAGTGGGTACGACAAAGGAAAGAACTAAGATAAGAGGTGGGTGAGAGGTGATAGAGTAAAAGTACAGTAGAGAAGTGCCAGATGAACATAATGGGGGCAGAACAGCAACAAAGAGCAAGAAGCTCGAGGAAACAGAAAGAGAAAGAGGAGCAATGCATGTGACAGGATGAATCAGTGAGAGAAGGGAAGAGTCTGGGCAGGGTCGGCGCTAAGCATGGGGAATGTGGGCAGCTGCCCAGGGCCCTGCGCTAGGGTTAAAAACATGGGACCCTGCTTCTGTTTGAAATACCAACTTTTCAGTCAGTCCACCTGCTCCTCCAGTCCCCCTCCCCATTCCAGTCACATCACAAATGTGTTTTTTAAGGGAGGTGTCTTGACCTCCCTCGTCCAAAGACGTGGTGGCATTCCTGGGGTTGCATGGGTGGGAAAGGAAAACAATGGGCGGCGAAGTGGGCAGCAATAAAGCCAACAATTGTGTTGGCTCACAATGTCAAGAGCAGGGCAGCACCTCACTTGAAAAACCTTCCCTGAAGCCTTGCCTGCCTTTTCTTTTTTGCGTTGTCAGGCAATAAAAGGGCCCCTTTGTTCCACGGATCAGCCAGACAATATCAGATGAGGAGAGGTGGGTTGTGGAAGGAGGTAGCAGCTAGAAAAGACTGATATGGCTGGGCAGATTTTAGCAAAGCTCAGTCACTTGGGCCTGGAAGCGCTGTATCAGGCTGCAAGGTCCAAGTATGGGTCATTTTTCCTGGACCTTGCTGCCGTTATCCAGTGCTGTGTGGTCCAAGGCAGGGGGCTCCCTTTTCCTTGGCCTCAGTCTTGTGAAGCCCAGGGGATAAAACTCCCTCAGCTGAGCCTTGCAGCACATGGAGTAGTTTAATGGGAGTGGGAAACCAGGTACAGGTCCTGGCATTGGCTCTGAATCCTGTGATTCTGGGCAAATCATGAAACATCTCCATGCCTAAAAAAACCTGACCTTTTGTGATGGGATAGGCCCCGGATCACTGACAAAATATAGAATACAGAAATATAGAATGCCCAAAATATCGAAGATAAAATATAGAAAGCAAAAATATCGAAGTCCTATCTACAAACAGGTAAGTACAAAAATATTGAATCAAAAATATCGGGAAAAAAAATGTAGTCAAAATATAGAATTTTTTTATATGTCTTATAAGTAATTTAAAATTAATGAAATAATAACTATAATGAACTAAAACATACTTAAAAATACTTAAATAACTTTAAAATTATTAAATAATGAATTCAAGTTATAAAAAATAAACATACATTTTGATTTTTTAACACATATATATATTAACATATTATTAATAAAAAATATACAATATTTTTACCGTAGGATAGCTGGAGGGTAACATTTACTATTACCACTCCAGCGACTGCAACAGTAGGGTAAACGTTGGATAGCGTAGGGATAAAAATTACTATTCCCACTCCAGAGAGTGCAACAGTAGAGAAAGCAGTTGGATAGTGTAGGGGTAAAAATTACTATTCCCACTCCAGAGAGTGCAACAGTAGGGAAAGCGTTGGATAGCGTAGGGGTAAAAATTACTATTCCCACTCCAGAGGGTGCAACAGTAGAGAAAGAATTGGATACTGTAGGGGTAAACATTACTATTCCCACTTCAGAGAGTGCAACAGTAAGGAAAGCGTTGGATAGCGTAGGGGTAAAAATTACTATTCCCACTCCAGAGAGTGCAACAGTAGGGAAAGCGTTGGATAGCGTAGGGGTAAATTACTATTCCCACTCCAGTGAGTGCAACAGTAGGGAAAGCGTTGGATAGCGTTGGGGTAAAAATTACTATTCCCACTCCAGAGAGTGCAACAGTAGGGAAAGCGCTGGATAGCGTAGGGGTAAAAATTATTATTCCCACTCCAGAGAGTGCAACAGTAGGGAAAGCGTTGGATAGCGTAGGGATAAAACTGACTATTCCCACTCTAGTGAGTTTAACAGTAGGGAAAGAAAAGATTTAATATATTAATACAAAAAAAATATCAATACTAATAAAAAAATTATTAAAATAAAATACCAATTTAAAATTATGTAATAATTAATCAATTAAAAATACAAATAAATATTAGTTATTAAAATTGTTTTCCTATTATTACAAATTAATTACCAATTAACAATTAATTAACAACAAATGAAAAATAAATACCAATAAATAAATAAAAATGATTTAGTTCTGCTGTTCTTGTCTTGCATTCTGAACTTGAGTTTTCATGTTTCCGTCATAAATGCAGCAGTACTGATCCAAATGAAAGAAAGAAATCAAATAATGTTTAAGTTTGGGAACTGTAAAAAGTCACAATTTAAACAGTCTTTTCAGTTCAGGGGTAATTTTAACCCTTCTTTAATGCAGCCTCGCATGGAGGTATGGAGATTGTCTACATGCTTTGCTTTGTTCATACAGAACTCTCCTGCCCTTTTAGTTCTGACCTGTGATTTATAAAGTGTTCAAATAAAAATGAAAAAGGACATATATTTGAAAACAACTTTATTTTGTATATCCGGTTGCATTATTATTACGATAGTGATGCCATTCAAATATTATTCTGAGGTGCTTTAGGCCTTTTATCATGCAATAAACTAGAAACAATCAGTTAACGTTGAGGAAGGAAGTTCATTTTTGTAAGACCTGTGTCTAGCTTTTTCATTTAATATCACTAATGTAATCCATTTAATACAGCTTTAAAATAGGCAGGCTTATTTCATTTAGGTATTTATCTTTGTATCTATGTTGCTGAGAAGTTCACATAAGGCCCCTTGGCCATACCAAAGAAGATTAGAAGTCCCATGATGTCACTTTCTGTGATGTCACTTCTTGTAATGTCACTTGCAAGTTAGATGGGCCTCACATCTTCCCTTTTGCCCAGGGCACCAAAAGTCATAGGACTGGCCCTGAGTTCTACCTCAGTGATAAGGCTTTCTCCAATTCCCAAAAAGGTGCAGTAACAAATAAATAAAGATTTGGAAAGAGTGGGAGCTCTGGGTAAACGTTAGTGATGGGACTAGTTCAGGTGTTTTGTATAATCATAAAATACAGAAAAAGGCTTACAATGAGGAGATATGACAAGGGTGGTGCAGTCGTATTACGCTATCAGAAAAATGTGATTGGTCCTCAAAAGTGATGAACAGATCATAAGACAATAATTTATTTGCAAGGAGATTAAAAATACCAAATTTCTAGGGTGTGAGTTGATTCCATGCAATTTAAATTGTCCTCTGCCCAGGCTCCTGTTATCCAGCAGATCTTTCTGGCTCTTACACAATCCACAAGAAAGGCTGAATGGCTCCCAGTCCTGCTTAGGGCTTCAGGTGTTCCATGGGCTATATATCCATATGATCAGTATCTAAACCAAGCCATAGCAAGTAACAATGGGTGGGGAAACTATTTATCTCTCAATCTCTCCCTCACACACACATACACACAATACACGTGTGCACGCATACAAATAAGCACACGTCTCAAGTTTTTTTCTTGGAAAACATATTGGATTTAACCATGAAGAGCAGCATGCACCTCAGTCAGGGGTGCAGGCAATAGTCTTGCTTCCTTAAAATCTATTGCAAGTTACCATTCAGCATGAGGCTCCAAATAGCCTATTAATGCAGAAACCACACATCGATTAACCCCTTCCATGCTGATGACGGCCGGGAGCCGGCATGGCACACAGTGCTCGTGTGCTAATGACGGCTCCCGGCCGTCATGACCGCACCCGTGATCGGAATGTGCCGCACAGGCGCAGATTCGCGCCCGCGCCCAAGGGGTTTATTGTTTCTTTGTAAAAGGTCAGTTGGCAGAAAAAACTGCAAGTCTGAGACATTGCACAGGACGACACGAAAATTCTACCTTTAACTGTGTAATCCAGTCTCAACAGGAAGAAAAAACAAACCACTCTATCAATCTCCACTGCTGAATATATGAATCTCAAATGTACAATGTCCCTTCTACAATAAAAAAAGAGGTTTTTGAACAGTGGAGGCCGTCACTTGCAGAGGGTGGTGGCACACAGGGGGTTAGCGTGCTGGGGGGGCATGTTAGTAAATTAAGAAAAGAACTTACCTGAAGCCGCCGGCCGCCTTCTGCAATGCACCGCTCCGGCTGTCCTTTTCCTGGTCCCAGCAGCCCCTGGGACAGACTACCATTCAATCCCTGTATTGGCCTGAGCAGGCTGGAAAGATGCTCTGCTCGGGTCATGGAGTCTTAGGGGTTTTTCCAGCCTGGATGCAGGGGGTTGGAGAAACCTAAGGGCACATGTGTGTTTTGGTTGGCCAGGGACGGCCGGCCAAACACATATGCACATGTAGGGAGTGCACAAGCACTCCTTCCTTAACCCAGGCCCCGCCCGTCCCTGCACAAGCTGGCTCAGAGCCAGAAAACAAAAAATAAAACAAAGCTAGAACATTGATTTATTTTTCATTTGCTGGCGCTGGGCCAGGCAGTGGAGCGAAGCTCCTCCGCCATTGCGGAGGAGTCGTTGCTGGTTTTGTAAAGTCTTTGCTGATACTCGAAGTTAAGACTTTGCGGGGAATGAGATTTTGATATCTTTTCTGATTACCTAGATACCTATCTCATTCATCCAATTTTGGATCGATTATTGACTGTCATTGAGTAAAAGGCAAACCCCGCATAAGTTAAATCAACCCCATAAACTGACGCAACTCTGAAGAACCACTTACGACTGATAAAGTTTAAAAGTTTAATATAAAATCAATGTCAATTGCATATACAACCCTCTCAGGATAAGATTCAACAAGTATACAGGAACTAAAAGGAACATAAATTCCCTAAAGAATCTCAGTCTACAAAAGAAAACGATTAAAACCAATTCCAGAATCAACAAATTGAATAGCATAGACACAAAGTGGATCTGTTGCGTCATTTACAGAAAAGAGAATAAACAAGTTAAATCTCTCCCTACTCTATGCTAGGTGACATCCTTACTCTGCAAGTCCTTTTACCTAAAAAGGTGTCAGCAGTTTGACTTCCAAAGAAGTTCAAACTTTCTCAATCTCTGATGGAAACCTATGTCGAGAAGCAGTACCCTTTCTGCCTACCCATCCGCTCTCTAAGGGTCCTCGGCCTACTGCTCTCCTGCGCTCTGCTCTCTGATCTTCTGTTCTGCGCTAACTTCTCCCCGGGGTGCTGTCCCTAAATACAAAATCACAGTATGGGTGGAACGCCCCTTTGACGCCCACCACGTACACATTTCACGTGATCCCGCTTCTGGGTTTTTCCATAGCTTCATCTCTTCGCGTCGTCCGTTAAGTTGACCTTGCTTCTTAGGCGCCATCTTCGTCATCGTGCTGGTAAACTCATGACATTCCAGTTGACACTTTCAGAGCAAAGTCTATCACCTCAACAGAGTTCCATTCATTACCGTTGTGATCGTAACCTCTTTTGGTCCTGTGAACAGTCACTTCGTAACAAGACCCCAAATTCCAAGCGTCCCTTATCTCACTTAAGCCATAAACTTCGTCCAGCATTGTCACCTTAAATTTAACAAGACCTTTGACTCTTGGCTCGCACGTACAGATCAAAGCTATCCCCCTATTCCTGTGAGCCCACTAAATTATTACATGCAGCGGACTACACTCTTGCGAACCCTTGGTCCGTTAGGTTAAAATCACATATGACCACACTAGTCTAAAATTCCTACAAGCTCTTCTACACGGTATGACTTTTAACACACATATATATAATCGATTTAGTAACTTATTCATTATAATCGAATCCTTGTTACATAAAAATACAATGTTATACTCTCGTTCCTAAACAGTGCTATATAGTCTGCACATTTCTTCACTTTACATTTCACCGCTTTCTCCGTCTAATGATTACATACGTATATTCAGTTTAGCACGTTTAAGCATTTTCACATCTCTATATTAGCCCAACCTATGTATACGGGCCTTTCTAATTCTAATGCACATTCTAGAATACATACGAATACATTTCTTATTACTAAGTTACATCGGCTAACTTCATGCTACAAGTGCTAATTCACGTTACAACTTCCAACCTTATGCGATATGCTTGTAAATATGGTACGGACATATGTTTCATTCAAATTGCGCTCTCTCAACTTCACCATGTCAAAAACCTAAAACAGATACATAATGAATACATCTTGAAAAGTATTGCCACACAGATGCAAATTCTTCTACTTGATTACGTTTTGCAATCGAGGGAACAAGGTTAAAGCTGCTAAGAAGACGTTAATGCAATTTTTGCTGACCTTTAAAAACGACTTTCGTCTCATTAGTTGAATTTCCTAAAATGAAGGTCTATGTACGATTTACTGGACATTCAATAGATATTGATTGGTCACGTGGAAGAATGGATTTGCCTATTGAACACTCTTAGCCAACGACAGGAGAACTGCAAATGTATGTTTCAGTTTTTCAGCTGAAATAACAGTTTAAGAGTCGATTATGTGAGCACCTACGAAGAGGGAATCTTACTCGACTCTCACGGTCCATTATTCCTGTAATAGTTCGGTTCATTAGACATACACTGATAATTCCTGTATTAAATATACAGGTTTGTAGAAGCCCTAAACATCTTGCTGGCAGGAGCATAAGTGTTCCATTTGGATGCACTGACGAATGTATATTTTGTGAAAGAATACCAAAATCAAGTGCATTAAGATGTAATGTTGCTAATGGATACTGTAGTCGTAAATGGATAAGGAAAGACTAGTAATTTAGTGAAATAATATAGGAATAAATTGTCCTGATAATTTTAGTGTGTATTGCAGATGCCGTTTTTTATGCCGCTTTTATTAGCTTTGTCACCGAGCAGTGCTACTATGACCTGAAACTAATTCTGGAAAGCCAGACACCCCTTTTGCAACACTACTGTAATCAACAACCTCTTTGACTCTCTCCACCTTTACTTCCTCTCCCTAACAGGGATCAGTCGAGTACCAAGGGTGCCACGGTCACTAATGAGCGCTAATGGGTCAATTGTGCTTTTTTGGAGCCAAAAGGACAACTATAATTTGAACTGAATGAGCCTCTGACTCCCCTAGAGGACCACAGAACTACCACACCGGCTGCAATTGTGATAGCTAAAACCCTGCCACAGATGCACTGAAACACTATTTCCGCATTTGCAGCTCCCAATGGAAATCACACTTAGGACCTAAATACGACGGCATGAAGACCGCCACCGACAGGCTGTCGGTAGCACTCTCCCCGCCATCAGAACAGGGATCTCCGTCTACCATATTATTATGGCGTCTGGACAAGTGGCGGTCGGAAACTCTGACTGCCATGGTCCAGACGGGCGCCCTGTATCCGACTGCCTGTCAGACCTCCCTGTAGTCCCAGAATGGCAGCAGTGCCTGTCAGGCACTGCCAAAGAGATTAAAATATCTCTTTCTGCGGCGGTCAACCCGCCGCAAAAGGTGGGTATGGCTCTTCTTCTACCTTTCTGACAAATCCCACCTGCTCTCCTGGTGACCCTGCAGTTCAGCTTGCAGTCAGTGCTGAATGCATGCATCCCTACGCCACCATTGCATGTTATACCCTGCGTGGTTCTGTGCTGCCTAATACTAAGGGGCCCATTACGATGTCGGGCGGATTGCCCCCGCCAGGCTGGCAGGGGCAATCCGCCCGACATCCACACTCGTTTTTCCCTGCCATATTAGTATGGCGGGGGGACCTCGGCGGACGGAAAGAACCGTCCGCCGCTTTTCCGTCCCGGTCACCTTGCGGCCGGGCGGAAAAGGAATAATATGGTAGCAGTGTCTATCAGACACCGCCAGCCATATTAGGATGGGCAATTGTGGATGCCTTTCCACAGCATGGCAGGCACCGCGCGGTGCCTGCCATGCTGTGCATGGAAGTGCATAGCATGCTTTCCTGCCATTGTGTCGGGCGGTGCTGAGTGCACCGCCCGCCACAATGGTAGGAATGTGGGATGCGCCCGCCACAGTGGCGGGCGCATCCTAATGCTGGCAACGGGACCCCCGCCCTTAAGGTGGGCGGTCCCTATTACCACGAGGATGGCAGGCGGGCAAAGTCCGCCCGCCATCCTAATGAGGCCCTAAATATTGCCAGAACTGAGATAGCCAACTTCCTGTCATTTACACCCCAAGCCAGTACCTCCCCATTTTATTTCCATCCTACAACATTCTTTCCACCATCTCAACTCCAAATCAGGGACTCCACTACAGCTATAATTGTAACTGAACTCTTTTATCACTGGGCGTCCACCTACTAAATCTAGGGCTTGCAAAGTTGTATAGGTTTTTCTTCTTCAAATACATTTAAATCTCATGAAAACTACAGGTACTATGAGTTCCATGTGAAACTGAGCTTCCATGTGAAAACCCAATCCTTGTGGTGTTTTTCTTCATGATGATCTCAATATACAACATCCGTTCACATGTATATCACCCCAAACTATGAAATTTAATAGGCAAGGCTTCCCAGTAACAGAAAACAATACGTACAGGCCATTCTTCTCTGCAAGTAGCATTAAGAATCCTGCTAGTGTAATTCCACATGCAATAAGTTGATTGAGATTCACATTCCAATACGATTTTTCTACTCCAACCAGTTAATCTGAGCTGATTGCACCAGCTTAAGATAAAAAGGGAATTTTAATGATATACAGGTAGCCCTATAATCATCATCTTACCCAACACTATTCTGACATAATAACAATTACGTACGTTGCTATGTAAAACCTGTTATACCCTTTCCAATCTGCCTTGATCCATTTGTACTTCCCTCTACAAGCATCAAGATGTTGACATGGGAATTAATGACTGAGACAATTATAAATTCTTTACTGTAGTATTAAGTTGATGCAAAGCTGTGTCCCCCCATTTACACATGTACTGCAAACCCCACCACATTGACATGAGATCTAAGCCCAGCATAGACACCCTCAAATATGACATGTGTAGTAATTGATGGTTATGTCTGCTCAGTGAGATTATTTGATTTGCTGCTGGACAGCCACTGACTGGATTATTGCTCCTTTGCTCCTTTCATTCCTGTGGAGACGCCAGGTGTGCTTGTGCCCCACATACCCATATAAGCGACTGCCAGCAGCAATGCCATGTTACCTTGTGGACTGCTTATATAATTTGATTTGATTTGATTTATGAATATATAAAGCGCGCAAATACCTGGAGGCAGCTAGTGCTGAGGTCAGGTGGACCGGATAGGTTGCCGATTTGGAAATACAGAGAATGTTAGTTGTTAAAGAGCCAGGTTTTTAGCGCCTTCCTAAAGGATATCAGCGTAGGGCTGTCCTTTATGGCGATCAGGAGTAGGTTCCATGTCTTGACTGTCCCTCCCAGAAAGCGTCTTCCGCCCCAGCTTACTTTCTTGAACCTAGGTGTTTGTAGGAGTGTACTTTGGGCACATCTCAAACTTCACGATGGCACATACCAATTCAAATGAGTTCTCAAAAGTTGAGGCCCGGCACAGTGTAGTGCATTAAAGGCTAAACATTGGGATTTAAACTTAATCCTCTTATCCACTGTGAGCCAATGAAGGGCTCTTAGGTGGTGGGAGACAGGCTGAAACCTAGGAATATCCAATGATAGTCTGGATGCCGCGTTTTGAAGATTCTGCAACCTTTGCAGATGTTGTGATTGGAACCCCATGTACAGGGCATTACCATAGTCCAACCTGGATAAGGCTAGTGCTGTAACCAGTGTTTTCAGGGAGTCAGGCGGGATGAACGGGCATAATTTCCAACTTATTTTTAGAATGAACCAAATGGATGAGGTGAGCATATTGATCTGATACCCAAATGTCAGTTTGTCGTTAAAAATGAACCCTAAGTTTTTGACCTTATGCACTGGGGCTGGGAAGTCGCCCAGACTGGAGGGCCTCCATCTAGGTGACAAGAAGGATGTATCTGAGCCCAGTAGCAAGACCTCTGTCTTACCGCCGTTCAATTTTAGGCAGTTGGACCGCATACACAGGTTTACCTGTGTCTTGCAGCTGTTAAAGCGAGTAGCTGTCTAATTAATGTTGATTGAGACAGACACCACTAACTGGGTGTCATCACCGTACGAGACAACTGAGAAGCCAAACTGTCTGATGATTGTGAACAGCGGGGATACAGATATATTAAAAAGTGCGGGGCTCAGGGACAAACCCTGTGGCACACGGCAGGGAAGTGTAAAGGGCTCAGATGAAAAGGCTCCTGATTTTACTGAAAGTATCCTATTGGAGAGAAATGATGTAATTAGCATAAGAGCAGCATCTCTGATCCCCAGCTCTGAAAGCCAGGTGGCTAATATTTTGTGGTTTACTGTGTCCAAGGCCGCCGATAGATATAACAAAATCAGGGCGGCCTTGCCCCCCATTAGTTCTTCTGCAACCATGATCAGAGCTGTCTCAGTTCCATGCCCCTCCCGGAACCCGTATTGTGAGGGATCTAGGAGGTCTCTGGAAGAGATGAAAGTAGAGAGCTGTGCATTTAATATTTTCTACAGCACCTTGGACAGGAAAGGTAATCTGGAGATGGGTCAATAGTTGCTCGGATCAGCAGGATTGAGGTTCAGTTTTTTTAAAAAAGTGGAAGAATTGTTGCTATTTTCCAAGCATCCAGGAACATGCCTGATCAGATTATCTCATTGAATACTAAACTCAGTTGTTCACTAAAGTACTGAGAATCAGGTGCAGTACTTTAAGAGGACAAGGGTCTGCCAGGGCCCCAGATTTAGACGTTTTTTCCAACTGGATGATCTGTTCCATTGCAGGAGGCGAAAAGGAGGGAAATAGATTGGAAGGAGCGGAATGTGTGACTGCTGTAGTGTTCTCAGGGATGTCAACGCAGTCCCTAAAGGATTTGTACACACTCTCTACTTTAGCTCTGAACTTCTGTGCTAGCATGTTGCAGAATTCAGCACTGCTTTCCATCTTGGGTGGTTCAGGTAGTTTAGCTAATCTTGTAACCATTAGAAAGAGCACCTTGCTTGAGTTTCTTGCCTGTAGAATTTTTGAGGAAAAGTATTTACTTTTGTCTTCCAGTGTCAGTTTGTTATAGTCTACCAGAGCGTGTGCGTATTTTGTTTTTTCAATGGGGTCGTAATTTACTCTCCATAGTCTTTCTGCCCTTCTACAGATTTGTTTTTGTTCTCTAAGTTTGTCAGAAAACCATGGTTGTGATGGAAGAAGGACTCCATTAGAGCTAACAAGTCAACTGCGGTTTTGATCCAAGTTGAATGCCTGTGGGCAGCCGTGTTAGCATCGGTGGTAAGGTCTGGCTTTGGATGGGATAGGGACAACTGTAGAGTGAAGGAGTTGATTTTCCCCATTCCCGACCTTTCACAAGGACCAATGGGTTATGCGGTTTCGGGATATGCTGAACCATGCTTATTGTAAACACTATAGCTTTGTGGTCTGACCAAGGGACTGGTAGCACTTTGGAGACCTTGATGGCTGGATTTGATGTAAAAATACCATCTAAGGAATGCCCTGCAACATGAGTATTATGTTCGACAATCTGAGTCAGGAAGAAACTGGCAATGGTATCGACTAGTAGGGCTGTGTCATAGTCCTCTTGTTTTTCCAGATGGTAGTTGAAGTCTCCTAATATAGTGAAATCAGATACTGCTATGCTGGATTGTAAAAAAGGGCTGACAGCATTCATAAAGGATGTTCCTGCTTTAGGAGGCCTATATAAAAGAAGGCCCTTAAATTTATAATTTTTATTTAATGTGATCTGTAAGGATAATGTTTTACAGTCTAGGGAACTTCCAGATGTGAATCCTGAGACGTGCAGATTGTCTTTAGAGATAATTACTAGTCCCCCCCCTCGCCTATTCGCTCTGTTGGCTCTGACAAAAGAATACCCTGCTGGAATTGCTAGGTCAAGGTCTGGGCCCAAGAATTCATCCGCCCATGTCTTTGTCGCAAATGCCAAGTCGAATATAAGAGAGCCCATCGTTTCTGCGAATTCTGTTTTATGTTTTAGTAGTGACTGAGCGTTAATCAGCATACCCTGGAATACCTTTGTGGTTCCTCTTTGTGTTTGTTTGAGCTAAGGGACTGTAGCCTTAATTTAACTGAAGCTCAGATACATTTTGCACTGGTGGCAGTGCTTGGGCTCACTTTTTAGATCTATTAGAGGGAAGGTAAAGTTATTGTCAGCCTTATTTAAGATAAGTAATTCTTCCCTGGAGTATTTGATAATGTGCCTAGTTTCTTGGTGAAAATGCGCAGGGGTTATGGCACTGGGCGCGGTCCAGGCATGGACAGGCGCAGACGGGCTTGCCTTTTGGGCCCCCATTGCGCGCGTCCGCTCTGGCAGCAGGCTAAGTAGGAGGTGAAGCGGGAAAACTAGTTTTCGCACCACCAAAAGTGCCTGCCTGCCAAGAAGTGAGTGAGAAAGCAATAACCGGAAGAGAAAGCCCTCTGAGCAATTGGCACAAGCCGCGGCACAACAGGGCTGGAAACCGGGACATCGTTCTTCACAGGTAAATCCCCCTGTGTGGTCGTAGTATCACTATGGCTACTATTGAGTTTTTCTTTATACAAATATATTTTATGCTTTTTTAGTTGGTTTTATGACTGTGCAATTGCTTAACAAGACAAATTCATCATTGTCTGCACATACATTTGAAAAGAAATTAGGGGCAGATGTATCAAAATACCTATTTGCGATTCTCAAATAGAGATTTTTTGAGAATCGTTTTTTGAGAATTGCAAAATGGTATGTATATAAAAATTCGCTATTTTTTAGCGATTTCTTAAAATTCCTTAATTGTGATTAGCAATTTGCTAATCGCAATTAAGGAATAATTTCCTATTCATTTCTATGGGCCAGGAGGCCCATAGGAAGGAATGAGAAGTTATTCTCAATTTGCGATTCGCAATTTGCTAATCGCAAATTGAGAATAATTTCAAGGGTGCAAGGGTGTCTTAAGGACACCCTGCTGCACCCCTGAAATTTACATGTGTGCACATATGGCGCACATACATGCCCTAAGGGCATGTATGAGCGCCACATGGCACCTTTACGAATGCCAAAAAGTGCATTTGTAAAAGAATTAGCAAATTACCACCAAGTTACTACAAGTTGGTGGTAATTTGCGATTTCTTAGTGTAAATTCGCAAAACGTAATTGCTTCTTACATAGCATTTAAGGAATCGCAATTTGCGATTCCTTAAATGCTTACGCAATATTAAGGAATCACAAAATGTGCAATTCCTTAATATTGCGATGCGTTTTAAATGATACATTCCATTTTCCGATTTTTTTGACGCAAATGCTGCTTTTTACCAAATTGCAGCGTTTGCAACAAAAAAATCGTTTGATGCATCTGCCCCTAGATTACAACAAACAGTTACCTAGATGGCTGTACAATCATCCATATTTGGATGTGCAATAGTCACATATCATTTCATGCCTGGAATCATAAGTTGGCATTTACGTTATTTCATATGTTCCTTATATGAAAACTAGGTACCATCTAAACAGTTCTTAAATTACTGAAAAAAACAAATAGATAACTAACCTCACATTCACCATCAACAAGTCTCTCTCAGCCTTCAAACCTACTCATTCGCACTCTCACTCATACATAAAAGAGATTCAAAAATGCGGGAAATCCGATAACAATCTGGCTGGGACAGACTCTGTAGTTGTTGGTGATACAAATTACACCCATCTGATGCCTCTGGTGTGTCTGTCTCTAAAAGGACTGTCCACATATGTAATGATGGTCAATGCGCGTTTCTCTTTACCTGCATTTATACCACCTTCGTCAGGACCAAGAAAAGATAAAAGGGAATCTCAAATGAAGTGGCCGGGGGTTATCGAAGACTAATAGTAATCATATTCAAAATGAGCCAGGAGTCCTTGCAAATGCTGAAACAAGCGCTCCTAAGGCCAAGTGTTAGCTCCCCCATTAGACAAGATGTAGATTCAGTCCTCTTTAGAGCCCTTAGTTGGGCTCCACCAAAGATTTGTGCTTAGGCAAGTGTACTGATGCGATGTCATTCATATGTTACTTAGACATCTGTCATACTGGCTATTAAGCAGTCCAATGACGACAACCAAGTCTCCTTCCTGGCCAACCCTGCCGGTTTCAGCAATCAAATGGGAAAACTAGCCCACGCACCACTGGAAGTTCCTAGCTGGAAGTGAGGGAGAAAGCGTTAATTGGAAGAGCAAGCTCTCTGCGCAATCAGCACTAGCTGCGGTGGAACAGGGCCGGAAACCGGGACACCGTTCTCCACAGGTAAAGCTCCCTACGTGATAGCAGTTTTACAATTGCAATAGGGATACTGGGGTATGGGATTAAAAGCAGAAATAAATTGCAGCGTGCAGTGAGGTAGAAAATGGGGCAGACACGACCAATGAGGCTCACATTAAATTCAGTAAAACAATTAGAAGTAGAAGAATTTGTTCATAAAAGAAAGAAAGTAGAAGCCGAGACAACCTTACTGCTCCAGAACAATGAGCTTGTGGCTCATGGTCTTTCCCATACCACCATACTTGTTCTCCTCCAGGAAGAGAAGAGATGTGACATGAGTATTGGGCATGAATAAGTTATCCGTGGGTAACTCATCACTTCAGCTCCTGCTTTGCAACGGCCACCTGATGATGAGTAAAGGTAGTGGCTGGTGGGAATTGATTACTTTTAGGCATACAAGCTATATGGGTATTATTGGAATAGAAGCCACATTTGAAGTATTATTGAAAGAGGGGGCATTGTATCCCTTGACACATTTTGTAATTGAATGCAAAAGAAACTGACTACATTGTCTTAATTGTTGACTCTCAATAAACAATGACATAACTGTTATGCCTAAAGCTATGACAAATAGAGGAAACAAAGATTGAAAGGTACTCTCTGAACAATTAAGGGCCCCTGCACCAAAGAAAGAGAGAAAGAGAGTCTATTGCTTTCTACTTCAAAAGTCCATCAGATACACCAACTGTAAAAATTCCTCAATTGTGGTAGCTGCAGAGATTCAACTTATTCAAGATAATAATATAAAACTTTTCTCACATACAACAGTGCTTAACTCTAATTCCCCTAAATTGTTGACCAATTGTGCTCGTTATACTACTTCAATAATGGATGAATTTACTGTCTTCTCCATAAGAGACTCTCATAGTCTTTGCTTTTATGATGATGTGCCCTGATCTGCCAAAGGACTTCCATTTTAATGTGAACTTAGAAGAAAGGTCTGTAGAGAGGATCAAAATACCTAGTAAAAAAATAAACAGGAGAATGGCAAAACATGCAGGACATAGCTCTAAAATTGAGAAAGGTATTTTTTGTGGTCTGAAATTCCTCAATCCAATATTTATGGATTTGTTTCACCTGACCATTCCATAATTATATCAGAATCTCTCCAAGCACTAAACAAAGTTTTTACACAAATTCTATGTTCATTGGAGAAGTGACTTGTGAACACAGACAATACAGCTAGTATTGTAACAGATATATTGACGGCAATATTATGCATGCCCAATAAACAAAATTTTAATGCTAAATTGTAGGCTACTTACTCCCTCCTTTACAACTAAAGGAAGCCTCTACTCAAGCATTCATTAACCCCTTGACTAAAGCTGCCTTTGATCCTCTCATTAGACAAAAAACAATCAAACATGTAAAGAATTCAAAAAGGTTATGAATACCAACCTTCAAAATCGAAATTCACAACCAGTCAGAGAATGATCAAATATTCTCTTCCAAGCAGCTATTTGAGGAAACGAAATATCCTATAAAGGGAAATTAACAAAGAGTCAGACCTTGAGGCTCTCTCTGTATGTAAACGTAAGACATTGGCTTATCTACTGTACACTAAAACAAGTCAAAAGTAGTCCCTGAAACTGGCTACTAAATGCAAGAAGAACTATACAACAAATGTTGACCCTCACCATGAAATGACACTCATTGATCACATGATCAGTATGTTTGAAATGCTGTGTAACCAGTTCCTTTGTATTTGTATAACAAGAGACAACCAACAATTAAAGATAGATACACAAATAATGCTGAAGGGGTGATGTGTCTTAAACTTAGACTCCCCAATTCCCAAAGATATGTTTCCAGTTAGAACCTTCAAGCTAAAAACTTTAACTGGTGACTATTTTTATTCAACTTCATAAATATGTACTGTACTTTCAGATACGTTTTGAGGATACACCTTCATTTTCTGGGAATGTGCTTAATATAAAATGGGTTCATCTATTGGATTTAAGGTATAACTGCTTCCTCACAAACTTGAAGAAGCACCATGGAGGTACAGTGGCCATCTAAATATTCAAAGTGTGATTTTTTTTTAAATAAAGGCTTATAACACATTACACGGATATTCCTGCATTTGCATTGATTAGCAGACTTTTTCACAGGAATGAATATCAAATTGCATAGGTTTGGAAAAGAAAGCAGGCTTTATAAAACTATTCATATGATATACTCTTGGGTTGGCACCTATGAGTTACGGTTCCTTTCTCCCTCTCCTGGTCAGACCACTTGGCCGTGCCTTTCAAAGTGACCTTCCCTAGTCAGGAAAGTGTCAGGAAAGTCCCGAGTACCTTTGAAGTACGCAGGAACTTTAAAAATATCGGTGAACACTCTTTTGACCCTTGGACTTCAAGACTGTCTTCCACTCGGGAGATGGATCCCTCCTCAGCGGTGCCGCATTACGATAACATTCTGAAAGAGGCTTTGGACGAACTGGCGCCAGCTCGGTCCTGCTATTCAGCAAGGAAAAGACCATCTGCCCCTTGGTTCTCTGAACAACTCAGACTCCTTAGGCAGGAAGTAAGGAGACAGGAGCGTCGATGGCATGCCAGTTGGGATCTCAAAGACAGGGAAGCTCACAAAACCCTGCTCAAGAGATATAAATCGGAAGTTATCAGGACCAAGCAAGACCACTTTGTGGCCCTGACTTCCTCTCTTTCATCTCCCAAAGAGCTCTTCAGGATCGTGGACTCCCTTACATCTCTTCAGGTCCCCGACCCAGTTGTTCCATCTCAGGAGCTCTGTAATGACATCGCTCGGTTCTTCTAGTCCAAAATAGCGGACATTTACACTGCTCTGGAGTCTCAGAGGCTTTCTACGGCGGAGCCACCAGTTACTGCAGCCCCGGATGTTCCATCGGCAGAGCCTCCCTTGGCCGGTTATCTGGAATCCTTCCCTCCGCTTTCCCTACAAGATCTCGACAAGCGGCTTGATAAAACCAAGTCAGGGTCTCCACTAGATGCTTGCCCTCTTAAGATCTTGAATCACTGCAGGGGATCTCTTCTACCCCCTTTACTTGAGATCATGAATGGGGCCATGAGGGAGGGTGTCTTCCCACAGCAGTGGAAAAATTCTGTGGTCAAGCCCCTTCTTAAGAAACCCTCCCTTGATCCTGGGGTCCTAACAAACTTTCGCCCCATCTCACTGCTTCCGGCCCCTGCAAAGATGCTCGAATCCCATCTTAACGAGCATCTAGCTGCCTTTGTGGAGAATTCAGGCTGTCTTGACCCTTCCCAGCATGGCTTCAGGAGGGAACATAGCACCGAGTCCGCCCTCACCCTGGTTCTCGATTCCATCCGTATGAATGTGGATGAGGGCCGGACATCCCTCCTGATCCTTCTGGATCTCACAGCTGCCTTCGATACCTTATCTCCCCAGGTCTTAACATCTCGACTGGGTGAGATTGGGGTCCGGGGGGCAGCCCTGGGTCTGCTCTCTTCCTTTCTCGACCATAGGGAGCAGAGGGTAATGTTGGGAAAATTCCTATCTCCATCCCTGTCTGTGCAATGTGGGGTCCCTCAAGGGTCGGCGCTTAGTCCCACCCTTTTTAACATCTATGTGACCCCCCTTGCCAGACTTATCAGATCTTTTGGGATGGAGGTAGTCTCTTACGCGGACGACACGCAGATCCTCGTGTCTCTCTCCCAGTCAATTGAGCTGACTGCCTCCAGATTTAGATCCTGTATGGAGGCCGTCGGCCAGTGGATGATATTTAACTCACTCAAATTGAATGGGGAGAAGACCGAGGTGATGGTGTTCGGCGGAAGGGAAGATATCTGGTCCACGGAGTGGTGGCCTGACTCGCTTGGTCTGTGCCCCAAACCTACTTCTCTAGCTAAAAATCTTGGGGTAATGATTGACCCTACTCTGGACATGCGCCAGCAAGTCAACAGGACGGTATCGACCTGCTGGGGCATAATTCATGTTCTCAGGAAAATAAGGAACTACCTCTCCCAGCCGGCAAGAAGACAACTTGCTATCGCCCTTCTGGGATCGCGTCTGGACTACTGCAATGCGCTGTATGCTGGACTGAATAAGAGTCAGATGCAGCGCTTGCAGGTAGTCCAGAATGCGGCAGCTAGATTTGTCCTCGATCTTCCCCGTCGCACTTCGGCCACGCTGGCCAGGAAGCAGCTGCATTGGCTTCCGATCAAGGAGCGGATTGTTTTCAAGTCCATGTGTATGGTCTACAAAGCCTTGGCCAAAAGCAGCCCCACAGGGATCAGAGCCATCCTGACTTACTACAACCCTGGCAGGAGCCTCCGCTCCTCCAATCACTCTTTTCTCCACATCCCACGTATTCGGAAAGCCAGATGGGGTGGTAAGGCTTTCTCCCTCCTGGCCCCTAAATGGTGGAATGATCTTCCACTAGAACTTAGGTCCCTCCCTTCCCTCCAAACCTTCAGAGCAGCCCTTAAAACACGCCTCTTTATCCAAGCGTACATGTAAGTGCATGACTGCCCGCTTTCTGATCTTTTTTGTTAGGCGCCTTGACACCTTCGGGTTTTAGTTTGCGCGGTACAAGATGCAAAAAAAAAAAAAAAAAAAAATATGACCACAAAATGGCTTGTGCTTTCTATACTTGTCAAGTTGGTGGCATCCTTTGTCAATATTTATGAGCATGGTTCTCGAATTTCACAATATGATTTAGATGAGCTTTACGTGCCCTTACTAGAAATTTGAGGATTTTTTTATATCGCACATTGAACCCCCTGAGCCTTAATAGGGATTCTGCTCCTCAAGAGCAGTCAGTATACTTTAACAGTATGCAGTCGCAACCAGGAATGGGCAATCAGATGCTGACACAGTGGGGACTTCCAACTCTGGAAGGCAGACCCTGAGGAAACTCACACAGGAATTCGATCATTCTAGTAGCACTCAAATTTGAGAGACAGACACTTGTTTACAAATCGATTTCTGTCCAGACTAAGGGGGACATTAGGATGGCGGGCGGACTTGGTCCGCCCACCATCCTATCATGAAATGGGACCGCCTGCCATAAGGGCGGGGGTCCCATGGCGGCCATTAGGATGCGCCCGCCACAGTGGCGGGTGCATCCTGCATTCCTGACATTGTGGCGGGTGGTGCACTCAGCACCGCCTGCCACAATGTCTGCCATGTTGTGCTTGGAACTGTAGGGGGGTACCTATGTGCACACCCCCAGAGTCACTGGGAGCCTGAACGGGCCCCCACAATCAATTCCTGCATGCCTTTCTGTGGTGGCAATGCCGCCACGGAAAGGCATGTTTCCGCCCCATAGTAATATGGCTGGCAGTGTCTATCAGACACTGCCACCATATTAAACTATTTTCCGTCCGGTCAACTTGTCAACCGGGTGGAAAAGCGGCAGACAGTCTTTCTTTCCGCCGTGGTCCCCCCGCCATAATAATATGGCGGGGGAAATGGGTGGTGGGTGGGGGCGGATCTCGGGCGGATTGCCACGGCTATGCGGGCGGTGGCGATCCACCAGAGATCCTAATGGGCCCCTAGGTCTCTGAAGGCCCTTTTGATATTATGAATTACCAAAACATTCTCAGGGTCCTGCATAACTTCCCTGACCCGGAACACCTGAAGTGAGGGGATTTTCCCTTTGTGTCTAGTATCAGCTAGCAAAGGAAAAGTACTTGCACAATCCGGTCCTACCGCCTTCTGTATGAAACAAGACTTGGGAAAGCAGAAGATTTATCACATTGAGAAAGAACCATAACATAGGTAGAGGAGAAGAAACATACACATTTCATTAAGGAAGCGACCAAGCATTTCTCCAGCGACCTCCCAACAAAATCCTGAACAACATGCCCTTCTTCACAGGTCCCGAAAATAATCTGGTATTAATGACTTGATGAACAGATGAATTTGGTTTTCACTATCTATTGCCCCCAGGCTTATAGCAACAAAGGATCAATTTTGGCATCCCTGGTTCAGGTAGTGACGACATCAGTCAAACAAAGCAGTGCCTGGAGTTATGTTCTTGGAACATTGCCGGGTGGGACACACAAGAAAAGAATCACATCCCGGAACAATATCAATTTATGAATATGTATGATATTATCTGTGTACAGGAATCCTGGAAAGTATCATATTTTCATATTCAAAATTACATATCATTGGATTTTTCAGCAACTAAAGGTGTGTGTGGTAGGCCAAGTGGTGGTTTATTGGTACATTTGAGATGCTCCTTTGGGGTTTTGAATTACCGTATTATGTATGGGTCCAAACATTTCTTGGCAATTTAGGTAAAATGTGCTTCAAATACACAAATTCACTTGTTCAGTGTCTATATTTCTCCCTTATAAGCCTAGGATAAGCAGAAATGATAAATTATTCTAGAAGATGTTGAAACAATTTTAGGTCTAATTCCTAGTGCCAGGATTATGCTGGCAGGTGACTTTAATAACAATCTTTTCCCACAAGGTCATAAAGGCACCCAAGAGGATAGCATAGAGCAATAGTTAGCAGTCCGAGATCCAATCTTCAATTCCCCAAAATCTTCCTGTCAGGGTTGACTGCTTAGGTCTACCCTAATGGGCTTGGGGTTTAACTATACAATTGGTAAGCATCTGATCGACTAATCTGTTAGTTTAACTTTTAAATTGGCAAGTAAAGAATCAGTTGACATTTATACTTTTTTATATGACAAGGATTTTGAATCCCTACGGATTTTAAAATGATACCCAGATTCGAAAGTGCACATAACCCACAACATATTGCCTTAAGACTTAGAACAGTGGAATATAAAGCAGGAGTTTTGGTAGGCAAGGATGACCTATCAGTCAGAAAACAGAAAAGAATAGTATGGAAGTATGGAGGTAATCAGTTACAAGATAAGATATGGGTCTAACCATTTGCGGCAAGCTTTTTGTTAGATATTATTGCCCAATGGAGGGGATTGAAAAGTAATATCAATTGCTTCACCGTTTTACTTGCCCAAATCTTCGACTTCCAAGCAACTGTACCAACAACAGTAAGGTGTCACCCAAACTTTTAATGGAGGGAGGATTTTTAGGCCATTGTGAGTAAGGGCACCAAAAACTTCGAAGTGGGGTGTGATTATCACATAACATATGTTATTTTATGGTAATTTTAATGTAATGTAGCGCACAAGTCACCCGAGAGGGGTATCTCTGGCTAAGACAATCTCCTGCAAATAAAAAGAACCTCAATTTAAAACAAAAACTTTTTAAGCATTTTCCTAAAATTGCTGTAAACTGAGCAGCTGCAGAGATGAAAAGGTAAACTATTCCAGTGTAGAGGAGCTAGATAGGAAAAAGCTCTACCACCGCACCTAGATAGATGCATACAAGGGACAATAAGCAAAGCTTTGTCCTACAGGCTCAGATTTCTAGTTGGGAATAACGTCTAAGTCTCCTCTACAGGTAGTCAGGACCTTTGCCTACAAGGCTTCATATGCCAGGCAAAGCTCTTTAAAAATGCTTCTTTGTTTTACTGGGAACCGGTGGAAAGATTTCAGAAGGGGTGTAAAAGCTGAACCAGAAGGATGGTGGCAGACAAGTCTAGCTGCTGTATTTTGGACCATCTGTTATTTGGCTATAAGTGTCTCATTTGCTGAGGACAAGAGAGCATTACAGTAGTCCAATCTGCTAATCATCAATGCCTGCACCAATGTTTTCCTAGCTGCGATGGGAAGAAAGGTTAAAACTTTCCTCAATAGTCACATTATATGAAGGCAAGTTACTGAGGCAGCTAGAACTTGATCTTTCATAGATAAGGCTTGATTTATTTTTACCCCAAGATTCTTAACTGCCTGCACCCAATTCTGGCGGGCACCAATCGTCTGACCAAAGCTGTTGGGCCTTGCCAAATAGCAAAATCTCTGTTTTGTCCACATTCAGCTATAGGCATTTAGTAGTCATCCATGTCGAGATCGCTATCTTTCCTTTTGCAAAAAAAGATTTGGCTTGGTACAAATCTTTATAAAGGAAGATAACCTGGGTGCCACCAGCATATTATTTGATTTCAAAGCCGAATGACTCAGCAATCTTAGCAAGAGGTGCCATATAAATGTAAAATAGTGCAGGACTCAAACAAGAGCCCCGCTGAGCGCACATATCAATCTGCATAGAAGAAGATTAAATGCGCCAAGAACTATTGTTTGAGTTTGATTTCCCAAAAATCTTAGAACCACTCAAGCAGTCCCATAGATGCGTATCTTATGCAATTTCTGTAGCAGTCTAGTATACAACAGTATCAAAAGCTGCTATCAAATCTAGCAGCACTAGCATAGCTGATGATCCTCTGTCAAGAGAAAGTCTTGATGAATCTGTGACTGCTAACAGTGCGGTCTCAGTACTATGGAAGGACCTAAACCCTGATTGTGACAGGTCTAGTATTTTGTTTGCCACAAGATAGGCTGTGAGTTGTTTATTTGTTACATGTTCTAATTGTTTCCCTGGAAGAGGCAACAATGAGTTAGGACCATAATTGGATAGGTTTTTGGGATCCAAATTGGCTTTCTTTTGAATGGGTAACACCTGGGCTGACTTCCATGCTAGGGGAATTTTTCCGGTTTCTACTGTTAATTTAAATAGTGACTGTATTGCAGGAACAGACTAATTAGCTATAGAGCAATGGTCTTTGGTGGACATGGGTCTAAAGGTGAACTGGGTTTTACCTTTTCTAAGGCCTTTAGTTGCCTTTTAAAGAGAAAATAGTTCAAAAATGTCTAAACTGTAATCACAATTATACAGAAGTGAGTTGGCATTAGGTACATCTTTGCACTGATCCTGCCGGATGATAAAATTCTGACTGTACATTTTGTATGTTTATATCGAAAAAGTCTGCAAGGGACTTGCATAGGTCCTGTGAGACTTGAGTTGGTTTGCCACAGGCATGTGGATTGATATAGTCGTTTAGGACTTTAAAAAGTACTTTTGATTGTCGGTTCAATTTGTTTGGTGATGGAGATCTTTTGGGCCAAGTTTGTATGCCAATGATACGTAGACATGGACGCTTTATAGGTGTGTTTATTACACTGATTTTTGGTCTCTTGTCATCTTCTCTCTAATTTTTTGCAAGTTGCTTGTTTAATGCTTCAATTCAGTAATGTACCAGGGAGCACGGGATCTTTATTTAATGGTGGCACTATTTGTAAGTGGAGCAATACTGTCAAAAGCTGTCGTTAAGGCCTTAGTATGGCCTATTACAGCCTGATTATCTTTGGTAGCCTTGGATCTTCTAAACGGTTCTAAACCACCAGAAAAGGAATTAGGCGAAACCAGTTGCCATTGTCTTGATGCTGTCTTGTTGACTATTTTATTTTGTCCAATTTCTTCAATTTGGGAATCTAATAAATGGAAAAAGCACCTGATGGTTCTACAGTAATGGACAAAAAGGGTTTAGTAGACCTAGAAGCCAATCCCAACTTAGAATCAGTCATGCAGGTGCCATGAAATTGAATAAAATTGCAAATCTTCACCGGTTCCTGGTACTAATGAGCTCTCTGTTTCCCCAATGAATCTTAATTCAAAACATGGGACTTGATTCTAACACTTATGTTCAATTTGGGTATATACTTAGGTCTGGTTTTATCTTCATGGAAAGGAGCAATTTTGTATCCCATATATAAGCGAGGCCCAAAAGATTTGCCAAGCATCTATCATCTCATTGCCCTACTGGATGCAGAAGGAAAATTATTTGCCACACACCTATTATCTCACCTACAGGTATAGTGGAAAAATCACCCAGATTCATTTACCATCAGTCAGGCTTTTGCCCTAACTAGAGCATGTTAGATATTATCATAGCCTTGATCATGGTTGGGTAGAAAGCCAGTACTCATAAAAACAACCTTTTCACTTGCTTTATAGATGTTTCAACAGCCTCCGACAGGGTGAGGCAAACAAGGTTGTGGAGAAAGCTTCAGGAGTGGAGTATCTACCAAGGTCTTTTACACCTGATTATAGAACTCCTCAGTAACACAAAGGTTAGAATGAAGATGTTCCGATGGTCACAGTCTTTCTCCTAAAATTCCTACCCTTGATGCCTTAAAGCAAGGGTACATTCTAGCCCACTTCTTTTTAACCTGTATATATCAAACTTAGCAGATGTACTAATTCATACCTTAGGCGATGCTCCGAAGCATGAGCAATCTAAAGCCTCTTTTTTATCTTACCCTAATGATCTGGTCATCCTGGTAGCAACCCAGATTGGTCTTAAAAGGCAACTCAATTGAATCCAACTGTATAACCAACACTAAAGCCTTTTTTATTGATATCAAAAATACCAAGGCAATGTCCTTTAGACAAAATAGCTCAAAGTTCATTTGGAAGATAGGTACCAGTAAAGTAGAGGAGGTCGGAAAATACCCATATTTAGGTTTTGATATAGACAAAAATCTTTTTAGGAAACGCCATGTGGAGAGCTCAAAAAGTAGAAATACAACTATTTGTGATGCATTGAAAAGGATTTCCCCTCTCTATTGGGAGGGGGTAGTGCTAGATCCTATACAGGATGTTGTAAAGGCAAAGACTATCCCTGTTCCTGCCAGGCCCTAATGGGGATCAGCTCATTTACGTAAAGCCTAGATTGCATCTTCATGAACTAAAGTAGAAAACTCTTTCGCTTAAGACAGTCGACCTCTTTGTACTACATAAGGCTGGAACAATTCTTGATGGCGTTGTCTTAACATTAATGAAATTACATACTTCATTGAGGTAAAGAAGGCAGAAACAAGCACTTTAAGATCACTTATTGACAAAGCATTATCTGCATCCTGAGGAAGATCATTTCCTTCATAAAGGTCAGTGAAAGAGCTGTTGGAAGAATATAAGATCCACTCTCTGGCAGCACAAGCATTTATGTCTAGAGGAGTGTTAAAAAAGGAATGAAAACCCTAACCTTGAGTAGGAAAATTGATGCACTAACCAGATATAAGTATGTTAAATACTCTATAGAAACTTTATCTAGCTTAAGGCAGCATTATTTTGATTTAATCGGTGGCCACAGGAAAAGATCGCCTTTATGTGATTCCGCTTTTTGTACCTTCCTTACAAAGATTTTCATGGTGTATGGCAATTAAAGGACTGCAAGTGGAATTCAAGTAGAATATGTAATTCAGTCGAAGAGTCCAATGAACACATAAGGAGGCTGTGCCCAGTCCTACTAGATACACAGAAAAAATATTTAAAGCCAAAGTTTAACGCAGAGAGCATAATAACAATATCAGAGGCTGTATTAGTTTGCTTTAAAGGCGGTAAAAGTGGCGGGTAACCTTGTAAAATTCTTGAGCCAGGTCATCAAGCTCTGGGAGGAAAATACTTAACCTTGCATTTATTTTAATGAGCGTCAAATTTAATGGAATTTTTAACTAATATTTTGTGTTTTTTTATATAAAATATTTATTGTGTATAGTTTTGTGCAAACTTTAAAAGTATTACTACTTCTACTACTACTACTATATTGCATAGACTGAGAATGCCCACCTTGGACTAAATTTCCAGGAAGTAGTTAGATCTATTTTACTTTTGTACAAATTTCTTTCATGCCAATTTATATGGTGCATCTGTCAGATGTTTTTTCTTTTCATTTAGCTGTATCTATGGGGGCAGATTAGGTCTTGCTCTATTTTAACTACAATGCATAATTAGAGAAATAATATACTTTTAAAATGGATCAGCTTAATTCTTACCTACTCTTTCAAATGTCTGTACACCTCAATTTGTGTTTCAATGAATATGACTTTTCATTGTTGTTATGGGTTTAGTTTCAGATCAATTTCTGTGTAGCTTTAGGAAATTGGTTGCTCTTGTAAGCATTTACAAATAATACTCTTTTACTGGGATAGGAACTTCAGGAACCTGCTTTTGTAATAATGAAATGGTGATCAGATTGTATCACTCATTGGGCTTTGCTGATCGATAGTTGTAAGGCAGGGCATATATTTAATATATATGTTTAGTCTTCTTTGGTGAATCACATGCTCTATTCAAGGGAACAGGCATGGTGTCCTGTCTTACAGGTGTCATGTTTCCAAATGAATGCAACTTCTGGACATTTGAATGATAGTCATTTCACTTATCTTACATACAGCTTGAACCTTAACCACTGGATTATAGTATGCTGTGGTTTTGTTACTCTTCTGTTCGACTACTTTTAGCTTTATTAGGGAGACCATTGAGCGTATCTCAAACAAAAATGAAACTTGTTTTTAAGTATTACTTACTGGTCTTTGTATGAAGTGCATTTAATGGCCTAAACAGAGATTATTTAGATGTTTCAGTTAGAAACATAGCAGAAATTGTTCTAGATTTCGCTGCTACCAATGTGGCAGCAATGCTCATGCAGCAAAAATAAGAGTTGTCTTGTTTTCCACAAAGAATGCAATATCTATTACAGCAAGGATGATATGCAAGAGTATGCCGTGAATGCTACAGGAGTGGGAAAGCAAAATTAACACACATTTCAGAGGAGTCTTCCTTTGACTCTGAGAGAGATGTTGAAGCACACACAGATTATAAAATGATTTTAGTAATGGTACAGGTCTTTGATGACACCAATAAGGAAAGAACCTCCATTTCTCCCACATGCACACTTACAGTTAAAGGAGTTGACCTGTCATTGATGGCAGACTCTGGCTCACAATTTGCTATCATACCAAGAAAATATTTGATTCTATGTTCTCTACAAAGGTGTCCAGGCTCCTAGAGTACAACGTCAGAGCTGTGACGTATGATGGGATTTGAATTAACTTTCCTGGGTATTTTGTGGCCACAGCAAAATTCAAGCATAGAATGGCAAAATAAAAGTTTTAATAGACAGAAAGATACATGTGCATTCTAGGATTGAGAGATCAAATACTCCTGAAAATGATCCTTACTCCTTGTGCTTTGGACCTCATCATGGTTATCACAAAAGAGGAGTTTGGTGCTTAAATCATCCACTTGTTTCCTTAGACAAAGGATATTCCAAATGTATAAAAATCAAGAGCAATGCCACTCCTGTGAAGCAAAAATAAAGGAATGTTCCTTTCAGTATTCACAGTGACTTACAAATCTTGTTGCAGAACTGTAGAAATAAGAAATAGTAGTGGACACAGATTTCTCAGATTAGATATCACCTGAAGTTTTGACACAGAAAAACTATAGCGACTTGAGATTGTGTGTGGATCTCAGAGCCCTGAATGCCAACATCATAGTGGACGGTCACCATGTACCTCAAATACATGATTTGTTATCTATGCTTAATGGAACCATTGCTTTACACTCTGAGACCTTTGCCTGCCTACTATCAGGTTGAACTAGTAAATGCTTTGAGAACCCTCACTGCATTTGCCACTCCATTTGGGGTCTTCCAGTATAAACAGATGGCATTCAGACTAACATCAGCAACATCCATATTTGTATCACATTTTAAAGATAACGAGACAAACGTGAGATGTGCTAGTTTTCATGTGGAAACATTTCCAAATTCTACAGGACATCTGCACAGAATGTAGAAGGAAGAACTTGTTTCAAGTCCAGCCCGTCTGCGCCCGTCCGCGACAGGACGGGGCGCGGGGCCACGTACTCTGGTCTCTTGTCATCCCCCAGGCTACGGTATGATAGACAGGAGTTGCTAGATCTCTGTCCCAAGGTTTCCCTACCCTGTAAACATTCCATGGAGGCGCTATCGCTGCATGGCTGCCCTCTGTGCTCTTTCAAGCCCGATAGTCTGCCTGTTAAAGTACGCTCTGATAGGCAGATTAAGGCGGGATTGTTAAACTGCCGCTCTCTCAGCAAACATAGTATTCACATTTACCACCTACTTGAGGATGAAGAATTTGATATTATGTTTTTCACAGAGATGTGGCTAGGAGAATTCTCCGACCCTGACATCATAGAGGCTATGCCTCCTGGCTACTCCCTTTCCAGACTGGATAGGAAGAAAGGCAGTGGAGGAGGTATTGCAATTGCTACTAAGACTCCTATACAATGCTCCCTATCGGCCCTGACTATCGATCACTGTGAAGCAGGCTCTTTCACCATCATCACAGGACCCCAAACCTCTCTCTCTGGCATTCTCGTGTACAGACCCCCAGGTAGGATGTATGATTTTACTACTAGCCTGATAGAAGCCACTGCACACCAAGCGATTAGGAAAAGCAGATTCCTGGTACTTGGTGATATGAATGTTCACTTTGATGACCCTCTTGATATGGAAGCAAAGGACATTAGGTCAGAACTCCACTCTCTACAGCTCGACCTTATCAATCATGATTCCACTCACAGACTTGGTCACCTCTTAGACCCTATCTTTGGAAACAACTCTGGAGTACATTCTACTTCCCCTATTCCGGTCCCCTGGTCCGATCATTCCATCATTCCTTTTTTCATTCAGCTATCTGAGGCTGATTCTAAAAAGGATTCTGAGCACCGATACCGGCGTCGGAAGTGGAAACTTTTCTCTCAGGAAACTTTTAACGAGTTACTCGAAATAGGAGGTCCTTTAGGAGGCACAGACTGTGAAACAGCTTACAGTCACCTGCAGAACCGTATTCTAAGGGCCCTTGACAAAACTGCTCCTATTCAGAGTGGGAAAAATTCTAAAAATGCTAGAAAAACTACTCAGTGGTACACTTCTGAACTTCAGACGATTAAATCTGCTTGTAAAAAATTAGAGCGCGAATGGCGTGCTAACTTCTGCCCTATTATTAAAACACAATACAAAAAAATGCAAAAGGAGTATAATAAAAAAATACGTACCTCCAAAGCCGTGCACTACAAAACCCGTATTGGTGAGGCAGAAAACTCTTCTAGGGAGCTCTTTAAAATCTTTAAGGAGATCTCTGTACTCTCAAATGACAATATGTCCTGTAACGACTCTGTGGAAACCTGCAATAAAATTGCAAAATACTTCTCTGGGAAAATCACTGACATTTATGCCAACTTTTCTGGTAACTTGACCTCTAGCCATGATTTTAAGGAAAGCATTGAGGCTAGTTTTACAGAGCCCTGTTTGCACTGTTTTTCGGTTCCCCCTTCTGAAATACTGGTAAAAGTCTGTAAAAGTGTCAAATCAGGCTCCCCCCGCGACCCGGCCCCCCCGAAAGTACTTACTGCTAGTTTAGAGGTACTGGAACCCTTTTTTAGACACATAATTCAATTATCCTTTTCTTCAGCCTCCCTCCCGGGAGATTGGAAGAAAGCAATAGTGCTGCCAATAAAAAAGAAACCCAATGTAAGCCAAGACATATTGGAAAACTTACGACCCATTTCTCTCCTACCTTACCTTGCGAAAGTGACTGAAAAATTAGCCAACATCCAACTCATGGATCACTTAGAATCTAATAAATCCCTGCACAGCTCCCAATCTGGTTTCCGGAAGAACTATTCAACTGAGACAGCCCTCCTGAGAGCGACCGAAACTCTGCGGGCCGGAGCTGATGAAGGTCACACAATGGCACTTATTATGCTGGACCTCAGCGCTGCGTTTGACACTGTGGCACACTCCATCTTGCTACAGTGTCTGAGCAAAGCTGGGGTCACCAAGGCGGCATTAGGTTGGATAAAAGCCTTCCTTACTGACCGCAGTTTCCAGGTTCAGAGAAGCACGTTTCTCTCTAACAGCATAGCCTTAGAACAGGGGGTGCCTCAGGGCTCTGCCCCTGTTCAACCTTTATATGGCCCCGCTGGCAGATGTGGTCCAATCGTACGGCATAAAATTAGTATCTTATGCCGACGATACTCAACTGCTCATCTCCCTATCACAGGCACCCACTTTAGCAGCTGCCAACTTCAAAACCTGCATGCAGGAGTTTCCAGGCTGGATGAACCAACACTGCCTGAAGCTCAATGGTTCAAAAACTGAGGTCCTAGTGATAGGGGTAATGATGCTAGTTGGACTCAGGAATGGTGGCCTCCTTGTCTGGGTCCCCTACCTATCCCTTGCAAGGAGGCTAAGAACCTGGGGGTCTGGGTTGACCCCAAACTCTCTTTTGAGAGCCACGTTAATAAAGTAGTAGGGAAATGTTTTGGGGTATTGAAGACCCTAAATCGTACTCTGGACCTTCTTCCTTTAGAGGCCAGACGCACCATGACCCAAGCATTAGTCACCTCCCGTATTGACTACGGTAATGTGCTATTATTGGGGACAACAGAAAAGAATATTAGAAAGCTGCAGGTTCTTCAAAACACGGCAGCACGGCTAGTTCTCAAACTCCCCAAAAGAGCTGCATCTAAACCTACTTTGGCTGCTCTTCATTGGCTCCCTATAAAAAAGAGGATCCTATTTAAAGCGCTTCTAATCTGCTATAGGATAACCTCGCTGAAAGCCCCTGAATACCTGAAGGATCTTGCCATCCCTTATGAGCCCAATAGAGCACTTCGCTCTATGGGCATGGGTCTTCTTAAATTTCCTCGTATAAAGAAGGCCAGAATGGGAGGTCGCTCCTTTCGCGTGTTGGCAGCCAACCACTGGAACTCCCTCCCAACGAACATTAGATTAGCGGAGTCTGAAACAACTTTTAGGTAACTTTTAAAAACCCATCTGTTTACCCTTTAGTTCTTCACTCCATCTTGCTGCTCTCTCCACAGCGCGGGGACACCAGGCGCTCTACAAGCTCCTTTATTATTATTATTATTAAGCTGTTCAGATCCCAATTCGATTCTCATGTACACACTATCTCAGTGAGAATGATGACCTCAAAAGAATCTCTGGTTGATGCTAGTTGAATGGCTCTTGCACCACATGATAAAGATTAAGATCCTTCGGAGGACTTTGCAAGTAATACAGCAAATTTGCAATGAACTTTGATTCTCAAATTAAGCCTTTATTAAAACATTTGAAATAGACACAGAGTTACTAGCTTGTGTGTGGTTTGTGGAACATTTCCAACATTTCATTTGGGGTACACGGTTCACCTACACACAACCCACAGCCCCTGTACAGACACTTTCACCTGGAGGGGGGACTGGCTCTACTGTTTGTGTTCCAAGCTTCAGGAATATAATTTTGACATTGTGTACATGCCAATCATGATGCAGACTGATTGTCAAGACTACCATGTAAGAATCATTTAGAAGTGGCTTTAGAGGATGTTGAAATAGATTTGGTCACTTGTGTCGGAGATGTGTGTGTCATCCAAGGTGCAGAACTAAGTGAGAACATGTGGCTTGCAGAAAGTGCCAGGAATGAGGAATTAAACCTTGTGAAAAAGTATATTTGCAATGCTTGGCCCTTGTCTTAGAATTTTCTAGGTTCACTTCCTTAGTTTTCCCAAATCTCACCAAATTGAGTGTGGTTGGTGAGCTTTTGTTTTACGATTACAAATGTATACCTCCACAGGACATGCATGAAGCCTGGTAAACTATGGATGCAACAGGATTGGGAAAGCAAAAATAGCACAAATTTCAGAGGACTCTTCCTTTGACTCTGAGAGAGATGTTAAAGCACACACAGATTATAAAATGATAGTTTTAGATTTTCTCATGGATGTTTTTAGTCATGTGGAATGTACAGAATTTCTAGTCACTAACAATGATGTACAGGTTACTTCTGCAAAAATGACTGAATTCCTTAGTACACATAGTATAAAACACACCGAAAAAAAGTTGTATATGATCCCCAGTGTTCCGGCAAGGTGGAATGTTTCAACAAGTAAAGCGTCAATCTTGCGTTTGTAGGGAACATTTTTGCAGTGTTGTCTATAAGGGTAAATTCTATGGAATGATAGAATCCCATCTAACACTTTCACAGGGGTCTTATCGTTTCCCTTGTTGAAATATAGAGAACCCACTTCTTCAATTTGCTCTAGTGGCTCAATCCAGCATAAACCCATCTAGTGCTGACCATACACCACACCGCTCAAACAGAACATGCACTAGGATCCATCAACACCAATGAAAACCTAAAGCATGCTATTAAAAATGACATAATTCCGTTGAGATTAAAGTTGGTGATTTGGTAGGAAATTGCATCACAAGACATGTAGATAATGGGAAAAAATATAGTCCTTAGACCTCTAAAAGTGGACAGGGTCAACAAGGAGACTGCCATCATTCAAGATGGAAAGTGTTAAAGTTTACAAAGAATGTTTAAATGTACGAGTGAATTTGTGTCTTTTTACCCTGAGACATGGACTGACGTTGAGGAGGAGTGCGCACATTTTATTCTTCCATCTTTAAAAACGTTTAATCAATCAGTTACTAGGGATGCGTGCTCCATCACTCCATCAAACCCTGCCAGACCGCCGCTTCTGAACCCCCTATCTTCTGAGGCACAATGTGTACTTGTCGGGAATTTGCCTCAGTAGCTAAACGGGTGAAGAATTGTTCCAGAAAAAGAGTGCTGTCTTGAAAAGCTATGAAGACATTTTAAGTCTGTTCCTCATTTAGAAAGGAAAATGTGTCATATTTTAGTGTTGGGAAATGAATCAAGCAGGAAACAATATGGGGGATATATCAAGGGAGCTTTATTCATATGTTTGTTATAAGTGGAGGTCGGAATAAAAAATGGTGGTAAACTATCATCTTGGATCGTTCAAACTCAACGTTCCAAAATGAACCACAATATATGAATCAATGGGGAAAGAAAAGAGGGGAACAAGCTACCAAAACGAAATGAAAAAAATAAAATTGACAGCAGTGATTAGCAGGACCACAGTTATTGACATGCTTTCACATTATTAGAAGGTTAATGCTCTCTGATAAGCTTCCAGTTTGAGTGGCTGTATTGTAATCATTTTTGATATGCATTCATATGCGCATAAGGCTAACGTGCTTGACATTCTTTTTTTAACAGTTGAGAAATCTGTCCAGTGCGGATCTATTATTGTCTCATATGCTTACGTACAGGCCCAACACTTGGGTACTAGGCGTGGGCGGAAAATCCGTTCCGCTCGCGGATTTTGCGGATTTTCGGGAAATCCGCAATCCGCGAGATTTGCGAATTTCCCGCAAAATCCGCAAATCCGCGAGCAGCGGATTTTGCTCGCACTGCTCGCACTGTTAGCGTGAGTTCGCGCCCCGCGAATAAGTGCGAAATTGCAGAAATACGATCTTGGCAAAACTGAAAGTAACTACTTACCAGGTTCAAAAGTTCAGGCACATCATTAGTAGCCATTTCCTGTAGGGCTTCCTGAGGGGCCCCTCCAGAGTTCAGTTGCCAGTTGAAACTATTATGTGACCCTGCTCTGAACCTCAGAATAGTTACACATATGCCACAAAGGTCCTGAATTACAGCTAAGGGAGACAAGCAGGAGCCAGGCTGGAAGTTAAAATCCATTAATCAGCCCCTAATTCATTATTGTCAGTTGGGGCAGGGTAGGTGTTGTAACTAATTTTGCAACAATGAAAGCACTTAGCAAGTGCAAAAGATCACTAATCAGGGCGCACTAAGGAAGCAGGTGCCAGCTAAAAAAATATTCTGTGACACATTAATCAGCCCCAAATTAATTCAGGTCACTTGAGGCAGGGAAGGTGTGCTTTGCTTTGCCGAAAATAATGTACACTGGACAACCAGAGGGTGTAGTGATGAAACAGAGGGTGGCATGGGTGGGCCAGAGGGTGGCATGAGTAGTCAGAGAGTGGCAGTGGTGACAGAGAGTGGCAGTGATGAAGAAGAGTGTCCCAAACAGGCTGGACACGTAGAAACAACAAGTTCGCAAAACTTGCGACCCGACAGGTAAGTTCGCAAATTGCGAAATTGTAAAAACCCTCGCGAACTGGCAGAAACACGGGCGAACACAAAAAAAAAAAATCCGCAAATTCGCGGGAATTCGCGGATTTTGCGGATTGCGAATCCGCAAATCCGCAAAATTCGCGGATTGCCAATCCGCAAAATCCGCTCATGCTTATTGGGTACAATCGCCACAGCTTGAACTGGAAGGTGTATTGAATGTGCTGTGATATACTTAACACCAATATGCTGAATGGATCACTGCCTTCTAAACATTTTTGGGACACTGATACGAAAAGAACATGTTACATTTAGGTGAAAAATTCCCACTCTGTTTCATTTGTCGAATCAATTGTACTATTAATTCTTAAAAAACAAGTGACAGACCAAGTAAAGAAAATGTAATTTATGTACCTCATTTATTTTGGCCACTATTGCACATGGGGCTAATCCCTCTTAGAAGCAGATCAACGTGAGGAAGAGCAAAGGCAAAGACTATTCATTAATTCCCAGTTAATATCTATGTGTATTAAAGGTAACTGTACCACACTTTCTGTATTAATATATTTTTTACCGTGTTATATTTATACTGAAGCCCAATGAACTAGACTTCCAGTCACCGGACTGTACGATTTTAGCTGCAGACCTAGCAGGGAAAGGGATTTAGCTCAATTTCTTGTAACAAACATTTGAGATTGCCAGCTTTCGTTGTCTGGCTTGTCATTGGGTACGATAAGGGAATAAAAGGAGGCTAGCTCTTACGACATGCCTTCAGCCGTGCCTCTAGCTGGTTGGAGAATCCTTTCATATCCTTTAACATCTGACAGAGGACCAATAACAGCTTCGCCCATGGCAAAATCACTCATTCTACCTTGTAGTGGGACGCCGCAAAATTGTTCAATATATATTGTATGTTCTGCAAAGCATACTTTGAGGTTTTGGGCGATTATGTTTTTTCATAAAGCTCCAGATATTGCTCGAGACCTGCCGCTCAGTGAGCCTAAATATATTTTTCTTCAAGCTTTACAACTACCACGTATATATATGATAAGAAGAAACATGAGTGCCTTCTAATATGGGTTGAACGCTGAGATACAGGTTGAACGCTGACGTTGTTAAAATATATAGTTGATAAATCCCATTTCCTGATTTTTCCCAGTTTTTCATGTATTTCTTCTTGTGCAGAGTTTAGTAATTTCTGTTCCGCAGAAAATACAATATAGATTTTGTTTTTGCCTAAACTGGAAACAGCACGATGAATGAGCTCTGCTGAAACATACTTATAGAGGGGGTATTCTTTTCTAAAAATGTAATGGTTTCTTAATAGTATTTAAGTATTGCAGATCATATAATGAATACATAATTTGGAGTATATTGTAAGAGTTTGATCATTTAAATTGCAGTGACAGGAGTCGCCATTAGTCTTTGAAGAACTTACAGTAGTAAAATACTTTACATAATGTTGAAAATATTCCTAATTAAAATAAGCCTTCCTCTGTGTGCCAATGAACTGTGAAGCTCAGATGTCAAAAATAGAATTGTTTTGCCTATATCTCATACTAACAAGCATTGATAGTGCAAATTATTCAGTATTTTGTACATTGAAAATATATTATTACGCTTCACTAACACACACAAAACAGGTACAGCAGGTTGAGGTCATAGTACACATTTTTCTAGTGCAAAGTGCAAAGAACCAGCACAGCTCAACGGTCGGAAGCAGTGTAAGCAGTGTAGCTTATTTTAAATGTGCAAGTACAACACAGATAGCAGCAGTGCCCGTTTCCCAACTCTCTCTGTCTTTCTTTCTCTCGCTCGCACATGCACACATTAATAGTACTGCACCTTTCTTTGTACTTCACCATCTTATTTGTCCTACATTGGATGACTCAAATATAATAGGTCCAAGGAGAGAGCAAGCACAGTGTTCGGATTGCAGAGGAACATATAATTGAAAAAATAACAACAAATAGGTTCTTCTACAATGACGCAGTAAGCATTTAACTAGTAAATTCGGATCTGCAGTACTGGGTAGAGTTCTGGTGGGCCCTTTGGACTATTGTGTCTAGAAATAAATGCCCTTTCTGGGGTATTTTTCGGTTATAGAATGCTCATCTGGGATGTAGTTTCACACATGGATCTGGGAAACGCCAGGGATGTAGTTTCAGATGATTGAAGTCAACACAGTAGCATATGTCCAGCTCTCGATGTCCTTGCTCGAACATTGCTATTGGTTTTAGAAGCCACAGGTGGTTTGTTGTGTCTAGTTCCTGATACTACTCAAGGAATACTATGCATGTTGTTTGATGTCCTCTTTGTTGATCTGTGTGCCAATCCAGACGCTGCCCTTTCCATTCAGTCAGAGACTGGAGGTCGCATCTCAAAATGAAATTTGTGTCGAGGCTTGGAGGGGGTCTGAGCTATGTCTGGTTCGTGATGGCGAAGATAGTCATTTTACGAATAATGGCTAAATGGATTGAAGCACCCCTGCCATAAATGATTAGGATATTGCAAGTCACCGAGGAGCTCCATGACCTGTTAGAGGAATGAGACAGAAGGCAGAGTTCCTTTAGAAGGTCATTAAACTAAGAGGGGAATCGCAATATCCTTATAATGTTTGGTTGGGGGTACTTTATTCCTAACATTACAAGATAACACTATCACCTGTCCCACAAACCACTTAAATTCTTGTTGTGCTGCTCTTCCATATGAAAGAGATAGGATGTTTGTAAACATGAAGATTAAAATTGGAATCTCTAGTGCAAAATTAAACACACCAATAAACACTTAGGGCCTGCTTACAGGTTCGGCAGTCTTGGGACCGCCCAGGGCGGCGTTGGATTAACCACCACAACGCTGGTGGTCTGACTAACGTATTACAAGGCATGCGATTACATAGACGAAAGACTACCACGGTCCCACCACCACTGCCAGGAAATCTCAACTGCAGCCGTGGCAGGATAGGCCAATGCACCTGTCGGATGGGGGACCGCCAGCGTTACGGCCGGTCCAACTACAAGGTACCTTACAGCCGGAGTGAATGTGGCGGTCCAAATACTACATCTGAGCTGGCAGAAAGGAAAGGATATATTGCCAAAAGTCACCTGTACTCACTTCCACACATCCTGTGCCGCCATGGAGCTGATCGTACACCTCCTGCTGTACCTGCTGAATGATGTCCAAAACTGACACCGTTGCAGACGCAATCTACGGTAAGTTATACTCTTACCTTTTTCAATAGACTCCTCAGCAAATCAATGTCTTGCCATGGACCTGGCAAGGGGGTTTGGGTCCCTGTGACAAAACATATTTTGTGGAACCCTGTTCAGAAACCATTAGGAGACGCTATTTGGAAGAGGTGTGCTAAGGACGTCCCTTCCAAACACTGACTGCATATGGGAAGCATTAACATTTTGCAACCGAAATACAGTTGCAAAACATTACCATTTTACCACTAGTTCAAAGGTGGCGGTAAGCTATTCACAAATTGGAAGGGGTCTAATAGGGGCCCTTTCTTATTTGGATATGTTGACAAGTAGGTTTTTAGGAGTAAGCAGCGGACCACTACCCATTCCTAAATAAATGTTTGTGTAACTTTTTTTAAAAATTACATCCCATTTTCCCTTCATAAAAATGGGCTGCATTAAAAAAAACTATATATTTTATTTTAAAGCAATCACATAGATTGTGGTATATTGACTCCAGCAGGCCACCATTTTGCGAACCAACCTATTAATATGTCAGTTTGCAAAATACCAATGCATTCAGTAAAAGTCCATGTGCAAATTTCGACCACTTTTACAGAATCCATTAAAGAATCTATTGTAGTACATTTCAAATAAGAAATTGCATATTGTGAAATGTTATTAGCTGCAGGGTACTGTTTTTATAGAATCCTTGTAGATGAGGCTATCTATCTTTTATACAATTACCTAAGTCATGGAAAAAATACATGTACTGCCATAAATTTCACCTTTCTGCTTATCGCTACCTACCACTTATAAGTTAGAAGAAGAGAGCAGCAGAGGTGAATGCCATGGTCCATATTTTAAAGTTCCTCCTTATTTATTTAATTATGTTCTGTGTCCTGCCTTTCTCCTGGCCCATTATACTTAAGCAGCTACGTCATTTCGGTATTACAGATGACTAGACCCATCAGATGTCACCAGTAATAAGGATAATAGAGACAGGCTTTAATACAGTGATTGCGGGCTCCCATGTATCATAGTTATATCAGACCTCAACCTTGTGGTTTTTGTACAAAATCAATTATAATTTATCATACAAAATTACATATATGCCATCATGTAAGGTTTTGCAAAAAAATTTAAACATGAGCAATTATGCTTCAATATATTCTAAAATTACTCCTACAGGTCAATGAGACATTGACATAAGTGTTCTTGCTAGCTAAATATTTTAAAGCTAATTTAATACAAATCCTACTTAATTCTAGAAATTGAAAATGGCAAACAGCACATCGACAATCTTTTTCACGAACATTAAAAAAGCTGTGTCTCATCTCGATAGCTATACTTATTGAAATAGGTTGCAAAACATTTAAAGTTACAAAGTTTAGCGCAATAGAAAATAATCTTTTATACCACTAATTCCTAATTTTATAATTTGCACTCGTTTGGGTATACTTTCATTCCAAACAGCAGAAAATTTGTAAGCTGTCCAAGGTGCATTTGTGCAACTCTTGAGGAGCCCCATTCACAACGTTGGCAAAGATTGCACCTTTACTTTTATTGAAGTAGTATTTTTGAAATTTTATTAACATACAACATAGTGAGGGATAAAGTGTCACTAGCTAGACAAAGTCATATGAAGGTTAGAAATCAACACTCAACTAGAGTAGATAGAGCTTGAGCCAAGCTCCCTTCTTTGAACCACCAGGGGAGTTACAATAGCATTTACCACCATTTTCTATTTTACTACCACTATCAGCTTAATGGCTGCCACAGACTAGGTGTATGCTTCACTTTTGTCAAGAAATTGCCGGGCTACTTCAGCCTCGCATGCCCACAGTGGTGGAAGAATGATATTTACTATTGTCTGTTATGTACATGTTAAAACACCTGATTACTTTTATTGCATATTTATATTTAGTTGTTTTACCTGATGACAGAAATTATCATAGATGATTCCCAATTTAGGCTTTTCTCATTCCTCTCACTGCCAAATCCTCCTCCTCCCTAAATATGACCTACTTTTTTTAATGAGTACAGAGTATAGTATGGTCGCATGTACCAGTTGTTGCAAGGGTCTCTCCTAGCTGCTGAAATTCTGTGAATGCTTTTTCTTGCTTTGGTTCGATTTGATCACAGGATTCAATGTGAAGATATCAAAATTAATCACAATCACAATTAGAATATTGTTTTTTCTCCTTTTCATTCAAAGCTTTTTGTTTGGTTAGCCTCCAAATTACATTTGCTAAATATTTTGCAACTAAAAAAGCTTGATCTACTTATTAAAATGTATTGGGATTAAAGGCCCCTCTAATGACAATAAGACATTTAAGGCCCCATTACGATGTCGGGCTGAAGGCCATCTGACAGCTCATCGGTAGTGTTTCCGCCCGACATCTGAGGCATCAGTCCAACCGCCGTATTAGGATACAGACTGTCCGACCGATGCCTGCTTGGGGAATCCGCTCCACCTCCGACAGGCATGAGGAGCCTGTTGGGGCAGAGGACGAATTGTAATCCCCAAAATGGAGGCAGTGCTTGCTCAGGCACTGCCGTGGGGATTACGATGCACTTTTCCTATAGCCTTTTTATGGCAGTCTGACTGCCATAGAAAGGCTGCCAAAAATGTACTTTAAGGGCCCCTAGCAGGGCCTGTCCCCCTGCAAATCCCACTATGAGGCTTGGGGGACACCTGTTGTTCCCTCCCAAACATCCATGCATCATGTGGCAGGCACCGCATGGTGCATACCACACAGTGCATGGATGTTTAAAAAGTTACATTTTCCTATTGCGACTTGTTCTGCAGCCTGCAGCACAAGCTGCAATAGAAAATATGCACTTTCCGAACCGCCGTGAAGGTGGTCATATCCTAATTAGGGAAGTGGGACCACCGACTCCTTGCTGGGCGGTTTCGTTTCCAACACAATCCCAGTCAGAGGCTCGTCCGACCTGCATCGTAATGAGGCCCTCAGTTTTATTTTGCTTTATACCCTGCAAATTCTTCAAATGTGGTTAATTGCTCATTTTTATGCATTACACCTATTGGAAGTACATATGCATTTACCATCCAAAAGTATTTCACCAATTGACCTGAATATTTTCATATCCACTCTCAATGCGATAGAATGCTTGCAACTAGTTTATGTTGCTGCTGTCCTTCAGTTACACCTAACTGTCATAAGAACTTAAGAACTGCTAACCCTCGAGGTGGCCTGTTTTAGAGAGTCAGGCAAATTGTAAATATGTCGTTTAATTTTTTAGCAACACTCTATCTTCCATGTCTCCTGGAAAACTAACATGCCTTGGACATGTCTAAAATTACTATATTCATTATCCTACATTTTGAGGCTCTGAACCTCTGCATTCCTCAATAGAATCCAGGCCTGCAAGCTTTAATTTCAGTTTTATCAATTATGAAGTATTTTAAGCCTCCCTGTAAGACCCGCATGCCTAGGGAGGATGTCCCACACACATTTTGTCAGCTTACCTCCTTTTTTTGCTGTATCTTTTTGTTGGCCTTAGGACTCTGAACACTTTACCACTGCTGATCAGTGCTAAAGTGCATGTGATTCTCTCCTAAACATGTTGACATTGGTGTATACCCAATTTACATGTTTACTGTACTTGTAAGTCCCTTTTAAAGTGGTATACCATATACACAGGGCCTACAACCTAAATGCTACTAGTTGGTCTGCCATACAACAACAATAGGCTTGACTCCAATCAGTAAGGCTGAGTCCACTAAACCAACCAACAAAGCAAATGCCAATACTGATAATCAATTGCTATCTTTCGTAATAAGTATGCAAAGATAGTGAAACAATGCACCTATAGGCTTATTAATTGCCTTTATTACTATATCAAAAAATGAATTTGGTTTGATATGTACAAACAGATAAGGGAAAAAAACAATTCAAGGGAAAATACAAAAACAAACAAGGCAAATCACATTATATTCATACAAAACACTCCATCATATTCGTTCAGCATTTTCATTCATTCAGCACTCACACTATTCACAAACAAACAGCAAAAGTCCTAAAGGCCACCGGGGCTTGTTTCTATGCAGTGGCTCACGCTCACACCACAAAACCAAAAGTCAGTAAAAATTATGAATTACCACTTATTATTATGCATATGACATGAAAATCAATTAGTTGAAGCAACAATGTTATGATTCATTAACAAACAGGCAACAAGCCTATGCAAATCAAACAAGCTTATTTTGGTGTTAGGAGCAAAAAATGGTCTACGCGTTTCAAACCCCCACTGGTACGGGGTTCTCATCAGGACCGGACAAAACTGAAAAAAAGCAAAAAAACGTGTGTAAGAATCTACAACAAAAAGCTTAGAATTACAAGGGCTGCCTACCACCTGGCACACAACCTCAACTTCCCTAACTCTTTGGGGACCACATCCGTGGATTTCCTGAAAGTTATGTTATACAAATGAATCTGCAAAAAATTAATAAATACGGCAAAAAAACAAATTATAAACCGTCAAGTCTTAGAAAGAAAATCGCAAAAAAGCTGTGCCCAGTCAACAAGAAACGCTTACTGAATCTCTGCCACAAAGGGGGCATCTCCTGTAGATGTGATTCAAAGGCTTCCCTGAAGCCGGAGTGTTCTGAACCTGTGTTAAAGGGAGAGGTGGGTGATGTTTAGCTCTTCAGTAACTGCAAAAGCCAAGGTGTACAATTGCTGGCTAGATGCACTTGTGTTCCACATGTTATGTTATGTTATGTTATGTTATGTTATGTTAATAACACTTCTATAGCGCACAGATGCCCCAGCAAAGGGGCGTCCTGGCGCTTCTGGAAGGGAATCCAGACACAACACAACAGAAAGATGGAAGAAGCACACAAAACAGAATCCTAAGAGGAATGGGGGAACACATGCGTTTTGATGGCTCTCCTGAATTTCAGCAGCTCATCAATTTCGCGGATGTGGGACGGTAAAGAATTCCACAGCTTCGCAGCCAAGACTCGGAAGGAACGTCCTCCCGCTCTGCACAATCTGAATCGCGGAACCACAGCCAAGTTTTGGCCCATGGATCTCAAAGGGCGCGAGGGAACATAAGGCTTCAAAAGTTGTCCTCAGAACACGGGGAACTTACTTGCAGGACAGCACAATGAATATTGCGGTTAGCTGTAATAGGAAGGGGTTCCAGTATTAAATCTTGTTGTCAATGCCTCAAAGCAAATGTCCATTTGATAAAGAGTTCCAAAGCCTGGGCTTACCCGCACTTTAGTTAGCGCTTTCCTGAAAAATCACGCCGCAAACATGTCCGGGAGTGAGGCTGTAATGATCGCGTCGCATACAAATGTGCTCACACGATTGATGGGAAATGTAGTTTTCTGCGAGCGTCTCAACCATCGACTTCATATAATAATTCGTGTTTCTGGGAAATGAAGTTCAGAATACGACATGCTGTCATGTTTATAATTATCAAGCGTCGAATCGGTTCTGCAATTTGGAGTACCTGTTAGAATATGCACAACGTGAATATCGTCAATACAAATATTTTGTGCAGGTGAGACCAAACACTCTGAAGAAGGTGAACCCCTCGGAAAATGGATAAAATAACCGCCAGTGTATTTTATTTGAATTCCATTAAGTATGTCCGCAATTGCTGGTCGGAGTAACTCACGTGTGCCAGTTTATCAGGGCTTATAATCTGAATAACTCAGATGTTTCATTTAGCCCCGTGACTGCAGTGTCAAATTTTAGTATTAACATTGCCTCCCTCTGTGAGAGTTTCTGTTCAATGTCCCCTCCGCTGGGATCACGTTCTATTTTGGAGATTACTGTCCATCGTACATCTCTTTCAGTGTGTGCCTTTTTCATCCAATGATGCACTAGGGGAGCTGTTTCAACATATTTTCTGATGCGCGATTTGTGCTGGGTGATTCTTTGGCGTATTTCTTGATTTATTTTCCCTTTATATAATAGGTCACATGGGCATAGGATACCGTACACAACCCATCTTGACTTACAATTTGTAAAGGCTTCATGTTTCCAATTTATGTTGTTATGTGAAAACAGTGTCCCTTCCAGGGTTTGATCGCAACATACGCATGTACCTCAATTGTGGTGTCCTCCTATGGGTTGCAAATCCATAATTTTCCTTAATGTTTGTTTGGGTAGGTTTTTGATTGCCGCTCTTACAATATGGTTGGCGATGCTGCTTTCCTTTTTGAAAGCGAAGAGGGATGCAGTAGTCAAATTAGGGTCCAACTTGCTGATTAAAAGCCAGTTTTGTTGATCCACTTTTTTTAAGATTGTTGGAGTTGGGACAAAAAGTCGTAACCCACACTTGGTGTTGTGTTGGTGCTCTCTCCCGTCTCTCTAGTAAAGTTTCCCTCGGGGTAAGCCATGCAGGTTTCATGGAGGATTTTACCATTTTTTTCGGGTAACCGCGTTCCCGCAGATTACAAGCCAAATTGTTGGCATTTGCTGTATAATCTTCCCTATGGAAACAATTACGTTGGATTCTTAAAAACTGCCCATAGGGCAAATTCTCCCTTAAGCTCCTCGGGTGGTTGCTGGAGAAAAGGAGAGCATTCTTCCTATCAGTTTTCTTTTTGAACAATGTTGTAATCAGACCTCCATTTGATGGATGAACTTCCACATCAAGAAATGGCATCTTGTAGGGGGAATGGGAGATGCTGAATTTAATGTCATTTGTCCTCTATTGACAACAAGATTTAATACTGGAACCCCTTCCTATTGCAGCTAACCGCAGTATTCATTGTGCTGTCCTGTGAGTAAGTTCCCCAGCGTTCTGAGGACAACTAAGGTATGTGTAACACGAGTGCATCTAGCCAGCAATTGTACACCTTGGCTTTTGCAGTTACTGAGGAGCTAAACATCGCCCACCTCTCCCTTTAACACAGGTTCAGAACACTCCGGCTTCAGGGAAGCCTTTGAATCACATCTACAGGAGATGCCCCCTTTGTGGCAGAGATTCAGTAAGCGTTTCTTTTTGACTGGGCACAGTTTTTTGCGATTTTCTTTTTAAGACTTGACGGTTTATAATTTGTTTTTTTTGCCATATTTATTTATTTTTTGCAGATTCATTTGTATAACATAACTTTCAGGAAATCCACGGATGTGGTCCCCGAAGAGTTAGGGAAGTTGAGGTTTAGTGCCAGGTGGTAGGCAGCTCTTGTAATTCTAAGCTTCTTGTTGTAGATTCTTACACACAGTTTTTTTCTTTTTTTCAGTTTTGTCCGGTCCTGATGAGAACCCCGTACCAGTGGGGGTTTGAAACGCGTAGACCCTTTTTTGCTCCTAACACCAAAATAAGCTTGTTTGATTTGCATAGGCTTGTTGCCTGTTTGTTAATGAATCATAACATTGTTGTTTCAACTAATTGATTTTCATGTCATATGCATAATAATAAGTGGTAATTCATTTGATTTTTACTGACTTTTGGCTTTGTGGTGTGAGCGTGAGCCACTGCATAGAAACAAGCCCCGGTGGCCTTTAGGACTTTTGTTGTTTGTTTGTAAATAGTGTGAGTGCTGAATGAATGAAAATGCTGAATGAATATGATGGAGTGTTTTGTATGAATATAATGTGATTTGCTTTGTTTGTTTTTGTATTTTCCCTTGAATTGTTTTTTCCCTTATGTGTTTGTACATATCAAACCAAATTCATTTTTTGATATAGTAATAAAGGCAATTAATAAGCCTAAAGGTGCATTGTTTCACTATCTTTGCATACTAATTACGAAAGATAGCAATTGATTATCAGTATTGGCATTTGCTTTGTTGGTTGGACTAGTGGGTTTGTAGCAATGGTTATTCCACCCACACAGTAGCCTTTCAAACCTGTCTCAGAGTTGCCATGCAAGGCCTCTGTGTTCAGTTTACTGCCACTTCAATTTGGCATTTAAAGCCAAGTGCCAAGCCCTAAACTCCCTTTTTATTACCAATACGTCATCACTAAGGTAGGCCGTAGGTAGCCCTAAGGGCAGGGTGCTGTGTAAGTAAAAGGCAGGACACGTATGTTTAGGTTTGGCATGTCCTGGTAGTAACAAACACCCAAAGTCAGTTTTCACTACTGAGAGGCCTATTCCTCTCATAGGCTAGCATTGGGAATTCCTTAACACACCTTTAAGCTGTAACTATTAATTAGAAAAATGTAGCTGCATCCGGTTTCAGATCTTTGTAATGGTAATGAAACATCCTCTTTACTGGTTAAGTTGGATTTCACATTATATTGTTAGAAATACCACTTTTAGAAAGTAGACATTTCTCTGCTCTTACTGCTGTGTGCCTTGCAGCCTGTCTCCAATACACATCTGGGGTGGATGACAGCTACAGTTTGCGCTTTCCCTCTAGACAGTCATAAACACAGGACGGGTAGGTGTGTTTGAGTTTTCATCTGCATTCTGCTAGCTGTTCCTGGGCAGCAAAAGAGGGGGGAGCTAACACTTACACTTGAATAGGCAGTGTCCTGTTTCCCACACAAAGGGCTGATTACCCCTTAATAACAGCCTAGAGCCAGGACTGGGAAGAAAGGGGGACCAGTGAACTTCAAGGGCATGCTTTGAAGTCACCCCTGCTTCAAAGATACAACTGGGTATAAGTTCTGGGCCTCTGACCCTACCAAGACAGTACACTACCGGACCTGTGAAGAACTCTGTCAATCCAATCCTGGACCCTTGAAAGGTGACTTCTGCTGTACATCAAAGCCGATGCATCAACGAGTTTGCGCCGATCGGAACCGACGGATCGCACCTTTGATGCAAACACAGCTGTGGCTCGACGAGATTGCTTCGATTGACTATAGGTACCCCCCATGTGCATCCCCCACCCCCCCTTCACCCTGGGGGCCCGCAACGGGCCCCCAAAGAAAAGACCGTATGCCTGATGCCACGGAAAGGCATGTCTTGAAGCACATCCTAATATGGCTGGCGGTGTCTGATAGACACCGCCACCATATTAGAGCTTTTCCGCCACGGTCGGAAGCCGACCTTGGTGGAAAAGCGGCGGATGGTCTTCCTGTCCGCCGATGACCCCGCAGCCATCCTAATGTGGCGGGGGTCTTTTCATTCACCGTAGCGGTGAATCCGCATCCTCCAGGCCGGCGGTGGCTTCCGCCGGCCCGGAGGATGCGGATTCACAGCAATCCTAATCGAGCCCTAAATTTGGATTTCATCTTTAAAAATTCATAACTCCGGTTCTACTTATTGGAGTTTTGTCATGTTGGTCTTGTTTTACTCTTAAAAATATAATCTATTGTCTAACCTTGTGTGGATTATTTTGTGGTGTTTTAATATATTACTGTGTGTGTCTGTATGTGTTACACAAATACGTTACACATTGCCTGTGTAGATAAGCCTGACTGCTCTGTCTCAAGCTAGCAGAGGGTGAGCACAGGCTATCTTTTGTCTATCTAGCTTACCCTGACTATGGCAGTGGTTCCTGCTTCTACAGGGTACATACTCTGACATCAAGAAACCCCATTTCTAATGCTTCCAACTAGTAATCTCTCCAGGTAGCTAATGTACTGCACCATATTTTGTACTCCTTGTTATTTGGCTGAACCTCATCCTTCTTCAAATGCTTCTCGACGGTTTAAGGAGCAATGGGTGACTGGTAAAATGAGGAGGAAAATCAGAGGTTCGTTAAATTCACATTTGATTTGTTGGAGTTTAGCTTGAGGAATATGAATTTTAAGGGTCTTATCAACATTTCAATGTTTTTTTCCTATGCCTTTCAGCAGATCTGCTTCTTTCAGTATCCATTCTCTAATCTGGCTACAGTAGAAGAGATATTTTCTGCTTTCAGTTTCTTGAGGACGAGGTCCCTTTAAAAATTCAACAATCTCATATTTTGTATTAATGTTCTGAAGGTCCAACGTAGTGAAGTAATACACATAAGAAAGTCCCTCTGTTTAGTGTGATGTGAAAAATATGATAGAATAATAAATGTGGCTCTTGCAGTATTGTTTCTGTGAAAGGGTTGATATTCGTAGACCATTTTTCTTAGCTCTGCTATTGATTACCACCTCCCTCGAGGACATTATGGCCATTGTCTCCAGACCTAGAATTTCAAACTACAAGTCATTGATTTAAAGTATTAGTCTAATTAGTTCAATGGAAGTAAAACAAAACTGCAACAGCGAAAAAACATACTAGGCTGTCACAAAAAAGTATACGACTGAATAAAGTGCCAAAAATGTGCTGGTGGGAGGTGGACACCCTGACTGATAACAAGTGGTGCACGAGGAAGATCAAGCTTAAGATACTTGAGATATTTTACTTTACCAGGCTGCATACAGTTTCATATGATCTCTACTGAGCATTACTTTGACCAAACACTACAGTTTCCATTGTCTTTATTAAAGTTATCAAGTGTAAGGCTTAGTTGTTAATGGGGTTTTGGCGGTTCTAGTAGCCCAGTGGCCAGGTGGACTATCACTCCAGTTTCTGAGTTTGACTGAGTTTGACTGAGTTTCTGCATTTGACCCCAGAACCACAGGTTTGATTCCCAATGGGTACAGTCAGCTGTTCTGTCTTTCAAAATAAATAAAATGGGTACAGTTGAATTGAATACCATTGCACATCCATTGCTGTCCATAGGGTCAATAAACCTCCTTCAGGTTGAACATGCATGGTACAAATACGTATATTGTGGTATGTTGATTGAATAGTTAAAGAATGGGTAGACGGTGAAAGACAAATACATTCTGAGAGGATGGTGAACAGATGCTGAATAGGAGGATAGCAGACGGTTGGGGTATGGAAGGATGACAAGTGGATGACAGAAAATTAATTATGCCTGGTGATTTAATTGTGATTCGTAGATGGATGCTGAATATTGGATTCACAGTAAATGTCCAGTGAAGGACTGGTGAATGAATGGTAACTAGTGAATGAGTGGAGAGTGAATGCTGAATAATGAATTATTGCGAACAGATGGTAAAGTGTGAATAGATGGTGTAAAGTCGGTGAATAGATGATTAATAATAAACAAAGGATTGATAATATATGAAAGGTAAATCATGAGTGGATGGGGATGGATGGATAGATGGATGGGGATTCTGTGTTGGTGAACCGATAGAAAAATTAAGAGAGTGGTTGGGTGCATGGGGGAATAGGATGCATGAATGGATGTTGACCTGTAAATAGATTGGGAATATATGCTCAATGGTTAATAGATGGTGAATCATGAGTGGATTGATGGATGCAGGAAATGATAGATTCAGATTGTGGCAGGAAAAATGGAAAACTGTTATCAGTGTAGATCATTGGTGAGTGTATGTGGATGGAGGAGCTAATTCTATGTGGCTTGACAAAGTTTGTGTGTAGATGGGGAGTTTGAATGGATGGTGAACGTAGGTGACTGACTAGAAGGCAGCACCAATGGGGGAATATAGGGAAGAGCACCTCAGTATTGGAGTGCATATTACTGATGCCATTCAGTCAGGGAAGCTCAGAAGCATGGTGAGCACTAGCAGACAGAGCCAACCTGCTGGCAGAATCAAACAGAGGAGAAGGTCACCAGTAACATCCTGGGGGAAGAACACCAAGGCCATGAGTGGCTGGAGGAAAATAGTGAAAGGCAAAGTGAACAGCTCATACATTGGAGTGAATTAACAGGGTAGAGTCACAGAGGGCATGGTTGTTGCTTTTCCGTACCGTGGATTTCGATGTATATAATATTGACGAACTCCAAGGCCGATTGGATTTCAACGATTGTGGTTTATCATAACCTCATTCATACCGAACTGGACGGCGGAGAATAAGCCTCAAAAAACTTCAAATAAGTACCAGACAGGGAGGTCTTGGAGTGCCGGACCTCCGCGGCTACTACTATGCGAGTCAATTGCAATGGTTGTCACGCTGGGTAGCGGGTAGAAACCTGCACGAAATCGATATCACAAATGACCAGATAGCGCGCGGAGAGTTACACTCCCTCCTCTTGCCCAGGGCCAAGATACCCCGGGATTGCCATCCTCTTTTACACACCGCTCTGATGTGTTGGCGAAGGGCTTTGGCGTATACGTCGAAAGCCCAGCCCTACGCGGACAATATCCCCCTGTTGGGACTCCCAACGCCACTGGGACAGCTGACGCAACGCAGGTTGCAGCCATGGGCGGAGGCGGGAGTGGATAGAATAGGAGACTTGTTCGGGGATGACGTACTCCTAGACCATGCTTCATTTATACAGGTCACGGGGACCCCACCACGACAATACTTCCTACATGCCATAGTGTCGCACTACATACGACGTACATGGGCTCCGCAGCGCAATAAACCCATGCAACATGAACTAGTGTATCTCCTTCACTACATGGGGACAGGGGGACACTTAGGGCTCGATTCCGATCTGGTAAAATGCGCTCCGAATCGTCGTACGGAGCAATTTTCCCTGTACGAATCGTACCCGTACACGTCCCCGTACGTACGACTATGTACGATCCGTACCAGGAGCCAAAGACCGTACGAGTCGTACAGGACTCCGTACGACTAAAATATCCGTACGAGTCGCACTCGGAACCCGCTGTACGTGACATCGCAATGGTTCGGGCTGGTTTTTACGACCCAGCAAGTACGATCCGTGTCGGGTACGTAACGTACGACCCTTTTTTTTACGGGAGCTGGAAACAGCCGCAAACGCATAGTTCGGGCCGAAACAAGTACAGAACGCCCCCCCCGGGGACGCCGCGTACCCCCATGATCGCCGGGGTACGTGCCGTACCCCTGCGATCATGTGGGGTACGTGGCGTACACCCAGCGTACATGGGGTACGCACCGTACCCAATGTACGGTGGGTGTACGCCACGTACCCTGTGTACGCTGGGTGTACGCCGCGTACCCCACATGATCGCAGGGGTACGGCGCGTACCCCGGCGATCATGGGGGTTCGCGGCGTACGGTGTGTATGTGATTGAGCGCTTTTCCGTACGAATCGCCCTTACCTGACGCAGTCCGTACGAATGGCGTCCTGATCACCCGGTCCGGATCGTACTCGCCGGGTCGTACGGTGTGTTTACGAGTCGTACGGATTCGGCTACGAATACGATTCGTACGGGGGATTTTTTTTACCGGATCGGAATCGAGCCCTTAGTGCGGTGGCTATACACCGGGATTAGAGAACATGCTGCCATGCCTCTTAACACACTCAGAGACACTTGGACGCTAGACACAGGGGAGGTTCTGACGGGCGGGGCCTGGAAATTTGTTCTGGAACACCCCAGAAGGGTGTCCAGGAATGTGAAGTTCAAATTTATACAGGCCATGGTGCTGCATAGGGCATATCTTACCCCCCAGCGGCTTCACAGGATGTTCACTGCCTCCTCCCATTGTTGTCCTCGATGCCAGGCAGATGAGGCCGGTCTTCTCCACATGATGTGGTCTTGTCCACGCCTGAGTGGATATTGGGGACAGGTCCGACACATACTTCACACTGTTACGGGCATGCAGATACCGGGGGGAGCGACGTCTAGCCTGATCGGACACAGGAAAAGACCCAAGGAACATAAAGCCCCATTGAAACCCTTGGACCTGGCACTGTTGTTGGCGGTTAGAGCATTGACCATGAAGTGGAAGTCTGCAAGACCCCCAGCTGTAGTGACTTGGTGATCTGAGGTGTTAAAGTGGGGTAGGGCTGAAAGCGTAGTTCTGCGCAGAGAAGAGGAGCGAGGGCTACGGAAACACCCAATTGCACAAGACTGGGAGCAGATGCCGCTGGAACTAGAGGACATAGACTTGACGCCCTCACAGGCGGGGACTGCATAACTGAGACTTTCGGACAGGAGTAGGTGAGACTGAGAACAGGGCCTTGCCCAGGGTGCGCACAGGTTTGCCAGACGATGACGAGCATGATTTTCCAGACACGCCAGTTATCAGTGACTTTTCTTCCTTCTTAGGCCAATGGTGACAGTGCATGATGGGTGGAGATGCCAGGAGACGTACGGGGGAGGGGAGGGTGTTGGGTGGGATGGGGAATGGCTATGACTTGACTATGTGGGTCCAATGTTATACTAAGACCGATGGAAACTGTGATATTACCAGAAGGAACTCACGCATGAGAATGTGTTATTGTACAATTGTTCAGGATACTGAAACATTAACGCCCTGTGGGGACACAGTTCTGTGAGACAATAAGTCAAATGCCTGCAGTTTAACGGGAGAAAATGAGAAAAGACTGTATGATGTAAATCATGGATATATGTACAATGTGCTGTCTGAATACAGTCATGAATAAAGAGTTTAAAAAAAAAAAAAAAACCTCATTCATACTGAAAGATGGTCATCATCTACGGATTACTGATTTGATTAAAGTTGGATTCTACCTTCCAGTCCCAATATCATTTTTGCGCGTGCAGACACTAAAGATCATCTACATGTGAGCGAACCTTTTTCCGGACTCCTAGGATTCTAGATTCATACAGTTCGTATTATTAAATTAATCACTGACAGAATATCGACCTACAGAAATATCAACACAAGAATATCGAAGGCAAGAATATTGACATCCTATCTAAAACATGGTAAGTACAAAAATATCGAAAAGTTATTGTTGTTAAAAAAATAGGTAAAATAAACTAAATAATACTTATAAATAAAATAAAAATAGTGGAAAATATTTAATAATATTTAAAATTAATAAGTAATACATATATAATAATAAAACATTAAATAAACATATACATAAAATATATAATATATATACTTACTTAATAATCAGTTTTAATAATTATTTTAATAACATAAAATATTAAAAAATATTATACATTCCAAATCCATCTATACACATAAAACAATAACATAAATAAAAACTAAAGAATTATGTTAATACATTTAAAAAAATACTATCAATATATTTAAAATTGATTATATATTACATTTTCTAAAATAATACAAACATATTAAATAGCTAAAGAAATAAAACTACTATCAAACTCCAAAAAAAACTACAGTAAGGAAAATGTTGGATAGCGTAGGGCTTAAAATTACTATTCCCACTCCAGAAAGTGCAACATTAGTGAAAGTGTTCCATAGCGTAGGGATAAAAATTACTACTCCCACTCCAAAGAGTGCAACAGTAGAGAAAATTTTGGATAGCGTAGGGGTAAAAATTACTATTCCCATTCCAGAAAGTGGAAAACTAGGGGAAGTGTTGGATAGGGTAGGGGTAAAAATGACTATTCCCACTCCAAAGAGTGCAACAGTAGGGAAAATGTTGGATAGCGTAGGGGTAAAAATTACTATTCCAACTCCAGAGAGTGGAACAGTAGGGAAAGTGTTAGATAGCGTAGAAGTTAAATATAACATACTTATAACTAATTTTCTTATTTAAAATAATTAATGATTTAATTTTTAAATCACTCTAAATTATTTACAAATACCCATTAATAATTATTGAAAACATAATTACCATTGAATAATTAATTAACAATAAATTAATAATAAATACCAATAAATAGTACTTAATAAATATTAATTACCAAATAATAAATTTTGAATAATAATAAAATAATAACCAAAATATATTAATTATTAAAAAGTGATTAACAATAAATAAATATTGATCAAATGATGTTTTATACCAAAAAATAATATTTAATGTACATTAATTACCAACTAATAATTACCTTTTAATATACTAATTAACAATATCAATAAATAATATTTAATACTTAATTACAAATTAATGAATAATTAACAATACATTAATTTTCATAACCAAAAAAGTATAATGTAAAATATTTACCAATTATTAATGTCCAATAAATTAATTATCAATACCAACAATAAAATTATTAATTACTTAATTAGATTTCAACTACTTCCAACACTATTCCCCTATAAACGCACAACACAATCCAATAATAAAATAATACACTTAACATATTTATCAATTAATCAATTAAAACAAGTTAATTACCAATTTATGAAAATGATTTGCAAATTAATAAAAATTAATTACCAATTAAAAAAATTAATTACCATTTTAAAAACATTAATTACCAATTAATAATTAAAAATAAAACAATTAGCAATACCAATAAATAAAAATAAATCATTAGTTAATTACAATTAAATTACTTCCCACCCAATACCCCTATAAACCCACAACCAGCTAAAGAACTTAAACACAAAAGTAATTAAAATTAATTTATAATTCCTAACAATTAATAATTAATTTAGTATAATTAAATTACTTCTCACCCTATTCCCCTATAAATCCACAACCCGCTCCGGTACTAAAACACAAAATTGACTTAAAAAAACATTACTAACTTCGATATTACTTACATCAATATAAACAAATTCGATATTACTTATCTTAGGGTCGATATTTTGTCCAACTATATTCTTGACCTCGATATTCTGTACCTTCGATATTGCCAAAGCAATATTTCTGTAGGTCGATATTTAGAATCAGATATTTAGACTGTGCACCTTATTAAATAGAACTTTGCTAGTTAACCCTGAGCGAACTACTACATCAGACAGAACTCAGCTGGAACCCAGTGCCGTTTTATATATAAGCGGAACTTACTTCAGACTCCTTGGAGACTGTATACATATAATTCATCCTACTATATAGAATCTTGTCATACAACCCTGAGTAATCTACCGCAGCAAACAGAACCCAGCTGTGACGCTGTGCTGACAGCATCTAGAAACCGGATTCCACTTTGTCCTTCTTATTTGGCTTATTATTGCCTTGAGTCATCAAATGGAACGTGGTCCCTCCCAGAAACTTTTTGCCCTGATGAAGTTCCTATAAAGGGAACGAAACGCGTTAGCTGTTGGCTGTTGTCCTGTGTTTTTATACAAAGAAGAATAAAGGAATTTGAAATTACCAGACTGGCTAAAGTGTGACTTCATCCCTGGTGCTGCCTCCACATATTTACAATTTGTATCTCTGAATTTCCAGTGAGACCTAACTGTAGCAGGTCTCGGATGGCGATTGGAAGAGGACTATATTATTCTGTGGACATTAAGATTGAAGTGCTTAACATATAGTCAGCTGCAGGATCAGTAGTCTTTCAACAGAGGACAGGTGTTTGTAGTGCGCAATGGTGATGGATGGTCAGTGAAGTGAAATACCCACACAAGGTACCCTTCAGATAGAGGTTGGAGTGTTTGGCCTGTGCTGGCTGGTTCAATGTTTAACAAGAGCTGGTGGTTGCCAGTGGGAGACACCGCACTTATTTTTTAGGACTGACACCTATTTTCCCACACCAGATATTAGCCAATGGCAGGAGAGGGAAGAACACACATCAGAAAGACGAGAAAGAGAAAGAAGGCAAAACTATCACACAGGAGAAATCAGGATTCTGCAGCATTAATGTAAAGGGGCAAAGAGTTTCTAGTAGTACAAGGGAGAAGCCAGAAATGTAAGTACATACACGTTGAAATAAAAGCTCTGATGACGCAAAGCAAGGAAGTCAACCCCTCCCTAGAAGAGCTCCCCTGTCTCTTCAATCAAAGCATCTATCTATTCATCCTTGCACTCTTCTATCGACTTGCTGATAGCCACTATTTTACCTTTTTTACACGCATTCATTTTTATTCCATCATTTAATTTGCCATCCATCCATCCACTCTGCCATCTATCCATCCACTGTGCCATCTACCAATCCACCCATCATCCATCCATCCATCCATCCACCCATCCATCCTGCCACCCAGCCACCTCTTTACTATGCCAAACTCTCACCTGGCTCCTATTCATCTATTCCATTACTGTACATCCTTTCATCCGTCCTTCCATTTCTGTACTCTGCCAACCTTTCCCCTATCCATTCACTTATTCATCCATCCCTTTACTCTAACATCATTTCACCTGTCCGTCCACCTATCCATCCCTTTACATGGCCATCCATCGTTCTTATTTGCTCCTTCTTGCTCTTCTTTGGATACTATGGGGGTCATTAGGAGGACGGGCGGACTTCGTCAGCCCGCCATCCTATCGGATAATAGGACCGCCCGTCATAAGTGCGGGGGTCCCGTGGCGGGGTATTAGGATGCACCTGCCACAGTGGCGGGCACATCCTGCCTTTTTTAACTTTGTGGCGGGCGGTGCACTCAGCACCACCCGCCACAATGCTAAAAATGCATGTATGCATTTGCATACACAAAGCGGCAGGCACAACGCGTGTATGCAAATGCAGGGGAGTACCACAGGTACCCCCCATGTGCACCTCCCACATCACCTTTACCATGGGGGCCCGCAGGGGGCCCCAGAAGTGAAGACCGCCTGCCTTTCCGTGGCGGCATTGCCGCCATGGAAATGCATCTGTTGTAGCCCATACTAATATGGCTGGTGGTGTCTGATAGACAACGCCACCATATTAAACCTTTTCCGCCACGGTCGCAAGGCGACCTGGGCGGAAAAGCGGCGGACAGTCTTTCCCTCCGCCGTGGTCCCCCCCCCGCCATAGTAATATGGCGGGGGGGAAATGGGTGGCGGGCGGGCAAGGATGTCGGGCAGATCGCCACCGCCCGCATGGCGGTGGCGATCCGCCCGACATCCTAATGGGCCCCCTATATTCCTTCTTAGCGCCTGATTCTGATGCCGGTTGGAAAGCTTTCCCACCTAGGGCCTGATTCTGATGCGGTAAAAAGACCACCTAATGGCATTTGCTCCTTCCAAATCAGATCGGGGACAACCAAGGGCCCAATTATGATGCAGTTAGGAACATATGCTCCCATTGAAGTCAATGGGAGTCCAACCAAATCGTATCGGGAAGCATCCGGATGCATTGTACTCCGTCGATTGACTGTCCCGATCCGAGTGGGTTGGAAACCATTTCCAACCCGATTCAGTCGGGAAGCATTTCCAACCCGCATCAGAATCAGCCCCTTAATGTTAATTATAAGATTTTGTTTGCCGATCTGCAGACAGAAGAAGCACATAAAGAGCCCAACCCCCACTGCACCTGCCAAACCGAAGGGTTCGGGGCGCCCCTGTGTTAGGGAATTAAAGACTCCCAGCCTTGGTATTCCGCGCACTGACATTTTATTGTACCAGTCGCCGGTTTCTGAGAAGAGCTTCCGGCACTGTTTCTTTCACAAATTCAGCACTGAAGCTGGCCATATCTCCATCATCATACCCAATTGCCGTAATTTGCATCAACAGAATCATTTTGCCATGGTTTGAGCACGGCATATTGCCGCAAGATGCATTGCTACCTAAATTGGTGTAAGGTGAAGCTTTTGCCTCATTCAGTCTGCCTTCTGTGTTCTCTCTAGTCCTAATCATGCAAACAGACTCCTAGCAACGCTGGATTTGCTCATGGCAAGCTGGGGAGCAAAGAGGCAGATTCCTCTGCTCCCCGGCCTTTTAACCGTCCAGCCAGGCCGGTTCAAACCGGCCTGGCGTTGTTCCTACGTGCGACCCCGGAAGTGATTAAGATTACTTACGGTGCGCGCACCAGGAACCTACTGCCCAATGGCAAGTATGGCGAGCTTGTCGCGTCACTACTGCGCGCGACAAGCCCACCCCTGTTTAGCCCTCGGGGCTGGCCGACCGCCATATCTTGTGGCGTGTCCGATGCCGGCCCGCCTTCCTAATTACGACATATTGAACTGCAATGGCACCAAAGAGCCTTCAACTCTAAAATGAGAGGAAGAACAAATGGACAGTTAGAGAAACAATAGGACCTGTTGATAGAGTTGCGAGAAAGTACATTTGGGTGACAGGAGGTGTTGTTTTGTTTTGTTCATCACACACATATGCAGATGATTATGTATTAGCTATTTTTAACTCACATGCATCCCTGAGGATCCGATCGCTTGTTTCGTTCTGCTTTCAAGAATATTTTAGATACGGTGGCCCTCATGAATGAGGTGAATATTTCATTGAGGGTTACTCCTTGTTTCTCAACTAAGGATTGTTTTTAACCTATTTTGTTGGGCGAGGTTTTGCCCACATGATGGGTGTAATTGAAACTAAAACTTTGGCTCGGAATATTGAGGATTTGTTCCCACTCTCCAAACACTGTGGTTTTTACCTTTGAGTAGGAAACTGGCCTCTAATGGCATGTGTGGTTTCATCTTAGTATATCTAATCTGTTGCAGAATCTAGGGTATGTAGACAGAATATCGGAAACAGAAATATCGTGGTGGAAAATACTGTGTTGAGAATGTTGAGGACACAAATATTGTGAAGGTAACTTTCTATAGGTCAACACTGTTTTACTATACACAACTCCACTTATATGCACCATGACAATATAGACATATCTTCAAGGGAGGTAGCTGTGCAGTTAGGAATAGTAAATGTATAATTACCTATTTGCACTTAACTTCTCTATATGGCCCTCGATACTTATGTCATGATATTATGCCCAAACGATATTTCTGTTACCGGTATTCTGTCAGTGATCCAAATCTAGGGCTCCACCATGCAATTTCAGTTGCACTGTGAAGAAATCACATAACATTTTGCATCTTCAGTAAATATCTCAGCCCATTTCATTCCAAATTATCATTGGTCCTCACTAGATCAGCCTGGAAATTGATTGGCAGCCTACCTTCCCAGGACATAACTCTCTGGCATTAGAGATATGTCAGTTTTTTTTTACAATTGAGTTACCTTATAGGCCTTGGGCTGGCAAACACAAAGTTCAAACTGTAGCTTGTGTTAAATCGAGCTGCATTATACAGGTTTTGTTCGCCTCCTGATTAAAGTAATAAAAAAGGAACACATTGAGTGGGGGCAGATGATGGGAAATGATTCAATTACTCTGCATCTGCTAGACAGGATGGCACGAAAACTGTATCTACAATACAGTGACACAAATCTAATCAGCACTGCTTGCCACTTTTCATAAATGTTAGCCTGGTAGATCCTGGAAGCCAGACAGAAAGAACAATTTATTTCCTGCAAATTGCATTTCTGTAGAGTATCCCTCTAGAAGAGACAGGGGACACACCCCCTTGAGTGACAGATTGGCAGTGTCAATGGGAGAGGACAGCCTCCTTGCGAGACACTCTGCTTTCCTGCACTTGGAGCCAGAATTTTGTAAAAAAGAGTTTGGCAAAATCGAGTGAATGCGACTGTCAGCTCCCTACAGGTGCACTAGTGTTGAGATAAAACTACAAAAGGTAAAGGGGACTGTGACACGCAAAGAGAAAAACAATGTTTGATGAGGAATAGCCTTTTCCGCCTGTTGTTTAGCACATCAAATCGTTCCTATTTTAGAAGGGATCGTAAGCACTAGATATTTTTGACAGCTAAAAATTGGCCAAACTTTGTTAACAAGAAAAAATAAAAATAAATTAGAAAACATTAACTATTGCATATTATATGATGACTAATGCTTGTGTAATGCTGGGAAAGGGACTGGGAGTGGAATTGGAACCCAGCGACTGGAGGGGGGGAGGGGAATGTGGACAGGTGAAGGGTCTCACCGGTTACCTTTATTTTATAAAAGAAATGCAAAAACAACAAGGTGATGGATGAAATGCTTGAATTAATCTCAGCCATCGTTTCTCGGCCACTATTCCATCTCAGTTTGAACCCAGCCATTTGCAAATCAGTCTTGATCCTGCTCCTCATAGGAACAGTCCAACCCAAACTGCCAGGACAGGTCCTCCCTGACCCGCACGGAACACAAGCACCCTAGGATCAGTTTCGCACTTCATAGGGCTCTTCAGCCAGGTATGGCTTGGTTCCAGTGGCACACTTAGCCCTGGCTCCACGTCTGGGCATACCCGGTGCACTTAGGGTATAAAATGCAAGAACAACAAGCTGATGAATCTGCTGTTCTGACATCTAGTCACATTTCCTAACCTTCCCCCACCCTAATATAAAAAGAATAATGCCTATCCCCTGTTGCTCACACCAACACTCTCTGCATTTGCCCTTCATCCTCTGTCTCGATTAAAAAGAAAATTGTATCCCGTGCCCCCGCACCACCCTCTCTCAAAGCCACTCCTCCACATCAAATATCTAAAAATATGTTGTCTCTTGCCTCACACCCCACCACCCTCTGTGCCTTTATCTCCCTTCCTGAATTAAGTAGTGTTCTCTGCTCTCAATCAGAGCAGTGAGCCAGCGTTGCACTGACAGGCCTAGCAGAAATGGGAACTGATCCACCTTTGGGCAGACTGAGGACAGTTCAATTTCTGATTAAACATTTGCACCCTTCTGCCAACGGGCATTTAGTAGTGCCTGTAGATGTACCTAATAAGGGGGTTAAGGAATACCTAGTGAATACCGCAGTGTACTTGTTATTACACATTGTCAGTGGCACGCTCATGACTATGTTTATTTATGCCTGACGTTCCTGTTCTAGAATGCATCGATGGTCCATGACTCAATGGTGTCTCCTCTCAGTTGCAGTTGAGTTACCCAGCTGACTGGTCTGCTCAGCTTGTGGGCAATTTTTGAAGATAATACATTTCCTCTGCAGTACTCTTCATTCTCCGCTGCCTTCTTTCACCACAAATACATTGGTAAACCTGCCAATGACGTTGACTAAAATGAACAAAATTATAGGTATGCTAATGCTTCGAAGGCAGGCACACCAGTGTTGAATACTGTCTCAAATGAGGGTTTAGCAGTGACACCACCACTTCATCTTGCCAAGCCTTAATGAGGCAGATAGAGTGTGACTTGAAGGACATTAATAGATGGGTGAATAACTCCATATGACCTGCATGGTGGTATAGACAAACACATGTGGGTCCAAATGAGAGGCTAGGCAGCCATGCATGTTAGGCTTTTGACGCACTGAATCTGTTATGCATTTTTTAGGAGGAACTTGGGACAATTTTTGTTATCTTTGGGTAGAGCCCCATCTACCCCAATACCAAGGTCATCAAAAACCAATGCCTGATATTATAAAGCAGCAAGCTGGTGCTAGAGCGCGCAGTTTCCCCAGGTCACCCGAGTTACCAATTCCTTTACACGCACTGGGCCCTTGGCGTGCAAAAACCTTTTATTATCACACTAATTTTGTTTGGGTGAACCGGGTGAGGATTTCTCCTCCTGCACGCTGCTAAGAGTAATCAAGTTTGGATTTACCTCTGCTTACCATGTACCCGACTTACCACAGGCACAACTCTTACGACGGACCTAGAGCTATCAGGGAAAATAGTAGACAGGTCTAACATCAAATACACTTTATAATCAGAAAAATACTTTCCACAATTCTGTAAAATGACCACAGACACCTGATGAAGTTTAAAACTTTATATAAGAATTCAAAGAGAAGATGCCAAGATAATAAGCGATACACAGAATAATATATCAAACATTAAAATCAACACCAATAGGTAACTTTGCATCAAAAATATGACCATTAGGATATATGGGAAGACTAAAGGTAGAAGTTTTAGAACAAAACTAGTCACTGCAATTTTATACTAGAACATAGGAATGGGGATGAGACCTAGAACATGTACTTAACCTAAGTGCTTAAGCTATTCTAGCTAAGTTCACTGCAATCCACTAAAGGAAAGGGAAAAACGGGAACATGCTATTGCTTTATAAAATCAATGAGTTTCTAAAGGAGAGGGGGAGAGAAGGAACCAACTAAAATTCAGACACATATATTTGCAATGGCAATAGAGCAATATCACAGGTAAGAATGCTTTAACAGAACAGACAAAAAGGGAGAGAGAGAGAGAGATACGCAAACCCACAATCAATAATTACCTAGATCAGGTTGAAGACCAACCCTGGCCACGGGTCAGTTGGAAAGACGGGGACAGGGACCCTCAGAAAAGGAATGCCAGAATGCGAGCAGGTACAGCTCACGGACAGTAAGGACAGGATACCCCTCAGGTTCAGGTCAAAGGACTGGGCCTCCCAGGGTACGACCAACACCCACAGCTTCGGACAGCAACGCCTGCGTTACCCCCTCCTGCAAGTAATCCGCCAGAAACCCCGATTGGATTTTCGAATTCCCCAGCAAAGTGCTTCGCCAGCACTTAGGATTTTCCACCCCTTAGGAGATTGTGGAAAGTATGGACAAAGTGCTCCGCAGCACTTTCAGAATGAGCACCTATTGAGATCGTAGGGTCAGTGACAGGTCTGCTACTCGGACAAGTCGGACGATTTTTCTAAGCTAAACTAGGGCAATTATACTGTTTTGGGGACCCTCAGACCACCCACTAATGTTGCAAGTGACAGTTTCCCACATTGTGATTGGTCAGGAGAGGTGGTGCGGTCATTACCACCTCCTAGAATTCAACGTTCCCATCATAATTATTCAATTTTGCACACCCGCCCCCCGGGTTCACGTTCCCAGGCATAGGAATACAGAAGACAATGCAAGAGTCCAGCATATAGCAACAGTGTATGACAATTCAAGGTGTAATCTTGCATCTTCGGGATGGGTTCCCAGGCGCATCGGGCTCCAGGAGCCAGCTGGCTAGTTTTAGCTTCTGCGCAGTTAGGACTCTCCCTGGTCAGCTGACAGGGTTCAGAGGAGCCTCAGCATGGCGTCGCTCATGTATGCCCCAGCCCACAAAGACGCGGTACATGAAAAGTAAGCGAGAACAAATTAAAATCATACATAAAAATGATCGCACTGTATACCATGATAAAATCTAACCAACCCTTACTTTATAATGACTATAGCATTATGGATTAGTGCGAAAAGACAGATAGGCTAAAGCAGCAGTAGCAAGCAGAGAGCGTGGTGAGAGACAAGCGGCCATATTTTGCATCAGTGCGCATGAGCACAGAATCCCTCCAGAATGCGAGTGCGTCACATCACATGGGTATGACCGACGCATGCGCAGACTGAATCTCAGCGAAGCAGCCATTTTAAGTGCAAGCTTCGTTTTAGTACGGAAAAAACAAACAAGCAAGCATCCTGGGGACACCCGCGTATTGGGAAAACACTTTATAAATGACGAATAATGAGGTTAATATTATTATGCAGTTTAGACAAGGGTTTTGCATACGAGCAAGGCGCTTTACGGGCAAATCCTTGCTCCATCAATCCCCTCTTTGATGATATTTACTATCATCACTACATGAAGGAAACAGATGCCAACTTTTCTCATTCATCCACATCGTCCATTTCAATTTCAATAAACTTATTGTTTAGTTTTCTTTCAGCTTCCCTATGAGAGTGGTGATTCTTCGCCTTTTTGTAAATTGCACTCTTTAACTCTTCTAGTTCTAGTTCATCAATGTTTCTTTTCACCCCCCTCTGATTTACTGTATATTTCTTTTTGCACTTTTGGCATTTGCAGCAGATAAAAATGATCAACACAATCACACCTATTATAACTATTGGCATCAGTATTTTCCACAAAAGATTTTTACCTAAGTTAGTAAACCAACTACCTATAGAGGAGAGACCTCCAGTCAGTCTCGTCCAGGCACTGTCAACCTCCAATGGTTTGAGTTCCCTTTCCAAATTAGTTATGTTCTTCACATATTGTTTTAATTCGATACTTTTATCAGGAATGTAAGTGCAACAATGTTGCGCTTTCAGCATTCTACAGACTCCGCCCTCTTTTGCTAATAGGGTGTCAAGGGCAAGACGGTTTTGTAAAACCATTGATCTGATCGCAACCATTTCCGTATTGACCAGCAGGAAACCAGCAGCAGTGTCCGTTGATAACCGGTCCACTACTGTAGACAGTTTGCAGATTCTATGGGTGTTCAGAACTACCCCCATTCCAGGTATCAGTGCACTAAAAATATCACCTATAATTTCACCTACACTTTCACGTCTACTGCGCACTAAGCCATTAGTTTCTTCATCGCTTCCAGCTGCATTATTCACATGGTATATTTTCGGGAAAACGATGCCAAAGTAGCAGCTTCCATACCAGTGATCCGGCAATTTGAAATAAGCCTTGTTCCCACATATATAATATATTCCGGGAAACACAGGTTCTGACCCATTTTTGAATCCCCAACCTCCAATTACCTTGTAATTATGTTCACACTCGCTGGAACCGATGAATACATTGTTATAGTACTCTGTCTTTTCCCTATGGATACAAAGTTTCCCCTTTCGTTCAAAATCCAGCAACAAGGCAGGACTAGCTTCGCCTTCCGAGGTGTTATCCATGTGCTCAGCCCACCTAGGGACTCTATCCTTCTCGTCATTTGCCTTCTTCTGAAACTTTTCTCTCCTTCTGTCTGCCATCTTTATAAACATCTTTTCCTGCTCTTGCAGTGAACAGGTCAGATTGTCTTCTCTTGCTTGATCTAAATCTATGTTACCTATAGTCAAGAAATATTCTCCCATATAGCGGGTCACGTCACTTGTAGTATGTACACGGTTCAAGTGTCCTCTAACAGGAAGTTCAGAAAATACTACGTCATCATTTGAATAATAGTACTGCAAGGTGCTCCTATAGAACAAGCTAGCTAATATACTACAGGAGATTCCATAGGTCAAAGGTAGATGGTGGTATGTCACGCCTTCAGCCACTGAGGTTGGTAGCTTCATGCAGACATAACAGTCCTCTATTTCCATAGCTTCTACATAATGCACTAACAAGTTAGCAAAAACATTTAGATGCGTCCTGTTTTTCATTTTGTGAAAATGTAGTCCATCCTCATCTGGTGCCTCCAAATTAGGTCGTGTGTGTGTCAGTCCTACTCTTTTGTCATGTCTTACTAGGCTTCGTGGTGTTTCTGCAGTCTGTACAACCCCTACATCTACTGCTTCGGGTTCAGTAGGGGACAAGTTTGGATCTTTACTTATCATAAAAGGTAGGAAAACAGTTAGTCCTATCCACATTACTATTAGCATGGCTATACTACATAAGCATATCTTACAACAGGTTTTGAGACACCCACACCGGGATCTCCCAGAGACATTCGGATCAGACATATTTAGCTTACAGGTGGCTTTTGCTACCCCTCTTCGTTTCTTTGCACCAAAGGCTCACTTCGGGGCTCTCTCAAGGAGGGTCTTCGTCCGAACTCCGATCAGCAATGGACTCGTTGTCACTGTTGCCACTGTGGTGTGGCTCGTCAATTTCCTCCAACACAAAGTACGTCCACTCAGGGCTCCGATACAGTCGGTTCTGTTTCTTTATTCTGTCGCTCTTTCTCAGCGATTTGCCTTGGGCTGCATTTCTTTCACTTTGAGCCCTTTTCCGGTCTTTATCGTTTTCTTCGACTGTCTTTAGTCTGAGCCTTAGTCTCTTGACGTATCGGGGTGCACTTCTTCCTCCGTGCCTCCCAGTGGTTGAGGAGACTTCGCCTTCTTCGTGCACTCTTTTCACCTTTTGTGGTGGCACCTCTGTTTTCCTGCCTGTCTGACTAGTTCCAGGTCTTTCGTCTATTTCTTCTGCCTGGTCCCTATTCTGACCCTGCTCAGATTCAAAACGCACTTTCTTCTTATTTCTGGTTACTGTTGTTTCCGTTGTCTGAGCACTTTGATCTAGTTCTATCTGTTCCTGTTCATGCTCTTCGATCTCTTCGCTTTCTTCTGCATGAACGTCAGCTCTAATTTCTAACTGTCCCTTTCTCGGCTCCGGAGTTTCAGGAGGAGTCTCGAGGTCTTGATCTGACCCTACTTGGCCTATGTCCTGATCAGGTGTGTTGTGGCTTTCGTTGACCTGACCTTCTTCTTCTATTTCTGACTCACCTGGACTATCCCACTCACTGTCTAAGTAGGAATATTTCCTGGTTCGTATTGGATCATGAACTGGTTCGTCGGCGGGATACCATTCAACGTCTCGACTTGTGCTCGGCAGTTCGATGTCAGCTAGCTCCGGACTCTCTTCCTCGGAAGCCTCTTCAGCTGCGCTGCCTTCAGCTCCAGTCGCGTTTTCTCCAGATACCCGCTTTGTGTGGCTGGCGTGGATCCACTTCGGTACACCAGCACACTTCACAGCAGTGGTAGTGACGAGGATCACTTGTCGTGGCTTTCCCCACCTTGGCTTCAGGCAACTGCTCCGGGTGTGTTTCTTTAACACCACCCAGTCTCCTGGTTGCAGATTGTGTGCTGGAGTCTTTGGCCACTCGTCTTCTGTCTCTCCAATCTGCTGAGAGAGAGAACGCACTTGGTCACCCAGCTGCTTGCAGTATTCTAACACCATATCATCAGAAATGCTTAGCAGTTTGTTTCCGGGTACCCATGCCTGGCGCATCACTCTTCCCATCAACACTTCATGGGGACTTAGGCCAGTCTTTCGGTTCGGGATACTTCTCAAACTCATCAGCACCAGGGGTAAAGCCTCTATCCAGTTCATTTTTGTGGAATCACACATTTTTCCCAATCTGGACTTCAGGGTGCCATTTATTTGTTCCACTACCCCAGAAGCCTCTGGATGGTAGGCGCAGTGCAATCTTTGCTTCATTTTGAATGCTTTACAGAGTTCCTCTAGGACATCGTTGGCAAAATGCCCACCTTGGTCCGTTTCGATTGTCTCTGGGATTCCGTACCTAGGTATCAACTCCCTGAGCAATAACTTGGCTGTGGTGATAGCGTCATTTTTCTTAGCTGGATATGCTTCCACCCACCTGGAGAATAGACAAACTATGACTAAGATATATCTATATCCTTTGCATCTGGGCATGGTTATGAAGTCTGCCTGCATTCTAACGAAGGGCCCCACTGCCTTTCCAATAGTGCTCTGTTCCACTACAGTCTTCTTTCCTGCATTGAATTGCTGACACACTAGGCACCTCTGGCAAAGCCTTTCCGCCTGGTTCCTGAACTTTGAATTACAGAACACCTGTTCAAACACCCGACACATCGCGTCTCTTCCCATATGTGTTGGCTCATGTATCATTCTGATCATGGGGTCGATCAAACTATCAGGCAGTACAGGCACCCCAGTCGGATTTACCACCACACCATCTTCTCTCAACTCGCATCCATTTGCGGCCCACCTGCCCTTCTCTTGCCTGTCTGTGGCTTGTTGTAACTCCTTTAATTCTTCCCACGTTGACACATTCTCAAACAACATAAGTTGGCAGCTGGTTCCATCCCACAGTGCAATTTGTAGGGACATATGGTGTCGGGCACAAAACTGTGCAATTTGGTCAGCGTACCTATTACCGGCAGTCACATCATCATTTCCAGATCTGTGAGCCGCACACTTGACCACAGCCAATTCTTTGGGTAATTGGATAGCTTCCAGTAAGTCATGCACCACCTTCCCATTTCGGATAGGTGTGCCTGAGGAAGTCATGAATTCTCTTTGTAACCACAATTGGCCGAAGTCATGAACGACCCCAAAACAATACTGGCTGTCTGTGTAAACAGTTATTCTCTTGTTCTTACCCCTCTTACAGGCTCTGGTTAACGCGATGAGCTCTGCCACTTGTGCAGATTTCACCTCGCGCATGTAAGATGCCTCGATGGTTCCTGTCAGTGTAACCACAGCATAGGCAGCACTCAGACTCCCACTCTCATGTCTCAAACACGAGCCATCCACGAACATTGTTTTATCCCCGTCAAGTAGCGCTATTTCACGGATGTCGGGACGGGGTTTTGTGCTATATTCAGTTAGATCGATGCAATTATGTTCCCCGTCCTCATCAGATTCTACATCCAGAGGGATAGGTAACAGTGTCGCAGGGTTTAGGACATTGCACCTGGAAATAGTTACATTTTCAGCACCAATCAAAATTCTCTCGTACTTAGTCAGCCGACTAGGTGTGAGGTACTGGGTCTTAGTTCTAGTCAGTAGGATGACAACAGAGTGAGGAACATAGACAGTGACGGGATGTCCCATGACAATGTTCTCACTCTGTTCCAGACTGACGCAAGTAGCAGCAACGGCTTTTAAGCATCCAGGCAGTCCAGCAGCCACTGGATCTAGGGTGGCCGAAAAGTAGGCTACTGGTCTTCTGACTAATCCGTGCTCCTGGGTCAGGACCGAAAGAGCACAATTCTCTCTTGTGTCACAGAACAGCTCAAATGGCTTAGTGTACTCAGGCATACCCAATGCAGGTGCGGTACATAGACAGTTTCTCAGAGTTACCCAAGCATTCATGCTTTCACTGTCCCAATGGACGGGGTCTTCTACTCCTTTCTTTGTCATATTTATCAGGGGTCGGGCTAGAGCCGCAAATCCTACAATCCATTGTCTGCAGTAGCCCACAACTCCCAAGAACATTCTCACTTCTTTCTGTGTTCTGGGCAGTTCCATTGCTTTGATTATTTTGATCCTTTCGGTAGTGACCTTCCTGATTCCTTTTTCTATCTGGTGCCCCAGATACTTTACTGAGTTTTTACAGAATTGTAATTTGTCAGGCGACACTTTATGTCCTCCTTTTCCTAGGTGATTCAGCAAGGCAATTGTGTCAGTGACACAGTCAGTCTGGGTTTTAGATGCCACTAACAGGTCATCTATGTACTGTACCAAAACAGACTCTCTTGGCAGCACTAGGGATTCAAGGCACTTTTTCAGTATCTGGTTGAAAATCGATGGACTTTCGGTGTACCCCTGGGGGACACGATTCCAGACATAGATATGGCTGTCAAATTCAAAACTGAAAAGGAATTTGCTTTCTGGATGTAAGGGGATGGAAAAGAATGCGTGGCACAGATCAATGACAGTGAACCATTCTGCATTCCAGGGAATCTGGTATAGTATCACTGCAGGGTTGGGTACAATAGGACAGCAAGGCACAACAATTTGGTTTACCTTGCGCAAATCTTGCACCACCCGGTACTTCCCACTAGGCTTTTTGATCCCAATGATAGGCGAATTACAGGGGCTGCTCAACACCTCTTCTATTATTTCTGCTTCGAGCAGCCTCGTAATTTCAGTCGCTACTCCTGCCTTTACTTCTGCACTCATTTTGTACTGTCTGGTTTTCGGGTAGATAGCATTTGTTTTTATTGCTATTTTAACTGGGTCCACGTTTGCCATCAGGCCTACATCTTTTCCTGTGAAATCCCACACTTCTGGTACTACCCTTAACTGGAGCTCTTCAGGTAAATCCTCAATTGTCAAAGGCTTGATATCAGCATCTTGTCTGACTAACATCAGTTTGTACAGGCCATCTTCATCGGGGGTCTGAATTTCAACGCCATTTGGTGTGCAGAAAATGGTACAACGCATCTTGCACAACAAATCACGTCCTAGTAGGTTTACAGGACTGGAATCACAGACCACAAATCTGTGCATTTCCTTGAAATTTCCTATAGAAATCTCCATTGGTTCAGTTACAGGGGTACTTATTATCTGATTTGAGACGCCCACTACTTGGATTGCTTCTCCCGAGAGGGGTAGGTTAGGAACATCCACTGTTCTTACAGTAGATCTGGTAGCACCAGTGTCCAACAGAAAGGTGACGTCTTTTCCCTCAACCTTTCCTTCAATGTATGGTCCAGTCTGGTCTACCGGTAAGGAGGCGCCAAGTACGCACTCCTCATCCTCCCCTCTCAGGCCCCGTCAATCTTGATCTTCACAAAGGAAGGTATCATTTAGCAAGTACTGTGGAATGACTGCATTTCTTTCACTCTCAACCTCCCATACTTCCGCCCTCTCATTCTGCTGACCCTGACTCTTAAAATTCTGTCTAGGAGCGCGGGGTACTGGAGGTAATTTTACCTGTTGCTGGGTTTTTCTTGTCCCCTCTTTCGGCACCTGTGGATTTAAACCATTTACAGGGGCATTACCGGCCTGTAGGTGTGGACACTCGTCTCTCCAATGCCCCATCTGGCCGCACCCATGGCACGGAAACTTTTTCATGGCCTCTTCACGACTCATTTTAGGTCTGGGCTTTCCTCCCCCCCCAGTATTGGTATTCTGAACATTATTATCAGAAGTCATTTTACTTAACTGTTTTTCTTGCTGTTCAGCTAATTTCACCTGTGCCCACATGACTTTTTCCTTGAGGGCCTTCTTTTTATTTTCGATTTCATCTTCGCAGTATTTTGCATATTTCAGGACATCATCTATGGGTTTTCCCTGCCAACTGATTTTGTTATCTCGAATCCATTGTGAGATTTCAGGCCTTAATCCTAGCACAAACCTATAACTGAAATGGGTCATGTCTTTCATGTCTACATTATCGATACCACTGTAAGTTTTGAATACCTGCAGTAACCTTTCATAAAATGAATGCACCGTTTCATCACGTTCTTGGGTGGTTCTATCTATACGGGTCCAATCTGTCTCCTTTGCTGGTACCTTTTTCTTGAGGTATTGTATGACTTGCTCATATTTCCTCATTACTTCAGGTGCGGGAGCTCCTGTTTTCTCATCTCTGGGAAATTCCTCACTGGGCCAATCAATTTCAATTTTACAGTCGGTCCACAAATCTACAGGGACCACAATGTCAAAAAACCCATCCAGGTCTTTCAGCAGACATTTCTGAACCTTTATGAAACGTTCTACCTGTCTGTACCAGTCAACTGGTTTCTCACGTAATTTCGGGATGTCGTTGGTAAACGATACAATGTCTTGTCTGGACCAAGGGACATGGACATATTTTCCTCCCGGGACCTCTCTCATGGGGCACAATTTTTCTGTTGGGGTTACTTCCTTTAATACGAATTCTGAAGTTACTGACCCAGCCCTGCTGCCTTCCTTTTTCTTTGCCCACCTGGTTCTCCATTTCCCCACTTCGCCCCATTTCTGCAAGATTTTCAACAATTCTCTTACTTGGATCTGTTTTCCCATCACATTCAGGCTTTCTAAATCCTTGTCTGAGAAGTCCACTCTGTAGGGTTTCTGAAGAATTTTGGAGCGACTAACATCAACTCCCATTTCTGTGGCGGCATCCATTATCTTTTCATGGAGCACACTAGCACTCCGGGTAAGATTTTTACTGATGAATAGTAACTCTTCTTCATTATACGAGCTTAGGCGCTCAACTCCCACGTTCCCAGCCATCATTTCTTCTATTTCTATTCTTAATTTATATATTTCCAATGCTTTAGGTTGGGGAGTGGTCTCCTTCTCTAACTCCTTTGTCCATCTGTCCAATTCTTCAGGGGAAACTAAAGTGGCACTCCTAACTCCAGTTGCACTTTCAATCACCACTTCCTTTTGTCTGGGCTGACTTCTCGTCCCTGCTATACTGGCCCTCGACTCCCTTATGGGCAGATCCATCAGAACCACAGAATCACACTCACTTTCCTGATCCTCATCTATGAATACTTCCTTCCTCGGGGTCTGGATGCTAGGAGTAGGCAGTATTGGGGTGATAACAGGAGGATGGGGACTAGTCAGGTCATTTCTATACATTGGAATAGCAGGACCAATAGTTACCGGAATGGTCAAGGAATCAGGATGGGGATGCATCTGGGCAATGGTTCTAACTAATTCCTCTCGCTGTTTAGTCAGGGCTTCTTTCTCTTTTTCCTGCAACCCCCTTTCAGCAGAATTGCCATGCAATACCTGAGGTACTAAGGATGGATAAATACTCGGGGCAGTCGGAGCAACCAATCGAGGGGGACTTTCTCCGAATGGCTGATAATTCGGGACTGTGGACTTAGGTCTGCAAAACCCATCCCTTTCACTAGTTTTACTGCCTGTAGCTGTTCCGTCTGTATCACTTTCCCTCCTACTTCGGGGGTAATTTGTAAAGGGATTTTGAGAATGCACCGGTTCTAATTCTGCAACATAGGGAGGTGGATTCTTCATTAACAAATCTTCCAGGTGTTCATCTTCTATGTCCCCCATAGGTGCTAGGTGATGGGTCTTTTCTTTACACTTTCCTCTCTTCTCATCTGATACCCCCATCATAGGGAACAGCCCTTCAGTTAACATAGATTGCCTCCACTGTTTCATTTTCTGCTCTTTGGTTGGCGTTGGAAGCCTGGGATACCATTTACTCACTCCCTTATCCATTCGGGGTTTATCTCGCTCTGCAGCCTCAATCTCCCATTCCTCCAAAGCTTCGTACTGGGTCAACCTAGGTCTAGGGTGTAATTCATTCATGCGGGTCCTTAAGTTAAACAGGATCCGACCATTAAATGTACCTTCAACAGGGAATGCTAGGACTCCGTCATCTACAGTATACTTTGCCCAATTTTCTAGCCAGACACAAGTGTGATACCCTTTATCAAACAACATGAAAGAAGCAGGGGTATTTGGCGGGGGAATGAGTACGCCTTCCCTCGTTCTAATGGGCTTGTCAGTTTTGAAAAAATTCTTTACTTTATCGGAGAATGACAATTTTCTCTTTATTCCATACATCATGTGTGGTCTACCTCGTAAAATCTGTTCCTTATGAAATCCTAGGTACTTGGGATTTGGTATGAAGTCTGGATACCACATACAACTCTCCAGACTCGCTTCTAGCTCGGCTGGATTAATTTTGTTTACCTTTGTGCTTCCAATGCTAGCGCGACTTTTATTTCGCACCACCCAATCAGGTCAGAAAACACAAATACTGTTAACCAATGGGTGCGCGGCCTTTTCGCAAGACAGAGTCTCACGCTTCGGCACTCACCCCTCCTTTACAAATTCAGCTCCACTACCCACCCGCTGTTTTGACCAATACCAGCGCGGCACGGAGTGACGTCAGAGCAGCTCTCCGACTGACTCCCTCCTTCACAAGGTAACGGAAACTTTTTACTCTCTCTAAAGTGCGAGTGCAAGTTTTAGTTAATAACACGCAACGTTTGCCACTATGTCTGAGTGTTCTAAAAAGAGAAAAGAGTTTTCTTTCGCTACTAGTAAACCACTTCTGTCTACTTTTCATGCACTCTGGATAGACTTCTTTGCCTGTCCCTTCACACTAGTAACATAGAACCCGTTATTCTTCTGACTCATCCACCTTAGTCGGGGATATGTACTGAGCCAGGATTTCACCAGCGAACTATTTTACTTACCAGACAAGCCTCAGAGACCCTACTACTCCTTCCGTATGCGACCCTTACTAGGTGATATCGCAATGAAAGTTTTATAACGGACTCGTAGCTATCATTCACTCCAGAAACAAAGGTCCTAATTAGTGCTTCCAGTTACTCTTTTAACCCTGCACTAATGCCTCGAACTTAGTGACTTCAACAGCTAACCGGATTCTACTCACCGTTAGCTAAAATACTTCCCCGGGGATTCAGACTACACTGAACACTTACAAACAATTCTGGGTTAATTCAACATGCAATATTTATAGCAGCAATGCAAAATCATGCACATTTATATATAAATCCTTAAAACATTTCAAAAATTTGAATCAATACAGTAGAAAATCAGCAGCACACTTAATCTTCACGGTTTGTTTATGACCTATCCTGTCTACCTAATCTAACTAGTCCAAACCATCCTCTGGCTGCCAGAAAATTACTGCTAGAGCGCGCAGTTTCCCCAGGTCACCCGAGTTACCAATTCCTTTACACGCACTGGGCCCTTGGCGTGCAAAAACCTTTTATTATCACACTAATTTTGTTTGGGTGAACCGGGTGAGGATTTCTCCTCCTGCACGCTGCTAAGAGTAATCAAGTTTGGATTTACCTCTGCTTACCATGTACCCGACTTACCACAGGCACAACTCTTACGACGGACCTAGAGCTATCAGGGAAAATAGTAGACAGGTCTAACATCAAATACACTTTATAATCAGAAAAATACTTTCCACAATTCTGTAAAATGACCACAGACACCTGATGAAGTTTAAAACTTTATATAAGAATTCAAAGAGAAGATGCCAAGATAATAAGCGATACACAGAATAATATATCAAACATTAAAATCAACACCAATAGGTAACTTTGCATCAAAAATATGACCATTAGGATATATGGGAAGACTAAAGGTAGAAGTTTTAGAACAAAACTAGTCACTGCAATTTTATACTAGAACATAGGAATGGGGATGAGACCTAGAACATGTACTTAACCTAAGTGCTTAAGCTATTCTAGCTAAGTTCACTGCAATCCACTAAAGGAAAGGGAAAAACAGGAACATGCTATTGCTTTATAAAATCAATGAGTTTCTAAAGGAGAGGGGGAGAGAAGGAACCAACTAAAATTCAGACACATATATTTGCAATGGCAATAGAGCAATATCACAGGTAAGAATGCTTTAACAGAACAGACAAAAAGGGAGAGAGAGAGAGAGATACGCAAACCCACAATCAATAATTACCTAGATCAGGTTGAAGACCAACCCTGGCCACGGGTCAGTTGGAAAGACGGGGACAGGGACCCTCAGAAAAGGAATGCCAGAATGCGAGCAGGTACAGCTCACGGACAGTAAGGACAGGATACCCCTCAGGTTCAGGTCAAAGGACTGGGCCTCCCAGGGTACGACCAACACCCACAGCTTCGGACAGCAACGCCTGCGTTACCCCCTCCTGCAAGTAATCCGCCAGAAACCCCGATTGGATTTTCGAATTCCCCAGCAAAGTGCTTCGCCAGCACTTAGGATTTTCCACCCCTTAGGAGATTGTGGAAAGTATGGACAAAGTGCTCCGCAGCACTTTCAGAATGAGCACCTATTGAGATCGTAGGGTCAGTGACAGGTCTGCTACTCGGACAAGTCGGACGATTTTTCTAAGCTAAACTAGGGCAATTATACTGTTTTGGGGACCCTCAGACCACCCACTAATGTTGCAAGTGACAGTTTCCCACATTGTGATTGGTCAGGAGAGGTGGTGCGGTCATTACCACCTCCTAGAATTCAACGTTCCCATCATAATTATTCAATTTTGCACACCCGCCCCCCGGGTTCACGTTCCCAGGCATAGGAATACAGAAGACAATGCAAGAGTCCAGCATATAGCAACAGTGTATGACAATTCAAGGTGTAATCTTGCATCTTCGGGATGGGTTCCCAGGCGCATCGGGCTCCAGGAGCCAGCTGGCTAGTTTTAGCTTCTGCGCAGTTAGGACTCTCCCTGGTCAGCTGACAGGGTTCAGAGGAGCCTCAGCATGGCGTCGCTCATGTATGCCCCAGCCCACAAAGACGCGGTACATGAAAAGTAAGCGAGAACAAATTAAAATCATACATAAAAATGATCGCACTGTATACCATGATAAAATCTAACCAACCCTTACTTTATAATGACTATAGCATTATGGATTAGTGCGAAAAGACAGATAGGCTAAAGCAGCAGTAGCAAGCAGAGAGCGTGGTGAGAGACAAGCGGCCATATTTTGCATCAGTGCGCATGAGCACAGAATCCCTCCAGAATGCGAGTGCGTCACATCACATGGGTATGACCGACGCATGCGCAGACTGAATCTCAGCGAAGCAGCCATTTTAAGTGCAAGCTTCGTTTTAGTACGGAAAAAACAAACAAGCAAGCATCCTGGGGACACCCGCGTATTGGGAAAACACTTTATAAATGACGAATAATGAGGTTAATATTATTATGCAGTTTAGACAAGGGTTTTGCATACGAGCAAGGCGCTTTACGGGCAAATCCTTGCTCCATCACTGGCACCTAACCCAAATTTGCCTACACTTTGCAAACTGTTTGTATGCCCACAGTACCTAGATTTTCCTTTACTGGCATCATCTAGTACTTTGAGTTATGGTCGTGCAGCGCTACTTGTTGATCCAAAAATTAAATTGTGGGCCGTGCTCCGGGGAAACGCTCTCCACTCAGGAGTGTAATGATAATAGTACTGTGGTTGCAGACTCAAGAATCCCTGGTCTGTCTCCCTAGGCACGGGCTTGATAAGTGCTGGATCTCCAGCCAAATTCAAAATGAAAATTACTGTTCACTATCACTGCTTTTCTTTATCTTTTCATTTATTTGCTTCAATGTGTTCAATTCACACAATGCAGTTACACATCTCTTTTACATTTCATACTTCATTTCCAATAGTGCACTGGTATCCATTAATGCAACATAAGTGTTATTTTTCCTTCCGAATGCATTTCGGCATGTCTTGCCTTCATCAGGGGATAATCTAAAAGGATAAATGGAGCGTGTTCTAGTATAATGTTGTGTGAGGAAATCGTCGTATATTAGACCACCACCAGGTGCGTTTAGTAAAAATGTGAACGATGTGTGGCATCGCTACTTGTTCTAAGCGTTTGATGTTTAAAATAAAGCGTGTTGGATTATCTGAGCACTTCCGTATTGTGGGTTAATAATCGATATGGTGCCTCTATTTAGCGCGGAATGTGAAAGTATGCCCGACTCGTCTTCTAATAGAATTATAAGGGTGCTGGCTTAACCGTGGTATTTAGTGCATTATCTAATCCGTTATGCTTACTAATAAAGCTTAGTGGTAGCTTACCGCGAGTACATTTTTCTCCGCTCTGTTCTCCGTGTTTGGTTGGTTCATCGAGTGGGAGTCTGGCACGTTCACGTAACGTATTGCGATTATGCCCCTTGCGGTGACGTGTGTTTACAGGGGACATGTCCCAGACGAATAATAAAAACAAACTACGATGTTTAAAAAAATTAGAATACATGAAATGTGAATAGATGCGGAGGGTGCGTACTGGCCGACCAGACCCAGAGAACAGAGCGGAGAAAATTCTCAAACGCGTAGAACAAGTAGCGATGCCACACATCTTTCACATTTTTACTAAACGCACCTGGTGGTGGTCTAATATACGACGATTTCCTCACACAACATTTTACTTGAACACGCTCCGTTTATCCTTTTAGATAATCCCCTGATGAAGGCAAGACATGCCGAAATGCATTCGGAAGGAAAAATAACACATATGTTGCATTAATGGATACCGATGCACTATGGGAAATGAAGTATGACATTTAAAAGAGATGTGTAACTGAATTGTGTGAATTGAACACATTGAAGCAAATAAATGAGAAGATAAAGAAAAGCAGTAAAAGTGAACAGTAATTTTCATTTTGAATTTGGCTGGAGATCCAGCACTTATCAAGCCCGTCCCTAGGGAGACATCAATTTTTGAGTCTGTAACCACAGTACTATCATCTAGTATTTCTCACTTTTCCACTGGATACATGTAATCCAACTGTATAAGAAATTGGGTTACTGGTTGAGGAGGTAAAACCCTACTCAAGCAGCAATCACAATTCTTGCCAGGTGAGGCACAAGCCAACCTTAAATTACTTGTGTCCAACTCTGGTAGCTTGGCACAGATCAGTCAGGCTTACCTTAGAGGCAATGTGTAAAGTATTTGTGCAACACTTTAAACAGTATTAATAGGAAAACACCACACTAAAAAGATCCCACACCAATTTAGTCAAATAGAGTTATTTTTAATAAATAAAACAGGACCAAAATGACAATTCTCCAATCAGTGAAACTGGATATATGCAATTTTAATGAAAATAGCGTCAAAAAGAACAAAGCGGCAACTGGTGACATCTGGTCGCGCTGAACCGGGACAAAGTCACAAGTTCAGGCTGACTGTGATGGAGCATGGGCAGGCTACAAGGACTACTTAGGCCTGTTGTACCAAGTTCTTTAAATCCTGGTTTGTGGAGCATTGCAAGGATCTGGCAAAAATCTCTCACTCAGCTGAAAGAATGAGTAGGTTTGGTAGGAAGGATGTTGCCGAACCTTTCTCTTGATTTGCTAAATTGCACATAGCGACGAAACTTAGCACTTTAACGGCATATTTGCACATAACTAAAGGTCGCATAATTGTCAATATTACAGTTAAATGCATTTGTCAAATGGCTTAAGGTTTATGTTCTATAAATGCTGCCAAATGTATATTAGATACAGAATTAACTGTATAGGGTTTTTACTATGAGATCTATCCTGATGCACTATGTTTTTATAATCATGGTAACTTGCTTTAGTATTGTGTAAATTTTTATGTTTGTTGCTATATGGTTGTATTTTCTTTACAAACCGAATAAAGCACTTGGAAAATTGAAATTGAGTAGGTTTCTGAGATGTGACAATGCTATGATTGAAAACCCTGCAACATCTTTGAGGATCCTGTTGTCTAGGGCTTTCAATGGGAAGTCTAGAATAAAGAATGTGTCACACAGTTAGGGTGATGCATCTGTTACGAGGAGCTGCGAGGATGCAATGCAGAGTCCAACATCGTCGTTGAGATTGCCTTCCATGAGAGATGTGAGGGTCGTGCCCGAGGATGCATCGCGCAGCAGCGGTTCTGAAAGGGCTGCGGAGGTGATGCTGTTCTTTACAATGGGTCCAATCCACACAGCAAAGGTGATGCATCGGTTGTGCTTGGGGTTGCGCCGCACAGTCAAGGAGCTGTTTCAGTTTCGCTGGATACTCAGAGGTGGCAGAGCACCTTACCCCTGCCCACTTCCAAAGGTCCAGGCCTGGGGGGGCACCACATGGCAGGAAAGACTAACAGATGGCACAGTCCAGGTGCTAGTGTCAAGGGTGTGGGATCCATATGTCCCTGAGGCTTAAGTCAAAAGACCAGCTAACTAGCCCTTGGAGTCACTCTGGGGTCCTGGTTTCAACAGATACAGGTCCAGTACTTCTCACCCAGGCAAGTGGGCAGCAGGAAGCTGATCAAGTACCACAGGACAGCAGTCCTTCAGAGCAGCAGTCCAGCATAATGACAGTCCTTTCAGCAACACAGTAGTCCTTCTTTGTGGCAGAGTATCCACAGGTACAGAAGTGTACTGAAGAACTGGTGTTTTCAGGTTCAACTTCTATACCTAGTTGTACCTTTCAAGTCTGGAGAAGCTTCTAGAGGCATTCCTTTGAAGTACACATGTGCCCTGCCTTCCTGGTCCTGGCCCCAGACTAAATGCAGGGGATATGCAGCCCTTTGTGTGGAGGCATGACACAACCTATTCAAGTGTAAGTAGGACTGTTCCGAGCTCTTCGCCAATCCTGCCAGTGATGGACCGTCCAGACATACCTAAGCTCTCTATTGTGTTTGACTGTCTAGGAGGACTACACAGAGACCAATTTTCATCATGTGACCTTGATGAAAGGATGCAGAAATTAATTGGCTAAGGCAGGTAAATGTCAACTTTCTTAAAGGAGTGACTAATTTGTAATAAAAAGTAAGGTTTGGGCCTGGCAAAATGTCTATTTTGCCAGGTCAAACTGGCAGTTTAAACCTCCACACACATGCTGCATTGGCAGGCCTGAGGCTTGTTTTAAAGTGTTAATTAAGTGAGTGGCCCACTTGTAGCATTTAATTTACATTCTCTGGGCACAGGTAGTGTCACCTTACTGGGAATTTACAAGTAAATTAAATATGCTAATTGGGTATAACCCAATTCTACCATGTTTTAAGTAGAGAGCACACACATGTTAGCACTGGTTGGTTGTGGTCAATTGTGCAGAGTCCTAAACCCAGCAGAAATAAAATCAGCAAACAGGAGGGTTGAAGGCAAAAAGTTAGGGGTACATCATGCCGAGCATACCAGGTCTAATAATTATTTTCTAGGCTCCTACGGTGCAAAGGATGCACGCTACTGGTCATTCAAGCCATCAGTCATGCATTTACAGTTGAGGAAGGCATGTCAACAGTCTTATTAGACAAGCCCCTATGTCCATGCTATTTTATGATCTAATAGTCTAATGAAGACAAGGTAGCAAATATAAGCAATCAGGCAGCGAACACAATAAGTTAGCGTAAATACATATGCTTACTCTTACACCTCTAACTTCCATTACATGCGAGGGCACAGCGACCTAAAACAGAATAAAAGCAGCCCTCTGGCCACTGACAACCAAACGCAAAATGCTCTCCACTTAGACTTTCCTCCTGCAATTTCAATACCTTTCAACCAAGCATCCCTCTGCATATTAGCATGCTATCCATCTGCCAATATGCTTTGACGCCTAGCCAATTACATCAATCACTATGTAAATGCCATAAATCACTATATAAAACTATAGTACAATAATATAATGAGCCACAAATCTCTGCTTCACATATATTGATCTGTAGCAGGTGCCTCGAAGGCAGCCATTATCAAGTAGTTGTTTGCTTAGGCAACCACCCAAGAGGAAAATTCACATCCCCTTTCAGCTTGATGGTTCTGAATTTCCAGGTCTCACCAGCTAAATGACCCAGGCGTTCAGGTGTGGCATTTGCCTTCTGATCAGTGTGCACATAAGTCTCCTGTTCCCACCTCCTGCTGTTGGGCCTCGTCTGTTTGGACACTGGTTACTGTGATGCCCTCTCACAGAGCTGCATGCCTGTGCCCTACAACCCAGCTAGGTGCAACAGCATTCTTGATTGAGGAGTGATTGGAGCAAGGCTGGTTTGTGTCACTCAGCTGCTAGGTTTTATCTGTAGAGAGGCAAAGAGGATGTTAGTCGCTGGATCTGGCCCTGGCCTTACACAGACAAATATTCTGTTGCAGCAAGTCCCGTGGTTGTCACTCGCATTCTGTCTCTCTCTCGACCTTGCAGTGGAACTGGGAGGAAGCCAACTTCTAAGCCACATTCTGGTGATACCATCATTCTGAGCACTGGCTTTCATCCCGCGTTATCTGAATGATCTGCAAGGATAAATTGAGAGGGATAAGAGTGGCAATCACAGGGAAAGTAACCAACCACCTTAATGCCACGTCGAGCCCAACAGAGAGTAGAAGGGCAAGCGCAGATAATTTGATGACGGTCTCTGTATGCACATGACTAGTTAATAAATTGGCTGTGTTGAAGAAATGTTGGCCCAGATATACTAAAAGTCTCACGAGCTGTCTGCAAATTTGCAGTGTTACTTTGCGTGATTGAGAAAAATAGTTTTGTCATATCTACAGTGTAACACACCGATGATATTTTCAGTTATGCAAATATCAAATTGTTGCATAATACTAAGCCTTATTTAGCATTGTGCTAGAGCAATGATTGAGCGCTATCATGCTTGACATTTATACTTCAGGACAGTCCTCAGGTATAAGCATAGCTTTTACTACTGCCCAATGGTGAGTAGCATAAAAAGTGTACTGGGCGCAAAACTTATACGTGTTTTGCATAGAGCAATCATTCAGTGTCCCTCACCCAAACTCCTGCCCATTGTTTGCACCTGTGTTGCTAGGATTCTATGCAAAGATTTGTCATGCTGCTTTATGTAAATTATGGTGATGTGGGATTGTATGTTACCAAAGTTCCCAACATATTACACCCTCTAGAACACAGTTACATGTGCTCCCGCCTCCCAGTGAACAGTAGCACGAGCTGTTCTTGACTTGCTAAGCACTAATATAATATAATATAAAAAGAGTTAAATATACGGGCAAGCATTTATTTGCAGGTTAGATAAAGTGACTACTGTGGTGTCGTGCACCACTTTATTTTAGTTAACCTGCAAATAAATGCTTGTGTGTTTATTTGTAAAAAATGTAGACCTCCTTACACAATCTTTGACCCACCCAGGATCCCCCTACTGCCACAGTGCGGCCGGCCCTCGGTCATATCTCAGACCATAATTTGTGGCCCATGGGCAAATGTTTACGAGTACCTATGCTCTAGCATAATTTACGGTGTGCTTGCCACTAGATCATGCAATGACCCTTTGCTCTGCACTCGAGTCAACTTTTGGTGCAAGAAAACTTTCCAAACATAGGATGTTGGTGCTACCATTTGCACTACTTTGTGCTGCCTGGCACCTCTTTGCATGGATCGCCCCAGCCCTTGTGCTCAAGTTTTTTTAAGTCTTCATTTGTTAAGAGTCTATCTCACAAATCGGAGAACATAAAAATAAAAAAAAGACATAAAAGAACGTTAAAAGTCTAGGAGTTACAGATCTTAGTGTCCAGTTATGATTCAAAGAAGGAGATGCAGGTGTTTAACATCGAAGATATTCTTAATAGTGATCTTGCGTTTAATGTTCATTCGAAAGTAGCCAAATGGAGTGAAATTTCAAGCACTTGACTGGACCAAGTAGAAAATAGCCAGTTCTGAACTGAAGTGAAATAGTTGAGACTTAATATTGCTAGTGTCTCCATAAGTTTCAGGTTGTGGATTTCATACAAAAAAAGGAGAAAATACCCAATATTGCATTAAACCGCAGGGTGAATAACCAAGGCTTGTTACAAAGCTTTTGCAAGTGGAATATTAGCTCACACGTGTAAATAGTCTTTTTTCAAATGTAAAAACATTTTGTAATTCACAAAGGGTGGCTATACATTTGTAAACAATGAACTCAAATAAAGCTTTTCCTGTGAGCAAATCTTCTCCCAGGAAGAGGAAATGCACTGGAAGCCTGTGAATATACACAAAATTACACAATTGTGGATATTAACAAACAGCTTTCAGACTCTTTCCCAGCCTGGACATTTTGGGAGATTTACACCTGACAAGGCAGGAGTGAGTAACTATCCAGGGTAGGAATGAGAAGGGAAGAGCCTCAAAATATGATGTAGGTGAATCTTGGCTCTGAATCCACAACCTATAAATCTGTGTAGGCACAAAACTTAAGGCCATTCCTGTTTTTGTCTCCCATCCTCAGCTGTAGACTGATCCAGATGGAAATCTGAGTGTGAGTAAATACATTCATGAGTCCAAAAACCCTTTCCTGCCTTCGAAAATGTGCTTTTCTCTTGTAAGCCAAGATATTTGTGTGCAAGTCTCACTTACATAACGCAAATATCTTCAGGGATCAGGTCCTTTGTTTTTTCTGCCCATCTTACTGCAGCACAGTAACAAAGAACGCCAGTCTTGCCAATAAACAAACTGCAGAAAAAAATGCCATTATACGACGGTTTGGGCAATTTGAATAATCAGTAAGCTTTTCCCTTTTATTTCCATAGAAATACCTTATCACTTCTAAAACGCACAGCAGCAAGCTAATGATTCCGACGGGCAAAAGGTGCAGTCTCAATTAATTAGACTGTCCACCAGCTGGAACATTTCCTTTCTCTGGCTTTTTGCCAGGATTCCTTTACTGGCAAAGAAGCCCGTCTTTGCCAGAAGATTCACTTTCTGTGAGCCCTGTGGGTGACACCTGGGAGTTATCTGAACTCCTGCTTGTGCTCATTTTAATTAGTAAAATTTCCTACCGCTTTCTGTAAGTGTCTTTCTTGACCACTAATAAGACTTCCTAAAATTAAAGAAGACTTTTAAAAACATTGTGAAAAATAAATTAAACATACACTATATTTTTTTGCTGAGCTGCCGAAGAGGGGAACACAGCAATGTAGATAAAAGCACCTTTATTGAATAATGATAATGTTCCCCTTATGAACAGTGTGTGCTGTATCTTTAAAATTCAGGAATCTGTTGTGGTTGTCATATTTAAACCTCAGAAGAAGACATTTAGCAAAAAATGGTTGCTACTAGAAGCCATTATCATGAACCAATTAATCATTTCCTGGTATTTTTGTGTGTGAAAATCTAAAATACGCTCTCACTGCTGGAAAGTGACACAATGGCTGCTTCTCTTGCCTCCCTGCTTCCCCCTGATAGAGCAGAGATTTCCTCTAACAAATTTAATGACATAAGAGATGATTATGACAACATTTACACTAATGATGACCAACGTGTGTTAAGTTCCACGTTTTTAAAAATGACACACCACTCTGATTCAGACATTGCAGTGTAAAAGTATGCAGATGGAAAGATAGTTTGAGATATATTATGTGCCTAATTTCAAAAGATGTGGTTATTAACCAAGAACTAATGGGTATAATTCTTATGATTATAAATGTGATATTAATTACAGTAGCGACCATCCGCGGTCGGTAGTGGGTGTACCTGCAGGGCGGTGACGTGGGGAGGGGAAGGGGTAGGGTGGGGGGTAGTAATCTATGGATTACGAAGCTTTACAGGTAAGTAAACATATACATGAATAAAATGAATTTTGTTGCGCGCACTGCATCACATTTGGGGATGCAGTGCGCGCAACAAAATTTGTTTTATTTATTTATATGTTTACTTACCTGTAAAGTTCCCTAATCCATAGATTACTACCCCCCACCCTGCCCCTCCCCCTCCCCACGTCACCACCCTGCAGGTACACCCACTACGGACCACGGCTGGTAGTGGCCCGTTACGGGAGTCCCGTTGGGCGGAAAGGTGGGGCGGGAGGGGCAGAGTGGGGGGTAATAAACACCGGAATATGGATGATCGGAGGTAAGTAAACAATTAAATAAAGAAAACGAATTTCGTAGCGCACTGCATCTCATTTTGGCCTTAGGGGCCATTGCACCTGTAAACTGCCAAATTGCTTGATACATCCGTGTCTTCAACTTAGTAGTGCCACCTAAGCAGATCGAGGCACCCCTTTGGCAGCCTACCTAGACAAAATGCTAATCACTGACACAGTACACTATATGACCTGGGACACTGCCCTGACCCTTACATTGCAATTAGAGGGGGGCACGACCGACCCCAAGCACCCATGCAACCGGAGCCACGCCCACCAGCTAGTCTAATGGGTCAGGTGAGTAAACTCAAACCCGCGTGGCCCCCGGAAGCGCTGGAATGCAGGCCAGTCCGTGTCCCCTTGAAGTGCACCCACAGGAGACCAACCGAGGCTAGCCGCATACACTGCTCCCCTGTTGTTGTTGGTCTTTGTCTGCCCCACAAGAAAATTCACTCTCTAGGTGCTCCAGCTGCTCCTCTCCGGTGTCCAAAAATCACCTGCTCAATGCTGTCGCTGATCTCCTTACCAGCGCACCTGAAAGAATAAATGAAAACCAAGTAATGCCTCTTAACGAGGTAGATGTGCCCCCTTGAGTCACCAGGTAGATAGAAAAAGTTCCCTGCTTCACCAATCCGCTGTTCCGTGCTGATGCCACTCCTGCAGCCGAGCACCTGAAAAACAAACACAAATGACAAAGTTATGCCTCTTACCGAGGCAGATGGGCAGCGCCCCCCCAAGCGAACCTAGTGACCGCGGTAATCCGCAATGCTCCGATGAGTGCCAACCGGCTGCTCCACGCTGATGTCACTCCCTCAGCAGAGCACCTGAAAAACAAACACAAATTACCAGGTTATGCCTCTCACCGAGGCAGCTGGGCACCCCCCAAGCGAACCGAGTGGCAGCGGTAAACCGCAATGCTCCGACGATCGCCAACCCGTCCTTTCCTGATTTGCGCTAACATTTCTGTGCCCTAGCGAGGCAGATGTTATCTGCTTTCAAATGTATTTTCACTAAGACATGGACACGGGCGCAATTGCTTTCTTTATGTGATAGGATATTTTTTGCCAATTGATATATTTGTTTTCTTTTTCACATATAAGGAGATTAACTGATTTGGCCAGAATCACAGGGTTGTTGTTCTGAGGCATAACAAACATTGGCAAAGCCAATAGGTCTCGCCTGTGAGACTAGTGGCTCTGCCAGTTCCTTTTGTATGTTCTGCATATACTGTACAGAATGGGGATTGCCGACTTGGCCAAAAAGTTGTAGCCATGCTGTATAGCAGCTTGGCTGCAGTGCAGTATGGCTAAAAATAATAATAAAAAAAGGACCATGATGTATCCAGCACTAATGCACTTAAAAACAAGCATTTGCAATGCAACAGGTCTCACATTAGTTAGAGTTAGAGAATTTGGCATTGTTTATATTTAGCTGGATATGTTTGCTGGTTTGTGCACTGTGTGTGTTAGGGAATGGCAGGTTTGGATGTATCTATGGAGTAAGTATGTGTATTATAGCGTTCCAATGCCATGTTTACATTGCAAGTGAGGCTAACAGTAGACATATACACAGACACAAACATACAGAGAGACACATGCTCCGATACAGAGACAAACATACAGAGAGACACATGCACCGATACACACATAGAGACAAATACACACAAACACACACAGAGAGACAGACACGCACAAAGAAACATACACACAGAGACGCACAGTCACGCACACATAGAGACTGACACACGTATAGAGACGCACACACAGACAGAGACACAGATAGAAACAAAGATGCACACACAGAGAAGAGACATACTTACAGAGACAAATGCACATATAGAGACGAACACACAGAGATAGAGACGCACACACAGAAAAATGCAAGCAGATAGGGACACGCACACCGAGACAGAGATGTGCACCGAGAGACAGAAATACGCACATAGAGATGCACACATACACAGACACAGATACGCGCACACAACAAAAAACACACGCAAGCAGAGATATGCACACAAGACAGAGACATGCACACAGACACAGAAACGCACACACAGAGACAGAGGCGTATACATAAAGAGAGACGCACACACAGAGACAGACATGCACATATAGAGACTGAGACACACACACACAGACTGAGACACACAGAGATACACAGACACACAGATACAGACACACAACCAAATAGTTTGGTAGCTAAATGGGCTAAGGCACCCTCTACAGGGGCTTGTGCTTAACCTTACGTTTACAGTTATTTTTAACTGTATCCCCACCCCTTACTGACCTTGCTCCCACAGGTGCGGATATGTTGCCCCTCTGTGTTTAAATACAGTACAAGGCAATAAAAGATAGTTATCTTGTAGGAGTAATAAAAGGTCACAGTATGTGGGGCCTGGAATGTCTAGAGATAGTGTGAAATGTGTGGCTGTTTGCAAATGACGTGTAAATGTTTTAGGTAAACATGAAAGGGATATGCAAAAGTGAACTGTATTTGTTAGTTTTAATAAAAACTATTATCTGAATAAGCTAAAAAGATGTGTGTAAACACATTGTAAAACGAGTTTAAGGTATTGACATTATAAATGAACAATGCCTTGTATTTATGTTTTAAAAACCAAAACATAAATAAAAGACATTGTCATTTACAATGCCAATAGGTGAAACTCGCATAAATGCGAGACCTATTGCATTGTTTACTTGTGAAGACACGCTTACAGGTGCTTTTCAATATATGGAAAGCAGGGCGGATTTAAGCTTGCTGCAGGGAATGTTTGTGGTAATAATCTCTGGAAAATCAACAGTACAAACAGGCCCACCCGGCCCCAAAACAGGCCCAGTAACAGCCATAGCACCAGCCCCCTCACTGACTTGTCAGACCAGCCCACCAGCCCACTCAATGACGTGTGAGATCAGCATCTGGGGCACTGCCTGATTGATTGCCCAATATGCCAGTCTGACCCTGCTCCACCCGTTTTCTGGGGCCACCATTTAGCCCCTCAATGTATATGAGCGTGTCGTTCAGTCAGATTCACAGCACAAGTTGGTGTTGCAGTTACAGGCATCAAGAGAATCACAAATATGTCCACCTATAAATGACAGTCACTGAACAGATTACGTCAGCACAGCCTGCATTACAGGGAGGTCAATGGGCAGGGGCTAGAAGCTGCACTTCGTTCATTTAAAGGGGCGCACAGGTACTATGGTATGGTGAGCACCTGAACTTATATATTTTGCTGTCAAACCAGCATTGCATGGTCATAGAACTACAGCGTTACCAGCAGCTGGACACAGCGTTATAGACACAAGTATGCCCTGTTATTAGACACAGTCAGGCACAGATACCCGCGATCAGTGCCCCCCCTGGGCTGTTCAGTATTTGCACAGCAAACACACACTAACAGAAGGGGAGTTACCAAGTACCCTGGCAACGGTACCACTCTGCACAAAATTCACCGCATAGCATATCTTAAATGTCCTATGGCATGCGCCTGGCTTTCAGTCGGTGTTGTTTTTAAGCCTGGAGAAGTTTTTTATACCTTTACTTTCAGTTTAGGTGCTATAAATAAAGAACTGTTTGAAAGTCACCATCATGTGCCGGAAACAGGTGGCTCCCGAGCTGTGTTAGTTACTCATCGCACACAGTCACCCACTGGGAAATGCCTTGTATCTGTTCTTCCACTGCTGCAAGGATTCATCCTATATGAAGATTCACTTCGTCAAGGAAATGGGCGGGATAGGGAGGGTGGTGGATGGTATTAGAAAGGATTTTTGAATGGGTAGTGGGGAGACATTAAAGAGGCACAAAGAAGGGAGCAAAAGGGTTGTAAGTCAAAGGTGATCCGTGCTGTGAGGGACCCCGAGCCCCTGAGATCAGCAGCTGAGCAGGCACAACGGGGTGGTGTGTGTGTGGCAGGGGGGGTAAAGTATTTATTATTTATCTGTTTGAAAGTTTGAACGTTTTATAGAGTGCTGCGTGTCTCCTTTCCAGTACTTCAGGGTGCTAAGAATGTTGAACATAGAGAGTCTGCTCTCTCAGGATCAGCAGAGTTATAGCTGGACACTGGTGTTTACCTACATCACCCTAACAATGTAATCTGTAAACCTAAAGCGCTCAAATGCCCTTGGGACAAGTTCTCGCTGTGTGAAAAATGCAAAAAGATAAAAAGAAATCAGTATCGTTGTGTTGGGTATCAATAAAAATCCACGGTCTGCCAGTAGCGCCAAGAGACCCTCTAGGCTGAACATTTACGCTACAAACCGCATTTTGGGGATTCTTTATAAGCCCCTTGCGCCGCCGGTAGGTCACTGTCCTCCCATATTAAAAGCGAGGCACTGAGGGGGCAAGGGGCTTGTAAATAGGCCCCTTTATGATCTGTAAGAGTCTGATAGTCGAGGTTGAACCTTCCCCAATGTTCTGCATAGGGGAGGGGGGGGGGGGGGGGTTGGGGTTGGGCGCTTTGAGGATACTGTTTCACATTCCAGCCTGGTCACCCCCGAGGATTGGATGGGGGTCCGGTGTACTCATGAGGGCGGAAGGGACTGGTCCTTCTTACACATGACAACCAATAAAAGCAAGACTTGGGTTTTACTTAACGAATTTTATAAAACAGCCTCGGTGAAGGCCAGGATTGAATTCAAGAAGTGGAGTGAGGGTGAAAGGTCAAGCGATGGGAGTGGAGGCACCCATGCTGCGCAGGTGGAGAAGGGAGTGGTGAGAGGGCAAACAAAATCATATTCGAGACGGTTTTCTTTTATTAAGCGCCCACTGCATAAATAAACAGCTCCTAGGCACTCCTAGATAGAGTGCTTTATACAAGGAGCTTTAAAATACCTGATCAGCTGTTTGCGGTTGGCTACCCCCTCCTTCGTGCCCCCCCCCCATACTGACTTGTACACCCAGGGGCAGTAAATGTAATCCCTTATAGAGCTGCACACAGCTGTAGTAGTAACTGAAATACTGTAGTTAGCCCTGCGCGTGCCATGCTCCAGAGTCCCAACCCCGGTAGCCCCAAGCCGCCATGACAGCCCCCTGCAGCTTCTTTGTAACCCTGGGCCGTCGGGTATGAGCCATACCCGGGGGTTAAGAGGGAAGGTTTCTGGAGGGAGGTGGCAGAGTGGGTAAAATGGCTAAGGGCATAGGCGCAACTAGAGTCTAATTTCGGGGGTTGGGGGCTAATATACATTTTGGGGGGGTGGAGTGTTAATTCTTACTGGCATAGCCAATAGGTCTCGCCTTTGGGACCTTATAAGTGTTTAGCCATGCAACAGTTGATGTTCTGGATAACTAACCACTTAGAAGGTCCCAAAGGCGAGACCTTTTGGCTATGCCAATGCTTGCTTTATTTTATCTTCCTCGCCTTTCCTATTCTAATCAGTCTCGTAGCACAGGGAAGCACGCGAAACCTCAGTGGGGTAAAACAGGGTTTGGGAAAAGTGAAAGGTCAAGGGAGCGACTGCTGGTCTGGGGAGGGCCAACATTCATCATGTGATGTTATGCTGTGAAGGCTGTGGCGATGTGCCAGCGGGGCTGGTGTCTGACCCAGTGAAGTGTGCCGTTCAGGGTGCAGTGGCGTGTGACACAGCAACCTGTATGTGTGTGTGCTGTGCAGTGTGCATAGCAGTGGTGTCTGAACAGCGAGGTGTGCGGTTTAAGTCTGCTGTGGTGTCTGGCACAGACATCTGTGTGTGTGTGTGTGCCGTGCAGTGTGAAGAACAGTGGTGTGGTGTCTGACACAGTGAGGTGTGCGGGGCAGTGTGCAGTGGTGTCAGACACAGCGAAGTGTGCTGGGAAGTGTGCAGTGGTGTCTGACACAGCAAGGTGTGCCGGGCAGTGTGCAGTGGTGTCAGACACAGCGAGGTGTGCCGGGCAGTGTGCAGTGGTATCTGACACAACGAGGTGTGCCGGGAAGTATGCAATGGTGTCTGACACAGCGAGCTGTGTGTGTGCCTTGCAGTGTGCAGAGCAGTGGTGCCTGACACAGTGAGGCGAGCCGTGCAGTGTGCAGTGGTGTCTGCCACAACGAGGCGAGCCGTGCAGTGTGCAGAGCAGTGGTGCCTGACACAGCGAGGTCAGCCGTGCAGTGTGCAGAGCAGTGATGTCAGACACAGTGAGGCCGCCGTGCAGTATGCAGTGGTGTCTGCCACAGCGAGGTGAGCCGTGCAGTGTGCAGTGGTGTCTGACACAGCGACAGTGAGGCCATGTGTGCAGGGGTGTCTGACACAGCGAGGTGTGCCGGGCAGTATGCAATGGTGTCTGACACAGCGAGCTGTGTGTGTGCCGTGCAGTGTGCAGAGCAGTGGTGCCTGACACAGTGAGGTGAGCTGTGCAGTGTGCAGTGGTGTCTGACACAGCGAGGTGTGCCGGGTAGTGTGCAGTGGTGTCAGACACAGCGAGGTGTGCCGGGCAGTATGCAATGGTGTCTGACACAGCGAGCTGTGTGTGTGCCGTGCAGTATGCAGAGCAATGGTGTCTGACACAGCGAGGTGTGCAGGGCAGTGTGCAGTGGTGTCAGACCCAGCAAGGTGTGCCGGCCAGTATGCAATGGTGTCTGACACAACGAGCTGTGTGTGTGACGTGCAGTGTACAGAGCAGTGGTGCCTGACACAGCGAGATGAGCCGTGCAGTGCACATGTGCCATGAAGGCCGGTGACGCTGCAGTGGCCTCACCACTGGCACAGCACAGTGCAGGCACCAGATGGGAGGTGACCTCACCGCCCAAACTGAGGCCAAACCCGTGAGAAGCAGGGCGGGAGAAACGCACGGTGTCTGTTTCTGCTTCCTGTCCGGCCTGGACAGATCCAGGAGTTCTTCAAAGGAAGCTCACGAGGACAAGAAGAGGCCCGTGGAATTCGTCACATGTACACAGACGACCCTAAGTCTGCTTCAACTCTTACACCGGCCCGCCCGTCCCGCAGACTCCCGCAATAGTCAGCCTTCAAGGCGCTATCTCTCCCAAATTCGCAATTTCTCAAATCTCTCTCCACTTACAAAATAGAGCAATGCTGTGCATTATTGTCAGAATTATGACGTGACTACTGCATGGGTATGTGTATATGTATGTAGAGGCATCTGTATAGAGAGAACTGATGTTAGCTGGGATGCTGACATCAGTTTTCTAACTAGGTTTGCACATCTATGAGCTGGCAGGGCACCCTCCCCCTCCCTTTCTTCTTGCCAGGGGGTGCACGGAGAAGGCTACCCGCTATATCTGGGTTCAGATGTTATCATTATGTCAACTTGCTGCCCTTCCTAAACACAGGTAACACACACCGAACGGCTCCGTTTTGTATAGACTTGGCTACTTGTACCCTACATTTGTGAAATGGATCCCCCAAAAAAAAGAAGCTCGCGAGTGGTGCGCGCGCGCCACTGCCAGCATATGTCTTCAATTATCGCGCCCGTGTCGGCACGATAATTGAAGACATATGGGCTTTGGTGCGCGTAACTGACACCAATAGGCCATAGGTGGAGCTACGCCACCGCCTATGGCCTACTGTGTGTTTTGTTAAAAAACAGGACACACGCAAAGCCCAATGAAATGGACCTTGGAAATGCACACACACAAGCTGTGTGGAATTTCAAGGTCGATTTTTAAACCCCTACCAAACGGCTTTTCGCTTCGCGAGCTCTAAAAAGCATTAGCCCTGGCTGCATCATAGCATTTTTTTAGTTTAGTTTTAGCCACACTGCAAAACATCAGCATGGTTATACAACATTGAAAGTAACTCTTATATTCAAGACCTAATGGCTTTGCCAATGATTGTTATATATGTGTTGGGTGAAAGAGAGTGCTGAAAAGTGTAATGGTACAACAATTCTTTCCCCTGTAAAGCTGGTACTTGAGGTTAGCTTCGTCTGGTTTCACTGATGCCACATTAAAAGAGTTTAAAAATGGGTGTTTCCTCTTCAGGGTTCCAACTGACACCACAGACAACTTGAACTTTGCTCTAATTGTCTAGAATAGTGCTTAGAGCATCAGCATTTTTGTTGATACCCACTCAGCTACAATTCTGTGTTTTATACATGTGCGATGGGTTATCGAATTGTAGTTTACCTATGATCCAACTTGGACCTTGCAAGAAATGCTTTTTATTGTGAGGTAATTCGGTTATAAGAATTCGTTTGTTTCCAAAGCACTGCACTTGTTAACATCTGTTACTTCTAATCCAGTGGCTGAAGAAAAATAATTGAGATGTTAAATGTGTCAGAAAGGTGTTTATCATGCATTTGAACATAGCCAGCTGCCAGAGCAACACAGTCCAGCGGTCACATCCATCACATGCATCTTTAGTCCCCTGTCATGCTCGCCATGCTGCACGCATGTAAATCACTGTTAAAACAACATTTAACGGCCCTTAAATTAAAACCTGTTTGCATGCAATGGCTGCTGATTATACTGTGAGCGCCATTAAACACTTGCTCTCTGTTGCTGAGTCTCACAGCACAGGATGTAGTGTAATTGAGGAGAAATCTCGATGCTGTAAATGTTTTGCAGAGCAGGGCATCCCTGCAGAACATGGTCTACGACCAAAAGCGGTCAATACACTGACTAGTAACTGCCTCGTGTTTGTTTTTGTATAGATTTGTAACACATACTTTCCTTCCTATCCACAAGATACAGCAACAAGCATTTACAATGCAATGGTTTTGCCTTTGTTAAAGTTAGAGCTATTGGCATTGCTCTTGACATTATTTTTATTTATGTTTTTTTTAACATAAATAAATGGCATTGTCATTTACAATGCCAATAGCTTAATCTCTCGCAAATGCCACACACAAACAACCACAGAGAGCCCCCCCACAAACACACACAGCGCCCCCCCACACAACCACACAGCGCCCTCCACACATACACCCACACAGAGCCCCCCCCACACAGAGCAGAAGTATGCTACATTTAATGCGAGTCACAGGGCTTTAGATCTCATCCACAGAGGATACCAGACCCTTCTGGTGTGCATTAGTTATCATTCTGCGCAGTCTGTATTCAATCCATCAATCTCGGCGTCACTGGAGAGCGCGAGATACCCGGAAAAATAAACTGCGCGCGCATGACGCAGCCCCCACCTCCCAATCCTGACAAGAGCCGTTCAACACCCCCTTCGTACGCTGCGCTAGCCTCCGCAAGAGGCTGATGTGGCGTAAAACAATGCAGCATTGCAGCTCTGGTGACCCATACTAACCTCCTGGCTTGCAGGCTAGCGAGGCAGCTCAGCGGGTCAATGCGCCGACTTAAAAGAGGTTGGCGCAACCGGCATGCGAAAAATTCCAGGCCCAAGGGCCGACTCACTCATTATTTTTAATGTAGATGAAATAAGTAAACGCCTGATCAGTTTTACTGCTCGAGAGTTTGATTTTGGACATGCTTTACAAAACCGGGGAAAGTGCGTCTATATTTATGATCGCTATTTATTGGCCGAAAAATTTTGTTTTGCTAATAAATCTGAAGCCATTTGACAGAAATATATAATTTTACAACAAACACAACCAAACTGTTGTTGTATATGCAGTCAAAGCGACCACGAGTACGGTTACTACGCTTCAGAGCGCTGTGGAGGCAGGGTCAGAGACAAGGACCAAAAAAAAAAACTTTTTAAACATATTCATCAAAGCGCAGATTGCTACAATTCCAATCCAACCCACATAATTCCAGTACACACCACATGCATACACTCCATAACACAATGCTAAAAGACATTGCAATTTACAATGCCATTAGCTCTTACTCAAATAAATCCGAGACCTATTGCATTTCCAATGCTTGTTATTCATGTACTGCAGAAGCAGTTAACCTTCTCTTGACAAAGCTCATTCACCCCTAAATCAAGGACACTAGGAGTTGTTCAATGTATCCATTGTGTTGGTGGAAAAACAATCACGTATAAAGGAAAGTCTTAGGAGTCACAGGGTGGGGGTGAAGGGCAGAAAATCTGTGTGCACAGCGACCTTGCAAGTATTGACTGTATGTTTAGCATTTCCGTACGTGTAGAGATGCATGTATTTGTCCGTCAGTGCAGCAGTTTCTGGGGTCTGTAGTATAGCTTGTGGTTATTTGTCGTGTGCATTATAGCATACTTTTGTTTGTACATAGTGGGGGCCCCGGTATTTACCCATTCATGTAGCAAAGGTTGTGTGAATTTGGCCCCATATGCAACAGAGGCAAGTGATTTCTGGAACTTCTAGTTATTGGTCAGTTATGTGCAGCAGAGCTTGGAGAGGTTTGTATGTCTAACTTAGCTTGTATGCATAAGTCTATATAGCGGAGTTTGCGGTTATTTTGCCATGTGTACAGAGGAGCTACTAGCCTTTGTCCATCTGTGCCGCAGTTTCCAGGTACTTGCCATTGTATATAGAAGAGCTTGCGGGTATTTCACAGTGTGGGCAGCGGACCGACACACATTTGGCACACCATCTCCCATGCCAGAAAAATGGTCTTGTAACACACGTCCGCCCTGACAAGTCCAGACTCAACTCCTCTCTCTATAGCAGCCTCTGCTCCGTCTCCTCCCTAATATAAACTTAACCTTGAAAGAGCTTTGTGAGAGATGTCTGTATACAGCTTGAAACCACCAACTACAAGCCATTATCTGCGACAGCTCACAGACTACAACACCTACCACCTCGCTGCTCTCTCCTTCTCCTTCTCCAATCCTCTGTCTCTCTCCCTCCCTCCTCTTCTCCACTCTCCTACCCAACCATCAAGTCCCTGGAATCATTATCCTCATCACTACAGCCTCCTGGATGCGAGGCCCAGTCTACTTTACAACCGCCACACAGCTCAGGATCCCAGAAGCCCAGGAGCCCAGAAGAACTGAACGTTGCTGGGGATTTTTGTAGCATTTGCTGCAAAACAAAATGCATGTGTGCGCACTTCTACACCGATTAAGTCAGAATAGAAGTAACTGCCAGAATGCTCGGGCAACGGAAAGTGCCACGGGCCAACTTCCATGAGACTGGAGTGCACATAGCGCTTTGAAGCGCACTATGGAATGACTTGGGTATGGGTAATTTTTTTTTTTTATTTGCCTGGTACAAAGGTTTGAAAAAAATACAGGTAAAACACCAGCAGTTTGAAAAAGAAAACCTTTAAAGCCCAAAAAAAGCCAGCAAGTAAACACAAATTAAGATGCACGAGGGTGGTGCTTACAGTCTAAATTTGACTAGCATACCTTTTGAGGGCCACGGAAAGCGAATACATAATGTATTTCGACGCGCTCGGCTTAAAGCTCAAGGCAAAAGGAAGCGTGTAAGCCACAGTAGTTTTATTCATGTTCTGGAAGACTGGACACTCACAAAGCCCGCAATGACGTCCAGCATACACAGTGAACAAGTGACTATTTGAAAGCTTCTCACCACAAAATACACCTACAACACAGAGACTTTCCTCAAATTAGCAGATCCCCAAGCACACACGGGCATATAGCTTAATAATATACTGTATAAAGTAGTAGCTACCAACATAAAATAAAAAAGGCATCATATTTTAAAGAGTAAAACACCCACAACTCACGTGAACAGACGAGTCTCTCAGACAACCCACGCACAGCACAAGCAGGGCACAGGCATACACAACACTTACAGGGCCACACGACTCTCAAACACACAGACAGTGCAACACTCGCAGAACATAGACAGACACCACAAAAAACAGCACACCCCACAGAACCACATACAGGACCATCAATATATTACACCACCTGGTGACACGTAGGAAACAGGACATAGACAAAAAACAGCACAAAACACACACAGACAACCCATCCGATTTAGAGGTAGCATATACAGACACAACACAACGAGATGCACACTAGACACACAAATCAGCAACATGATGCAGACCCCTGGTAGCGCTCTTACCTGGCATGGCCGGCCGGCTAGCTGTGCTGGGTGGGCATGATCTTGAGCCCGTTAGCGCTGGGTCGGTTAGCGCTCGATAGTCAAGTGCTCTTCGGCCATCCTGGGTACCTAGTGTGGCCATGATCCAATAGGAATGGTTTAAAACAGTTTCAATTCCCTGCCTTTAAATGTCCTGACAAAAGTACCTGAGTGGCCAATATTCTTGCCCATAATTTTAAAAAAAATTAACAAAGAATGTTTTTACATATAATTGAATTTAAGGTGGTCTCAGTTTATTAAAGTGAAGCGATTTGCCTAGGATCACACAACGCGGTCAAGTGTTAAAGTGGGGATTTCAAATGCGTTTCGGGTTACACTGTTTTTCAGCGACTAGATTCATTTCTCTTCCATCCCATATTGTGAAAGGACATTGCTTGGAGTTCATATTTCATGTCCTTCATTTGTGCATTATGTTTACTCAGTTTAAGTACTGCATTTGTATTCAGTCAGAGCCCATCGATGCATAACATGTGAAACCTTCCTTGGACGTTAAGGCATGAACTACACGTATGTTAATAAGACTGCCGAACTCCGACCTAAGCAGTATGGGGTGAGCGGATCAGCACCCCAATCAGCGGCAATTGCAATCAGTAGGACAGCCATAAATTATGCATTGAAGCTCAGCTCTGCTGCAGACAAAATGTTTTATAGATGTTATGCGCTTAACTTTATACGTCTAGTACTTTTGATATTAAAACTGTAATCCCTTCCGGCTGCCTAAAATAGAAAAGTGGAAATGTAGCGCCTGGGTGGGCCCGGTTTTGGCTCGCCCCATTTGTAGTCCAGCTAGTGCTTGCCACAAACTAGTGACGCATCAAGGAGGTGGACGAGCCGACATATGAACCAGGAGAGCCGTGGAGTCATGCGTGATGCACACAACGGCTTCGTCAAAAAGGATTTGCTCAGGGTCAAACATTGGTAAACGAAGGAAGCCGGGATTAATCTCGGATTTTTCAATTTCACGCTGCAATTCAGCCAACTGCCATTTATAGCGTGGTTTCAAGTCAGTGGAAAAAACAATTATTTTTTTAAATGAAAAACGTGGTTTAATCAGCAGTATTTAGAGATCACTTCTTAAACATTATTACGCGCCAAAAAGCGTAATAGTAAGTAGCATGAAAGGGTCTCCTTCACTTTTAAACAATATTGGGCACACAGCTCATTGATGGAATTGCGTTGTATTAATTTCTGAACCAGAAAACACGATTAGCAGCGAATCCAGCCGCACTACAAACGCAGCCTGAACTAGATTTCGCGACGTATTCCATTTCAAACATTAAAGTGTTTCCGCACATGCCAATGCTGAATCCATCCAAAGGGGGCATGTTTAGCAGGGACTACTACATGTTACGAGGGTGCACCTCTTCCCGTCGGGCCACCTCGTCTCAAGTCATTCTTTCCAGGCCAGAGGCCAAAGCGAGCTAAAACTACACATCCCAGAATGCACCACAATGATAAAGAAAACCAAGGCCTGGATACTGGTTAAACTGCCCTTCCGGGCATGGAATTACACGCCAATCGTACAACTGTAAGAGTCAGTAAATATACGCGAGAGTTTGGCCTAGTCTTCTGAAATATGCTCGTTAGAAATGTGATATTGTAGAACAGAAATACACAGATCACATTTGCGCTACCTCCTCCATCTGCCGAGCAGCGACAGGCTGGGCAGCCCAGACAGAGCGGCAGGTTGGAGAGGCACTTCTCCGGTCTCCCCGGCGGGAGCCTTCCGCGCCGGGGGAGACTGCGAGCGGGCGGCAGGCGCCTTCCGGGCCTGCGGTGGGGACAGAGAGCGGGCGGCCGGTGCTCTGCGTGGCTGGGCGGGGGAAGGGGCGGGAATGGGGACGGGAGCAAGCAGCGACAGGCTGGGCAGCCCAGACAGAGCGGCAGGTTGGAGAGGCACTTCTCCGCTCTCCCCGCGGGCGCCGCCATAGTGCTTGCCGTCTTCCTCTCCTTCTTCCCCGGGCTGCGGGGGGCGGGCACTTCCGGCCGGCCGCGCTAGGATTGGCCGGCCGGCCAGTCACGGGGCAATGCAATCGGGGAGGAGGAGACTGGAGGCCGGCGACGGAGGAGAAGAGACGCAGTAGTGCCGGCAATGCCGGACCAGACACGGGGGCGTTCCCGGCGTCCCGTGACGTCGGCAAAAGCCAAAGAATGTCGGGAACGCCCCCGTGTCTGGTCCGGCATTGACGGACAGGCCCCTCGTCCAATGGCAAGGCTCCGTTTACGGAGCCAGCCAATCAACGACGAGGGCCGAACCAAGCCACACTATTCTTCTCATCAGGTTTTCGCCTGCGCCGAAAAGATGCGCAGAGCGCATCTTTGGCGAGGCAAAACCTAAAAAGGGGTTGTAAGCAGCACCTCATCTGGGAGATCTACAAACAGGGTTGTCTGACTTAACATATGCAACAATATATATCTCTACACAGGTAGAGAAACCAACTGTGCCATCCTATTGTATTGTACTTGAATTTAGATAACACTTTTTCACTCTGGCCAGGCACCAAAGTGCTTTGCAGTTGAGTAGCACCATACTCTGTGGTAGAGTGCCATGGATGGAAATTGAAGCAAATAGATTGACAGATGGGACCGTTACACCCAAGAGACGCGGTAATGCAAATGTTATTGCAAGCGGTCATGCAAACTGTCACGTGGCTGGGAATGAAAGGGGTTAAGACATAAACATTTTGCAATCCCATGTAAAACCAAGTAGAGCCTCTGCTGATTCATAACTGATCCACCAAAAGTAATCATAAACCTTTGTTGAGCAAATAAGGATCTAGGGAGGTGTTTTTGAAAGCTCAATGCATTTTAAATTCTCTCACCGGTCCGTAGAAGTAACCTCATTGCTAAAACTTTACAATCCTCTTTTGACATATTTATGAGGTAGTTTTCCTCTATGTTTATAATTGTACTATGTTAGGGCTTAGTGTCATTATTGGAATGTGGTTTATTAGTAGGTATCTACCACTAGTAATAAGGCCACAATTACAATATAAGGCCCAGTTAAGGTCTCAATAAATTATTCCCTTGCTCAATCCTTGGTAGGTGGCTGTGAGCAGGCAAGCTTAACTTAGGAGCCTGTGTAAAGCATTCAAAACCACCAATACATTAAATAAGTAAGACACAACACACAATACAACACCAATCTATGAAAATTGGAAATATTTGTATGATTAAAATGGCATAAAAATGACATAAATCCAATGTAGGGAACCAGAGATATGGATTTTTAAAGATTAAGGGCTAATTAGGAGTTTGGTGGGCGGTGACGGTCTACCGGCCGCTCTATTACAACTAGGGTGATCTGGCCCCTGGGACCGCTGCACATCCCTAGCGGTGACGCAGTGGTCTTGAGCCCACAATATATGCAGTACCATCAAGCATACTATGAGTTTCCTTTCTGCCGCAGGTTTTCATGGTGGTTCCACCCCCATGAAAACCGTTGCGGAAAGGAAACAAAGGAGGCCCTACATGCCACCCTGTTACCTCTGGGCCTGGGGATGCATGCAGGGGGGCACATATTGTGAAGTTCCTGCACGGCATGGACTGCAACCGTCCACACGGTGCAGGTACTGATTTTGACTTTCACATTGCGGCGCATATTTCATAGGCACTGCTGTGGGACACCAACAAACTGCCCCAGGGTCCAGGAGAATACTCCTAATCTGCCGCACGGTAAAACCACTGGTTTGGTGGTGCAGCAGTGGGCGGTCCCGCTTCTGCACCACCAAACTCATAATCGGGCCCTAAACACTTTATAGTGCTTAATAACGAAAAGGGCCAACTTGGGACATATGTTCGCGCTTTGCTGGGGTAAAGTCAAAGATTGAGGCTGAACGTGATGGAGCACAGGTCAGATATACTAAACGGTAGGGCCCGGTCAAGTTTTTACCTTCAGACGTAGTTGTTTTTCTGGAGCTTTTTCTCTTGTGGTCGAGCAAGGCACTTCGTCAGGCCAGGTTTTGAGCCAACAGCGGCGGCTTGGTTCAGCGCAAGGCCTCTTTCAAATCCTGAAAGTCTTGAGCTCTGGAGCTTTCAGTGGGACCAACCTGAAATCCAGGGGTCACGGTTCGACATCAGCGGATTGACTCTCAATGACAGGTCAGTCCCTTATGGAACCTTTACCAAAAATTCTCCAAAGGTCTCCAAACCTCTGGAGCTTCTTCCAGAAGGCCCTTTCGGAGTTCCTAAGTGTCCACAACACCAATCCAAGGTTCCAGAAGCTCTGATTTACTACTTGGGATTTTGGGACTACATTTCCCCCAAGGCACCTTCTTTAAAGTCCAGCTGAAGGTGGTCAGCTGGTTTCTTCGTGCTTGAGATGATGCTGGTGGATCTCTTTTAACCTGTTGCTTTCAGGGAGTACTCTCGTTGACTTTTCAAAGCAAGGCAAAGTCCTTATGGGATGATGACCAAAGTGTGCAGAAGGTGCAGTCCTTACGAGGGCCTTCCTCTTGATGCAGGCCATGGGTGCAGCAGGGAAGTCCTTCTTCGTGCAATTCCAGGCAGAGATCTGAGTTGCTTGACAGCTCTCCCATATTCGTCTGTGCTTCTAGGGTGGCAAGTAGGTGTGCAACCCTGACCAATAGGGTGCAGGGCGCTACCCTCAGGAAGGACAACTTCCTCCAAAGAGGGGCAATTTCTTGTCCCAGAAAGCACTATTCTTTAAAATCAAAATGGAGAAACTCTCTCCTGGTGTCAAGTCAAGTCAAAAAGGTTGTTTATTTAGACCTTAGGTTCTTAAACATGAACGAACATACAAACATAGCAATCTTAGATTTAAAAACTAGATTGAGCTAAAGACTTTATAATACCTGCATAAAACTCCAAATACATTTAAAAAATCTAAAAGAAATATATTCTATATAACAATTATTTAAATTCCAAGTATCATTAATAAAAACTGGTGTACATTTCATCAAGTCACTACTAGTGACAAAACATCCACTCTAAACATATTGACAAACTTTATTAACTTCAAGCATGACCTTTCCTCTTGCACATGCTACATCTAATGAGTGCATTTCAGTTAACAGGTCTTCTGCTTGTGCACGGTTCCTAAGCTCATTTTTTAGGAAGATTGGTCATACCCACAGTTTTGCACATCTAATAAGATGTGCAAAATATTGAATTTTGGCCCTATGTTACAGGTACACTTCCCTTCATGGTCAATCATGGCCCTCTTAATTCTATCATTCTCATAACATGGATTAGTCCCAATCCTTATTCTCTTATCGAACTATTGGGAAGAATATCCATATATGGGAACTGTTGGCCGTTTTGCCAAACTTTCATCAAAAAGCATACAGATCTTTTCCCTTCCAAGTATTGTCTATCCAGGTTCCATGATATATCTTTCCCTAATGTCCTAAATTCCTTCTTACCTATGGTTGGATGAAAGTTCTGCTGGCATACGTCAGCCCTCAATTCCCTACACACCGTAACAACGGTTTCTCTGAACCCCTTTGCCCACTTCATTTCATGCTGTAGGATTACACATTTACACCAAAAGGAAACTTTTTGCTCCTCTTCACGGCCCAGGCATTACCAGAATCTTATTAGTGCCAATCTTGCCATTTTCTCCCATGAAACCATTCCGGTTTCTAATCTTATTGCCTGGATCATGGAGGATCTGGGTAGGGAAAGTTATTTTGTTTACGCATTTCCCTTCTTCACTATCCCACTTCCTCTTCCCACTTAAGAATAGCAGTTCAGCACCATATAAGAACTGAGGAGGTACCATGGCCGCATAATCTTTCAGTACTGGTCTATCCGTCATTTCTCCATAGGTGTTATTAAATTTCCTCAGGCTACTAACCGAGGATAGGGCCTGAATTCTTAGTGCATTGAGGTGTACTTTCCACTTCATAGATTTCTCAAACCAGATTCCTAGGTATTGGTATTCTTTAACTATCTCCAATTTTATGGAGCCTAGGACCCAGTTGAACATCTTCCTCTTTTTGCTGAAGCACAGAATCTTAGTTTTTTCCAAGTTTACTGTTAATCTCTTACTACAAAAGTAGTCACCAAAATCTTTGAGCTGTCTCTGCAGACCTATCTCTGTTTGGTCTATGATCACCAAGTTGTCTGCATAAAATAAGCATGCAATATGTCTCCCATCTATTTTTGGGCTGGCACCTGCACCATTCTCAAAGTGGCGGGCAAATGCGCTATAAATAAGGAGAAAAGCAACGGGGTCAAGACACACCCGTCTTAGCCCATTTTCAATCGTTATCTTCTGTGACAGTGTACAATCTGTATCCAGAAAAACCAGGGCCAAATTCTGACTATGTAACCCTAGTATTATAGACAGAAGGCCCTTAAGAATATCCAAGTCACACAGTATTTCCCATAACCATTCTCGGTCTATCACGTCAAATGCGGCCCGAAAGTCTACGAAACAGCAGAACAAACTACTCCCCTGTTCCATCAACGTCTCAGCCATTGCCCATAATGCAAAACAGTGATCAATTGTGGAGTCCCCCGCCGTGAAGCCACCCTGTACTGGAGGCACAATATGATTGTCCTCAGCTCACTCCTTAAGTTTTTCCAAATTTATTTTTAGAAAACACCTTTTCACTGATATCCAAGAGATTGGTTAACCTGTAATCTTTGGGTAACAATATATTTCATCGTTTATGGATAGGTCTAATAATTGCGCCCTCCAGTTTACCAGCATTTTCCCAGAATCAAGGATGCTATTGAACATTTTGGTGAAAAAATCTGCCCACCAATCTGGTCTAGTACGTATAATTGCTGCTGGAAGATTATATGGAACCGCTGCCCAGGTTTGTTTTAACTTAGATATAATTCTCCCAGATAACTCTTCCAGGCATTTTCGGTCACAACACAGTTCATAGCCACCGGTTTCCTACCGGAGCCATCTTGGACTAATTTCCAGAACATTTTTACATTTCTTGTTTCTATAGCTTCCAGTATTCTTCCCCAGGACTTCTCTTTATATGTTCTTTTGTGCTTTCTAATAGAGTTTTTATGTTTCTTCCTCAGTTTCTGTAGGCTATTGAATGTGTATAAATCATACTTTAATCTTGGATGTCTTTCCTTTTTCCTAATATTCAATTTTTGTTTCCCACATTTCTCTTTAAACCAGTTCTTATCTCTATCCTGGAGGATCTAGCTAAGCCAACCCACTGTTGTGGCTGACTTTCCTTAAGACTCCCCTTCCAACCCCCCTGCTAATTCAATAACTGGGGCTCCTGTCTGGCTTCGGGTACAGGAAGTGGGGGTGAGCCTTTGTCCTGTCCTGTAATTCCCTTTTGATGACCAGTTTGGCTACTCCAACCCCATCCTGCCTTTTGCTGTACAACTGCAGATCTCCTCCCACCCAATGTCCTTTGTCTCTATGCAGGCCACTTCACACCTCATCAGAGCAGTTTGGCTCAGCGTGCCAAGGGTTAGCCAATCAAGAAAGGCTGATAGAAGGCTGGATTTTGGCACATCAGAACTGCAAGTTCTAAATCTCTTCTATCATAGTTATAATAAATCTAACCTTGGCAAGTTGTTGGACTTATTCTATTTCTTAGGCACTTTAGAGTATCAGTTTAGCTCACTCCTGTCAATAGTTAGACTTTATTCAAGTTTAATAAAGCCTTCCCATGTTAGCCTATAGAGATAATGCACTGCAATAGGGAAAACAAAATTGGCTGTTTTTCCCCCTACCAGGGCTTATAAAACATATTTTATAATGTCCCTGCTTATAGTTATATGGCACCATACCCCTGAGTGACTTAGGGTAGACCTTAGGGTTGACTTATATGTAAAAATAAGGTAGTTTAGGACTTTGGGAGTACCTTGAATTCCAAAGTCGAATGGTCATATCATTTTAATTTACAAACAGCCTGCAAAGCAGGACTGGCTTTTAAAATGACAGCAGTGCACATGTAAGTGCATTAAGTCTGGTGTGCCTCTATACCTACATGCCCTACCATATACACTGGCCTTTCAGGTGGGTTGTCAGTACACATTCTAATTCTACCTAATTGCCATGTACCTTTTACACAGAGCACAGGCCCTGGGTCTGGTTAGCAGAGCCCAGGGCAGAATCAGAGTAGGACCATCTAGAGGTCAAAATAGAGGCAAAAAGTGGGGGACACTGCAAAAAGCCCTGGTTTCTCACAACCATAATGTATGGTTAATATTGAATGTTTTGTGTTTCAAAAAAGTATGTCAATGCTTGGGGTCTCTTTGGAGGAGTCTATAATATAATGTTGTAAATGGGTTACAAACACATAGGCCTCATTACAAAGTAAAGGCTAAATTCCCATCCCTGTGCAGACAGGCGTTTCCTACAAAAGTTTGCTTCACATTATTTTTTTAATCTAATTTTAAATTTAGAAATATCCACCCTGAAACATTATTAATAAGGAAGCTATTTTTTTAGGTAAACTAAGTTGTCACTTTTATTGAATGAAATATTGGAAAACACCAATGCTCAAAACTCAACAATTTTGGTTCTGGAAGGGCCATCCCTCACTTCTGGTCAAGGCATTTTTTCTTCTAGGTCAGTGTTAGTAATGTCACAACTTTTAAAGTTGACAACCTTAGCAAGTAACTGGTCGCTGAGCTGAGCAGTTGCTAATGCCAATAAGTAAAATTGTAAACTTAGTTTATTTACATATATTTCAATGTATTAGTGACAGCATTATTGAAAAAGACAACTTTTGATCATCTAGATATTGAGAATTGTATATTTTTGTCAGTTTACTACATTAATCCATCATAAAGGCAAATTGGGTACTACCCACTTCCAGCTATGTTAAGAGCCATTATTTGCTTGACTCACCTCAATCTGGATGACTTGTTGGCCACGTGATAACCTGTTGACCTTGGGATGATCTGTTGACCATGATGCATTCTGAACATGTTGATTTAATAGGACTTTGTTTTATATTTATAGGTGTTTGATCATTGAACACCTTCTCCAACATCTTCAGCAGGTTACTGGGATCTCATAGCAGCCTCCTATAATATTTGCATCAGTATTGCTGAACAGCAGCAGGGGTTGGCGCTGCTAGTTGGAGTGCTGGTGTTTACTCTCTCGCCCACTACACCTGATGAGACCCTGTTTCTTTGAGCTTCCAATAGCCAATATGAAGATGTAATCTTTGCCCAACAGGAGTTAGGCGCCTCATCACTGCCTTGACCGTTTATCCATTGACAATGCTGAGCTCGTTAATGGTGACAGGGGAGCAAGTAAGGTGAGTGATTGAGCACTTGGATCGTTTTTCATCCTCCATAAATTTCTGTCTTATCATCTGTAGTAGAAGACATTTATGTAATGTTGCTACAAAATTTTTTCCATTGGAAATGGTCCTAATTACTAGCATAGTTGGAGCTCCTGGCACTTGGGAAAGGGGGCACCTAAATACATTCCAGTTTATCCCACCACTAAGCGCCTTGCATAATGAGCTAACACCAAGTGGCATAACTGACTTTTAAGTAAGGGCAAAGTAAAAATGCGCAAATAGCATTAAAGTCAAAAACTGATGTTGGCTTCAGTTTGGCTTTCACTACCAATATGGAAGGCTTTTAAAACTAGTCTTTTCCATGCCAATCTACATCAAGTACATGTGAGAATAAAGCTTTGGGACGAGTTTCAGAAACTGCTTCTAACAACAAATAATTAATCCGTATAAGGTGCTATAGAATTCACAAGGCATAGGGGCATGCAGATTAGGTGACTAACTTGTCTCTGTGGTAATAGGATCAGATGTGCAAGGGCTACTTTCCTCACAACATTTCCTTTTGCAAGGGATCAGTTACATGTTTAAATCCCTAACTCTATGACCTGACTTTAGAATAAGCTGCAAATACCATCCTTACAGCACTTTCTTCAATGTTAATAAACAAATTAATGAGCAAACTTTGACATGTGGTACAAATGTCATAATCAGTTTTTATTATAAAGCTGTTTAACTCTGCCAAAGCCTAGTTGGCCTCCTGCAGAGTCTGTAATGAGATTTCCCTCAGCAGAACTCTGCCCAGAAAAAGGCATGAATGTCTGTCATTAAGACCTTACCTAGAGGACAATAGCCCTTGTGCTGCAGTAGCCACGCAGGAAGTCTTCGATCAGGAGAACAAGAGAAATGTGATCACAGGACATTCCATTTCTGGAAAGCATCATTGTGTTATTATTCGGTTAGTGAGAGGAGAGAAATTGAGAAAAACAACTGACAAAAATTGATACAGCCTCTAGGGATACAGAATGCATGTGTTAAAGAAAGAACACAGGAAACAGGGCCTTTAAATCAGGCCTTCCATTGACCAGCTGGTTATTCTCACGGAAGCTGCTCATGGGCAGAAGATCAGTTTCAGTAGGTTTTCCACTGGAAGGTAGAGGCTAGTACCTCACTGTAATAGGTAAGCCTAGCTCCATTCTCTATGTTCATTGAAGACGCTGAGCAATGCGTTTCCCCCTGGTAAGGCTAATGTCTACTTGGTGTTTACTTTGTTGATTAACTATTGAGTCCTCTATTATCTTAACTCTCTGATAAAACCAATTGGTGGCCCTGACAGAGAAGCTAATGCATGTAACATATCGCCCACTGGGAAGCAGAAAGCCATTTGAATCAATCTATCTAGTGTATGTCAGGCCTAACTCAGCCATTGACTGCTGTGGTAGGATCCAGTCAAGCATGTCCTGAATGATCCACTTTGTTCTCAGTCATCCCCTCGTGCCTGATGCATCACCACAAAACTAATTAATGTGCTTGAAGGAACACGATGAATGATTTACATAAAGGATTCAGAGATAGTCCAATCACTCACTATTTAAAAAAAAACAGGAATTCAAGTTCCCCTGCCCTACCCAATCAATACGAATGAAGCGTAGATCAAACTAAAGTATGCAAACAACACAGAAATAGAGTGGACTATAACAAAGCAAAATTAGAAATTTCACAGTCCATAAAGTAGTTGCAGGAGCAAGTTAATTTTGCCCTCAGTACAAGAACAGAGATTGATACATATAAGGACATATGGATATGCGTGGGCACGTGAGTTGCTGAGAAAAACAAAGGAGACAAGTAATTGTAAAATATTGGGTGAAAGTATTAACAGACTTGGGAAAGAATCTAGATCAAAGATGAAGGGTAAGGTTATGTAAAATATGTATTACAATATTATCTCCCTCTGTATTATCTCCCTCTGTTCCAGGGAGACACTGGAGAGCATCATTTTACCTCCCAAATGTTTGCTAAGCAGCCAGACAGCAGTTAAGAGCAGGTGTCATCGTATGATTGTTTAAACCCCTGCTGATGGTGCCCAGGGGTCAATTAAGGGGACCATCAGCAATCATCAGATGTGCTGCGATGGAACCAGCAGACCCACTACTATATCCAACCATCATCCTTTTCATCGTTTGTAATGCTAAAAGTAGTTTTAGCATCACTTATTTAAAACCCATCTTTATGCATGTTATAAAAACTTTACAGAATATGTTACATCTCAGCAGTTCATCACCTCTAATGACATATAAATAAGTGTCTTCAATAAAAATTCTGAAAATTAAAAAGACAAACTAATTTACGAACTCCTAATTATTATTTACAATAAAAAAAAATCTAGACGAATAGCACACCATCCTAGCTTAGGCAAATGGGACAGTATTGGATGTAATAATATCTATGAAACTCCAAATCTTTTGTCACAACTTTTAGCAGTTGGCATGTTCTAAATTAAATCTCAACAAAAAGTTGCCGAAAATGACCCTTATTTAGAAAGTGACCGAAAAATACCCTTCAATAGGTCACCTTACAAGCATTATAACCTCCCTCAAGATATAAACTCAACTTTAGACTATAACAAAGTCAACCGAGTAACCTCTTAGAAGCTGACTCTCGTGGACTTTCAAATCTCAAATCCATGGTTTTCAAATTAAGTATACCACAAAAGGAAAGCTCTACAGAACAAATTAACTGACTTAATAAAAAGCTAGGGGAAAAAAAATCAGACGTGAGGTAATCTCTGCAAACGTGACTTTCCTCACAGGGTGCACAGATACATAAATAAACTCCCTTAATATTTCCAAATTCTCCTCTCTAAAAATCTAAATAATTTCTAGAACACTTAATTAAATATTTTTGCATACTAGAAACTGAAAGTCTCTCATCGTTCCATTTGGAGAAAAACGTGGGCATATTTCTCTCCAAATCCAAAACAACAGTTAAGGAAGATAATCTACTCATCGCATCCCAATTTCTACTTTAATGATTCTTTACGTGCTTATTTGTATCCAAAACAAATTCCAGCTCCTCTCCACAATTTAGTGCTTCATAATTAACTCATCTCTTCTGGAAAGCATTTTGCCGACTCTTTCAAAAACTTGTCAAATAGAAAACAGATTAAAATGTTATTATGAAATACAGACCAATAAAAATGAACCAATTCAACTTTACAGCACGGTTAACATACCATGTTCAATGAGTTAGAAAAAACGTGTCAATTTGTTTAAAAGACAAATCGATATATTTCACAGTATCACTATTGAGCTGATGGTCAGTGCTTTTCAGGCAGGTAATTGATGTTACTCTAAATTGGATAATGCCCACGCTGTAAAAATTGGACTTTACCAATATAAAACCTACCATTGCTTGGAAAAGGTATTTAAAAATGCTTAGTCATTGCTTGTCCCTGAAAATCGCTTGCCAACCTTCTTATTCACCTTTCAAAAAGGCTAGAGCCCCAAAACTAAAACCATCGAAATTCGGGATGACGTTCACCTCTTGTTGGACAATGAAGGGCCTGCCTAATCATACTTCTCGACCTTTCGGCAGCCTTCGACTTAATCGATCATCAGGGGCTCATCAAGATCCTAAAGATTGATTTATTTCCTCCCTTGGCAACTGCATGAAGCAGGTGAGAATTGGAAATACTGGCTCCAAATTAGATGCAGTCACAGATGGAGTGTTACAGGAATCCATTTTGGCTCTCACATTGGTTAACATTTATAAGGAGCAGCTGAGAGTCTTGATGGAGAGGTCAGATATCCATCCACACATATGTGGATGACACACACCTAGATATAAAAATTACCACCTTTACTGACATCATAAATCTAATTGTTTACAACAAGGGGGAGAGAGTTTGATTGGACGATTTCCACTCGTCAAGAGTGGTAGGTCCAACCTCAGCATGTGCCCTAAAGACGTAAGTGTTACAAAGAATGCTGGGCTGTTCCTCAAACTAATGAATGTACATGTCACACTGATGTTTGGATACTGTAAGGTCTCGATGAGTCCTACAGTTGGGCATCCATTTTCTTGGATGTAATGCCGTCACACACCCTTTCAGGTGTCATGCTCCGTCATCTGGGCTGCTCCTCGTTGGGTCGGCGGTGCAATACCCAACGGGCAACACCTCAAAGAGGGGCACTTTGGCGGAGATCTTTTATCCAACTGCCGTCAGGTGAAGTGCGGGTGTGGGGCCAGAAGAGCGTAGACGTATATGTGAGTTAAAATAAAGCTAGGAGTACCAGGATCAAGTTTATTGTGGAGGTCCCCTGCTTTATTTAAAAAGAAAGACTAACCGGTACTCGCTGGAATGCTATGTTTCCTATATGAGTATTGGTTAGTGTGTGCTCTAAATGGTCGACATGTTTCTCGCGTGTGTACAGTGACTCACGATTCTTCAGGACCTCAATAAAAAATTATCTTTAAAGGAAAACTGTCTACGTTTTATGGGATCTACCTGAGTATCTAGTGTTTTATTCTAAATATCTCACAACAAGGAAAAGGTGCTCCATGTGGTGGTGTACCTGTGTTGCGCTGCATCTGCCTAGATTGAGAGCTTAGATTAATGCTAGTGCAATTTAGAGCTGGTAAAGGATATTTGCTCTGTATGCTTTTATTTGTCCCACTACTGGTCAAAGACAACAGGATTTACACTTTAGACCAGGTTTATGTCACAAATGCTATGCAAACTAGCCACATTGTTGTATGAGATTTTACTTTCTAATGTAAAGCTTGTTTTGCATTGGATTGTAGCCTTACAGTATTGCAAAGTATCGTTGTGTGCTACTATGCTTTACTTTGTGTCATGAGAACATACAATGTGTGGTACATGGGTGTTCCCATGCAACCACCTGCGGATTTTAATGCAAATCCCGATCTACTAACATTGGGAAGCAGGGATTTGCCTCCACAAGTTAGGCATAAAGCTGGAGAAAATGTCCCTTTTTTCAAATGTGTCAAAATTGCATACAAACCTTAACACGTTTTAAAATATGTCTTAGCCTTCCAGTACAAAACCTTTTGTAGAATTCACATGCATCCCCTTGCCCTGTGATGCAAGGGTGTCTATGTATTGCAAACAAAACAGGTGATGGACCGAATGTGGATCAATGTCACACATTCATCCCAGTCAAAAGATCTGGGCCCAAATCCATCGTTTTTTTGCACTCCACACCACCCTGGGTTAGATAATGGCGATATGCAAATCAGCTCTGACCCTGTGCCCCATGGGAACAGTCCAGTCCGAACTACAAAAGCCATGTCCTTCCCAGAACGGAATCAAGCATCACCGGACCGGTTTCAAGGTAACACCTCTCATCAGCCCGGCTAGCTTGACTCCAGTGGTGTGGAGTGCCTGGGACCCATGTCTGAGCATCCCCAGCGCACTTATGGCGGTATTGCAAACAAAACAGGTGATGGACCGAATGTGGATCAATGTCACACATTCATCCCAGTCAAAAGATCTGGGCCCAAATCCATTGTTTTTTTTCACTCCACACCACCCTGGGTTAGACAATGGCGATATGCAAATCAGCTCTGACCCTGTGCCCCATGGGAACAGTCCAGTCCGAACTACAAAAGCCATGTCCTTCCCAGAACGGAATCAAGCATCACCGGACCGGTTTCAAGGTAACACCTCTCATCAGCCCGGCTAGCTTGACTCCAGTGGTGTGGAGTGCCTGGGACCCACATCTGAGCATCCCCAGCGCACTTATGGTGGTATTGCAAACAAAACAGGTGATGGACCGAATGTGGATTAATGTCACACATTCATCCCAGTCAAAAGATCTGGGCCCAAATCCATCGTTTTTTTGCACTCCACACCACCCTGGGTTAGACAATGGCGATATGCAAATCAGCTCTGACCCTGTGCCCCATGGGAACAGTCCAGTCCGAACTACGAAAGCCATGTCCTTCCCAGAACGGAATCAAGCATCACCGGACCGGTTTCAAGGCAACACCTCTCATCGACCCGGCTAGCTTGACTCCAGTGGTGTGGAGTGCCTGGGACCCACGTCTGAGCATCCCCAGCGCACTTATGGCGGTATTGCAAACAAAACAGGTTGTGGACCGAATGTGGATCAATGTCACACATTCATCCCAGTCAAAAGATCTGGGCCCAAATCCATCGATTTTTTGCACTCCACACCACCCTGGGTTAGACAATGGCGATATGCAAATCAGCTCTGGCCCTGTGCCCCATGGGAACAGTCCAGTCCGAACTACAAAAGCCATGTCCTTCCCAGAACGGAATCATGCATCACCGGACCGGTTTCAAGGTAACACCTCTCATCAGCCCGGCTAGCTTGACTCCAGTGGTGTGGAGTGCCTGGGACCCACGTCTGAGCATCCCCAGCGCACTTATGGCGGTATTGCAAACAAAACAGGTGATGGACCGAATGTGGATCAATGTCACACATTCATCCCAGTCAAAATATCTGGGCCCAAATCCATCGTTTTTTTGCACTCCACACCACCCTGGGTTAGACAATGGCGATATGCAAATCAGCTCTGACCCTGTGCCCCATGGAAACCGTCCAGTCCGAACTACAAAAGCCATGTCCTTCCCAGAACGGAATCAAGCATCACCGAACCGGTTTCAAGGTAACACCTCTCATCAGCCCGGCTAGCTTGACTCCAGTGGTGTGGAGTGCCTGGGACCCACGTCTGAGCATCCCCAGCGCACTTATGGCGGTATTGCAAACAAAACAGGTGATGGACCGAATGTGGATCAATGTCACACATTCATCCCAGTCAAAAGATCTGGGCCCAAATCCATCGTTTTTTTGCACTCCACACCACCCTGGGTTAGACAATGGTGATATGCAAATCAGCTCTGACCCTGTGCCCCATGGGAACAGTCCAGTCCGAACTACAAAAGCCATGTCCTTCCTAGAACGGAATCAAGCATCACCGGACCGGTTTCAAGGTAACACCTCTCATCAGCCCGGCTAGCTTGACTCCAGTGGTGTGGAGTGCCTGGGACCCACGTCTGAGCATCCCCAGCGCACTTATGGCGGTATTGCAAACAAAACAGGTGATGGACCGAATGTGGATTAATGTCACACATTCATCCCAGTCAAAAGATCTGGGCCCAAATCCATCGTTTTTTTGCACTCCACACCACCCTGGGTTAGACAATGGCGATATGCAAATCAGCTCTGACCCTGTGCCCCATGGGAACAGTCCAGTCCGCACTACGAAAGCCATGTCCTTCCCAGAACGGAATCAAGCATCACCGGACCGGTTTCAAGGTAACACCTCTCATCAGCCCGGCTAGCTTGACTTCAGTGGTGTGGAGTGCCTGGGACCCACGTCTGAGCATCCCGAGCGCACTTATGGCGGTATTGCAAACAAAACAGGTGATGGACCGAATGTGGATCAATGTCACACATTCATCCCAGTCAAAAGATCTGGGCCCAAATCCATCGTTTTTTTGCACTCCACACCACCCTGGGTTAGACAATGGTGATATGCAAATCAGCTCTGACCCTGTGCCCCATGGGAACAGTCCAGTCCGAACTACAAAAGCCATGTCCTTCCTAGAACGGAATCAAGCATCACCGGACCGGTTTCAAGGTAACACCTCTCATCAGCCCGGCTAGCTTGACTCCAGTGGTGTGGAGTGCCTGGGACCCACGTCTGAGCATCCCCAGCGCACTTATGGCGGTATTGCAAACAAAACAGGTGATGGACCGAATGTGGATTAATGTCACACATTCATCCCAGTCAAAAGATCTGGGCCCAAATCCATCGTTTTTTTGCACTCCACACCACCCTGGGTTAGACAATGGCGATATGCAAATCAGCTCTGACCCTGTGCCCCATGGGAACAGTCCAGTCCGCACTACGAAAGCCATGTCCTTCCCAGAACGGAATCAAGCATCACCGGACCGGTTTCAAGGTAACACCTCTCATCAGCCCGGCTAGCTTGACTTCAGTGGTGTGGAGTGCCTGGGACCCACGTCTGAGCATCCCGAGCGCACTTATGGCGGTATTGCAAACAAAACAGGTGATGGACCGAATGTGGATCAATGTCACACATTCATCCCAGTCAAAAGATCTGGGCCCAAATCCATCGTTTTTTTGCACTCCACACCACCCTGGGTTAGACAATGGCGATATGCAAATCAGCTCTGACCCTGTGCCCCATGGGAACAGTCCAGTCCGAACTACAAAAGCCATGCCCTTCCCAGAACGTAATCAAGCATCACCGGACCGGTTTCAAGGTAACACCTCTCATCAGCCAGGCTAGCTTGACTCCAGTGGTGTGGAGTGCCTGGGACCCACGTCTGAGCATCCCCAGCGCACTTATGGCGGTATTGCAAACAAAACAGGTGATGGACCGAATGTGGATCAATGTCACACATTCATCCCAGTCAAAAGATCTGGGCCCAAATCCATCGCTTTTTTGCACTCCACACCACCCTGGGTCAGACAATGGCGATATGCAAATCAGCTCTGGCCCTGTGCCCCATGGGAACAGTCCAGTCCGAACTACAAAAGCCATGTCCTTCCCAGAACGGAATCAAGCATCAACGGACCGGTTTCAAGGTAACACCTCTCATCAGCCCGGCTAGCTTGACTCCAGTGGTGTGGAGTGCCTGGGACCCACGTCTGAGCATTCCCAGCGCACTTATGGCGGTATTGCAAACAAAACAGGTGATGGACCGAATGTGGATCAATGTCACACATTCATCCCAGTCAAAAGATCTGGGCCCAAATCCATCGTTTTTTTGCACTCCACACCACCCTGGGTTAGACAATGGCGATATGCAAATCAGCTCTGACCCTGTGCCCCATGGGAACATTCCAGTCCGAACTACAAAAGCCATGTCCTTCCCAGAACGGACTCAAGCATCACCGAACCGGTTTCAAGGTAACACCTCTCATCAGCCCGGCTAGCTTGACTCCAGTGGTGTGGAGTGCCTGGGACCCACGTCTGAGCATCCCCAGCGCACTTATGGCGGTATTGCAAACAAAACAGGTGATGGACCGAATGTGGATCAATGTCACACATTCATCCCAGTCTAAAGATCTGGGCCCAAATCCATCTTTTTTTTGCACTCCACACCACCCTGGGTTAGACAATGGCGATATGCAAATCAGCTCTGACCCTGTGCCCCATGGGAACAGTCCAGTCCGAACTACAAAAGCCATGTCCTTCCCAGAACGGAATCAAGCATCACCGGACCGGTTTCAAGGTAACACCTCTCATCAGCCCGGCTAGCTTGACTCCAGTGGTGTGGAGTGCCTGGGACCCACGTCTGAGCATCCCCAGCGCACTTATGGCGGTATTGCAACCAAAACAGGTGATGGACCGAATGTGGATCAATGTCACACATTCATCCCAGTCAAAAGATCTGGGCCCAGATCTTTGGACTGGGGTGAGTGTGTGACATTGATCCACATTCTGTCCATCACCTGTTGTGTTTGCATATTCCGCCCTAAGTGCGCTGGGGATGCCCAGACGTGGGTCCCAGGCACTCCACACCACTGGAGTCAAGCTAGCCGGGCTGATGAGAGGTGTTACCTCGAAACCGGTCCGGTCCTCGGATGCTTGATTCCGTTCTGGGAAGGACATGGCTTTTGTAGTTCGGACTGGACTGTTCCCATGGGGCACAGGGTCAGAGCGGATTTGCATATCGCCATTGTCTAACCCAGGGTGGTGTGGAGTGCAAAAAAACTATGGATTTGGGCCCAGATCTTTGGACTGGGGTGAGTGTGTGACATTGATCCACATTCTGTCCATCACCTGTTTTGTTTGCATATTCCGCCCTAAGTGCGCTGGGGATGCCCAGACGTGGGTCCCAGGCACTCCACACCACTGGAGTCAAGCTAGCCGGGCTGATGAGAGGTGTTACCTCGAAACCGGTCCGGTCCTCGGATGCTTGATTCCGTTCTGGGAAGGACATGGCTTTTGTAGTTCGGACTGGACTGTTCCCATGGGGCACAGGGGCAGAGCTGATTTGCATATCGCCATTGTCTAACCCAGGGTGGTGTGGAGTGCAAAAAAACGATGGATTTGGGCCCAGATCTTTGGACTGGGGTGAGTGTGTGACATTGATCCACATTCTGTCCATCACCTGTTGTGTTTGCATATTCCGCCCTAAGTGCGCTGGGGATGCCCAGACTTGGGTCCCAGGCACTCCACACCACTGGAGTCAAGCTAGCCGGGCTGATGAGAGGTGTTACCTCGAAACCGGTCCGGTCCTCGGATGCTTGATTCCGTTCTGGGAAGGACATGGCTTTTGTAGTTCGGACTGGACTGTTCCCATGGGGCACAGGGTCAGAGCTGATTTGCATATCGCCATTGTCTAACCCAGGGTGGTGTGGAGTGCAAAAAAACGATGGATTTGGGCCCAGATCTTTGGACTGGGGTGAGTGTGTGACATTGATCCACATTCTGTCCATCACCTGTTGTGTTTGCAGGGTGTCTATGTATAGCACAAGACAGACAAAGGGCATCAGAAACAGCACCATATTTTAGCAGACATGGCCTTTTCACTCTCCTTTTGACACAATGTAGTGCCGCAACTTTGGTTGCTTGACTATGTTGCATCACTTCTTTGCAAGTGTGTCCCTCTCCCTGATCTCTTGCAATCCCTGCAGCCTTTTTACCCAAAATACAGAGCCTTGACAAAATGACTTCCAATGGAAAACAAGCAATGCAAATGCTAACATGGAACAATTCGGGCAAAGCAAGTCATTTACAACGCTTGTGGGATTATTAATAACGTGTCTCAGAAATCAACACGAGGATGGACATAAAATGATAAGAATACTATGTTGAAAGGAAAGCGGATGTAACTAGCATTTCTAGGGTTAATTGTTGCTCAGGTGCAAATTTGGAACAGTAATTTCTCACCCATATTGCGCATTAATGCAGGGTGCAACTAGTACACCATACTAAGTTTCTGACTAGTGAATATGAGAAAATAATGCTAATTGTATGCTTTTTCCCCAATCTGGGGTGTGCAAATCCAAACTTTACACCACTTGTATGAAGGAATTTAATCCGATTTTCCCTAGCAAAAATCATGTTGTCAAAGGCTTACCCTGAGCAAAACTCATAATCCTGATTCAGGGGCAAACTGGAGTTTGTACCCAATTTGGGATAAGCACAAGAGTTATGATGGGAATCTTTGTTTGTCTGTAAAAGTTTCTATCTTTTGTTTGATGTTCTAGCTCTCATGAAACAGAGCTGTAATGCAGGCTTCTGCAGCCTTTGCGGCGTGGGGAGACCCCCAACTCTTTAGGGGGTCCTCACCCCTTCAAGACGGACCCATTTAACAAGACCAATGAATATCTGAGGGATAGGGGAGACTAAATGGTCCCTCTTCGCATTCTGCAGGGTGCCCCCTTATTATGCATTACGCCACTGTCAAGGAGAGGGATCGTATGGGGGACAGAAGAGCACATGTGGTGTCAGGAGTCCCAACCATCTTTGGCCATGTCTAAAAGCACTCCTATTATTTGTATTTACCACAATGTAACACAATATAGTAACATATAATCATATTTTAATGAACTCTTTAATGTGAACTGATGTAAGCTTTACATAAAATCTGTTTCACTTTAAGGTCCAATAATGGGACATTGTGAATGTATTCACAAGGATAAGTGGCAGTGGTACTGTTCAAAAATAGATTACGAGGCATCGGCCAACAATGTAAGCTCCAGTGAACAACAGTAATGAATAAACTATGATTAAGTGACTAGCAGTTTAGGGATCTTAACACCTTAGCTGCTTCGCAAATATCCCTCCCCAGTGCTGCGCTGTCCATTGGAACTAGTGCTGAATGGACGTCCAATGGTCGTGCGCAGCACTGGGGAGGTAGCGCTCGTGACGACCGTTGGCCGTCAGCAGCGCTTAAGAGGTTAACCACTGGCGACCAACAAATTTGAGTCAGTGAATATGTGGCAATGTGACTAGTGAATACTTGCTGGCATACTGAATCAGTGAAAGATGTGCAGTGCATGGAGCATAGTGAGAAATCAGGTGAAAGTGAGACAGTGGTTGGGTGACACCTTGTGTTGCATAGGTTGCCAAGAGATGGAGACAAAATATAATATTTCAATGTACTTGATAATTTATATTGCTCTAGTTACTATCGTCACAGATATATCAGTTCTGGAGTCATGGTGGAAAGGTGCCTGATGGCTGGCATCAGCATTTAAATTCAATATATATACTGTTGGATGAGACTGGTGTTTTGATGTATAGTCATGGGAGAGGAGAGTGTTCAATTTTCTTTCTGAAAGGAAGGTGACATTTAAACTCCGTGAGTTCATCTGAGATGGTGAGCTACAACGTTATGGTTCTAGATTTCTGGGGTCAGAAGACTACCATATGTGCGATTGCATTTAATGAAGCTTGTTTTTACTTAAAGAAAAATAGGAAGTGTTTAAAAAAAGGAAAAGTTTCACAAACTTTTTTTAGAAGGAAGCAGTGGTCCCATTGACCTCTGTTTACTCCTAAAAGATGTTTTTTTCAACATTTGTGAAGAGGAAAGGTCCATTGGCGGCCCCTTCCAGTTTGTGAATAAGTTACCACTACCTTGAGTAAAATATTTGTGTTTTAAGACCGGGTTTCAGTCGCAGAGCATTAATAGATACCATAAGGAAATGGTAGTTGTAATGGACATCCTAAACATGCTGCTTTCAAAGACCAGTTTGTTATGGCTTGCTAAACCTTTTTAAACATTCAGAAAACCGTTCTGAATCATTAAGGTTTTAGTGCTCAGAACACCTCAAATTTACTGAATCAGAGAGTTTGTGAATGGTAAAACCCTATGCACCGCTGACCCTAAATAACCTGGTGAGATTATGATCTTGCTTCCAATTTATGTTGGAATCTAAGTTTCAAACTGCTTTGACTATGGTATGGTCTTAAATAGAATTCTGGTGGTTCTTAGGATCAAATTAAGTTTCGCTTGAGCTGTTTAGATGAGGTTACATGGCTTAAGGGTGGACACAGTTCTTACCCTTTTGCTATTTAAAATTTCTTCAGGGGACCAGCTGAAAGATAAATGTTTACCTGAATGTAACTGAAATAGCCGAACTGATGTTAAAAGAATACATTGTGCCAAAAGCACAAATATATGCTAAAATAAAAAATTATGTTAGATAGATAATGTGTTGTTTAAAAATTGTCTGAGATGCATGCGATAGTTAGACAGGGTGGTATACATTATCAAATAGATGAGAAACACTGATAAAGAATTTTAGGTATGACTGTACAAAAATATCAGTTTTGTGAAACAGAGACATAAAGCAGGCCTGCAAATATTTTGGCTTTACTAAATGGGAAAATCTATGAGTGGAGTATGCTTCAGCTTTGTTCTTGTTTAGGTCTCACCTATGGGGAGCTTTTAGCTGTATGTTGTTGAAGAACGATTGTGGAAATTACAAATACTTTTTTTATTTGTTTTATTTTTTTATTAAGCAACTCTGATAGTACAAACAAATAAAAGGAAACAATACGAATACAAATCTTAAATTTAACAAAGAATTGCATAAAGTCATATTAACAAATCAAACATTCCATATACTTATTTTAAACCTGCTAAAAAAAAGAAAATAATTACAATGAAAATGATTTAATTCAAACATTCATAATAGACTCACTCCATCTATCTATAGGGGACCAGATCCTGGCGCCTCGACTTCTAGCCCGCCTACCTCTAGAAGCATATATAGCTTTTTCCTGGTTGTACACACCTAGGAAACGACATAACCACATTTGGAACGTGGGTGGATCAGCCTCTTTCCACCTGCCTGTTAGTATAATTCTATATACTGCTGTTCCCATAAATAAGCAAGATTCTTCTTCTGCACTCAAGTCTAGAGAGCTGTCCTGCCCTAGTATATATAATGTGGAAGATTCTGCAACTCTATGTCCAAACACTTCTTCCCAGAACTCAGATAGCATCCTCTTAAATGATGCTAGTTTGTTACATTCATAGAGCATATGAATTAGTGTAGCCGGGCCTCTTCCTCATCTAGGACACTTATCATTCAGCCTTTTGCCCCAGACATAGAGTTTAGCGTGGGTATAATAAAGGTTATAAATAGTCTTATAGATCTGAGCCTTGAGATTAGAGCTAAGGAGGAGCTGCAATGATAATAACAGACTCATATCTATATCTATATCAGAGTTGTGTAGTTTATCGGCCCATGTGGCTTCGGCTTGGTCAAGATCGTCTTGAAGCTTCCCTAGAAGCATACTATAAATAGCTCGAATTCTAGTTGTGTCGAACTTAAGTATTTCTAGGAGAGGAATCTTATCTAACATAATCACAGGTCTTTTCAGAGTCAAAATTGCATTGAGTTGAATATGTTTAAAAAAATCACAGTTAGGGTTTTTTAAGTTTTTTTGAAGGTTCATAAATCTAGTGCTGGATTCCCCAACGAGAAAGTCTCCAACTGTAGTGATTCCCAGATTTTCCCATTTTTTTGTGCTACAGCATCATTAACTTGTTTAGGTAAAAGTGAAGACCGCCATAAAGGCGTATATCTAGTGAATTTAGGGATTTCCATATATTTCGATATTCTTGCCCATATTTTACCTGCATTGATGATCACTTTAAATTTCGTTTTTTTGAAATAGCTAGGTTCCAGTTGTCTAAGTAGGAGTCCTGGGGCTTCCACCCCTATTGATAATTCATAAATCGATGGTATTATTGTGCCTGCTAGATTCTCCGGCTGATTAGAGATGTTAAAGAGTGGAGCCATTTGCTGAAGGAGGGAAGCCCATAGGTAGAGCATGATATTTGGAGTGGCTAACCCTCCCCTTTCCTGTGGTAATGATAAATATCTCATTGACCTCCTGATTTTTCCATACTGCCACATATATTTAGCCATTTGTGACTCGAAGTTTCTTAATAATTTATCCTCAATAAGTAGGGGGATAGCACGAAACAAATATAATATTTTGGGAAGCATGTTCATTTTAAGATAGTTAGCTCTGCCAATTATTGACAAGTGTATGCCATTGACCTGAGTTAAATCTTGTTTTATTGTGGTTAGCAAAGGTCCGTAGTTTATTTTACATATATCATGAACCTTTGTGCTTATACAGACCCCAAGATACACAGCTGTTTCTGCCTTTCTGGGATCACTGAAATCTATATTCTCGGTGCATAGTATAATGGTTTTATCTTTATTGAGAGAATACCCAGAATATCTTCCAAACCTATGCGTGATTGCCTCTATTTCAGTGATTGCTTCCGTAGGGTCAGATGTTAGTACCGCCACATCATCCGCATATGCAAGTATTTTAGTATCAAAAGTGCCCGAGGTGATTGGTTTAATCAAGGGGGTCTGCATGAGTTGAACAATCAGAGGGTTGATGTATAATGCAAACAATAGCGGCGAGCATGGGCACCCTTGCCTTGTGCCTCTTGTTATCTTAACTATCCCAGATTCAATACCCATGACCTGAATCTTAGCTACTGGTTCTTTATACAAAGCTTTAATGAATATAGGCCCGCAATTATTTCTACCCAATATACTCCAAAGAAACTCCCATGACACCCTGTCGAAGGCTTTCTCGGCGTCAAGAAGGAACATCGACATCTGGCCTCCTGTCCCGGCCATGGCATCAAAGAGTGAAATCACTCTACAAGTGTGATCGGTAGTAGACCTGCCAGGAATAACGCCATGCTGCCAGGGGGAGACCAGATGTTCAATGACCCCTCCCAGCCGATTAGCCAGAATCTTTGCATATAGTTTGGAGTCAGAGTTTATCAAGGAGATTGGAAGGTAAGACGATGGGAGGTCCGCTGGTTTACCTTTTTTTGGAAATACAATTATGTTGGTCTCTTTCCATGAGTTTGGTAGACGGCCGCTCCACTGTATACCCATAAAGTGGTCATGTAGGAGTGGAGCAATTATATTACCCAAGATCTTATATAGTTCTAACGGGACTTTGTCTGGGCCGGCTGCCTTTCCAGAAGGAAGATCATAAAGGGCTCTCTGTACTTCTGCTAGGGTTATCTCATTTTTCAAATCTTTCCTTGTTACATTATTTAAAATCTTATCCCCTCCTGTATCAGCTAAGAATTCAGTAAGAAATAATCCTATTTCAGTGGACTTTGTGCCACTCCATTGGTTACCACTGGCTTACTTTCTCTTCACTCACTTTGGACTGATTCTTATTCAATGACTTTCCTTTCTCTTCTTGTTTAGTCCCTCCCCTATAACATAGCTTGGTTTTTATCCTTTTGTTGAATGACTTGTATCCTCCCACAGCTCACATCACAGAAGTACATTGTTCATTTTATTTTAGCATTCCATGGCAGTACATATGTTTTCTTGCAGGCAGGTTGCTCCCCACGCCACCACACAGCCGCCAGCTGCCTCGTACCTGCTCCCTTTCGCCCGCCTGTTTTCCCGCCATTTCCTGCTCCCTCCCGCCGCTGCGGCCCTGCCCCCCTGCCCACCTGCTCCCCATTGGCCACCCCGCCTCCCATCTGGTCCTCCCTCCCTATCCCCCTCTTATGGAGGGCGCACAGCGGCCGTGCAGTGGCCGCGTGCTGCTGGCACGCCGCTGGCGCGCTGAAAGCACCCCAAAGGCAAGCCTGTCTGCGCCTGTCCGCGCCTGGACCCCGCCCAGCGCCAGAACCCCTGGACCCCGCGAACGCCACAACACCAGACTCCGCTCCGACGCCAGCACCTTCTACGTACTCAGCGCTGGCCGAAACCACACCTGCTTCCAAGCCGCCCCGAAACGGACTCACGGACCTTATTCCTGCCACACCTGCAGCTTCACCTGTGACAGGGACATCAAAACTCCAAGGACTGGACCCAACCACCTCCGCTGCATACTCCTCAACACCCCCTCCGCACGCAAACACGCCGTCGAGCTCTGGGATCTGCTCAACACCTTCGCCCCAGAAGTGGCCTTCCTGACCGAGACCTGGTGGAACGACTCCTCAACACCTGACATCGCCATAGCCATCCCGGATGGCTACAAGATCACCCGCAGGGATCGCGCCAACAGAATCGGAGGAGGAATAGCCATCGTACACAAGTCCACCCTCAAGGTCGCCACCCACGCAGACGACACCCTCAACACCGCCTGCACTTGCGGATCCACACCGACCCCAACACCACCCACAGAGGAACATTCATCTACAGACCCCCGCACCCCGAGCTCAATTCAGCGACTCCATCGCCGACCTCGCCAGCACCCACGCACTTGCCTCCATGGACTACATCCTTCTCGGGGACCTGAATTTCCACCTCGAGAACAACAACGACGCCAACTCCGCCACCCTGATCGACAACCTCGCCAACCTCGGCCTCAGACAACTTGTCACCGCGCACACCCACGCCGCTGGTTACACGCTGGACCCCGTCTTCTCCACAGGCACCCACGTCACCTTCGACCACACCACCGAACTCCAGTGGACTGACCAACGCTGCATCCATTTCACCTTCAATAAATCAACCACGCACATCCGCACCCAACAGCTACCTCGCCGCTGCTGGAGCAAAGTCTCCGAAGACCCGCTAATCACCATCCTCGCCCAAAACCCACCCACCAACCCCACCAAACCAGACACCGCAGCCCGCAACCTCAGACAGCGGATCGACAACAGCGCCAACACCCTCACCCCACTCAAGAAATACTCCAACAACCACGCCAGCAAGAGAGCAACTTGGTTCACCGACGAGCTGCAGACCTCCAAACGCACATGCCGGAAACCCTAGAAGATATGGCTCCACGAACGCACTCCGGACAGCCACGCAGCCCACAAGGACGCCACCCGCAGACATCACCACCTCATCAGATTAGCCAAGAGATCCTTCTTTAAAGACCACCTGGATAACAACGCACACGACAGCAAAGAGCTTTTCAGCATCGTAAAGGAACTCTCCAACCCCAGCGCCAACGACATACCGCCCTCACAAGAACTGTGCAACTCACTGGCAATCTTTTTCCACCGCAAGATCGCTGACATCCATGACAGCTTCAACACCATGACTGCCCCGACTATGCCAGACCCCACCTCCCCTGTGAACACCACCAGCGCCAACGGCTTGACCTCCTGGTCCAACGTCAACGACGACGAGATACGCAAGGTCATGAACTCCATCCACTCAGGATCTCTGTCAGGCCCGTGCCCACACCACGTATTCAACAAAGCAGACGCTGCCATCATACCCCAACTACGGAAGGTCATCAACATCTCCTTCGAAACAGCGACATTCATGGAAAGCTGGAAACACGCCGAAATCAATGCCCTCCTCAAGAAGCCCAAGGTGGACCCCAAGGACCTCAAGAACTTCCGGCCCATCTCCCTGCTCCCGTTCCTAGTGAAGGTCATCGAGGAAATCGTCAACATGCAACTGGCCCACCACCTGGAAGACAACAACTTGGACCCGTCCCAGTCCGGGTTTAGACGAAACCACAGCACCGAGACAGCCCTCATTGCCGCCACAGACGACATCAGGTGTCAACTAGACAACGGCGAAACATCAGCCCTCATCCTCCTGGACCTGTCAGCCGCCTTTGACACAGTCTGCCATCGCACTCTAAAGACACGCCTCCTAGAAGCCGGAATCCAAGAGAAGGCCCTTGACTGGACCATGTCCTTTCTCTCCGGCAGAACCAACAGCGTCTGACTCCCGCCCTTCAGATCCGAGGCCACCGACATCATCTGCGGCGTTCCCCCAGGGCTCATCCTCAGCCTGATGCTGTTCAACGTCTACATGGCCCCCCTCGCACAAGTGGCCCGCCAACACAACCTCAATATCATCTCCTATGCTGACGACACCCAGCTCATCCTCTCCCTCAAGGACCCACACACCGCCAAAACCAACCTCCACGAGGGAATGAAGGCCATCGCCGACTGGATGAGGAACAGCCGTCTGAAGCTGAACTCGGACAAGACGGAGGTACTCATCCTCGGACCCACCCCCTCAGCCAGGGACGACTCCTGGTGGCCGACCACACTAGAAACAGCACCGACACCCACCGACCATGCACGCAACTTAGGATTCATCCTCGACTCCTCCCTCTCCATGTCTAAACAGGTCAACGCCGTCTCCTCCTCCTGCTACAACACCCTCCGCATGCTCCGCAGGATCTACAAGTGGATCCCGACCGAAACAATAAAAACGGTGACACAGGCCCTCGTCAGCAGCAATCTGGACTATGGCAACGCACTCTACGCAGGAATCCCAGCCAAACACCTACGACGACTACAACGCACCCAAAACGTCTCCGCTCGACTGATCCTCAATGTCCCCCGCTGCAGCCACTTCACCCCCCACCTGAGAGGCCTACACTGGCTCCCCGTCGACAAGAGGATCACCTTGAAGCTCCTCACCCACGCACAGAAAGCACTCCACAACGCCGGACCAGCCTACCTGAACAGCAGACTCAGCTTCTTCACCCCCACCCACCAGCTCCGCTCCGCCAGCCTCGCCCTCGCCACTGTTCCACGCATCCAACGAACAACCTCCGGCTGCAGATCCTTTTCCTACCTCGCTGCCAAGACCTGGAACACCCTCCCTACCCACCTACGGCAGACCCAAAACCTACATGCCTTCAGAAGACTCCTCAAGACCTGGCTCTTCGAGCAGTATCGGCACCCCCTCCCCTCAGCGCCTTGAGACCCTCACGGGTAAGTAGCGTGCTTTACAAGTACTCTGATTGATTGATTGATTGATTGATTGATTGATTGGTCTCTTTCTCTGTGCTGCTTCCTTTTTACATCCCTGCCACACATGCACACTGTATTGCTCCTCACCCATTCTAGGTCATCCATAAAAGCAAAGAAACAACTTTATCCAGGTTTGAAAAAGAGCAGACTTTATTGGGTTAGGTTTCTTTTATCGCCTGCTTTCCATATGTTGATGAAAGCCCAGGTTTCAACACACACACAGACAGCATTCATGGCCCTAGGTGAGGTGATACATCTGCTCCATGCACTGCTGCAGAAACCAGATGATCTGAACATTTGTTCTGGTTCAGAGTGCCTCTGTTCTATCACTTCCTCAGACAGCAGTAATGCTTCTGTTGAGCGGAATTCCAATTAAACAGTCTTTTTAATTTCTACTTATTGTTTCCTGCGTGAAATTTGAAAAAGAATCTATGTGTACACAGAATAAAATTATTAAATTCATTGTTTTTAGTTCCGAGGTACTTTAAGTATGTGCTTTCTTTGCTCCAGTGTTCTCATATTGTCTTTACCTTTTTAAACAAAACTTAACAAAGAAACATTGTCAAAGGCGATAGCTTAGCATTCACATTTAAAAAGTGAGACCTATTGGCTTTGTCAATACTTGTTTCACAAGATAATTGTTACAGGCGCAGATTCCTGGAGCAATTATTAAGTTGCTCTTTTAGAAAGGCTCAAATGCAAGTTCAGCAGTGTATTAATGAATGTCTCTTACTCACATACTCAACAAATTATTTGCCAAATGCTTTTGGTACAACTAAATGCTTGATCTGTGGCTTGCATGATATTCCGCAATGTGCAAATAGGATTTCAGCTAAATTGTTCTTGTATGAACCTTTGTTTCACCCTTTGGAAAGGTGTTCGGTGAATCATGGAGCTGGTGGGTGATATATTTATTTGCTTTGTGGATTTTATAGCAGTCTTCAACTTGGTTCAAAGACAAGTGTTGAAAAAAGAACTATCTTGAAGATCCCCTAAAGGGGTCTATCTATGTTAGTGTTATTGTACAGGTTGGCATCTCAAGAGGCTACAGTATAAATGTGTCTTTGGCCAAGCAATCTTCCGATTCAGACAATTTGGCCACGTCCATTGATAGTCCTTGCTAGTTCTCCCACACAAAAGAGAAGAAGTATCTGGTTAGCTAGTTGTATGCTGGAAATATAGTTTTCTTGGATTAAACCCCTTTTGGCTACAGAGGAAAACTGAGACCCTCCGAGAATATTTCCACACTAACAAACTACCAATGATTGGTAACAAAACGGTGGTCTTTGCTGCCATGGCCGGTGAAAGTAAGAGCGGTGGGGCGGTGGGGCTGGGTGGTGGGGGATTTCAACAGACGATGAGGGAAAATTATTTATTTATTTCATTTTCCTTCGTGGTCGTCTGTGGAATGCTCCCGCCCCCCCAACCCGGCCCACCGCTCTTAGCTGCACAGGCCTCTCCTCGGCCTTTGGAAGAAAGAAAGTAAAGTGTTAATTATGATTTTCTATTGTATGTTTGAAACGATGTAGCAGTATATACATTTAGCAATAATATTTAATAGGTCAAGCATGGTCTTTCCATTACATAGAGTAAACAAATTCTAAAGGCATTAGCAGGGATTCTAAAATGTAAACTTCGGTATGGTAGCTTTTTCGTTTTTCCTTTCATTAATGCAATCATTGGATATTTAGAACAAACCTGCCTGGATATGGAAGTGAGCTAATGTTTCCTAATACGAAAATACATTTTAGGCTACTGAGAGGAATGTTCTGTCAAGCACAATTTCTCTAATTATCTCGATAAAATGTATTATCTTCATGAGAGGACTCAAAGAATATACCCGGGAAAAACTTTTATCTCAAAGCATGAAAAATGCTGTGCAAAGAGGCTTAGGGTTTTGCAGAATTTGAATGGACCAATAAGGAATCTTTAGCATATGTTCGACGTACCTTATGGGTCTGAGCTTAGGAAAAGAGAGAAGACAGGAATGACCTAGGGTAAACACAGGGCTCATCATTTTGTAAATCATAAGGTCTCGTTTGCAATTAATCTGATTTTTCCAGAAGCCAAAATACGAACAGGAAAATTGAAACGGACAATTGTATTTGATTACAGGTAGTGAACCAAGCTCTTATGTAGAGAATAAAGAGCCAAAATTGACAAAGAAAATATATACAATAAGCTTGATTGCTTGACTCTGCGTTTATATTTGGACTGATGTTTATTTTTCCATTGCAATATATGTATTCGCAGTATTAGTTTTTAAAGCATGAAACTCGTAATGGAGCTGATGCTGTAGTAGTTGAAATTAAATTGGAGTCGTTTTTTTCTATTATCTTTGAAAAATGTGAAATGAGACATATTGTGATGAACTGCTCGCTATGTTGAAACGTGTAATGGTTTTATCCGTTATTGACGTTTTAGCCTAAATAAACTTGAAGTTGAAATAAAACATATCAATTAGGCAGCATTTTATAATAATCTTTTGAAATGATAAAGGATATGAACATAGTACTCTTGTACCTGGTGAATATGAAAATTAGGTACATATGGTAAAATGATGGTGCTGGTGGCAGGATTTATCAAAGTGTGCAACCTGGGTACTGAGTGGTAACCTTATGGCTGAGCTAAGAGATGAGTGTAAGAATGTGCAGTCTAGTAGTTGGGTGTGGGTGGAGCTAGGGGGCCAGAGGAAGAGGAGGAGTAACGGCAGGAAGGGGGTTAGATAGAGTAGGGACAGGGATGAGAGAGGAAGCAAGGAATAAAGCTCCTTATAAACCTAAGCACGTGTCTGTCATTATTAGAAGCAAGACACTACAACTGGCGACGAGGGTGGGATGGTGCTGTCTGCCACCCCTGAACCCCTGGAAGGAAGAGCCCTGTCCCGAGCGGAGCACAAGGAACGGTCGCCGTCGCGACACGTGTGCCCCTGCTGAAGTGGCCGCCCAGAGTGAAAGGCCAGCGGTATTTGCCCCTGCTCCGTGAGCTGTCGCGTAGAGCCCTGCTGAACCAGTGCGGTCGAGCGCTGGATGCGTTTGAAGTGAAGCGCCGCTGCGCGCCAAAAATCGGGTGCTCACCCCGTATGCGTGGAAAACAGCATGCGACCAAAGAAGCGAGGTCGGGAGCCTACCCCGATCCTACCTGGTTGCTTCAGTGCCCTAGGAGCGTCTGCGACATCGCTGGGGCATCGGTGCATGAGAGAGCCGGCTGCTGGTAATTGCCGAGTAAGTCCATGTGAGTTTGAGGAGAGCCTGGAATGAATAAAACCAACTCTCGTGGAGGACGAGATTCCTGGACTGGCGGCCATCTTAGAATCAGGCAACCTGGGAGATATCCCCTGTGTGAAATCCCTGAGCGGCCATTTTGAGGTCAGGCAGTGCCAAGAACTAACAAACCCTCACTAATGCAAGAGTGAAATTACAAACAAGCACGAGTAAGTGCCAGAGTGAAATAACAAACAAGCACGAGCCAATACAAGGGTAAAATAACAAACAAGCAAGAGAACAAGCACGAGCAAATGCAAGAGTGAAATAACAAACAAGCACAAGCCAATACAAGAGTGAAATAACAAACAAGCACAAGCAAATGCAAGAGTGAAACACAAACAAGCATAAGTAACTACAAGAGTGATATCGACAAGCACGTGCAAAGAAACAAAAAGGGACAGAGGCTCATTGCAAAATGGCAGTCTCCCCGCCCCGGAACAATGAAGGTGCAGCAGCAACCACACCAATCACAACTGGGATGTCACATCTGCACCCTCCGGAACCGTTGACTCTGATAGCGGGAGGAGGCATGGGCCCCAGATGGCAGGAGTGGTTCGAGGACTTTGAGGACTATATTAAGGGATCAAGAGTCACGGGAGATGAGGACAAACCGATCACACTGCGCAATCTTGTTGGGAAAGAAGTTAGCAAGTTGATCAAAGAACTGCCGACAGCAGACACAGGAGCGTATGATAAGGTGCGAGATGCTTTAAATAAGAAATTCTTACACAAAAGAAATTTGGATTATGAACGGTACATGTTTCACCAAGCTCGTCAAGAAAAGGAGGAATTGATGAGCACCTTCATAGCGAGGTTACACCGACTGTCTCGATATTGTGAGTTCGACACATTTTCAACGGAGGCTGCCATCAGATTGCGAATAATTGATGGCTGCCAATCAGAGACGCTCAGAAGGCGGCTACTACGGAAGAGCCATAATCTCGACGAGATCGAAGAAATGACTCGAGTGCATGACCAAGCAGAGGGGCATGCCAAAAGAATGGAAACAGGACGTGGTGAAAGGTAGGAACAAGTATGTCCTCTGCAGGCCAATAACTCTTGCAGACATTCGAGAGATCGACGGCGAAGATCCAGACCGTCATCCCGTCACCAGTATGCTAGGCGCGGATGCCAAAAGTCTGGCCGTGGAGATAAGAAACGAGACCGCCCTCGAAAGTGCTATAGGTGTGGATATGACTTCCCACACACAGATGGTTGTCCTGCAATGGGTCAGCAGTGCCGGAAGTGTGGGAGACAAAATCACTTTGAGGCGCTGTGCGGAGACTATCGCAAAGAAAAAATGAATGAAATAACCAGGTCTTCTCGCCCTGACACAAGGCGACATCATGCGAAGGCAGTACAGGATTGGCCCAAATCATCCTCCGGTTCTTCGCACTCCAGCAGAGACTCTCGTAAGTCGCAATGAATGAAAAGGTCACCGTCTAGACAGTCCAGATCGGCATCTCCGGAATCAGAATACACGGATGAATATGTCAGCATGGTAGCCGATCCAGATCAGTTGAAGAAATATCCCAGACTGGATATCTGTGTGGGAACTCATGCAACCAAGTTTGTATTGGACAGTGGGGCGTCACTGAATTATATCCCTGTGACTGAGTACAACAAAATGAAGCCACCCACCCCTTAAGCCCGGCATGTATCAGAGTCTTCACGTGGATGTCAAAGAAGCCTCTTCCCTGTCTGGGAAAGTTTGCAATGACACTCAAACACAAAACCACCTCTGTGCCAGCATACATTCATGTGATCGAAGGCACGGAAGCTGACTGTCTCCTCAGTCTACCCACCGCGGAGCGCCTTCGGCTAGTTGAAATTTTATACAGAGTCAGCGATGATCCAGACATTATACATAAGTTCCCTAAGTTATTCACTGGGCTTGGAAAGATGAACAAATGTCAGATTTGACTACATATTAATGAGCAAGTACTCCCTGTAGCGCAACATCCCAGGCGGGTACCTTTTCACCTTCACAAGCAGTGGAGGATGAAATTCAGGAGCTATTACAAACAGACATTATTGAACAAACAAACGGTCCAACACCATGGGTGTCACCTGTGGTCATCGTGCCAAAGAAAGGGACACCCAAAAAGGTGCGCCTATGTGTGGACATGAGGCTCCCCAACACTGCCATCGAAAGGGAGCGTCAACCAGGACCTCACTTGAGCAACATGATCTCATCATTAAATGGCGCGCAAGTCTTTTCAAAACTCGACTTAAATAAAGGATACCATCAGCTGGAACTGCATGAAAAATCGCGCTACATCACAACATTTGCCACTCACTTGGGGTTATTTCGATACAAACGACTCAGTTTTGGTATCTCTTCTGCCGCGGAAATTTTCCAAAAAGCCATCCGCCAGACCATTCAGCACATACCAAACACACTGAACTATAGCGGTGATATCTTAGTCTATGGGTCAAATGTCCAGGAACATGACACAGCATTGGATCGGGTGTGTCATGCCCTTTTAGAAGCCAATCTTACCCTTAACAAGGACAAATGCGAGTTCCATCAATCCACTCTTAAATTCTTTGGACATGTATTCTCTGGAGCCGGGATGAAGCCCGATCCTGAGAAAGTGATAGCACTAAATGACACCAAGAGTCCGCAAGACGTGAGTGACATTCGATCTTTTCTGGGCATGGCGAGTTACTGTGCCAGATACATAAAGGATTACGCCACCATAAGTCACCCGCTACGGGCTCTTACAAAACAAGGACATCCATCAGTCTGGACCCCCCAGTGTGAGCAGGCGTTTCAAGAAATCAAACGAGCTGTTGAGTCAGCGGATAACCTGGCTTTTTTCAGCCCCAAAATACACACAGAAATAACGGTTGATGCCAGCCCGGTGAGACTGGGTGCAATACTGGCTCAGTTTGACAGCGAGACAGACCAGAGACGTATTGTGGCTTAGGCCAGCCGCAGTTTATCGGACACGGAAAAGGCGTATTCCCAACCTGAAAAGGAAAGTCTTGCGGTTGTATGGGCATGCGAGCACTTCCATGTTTTTATTTATGGCAAACATTTTACCATGGTGACTGATCATCAGGCGATCGTCACCATCTTTGGAAATCCCAGAGCCAAGATGCCACCTCAAATTGAGTGCTGGGGTTTGCGTCTGCAGGAATATACCTATACAATAATACACAAGCCAGGGAAATCAGCAAATCCTGCTGATTACATGTCGAGGCACCCTCAAGCATCTCAAGCCTCAGGTCCATCGTTAACTGAAGAGTACATCCATTTCGTAGTGGACCAAGCCAGGCCACCGGCGGTTCCATTAGAAGCAATATGTGAGGCCACCAGGCAAGATGACATCCTTCAAAAGGTGATGTGTCGATTGCGAACCAATAGGTGGAGACATGACAGCGAGGAGGAAGGGCAAGACCCTCAGATCCGCCAAGTGATGCAGGCTTTCAGACATGTAAGTGAGGAACTATCTGCTACCTCAGAAGGGCTCTTACTGAGAGATCAACGGATTGTCATCCCGAGACAGCTGTGGCAGGGTGTTCAATTTGGCCCACGAAGGTCACTGTGGAGTTGTCGCGATAAAAAGAGCGCTCAGAGAGCGAGTGTGGTTTCCGATGCTTGATCCTATGGTGGAGCTCACACTGAAGGACTGTCCCCAGTGTCAACTGGTCAGCCACGGAAATCCTCCAGCTTCTCTACAAATGACCAAATTACCGAGCGGGGTATGGCAGGAACTTGCCATGGACTTTTATGGACCCCTTTAGTCAGGCAAATATGTCCTGGCAATAATGGATGAATAGTCAAGATTTCCGATTGCACAGTTTGTAGCATCCACCAGTGCCGCTAGCACCATAGCCGTATTGGATGAAGTGTTTGCTGCTTGGGGTGTGCCTGAGGAACTCAAGACAGACAATGGCCCTCCTTTTAACAGACATGAGTTTGGGGAGTTTGCCAAGCACCTCAACTTTAGGCATCGAAAAGTCACCCCTCTATGGCCTCAGGCCAATAGCACCATAGAAAGGTTTATGGCAACTTTAAAAAAGACTTTTCAACAAGCCACTGTAGACAAAAAGGACTTTCCAGTGGCTCTCAAGGAGGTCCTGAGAGCGTATCGAACGACACCCCATGCCACCTCAGGAAAGTGTCCTGTCACACTTATGTTAGGGCGACCATTCAGAACGCGGATCCCTACCTGGGAAGGAGCCCTGCGACCAGTGTCACCCGCACGAGCCCATCAGGAGGTAGTGGTGTCTGATCAGGCAGGCAAGAACAAAATGAAGTCCTACGCTGATGTTCTGAGAAGAGCCAGATCGCCATCCTTTCGTGAGGGGGACTGTGTAGTGGTTAAGCAGGAACAGCAGAGAAAGACGGACTGCAAGTTCAGAGTTGAACCATTGATGATCACTCAACAGAAAGGTACGATGGTGACTGCAGAGTCCGAGAACAAACGGATCACCAGAAATGTGTCACATTTCCAACGGTGTGCTCCAGCTATGAAAGAGGCTCTCAACAAGACAATTGAACAACCGAATACTGAGAGGCCCGATCATGCAGCTGCAGTGCAGAGACCTGAAACTCAAGGAGAAGCTGTTTCTGAAGGTAGAGGTGTGGACCTCCGACCTTGACGAAACATTCAACGACCTGTACGACTGATAGAAGAACTATGACCAAGTCAGTTTGTTTCATTTGTTAACAAAGGGGGAGATGTAAGAATGTGTAGTCTACTAGTTGGGTGTGGGTGGAGCTAGGGGGCCAGAGGAAGAGGAGGAGTAACGGCAGGAAGGGGGTTAGATTGAGTAGGGACAGGGATGAGAGAGGAAGCAAGGAATAAAGCTCCTTATAAACCTAAGTACGTGTCTGTCATTATTAGAAGCAAGACACTACAATAAGGTCCATAGGAAATGTAATAGGATTGTAGGAAATAATCCACTAATGAGTATTCTTATGTTTAATTAATTTAGAAAAAATAATTTTGGCCATGAACGAGGCATTGTGGTCAGTGAGCAAAGAAGAGAGGCAGGTGGACTGGACAATATGACCAGTGATAGAGGCAAAGTCTGTTGGTTACTGACCAGGGCAGAGTGACAAGTGAATGAGGCACAGTGATGGTAAATAAAGCGTAGTAATACATTAATGAGTTATGGTAACCAGTAAGTGAAACTCCATTTTCTGCCAGAGAGGCAATGCTAAGCAAATGGTGAAGACCAAGTAAAATTAGTAGAATGTGTAGTGAATAATGCATGGTGGTAAGTGAATAGGAGTGTGGGCAGAAATGATAACTAGTCAGTGAGGCACAGGAAGTCAAATGGAGCAGTAATGTCATCAATGATGTCATCTGATATGTCATCAGGGATGTCATCAATGATTTAATTTAACATGTCATGAGTGATGTAATATTTGAGGTCACAAGTAATGTATGACGGGCGCAAGTTATAGTTAGTCAGAATATCTAAATGGCATATTTCTGTGGGTTTTCAATTTTTAAATGTTACTTCCTATCTCCTTTCAATGCCTAAGAATAATGTCTCTTTCACCCTTATTTTGTTTCAGTAAATTTCAGCTTTTTCTCAAAGTAAGCTAAGATCTTATTACCAGACCTAATTATAGTGATAATGTCACCGAACCTTTGTTATTTTCAGTGATTATTTAAAGTTGAGCATATGGCCAGCCCCTTCAGGCAACCTGTGCCCAACTCCCCGACTGCTCATGGCCTCCCTGTAGGCCTTGCACCCAAACCACCTGCAGGCCCCCAACCATCTGCTGTGCATGGCCTTTGGCTCCCAACCCACACCAATGTAACAATGTGGGTTAATAGTTGAGAAGGATGTGTGTTTTTCTGAAGTGATTTGTCTGCAACCTACTACTTCAGGGAAGCAAGTAACCTATTGTAGGACTTGACACTCTCATGGTAGGGGAGGCAGAGCAGTCCAGGGCATGCTCAGAAGAACTAATTTCAGCTAGTTTCCCAGTCTGCAGATCAACTACTAACAACACCCAATAAACCATTGTGCATCCAGTGCCTTCATGTATTAAAAAGAAAAGTACTTTATTATGCACACACATTAATTTACAAATAATAGCAAGTAGGCAGGTGTAAATACCTATGGTGACACCCATAGGGAGCACTGAACCCTAAGAACATCAAACTCCACACTTGTACTGGATACACTATCGGTTATCAAAAGGCAGATTTACAGACTTTGCCAAGGTGTTACTACATTCATGAAAGCAGAACCATATCATAACAAACCAATGTAACACCCTTGAAACTGCTAGGAATAATACCACTTTACAATGACATACATAAAAACTTGCAATGAAAATCAATAAAACGTTCCCATGACCTTTATTTAGGCAAATAAAGCATCATTGCCAATTTCAGCATTATCAATTAAGCCTGACAATTTCTATAAAATATAAACATTCGTTTTTTTAATCTTTTCAACAAACTGCTCGCCAAGCCTTAAAACCAACCAACAAATATGCCCCTCACATAATCTGTAGGCAAAAACTCAAACTGAAGAAGTGCTTGAAATGGTCTAAAGTTTCTCCTGGGGTCACCAATTTTACCCCCTTGAAGACTTAGTGTGACCTTTACAAAAACTTGAGTTTGTAATGGGTCCTAAAGCTACACTCCTGGCAGCTCCTTCTCACTCTGGGATCATCAGTGATGTAATCAATTATGTATTTGAACATGTCATGAGCGATGTAATATGTGAGGTCTTAAGCAGTGGTGGGAGTTAAAAATATTTTAGCTAGCATTTTCACTGAACTATACTGTCACTTAAGCCTTTGTGTTTTTCAGTTTTTTTTAATATAAACGAATGTAATTTTACCATACCTAACTATTTCATGTAATAGATAATAGTTCCATAATTATCTCTGTACTAGGAACCAAGTACCCCACTATAGGGCTTAACTCTCTGAGGCAAGTGAAGCACAGCAGCCTAAGGCTTACTCAGGGCAGGTGGTGAGGGCTAGTAATCTACATTTACTGGCACACAAAAATAGCACTCAAAAACTCATTGACCAGTCATTGTTTTTGTTTGAAAATGGGAACAGTATATTTATTTCACACACTATTAAATGCTACACATTGAATTACATATATACTCATCAGGTAGATTGAAACACCATTTGTGACACTCCTATATCACACTTGACCCCTTGTTGGTCATGATCCCCATAATCACAATACCCCAACCTATATCAGATGCGGCATCACAATTTGAGGTGGTGTTCCTTTAAATAAAGTAGACCTACTGGCTTTGTCAAGGGGTTAGCACATCAATATATAAGACAAGCCTCTTGGGTTTGTGAAATGAAATGAAAATGAATTAAATAAAATGAGGATTTTTATAGAGCGTGTGTTTGCTGTGGCGTCTTAGCTCTAGCTGTCGTAAATCTGTGTAAGGACCGTGGTAATCGGCTTAGGTGTATAAGCTGATAGGCATGGTTTCAAGGCCTTTCTGAACAGTAGCAAATTGCTTTGCTTTCTGAGACTGATGGGCATCGTATTCCATAGTTTAGGTGCCAGGTGCAGGAAACTTCTGCTACCCCACTTTAACGTCCTGATCCTTGGGACTACCAACAGAGAGGCTAATACTGATCTAAGCTCTTGTTGTGGAGTATAACGCCTGATATGATGGTTGCGGTAGGTTGACCCAGTCCCATGCAGGGTCTTATGCAGGATGCACAAGGATTTAAAATGAATCCTTGCCTGGACGGGTAGCCAGTGCAGGTTTCGGATAGCTTGGCTTAGGGGGCTGAAGTTTGGAATTTTAAGGAGTATGAGAGCCGCCGCATTCTGAAAGATCTGCAGTTTGCGTCATACGCTCCTCTTTGCTCCCAAATAGAGGGTATTATAATAATCAATTTTGGAAAGTACTAACACAGTAATGACTGTCTTTCTGAGGGCCATGGGGATAAAAGGTAAAATCTTATGAAGAACCTTTAAAGTGTAAAAGCATGAGGAGGTAGTATTGTTTACTTGGTCAGATAGAGAGAGCTGGTCATCTATTTTGACCCCAAGACTTTTAACTTGCTTAACAGGCAAAGGGCAGGACCCTGCTACTTCTGGCCACCAAGTAGAGTTCCTAATGGAAGTATCTTTCCCAAACATGACCACTTCAGTCTTTCCGGTATTTAATTTTAAACAATTGTCCGACATCCAGGTAATAATGTGACTCATGCAATTATTAAAATTAAGTGCCACTTCTTCAGGTTTGGATGTTAAGGAGACAACTATTTTTGTGTCGTCATGGGAGCGTATGAGTTTGGTTAGTGGGGTGACATAAACATTATAGGGTAGGGGAAGTGATGATCCCTGAGGGACACCACAGGGCAGTGCAGGTGTTTGGCAGGTGGTCACCACCTTAATAAAACAATAACCACATACTAGGATTTGCCATTAAAACCAATGGAACAACTAATCACACTTTAAATATAATCAAAAAATTCAGCCATAGAACTAAACCACAAGGTGTACCTGCACTCCTGAGCTGTAGAGGGAAAGCTCCAGCTCTAGAGTGCTTTGAAAATAATGAGAACACTCTCCTCGGGGTGATTAATTTAAAAACCCAGAAGAATTATGAGTAGTTTTTGGTGAATATTTCTAGGTGTCTGCTGTGTCTTCTGCAGCTTCTTACAGCACTTCAGCGGTACATTGGTGCTATTCCCTGCCCTCATTAGAGCACCACAAGTGAAGAGAAATGGACCAACAAGCCCTTGCTGGGCTTTATGGGTCGATCCCTCACCAGAGCATTGAACAATAGTGCAATAAGCTGCTCTTTGTCAATGCGGCTTCGCGCTACATTGTGTCTTTTATTGGGGGTTCCCTGCTCCTGCCTGAGGCTCCAAGATTCTCAGTTTATGTTGGGGCTGTGCTTGTAGCCCATTCCACACTGCCCCTCCATCTCCCCACCTGGCCGCCGCTGCTCTTTGTCCCTGGCGGGAGCAGGAATCTCCATTCTCCCTGCTCACTCCAAATAGTCAAGGATTGTCTATTACAGCGGTTGCACCGCTCCCCCTTCCTGCTACTTTTCGGACCCATAGATTGAGTCACACGTCCCATTCGACGGTGCGCCTGGGCCCTGTGGCAGACGCACAACCTCCCATATGTAAAAAAAAGAAACTGAATGTGCAGGATGCCTGCGTCCTTGCCCACCCCAATGAGCTTTGGTTGGCCTTCTGTTTTTACTTAATTACAACTGTACACAGTACCTCAACAATATTTGTTTGCATTTTGTCCTGTAGGTACCTCTGGGACATTCCTACAAATCCTAGGGGATCAGGGGATCCCCACCCTGTCCCCATATATCTTATTTTTCTTGTCTTCAGGACTGAGGATCGAGGCCCCAACATATTTGCTAATGTGAGGCAGCCAATCAAATTTTACCTTTTGATTGGCCAGTCAAATGGTAATCTAGTGTCTCTATATATCTATAAATTCTGAACCCTAATTTCTCAAAAAATGCTTAACAGATTTACACCAAATCAAAAAACCATGCTTTTTGACAAAGCTCTAGCTGTTTGCAAATTTGGTGAAATACTGTTAATCCGTTTTGACTGTAGGTGTGTCTACACTTTCTATGGAAAATTGCATGGGGCAAACCTGATAACAAACGTGATAATAAATGCAATAGTTTTCATACAGGTAGTCCTGCCCACAATACAGACACCCGTGCATGGGTCCCTGTCTTGGCACTAGGCAGCAGCAAGTGAACCAGTGCGATATCTTTGGAAATATGCCTCCGTTCAGTTTTCTACCATTCATGCAATGCAGCCAGCGTCTTTCCTTGCTACCCAGCAGGGCAAAAGGGTAAGGTGATGTGATATTTTGGTGGAAATGTCAGTTAAAATGGAACATTTTAAACTAAAAAGACACTGAAATTCAATAGTTGTAGTTTACTAAACGAACTTTAACTTGCACCATTGCCATGCACAGTGATGGAACGTCAGATGTCATCAGTGATGTTACCAATGATGCCATAGAACATAACATGAGAGATGTAACATGTGAGGTCTTAAGCAGCGTATGGTATGGGTGCAAGTTATAGTTACTTCAGAAAATTATAACTAGTAAATCTCAGTGCTTTTCAAATTTTTTTTTTAACTATGCCAGCTTTTTGCCATGCATGGTGTTAGCCACATCAAAATATAAATAGTTGTTGCTTTATACAAGGCAGACCTACTGGCTTTATCAAGTGATTGCTATATCAATGTATAAGGCTTGCCTATTATCTTAGTCAAGGAGTACGCACATTACCACTGGTAATAGGTAGGGAAAATATATCAAACCTAATACTTACCTATATCTAAGGGCGTAATGCAGAACATGGTCTAAGTGTTCCTAAAAACAATATGGCTGCCTTTAACTTTAGTAAAGGCAGTCACTAGCCTTTCCCATAGTGTCTTGTCATTGCTGTATTCCGCAGTACTGCCACAAAATACTGCAACATTTTGCAGAACTACTATGGCAACAGATATCACTAAGTTAAAGTGCTTTGCCACCTACATATGCGTAATACCCAAAATTATCATCTGCACTCCATCATATCTAATTCTGTCAAATTTTATGTAAATTTGCTCAGCTGTTTTTGCTCATGCAAGATACAAATGTCTATAGAAAACTTCTTGGTGGAAAAACGCATTTTGGGAGCCCCCTTTTGACTTTGCAACCCACTGACAAATCACCACAACACTTTCCATCCTCTGCCAATATAGAAAAATCTATAGATATGGAAAGTTTTGTACAGATTCATCAAAAGGGGGTAACGTTATTAGCGACTAAAATTTAGAAGAATTCCTATACCTGGGAATCCTAAATATAACTACATAGTGGTTGCCACCACTCTGTAATATGAATTGTAATTTCAATATTAAGATTAACATTAATATTACAATTACTATTACTAATGATAATTATGTTGGCATTAATGTTAATATTATTATGAATATTAGTATATATGCATATTTATGTAAATATAATATATCAATATATAAACGCACATACATACATGTCTCCAATGTAAGACACAAACTTTAAGTAAGACAAGTAAACTAATTGTTATTCTTGCAAAGACATATAAATGCTTTAACCCCTTAAGCGCTGCCGTCGGCCAACGGTCGTCGCGAGCACTACCTTGCCAGTGCTGCGCAGGACTGTTGGCCGACGGGCCAGCGCTCGTTATTCGAACGTTCAGCACTGGGTGCTGAACGTTCGACGCAGCTAAGAGGTTAAACAATTCAGAATCAGAAACCATTCAAAAGTTATAACTTGCATTGGACTCGGTGCAAGTCAATTACGAAGAATGATCTCTTGATCACTCAGAAGTTGACATTAGGAGTTTACTCCAAAACCTCGGAGTCAGGTCTACATTACTTTTAGACAGGAAAAGAAAACCAAAAGCAATAGAGAATGATGTGGAATAATGTGTCTTTGTTTAAGCAGGCCACCTAGAGAAGAATGAAGTCTGTAACCGAGGTAAATCCTGAGACGCTTGCTACTTTGAGGCCTTATGCAATTGCGACATTGATGGATTGCCCTTTAAAGAGAGTGAAAGAAGCCCTGATGGTTTCAAAGGCTTTGCATTCTTAATACTTGCTAGTCGTGCAGGTTAGACTGTTTCTAAAATGATTGCCACATCCCCACCCCAGAGCACCTTGCTTTTTCTGAAAATGATCATCCAGGCATAGCCTTGACAAGTGTGAGAATAACACTATTATATTCTAGACTCTCTGATAACCAGATGAATATGCAGGTCAGGATCATGAGCCAATATGAATTTGCATTGAGTCTGTTTGCAGTAAGTAAGGAATAGAATGGAAGCAGCACCTTTCTACACTTAGCCACTTTTTATCTGGTGTTGAGTGGCAGACTGATTATGGGGTTAACAGGCGCAGTGGGCGTCACCCTACCACCCTGGGCGAGAAACAAAAGTATTCGATAAAACACTGAGCAGCTAGCAATAAATTGTGCTTACTGCTCGGTTTCAATATTGCCTAATTCTGTATTTTTGTGGGGACTGGGGAGCAGGATGGCCCCAGGGTCCTGCAAATGCGTTGACTGGGTGAGAAAGACCTGTGGACATAAGTCAGGGCAGTGATGACACACTCGTGGGCGTGGTGTGTGTCACTGCCAGTAACATATTGTTATTTTGGGTGGAATTTAGTTGGTCCAGGGGACGGGGCAGGCCATTTGGAACAATGTAGGAGTGGGTGTGACAGTGACCTTTGCCTCCTTCACTTCTACCCAGCAACCCCTATTGATTATCTTGTTTAGGTGTGCTGAGGCCTGGCGGAGGAGTCTTGTAGGTTTCTTCCAGTTTAAGCTACTGAGTTCATGTGTGTGTGTCCTAGTAGTCCCATCACCAGGCATCGGGGAGAATACGTCAGGTGAGTCTTACGTGAAGACAATCTGGTTGCCTGTTTCTGTAATGTTCGGTCTTTCCAAGTACAAGCGCTTAGAGACCTATTGGTGATAACGCGCTATATAAATTGAATAAATAAATTGAATAAATACATTTCTTGTGCCAGTCAGAATTTTATGTGTTTGGTGTTTCTACAGTCTATATTTTTTATATTTATATATAAAATAGCTCAAGCATGCCTTGTCCCTTGTCCTTAAGTGTTCTCAGGGAAAGGTCAGAGAGGGCCTGTAACTTCATCAGTCCCCGGCTTCCCGCATTGTGCTGGTCTCAATCGTGCACTGCCTAATATCTAGGTTACTTATGTTAGCTTCCTGCAGAGTTTGGCTTTCTACGGCCTCTTTCAATAAAGTGCTTCAAGAAATAATGAGCTCCAATCATTAAGCCTGAACAGGTGTGAGAGCCAGCCGTGGCACTCAGCAGCTGACCATTCCATGGCACGCAGTCGGATCCAGAATAACCGCAAATAAATGAGTTACACAAGAAAGTCTACCCAATTGTGGCTCACTGTTCTGAATTAGCAGGATAAAAATGTGCTTTTCATTCCAGCCAGTGCTTTAAATGAGGCGGTGCTGTCCGGTACGGAGTACCAGCACTTTTTTATTTTAAGACAGAGAGTACCGGCACTTCTCAAGAGAAAAGCTATACTTTTAATTGGAGAGTACTGGCACTTCTCAAAAACAAGCAGGTACTCTGGTACAGAGTACGTGCACTTCTATTTTTCCATTTCAAGCACTGATTCCAGCGCTTAATGTTGGTGGAAATAGACCCTCCTAATGTGCAGGAATCGAGTGCCTCACGAAGCTGTTGGAACTCGGGTGAAAGGCTTCACTCGGGAATTTAAAATAGAGTTTAAACTACTGCCTGCCTATCAACATATACAAACATTTCACACTTGTAGACCTGATTTCAGGGAAATGTATTTACTTTTTTAAAGTTTATATTTGGTTGTGTGTTGTCTTGTGGTAAGTTCAGACCTCTGGAAGGAAAGGAGGAAAGGAGCTCACAGCTTGATTGTAGGAAGATGAGTTAGATCCCAATCGGGTTGGCACAGATCCTCAGCACACAAGGCGCCCCCAGCAAATTGTTTAGGCATCTCAGAGATTCAACCCCTATCTATTAGGTTCCAAGACTGATAGTATAGCCGAGTGAGCAGCTGGGCCCTGCAGGTTTGTATGGGCTTTAACCAATACACTGCTAATGTGCTTAACTTGTGTGGTTCTGAAATTCTGGACCCCGCTATAATATGGTACAGAGGCCCAACACTCGTGTCACAAAATATCATCGTACCATGACGAATTTGGTATCGGCAGACCGGTAATGATTAGGACAATATCCCTATGCTTTTGCGTATCGATTGAGTGATGCTATCACCCTTAAATCATGGTTTCCGTCTCGAACCCTCGGACTCCATTTTGTAAACGGCATTCATCTTGTGGCTTGCCCTCATATAGTCAATTGATTAAGGCCGAGTTTGATCTGAAAGGACACGTCCACCTTAGCTGACTTCCCCATGACCTGGCCGAGCTGACTCCCCTGCCTCCAGCCAAACCTGCTCAGGCAGTTCCTCGCCCAGTGGCCGAGTAAGATAGCATCAAGGCACAACATGCCATAAACCATTCACTACATACAAACCATGTTATCCACACACATACACCTGCCCATGTTTCTTGTTTATGGCCGGTTTTACGATGAGGAGGTGCCCGATTTTATTGGGGTTTCATCGATATCTGATGGTAGTTCTGGGCCGGGCTGGGTCATCTATCACAAACTGGACATCTAAAATGTGGTTTTGCATCATGACTTTGCTTTTTCAGTGTTTTGGAATATGTGTATGACCGTATTGTAAACCAAAGAATTCTTGCCTAGAGCATATATTTTAGTATAAAGGGAGAAGGCTTGTTCTGTAAAAACGAACAGTCTCCTGAGAATCTACATCCCGTGCTGTTGTACTTCTAGGACACTTGTTACTTGGTTGCAGCCAATAAAGCGCGATCTTTGACTTCACCTAGAAGACTCTGTGTTTCTGTGGTCCGGAACAGGGAGAACTCAGAGGTCTTTGGGTGTTTTTCGCCTGGCACCACCGGGTTCCTAAAAACCCGGCACCTCAGTTGGCGCCCAACTCGGGGCGGTATCAAGCGGTGACGGTCCAAGCCAGATGTTCGTGAGGAGCTTCGTGTGAAAATTCCAGAGGACGGCCAGCCACTTCAGCGACCCCTGTATGTCGACGTGGTTCCGAAGGTCTTTGCTGCGAGGTTCCCCGCGTCCCGATGGCTACGAAGGACTGCTGCCCTGACTATCGCCCTGTTTTGGACCCAGTGATCCTTGGTAGAGCGAAACGATAGACGAGTCTTCTAGTGACGTCATCGATCATCAATACTTCAGTTAAGTATAAGTGGAGCGTCTCCCAGTCCTTAGTTTGATTCTTAGTTTTGGTATCCTTGAGATACACCTTGTTTGGAACTTGCAAGCACCAAAACCAAGGGATTTGTGTATTCACGAAAATATCGTATTCGATAATCCTTTGAAGTTTGAAGCTAGACTAGTGAGCAAAGATGCCTGGTCTTAGCAGACTTGGAAACTTGTTTTGTCTTGGTTGTAGTAAGGACTCCCGATTAGAGGATTCGTGTCCGGTTCCTCCGATTGGAACTCCAACATATGAGCTCTATATAAAGCATGGAGTAGGCCCTATCACATATAATGAAGTGTGGATAAAATACACCAGAAAGGATGGTGTTTTAAAATGGACGCAGAAATTTTAGATAATCTCGAGGTTAAACTGTTTAAGAAGAAAGCCCGGCCGGCGATGTTTGACTCTTTTCGCCTATGGCGCAAAGAAGCCAAACAGAAAGAAATGAAATTAGCAAAGAAAAATAAAAGAGGTATGTCAATGGTGCAAGCTGCCATTGCATACAGGGATAATGAGGAAGAGCAAGAGAGTAAACAAATGTTCAGAAACAAGAAGTTAGCAGTAAATAAATGCTACCCAATGTTGCCACATGAAGGACAAGGTTCAAAAGAGACATCAGAGAAGGATCCATTAATGTGCCATTTACTGAGTTCACCACCCTCATATGCACCGAGTCCTACTGCACCCCCGAAGCGCTTTGTTATACCGCGCCCCGGTGCACGAACTCCAGTTCCTACACAAACACCAGCTCCTCTTCAGCTGGTTTCTACTTCTCCGGCGCAGCCCTCTCAAGGGCTGCCGCCTTTGCGACATACTCCGTCTGTTGTTTCTGCGACTTTGCCTACTGCTCCAACTGTTTATCATGATACTACTTCTGCCACTGCCTCGACTTCCTCTGCCACTGCCTCGACTTCCTCTTTACATCAGCCTGTCTTTTCTGGCGCATCTGCCTCTCCGCAAGCTTCTCCTTCTGTTCGACAGAGAGTGGCAAGTACTGTCACTGGTCTGTTCTCACCTTTCTTTGGGTCGCCTAAGACGACCCCTAAAACAGGACGTAGACAGTTGCGTAGTCAACTGCCCGATTATGAGGAAAGAGTAGTGCTGAATGAGTTAGCACGTAAATGGGTTACTGATACTGTAAGGTATGATGTTCAGTCTGTCATGAAAGTCTTCAGTCAGTGGGATGCACCCACTCAGAGATATGTATTCGAGGAGATGTGTGTATATCTCTGCGAAGATTTGCAAGACAATGATCCCAAACGCAAAATGCAGGAATTATTCCGTATACGATTCAAGTTGTATGAAGGCATGATTGTAGGTGCCGATGTTGAACGAGCAATAGATTTGTTGTTATCTGATAGGAGTAAGGGAAACATCTCTAGATCACTGTATGAGGATGAAATGATAGGTAGGAAAAAGGCGCGACAGTACCCCATGAGAGAGGTTCCTCCAGTTTGGAGGGAAGGTGATGCGAATGCTAATCCAGCCATTCTGCCGCATTTCCAACGTGTATGGGTACATGTCCCCTGGAAAAGATCTGAAGTTTTAGCACTAAAGCAGACATTGCCTGATCCTCGTAAGAACCCTGCAGGATATTATAAGGAGTTATCACAGACTGCCAGCTCATGTATAATGAATTTAGCAGATGTAGACATGTTGTTTGGGAATGTTGTTCCACAGCCTTTATAGAGTAAGATTCGTCATGCAGATCATGATCAAGAATTAGGTGACACATGGGCTAATATTACTGCTGCTGATGCTAGACAAGTTGGTGGCTCTAAGCCTGAGCCTTTAGTAGCTGAACTTCCTGGTAGAATTATCGCATATATGAAAAATGTAATGCCTGAATTACGTGTGAATTGGGACAAGTTGTCTGCGTGCAAGCAGAAGAAAGATGAGAATGTGTCTGACTTTTTAAAAAGGTTTGAAGAGACTTTCGTTGATCATAGTGGTCAGGATATGGCTACCGAGGGTGGCCAAAGATTGTTTGTTGACAAGTTTGTACACAATCTGCTTCCTGAACTGTGTAATAAATTGAAAGATTCAGAGAGTGCTTGGGCTGTTTCCACGTCAGCGCAGATTTTAGCAACAGCCCAGTACTACGAAAATAGGCGCAAAGACGAGCTAGATAAAGCAGACAAAAAGACTAAAGATTTGAAAACGAAAGTCCTTCTCCAACAAGCCTATCCGCCTCGCACTGCTAGTCAGCCCGATTATCAGCAACCTCAGCAGTATTCGAGAAACTCACACAGAAATTAGTCTTCTCAACAGCGTTTACCGTATGGTCCGAATCAGTGTGCGTATTGCAAGGAAGAGGGTAATTTCAAGATAACTGTCCAGCTTTATCGCGACGTTTAAATGGTGTTTCTGGTGCAAGAGGTAGAGGTGTTCAACATGCTCCTAGGGGTAGGGGACGCGGAAATTTCCCCCAGAATACTACTTCTTTTCCGCCTCAGAATTCCATGAACAGCTTTGACCAACAGAATAATGCGTCTTCTAGGACAGCTCAGTACTACGCTGATGATTACTATGCAGAAAACGAGAATGAGGGTAATAATTGCTAGGACAGCCATGGACAAAGAGAGGGAGTTGTTTCAGTTCCAGTAGATCAGAATGGACCTTATGTTGAGGTGATTACATCAGGAGTGTCAGAACCTTTTCTGCTGGATACTGGTGCTACAAAAAGTTCGATTATGCACTCGAAACTTCCTGGTGCACCTTTGTCTGGCGAAATGAATGTTTCGGTAGGTTTTTCTGGCGCCCCGGTTAGAAACCCGATTTCTAGTCCTATGCCCTTTCTGTTGGCCCATGCGAATTGGAAGCACCCCTCATTCTTACAACAGGTTGTGGTGAAAATTTGTTAGGTTTGGATTTGTTAAAGAGATTATATGCGACTTTGTACTGTTCTCCTTCGGGAGTACAACTTACCCTAGGTAAGGAAGTAATTTCCCCAATGTATTTGTCAAAGGAGAATATTCCAACTGAATTGTCATCTCTTCCAGATATACTTTGGGCTACTGGTTCTAACGATGTAGGTCTTTTGGAGATAGCGCCATATGTCATAACATTGCGAGCCAATGTTAGGTTGCCACGTATTCCCCAATACAAGATCTCTAGCGAATGTGAAAAGGCGTTGTTAGCGATCATTTACGATCTGATTGAGAAAGATGTCATTGAAGAGACAACAGGCAACATTTTTAACAGTCCTATTTTGCCAGTCTTAAAGCGTACTAACCCATCTCAGCCACCTGTGTACAGATTTGTGATTGATCTCAGAGAAATGAACAAGATTGTTGTGCCACAATTTCCAGTTGTTCCCGACATTACTGCCCTGTTAACTATGGTTCCAGCTTCAGCCACTTGGTTCTCGGTGATTGATTTGAAGAACGCTTTCTTCAGCATCCCTATTGCCGAGGAGAGCAGAGATATTTTTGGCTTCAATTTAGGAGGACGAAGCTTCCGCTTCAAACGCGCTCCCCAGGGCTACTGTGAAAGTCCATCTATATTCAGTCAGGCTCTGAAATCACAACTTGACACGATTGTTCTACCTGATGGTGCGACTCTCATTCAGTATGTAGACGATTTGCTAGTCGCTGCAGATACTGAAGAGATTTGCAAGGAAGCCACATTGTCGTTGTTGCGTCATTTATGTGACACGAAGCACAAAGTCTCTCTTTCGAAACTGCAATTTTGTCGACAAGAAGTGACCTACTTAGGTCACATCTTATCGAAGGAGGGAAGGAGACTGACCCCAGAGAGAATACAGGCAATTGCAAGATTGAGTGTCCCAAGGACACAGAGAGAAGTGCGTGCCTTCTTGGGCATTACATCATATTGCAGACAATGGATACCGAACTTCTCATTGTTGGCCAAACCTTTGCTGGCACTAATCTGTAAAGATACACCCAATCCTGTACCTTGGTCTGAAGATTGTCAGCAGAGTTTTCACGAGTTGCGTGATGCATTGTGTTCGGCTCCTGTGTTGGGCAACCCCGACTACAGTAAGCCTTTCACATTATATGTCCATGAGAAGGAAGGTTGCGCATTATCAGTCCTGACACAATCCTTTGGGGACAAACAGCGTCCATGCGCCTATTTCTCAGCGACTCTAGACCCTGTAGCTAAGGCATTACCAATTTGTTTGAGGGCCACTGCTGCAGCAGCTGTCTGTATTCGACAGTCTGCTGGATTAGTAATGAATAATACACTGATTGTTAGGGTCCCACATGCAGTAGATATTTTGCTAAACAGAACGAGGACACAGCACTTAACTAGTGCTCGACTGTCAAGTTATGAGCTGACTATTAGCGAGTCACATACACATAAAGAGGTGCGATACACTCAACCCAGCCACGTTATTGCCCATTCCAGCAGAGAAAGATGAGGAAAAACGTGATTGCTGTTTTAGGACAGAAGAAGAGACAAAAGGGAGAGTAGACTTACAGGACACTCCTCTTCCTGAATGTAATGATACCTTATGGGTTGATGGTTCATGCTTCAAGTTGCCAAATGGTGATACGACTGCAGCATATGCTGTGACAACATTGCACACGATTGTAGAAACTGCACGTATCCCACACAATTCTGCACAAGCAGCTGAGTTAATTGCACTTACAAGAGCATGTGTGTTGGCAAAAGGAAAACGAGTGAATGTGTATACAGACAGCCAGTAAGCCTTTGGCGTGGCTCACAGTTTTGGACGATTGTGGCGTGAACGTGGGTTCCTGACATCGCATGGCGCAAAGATACAACATGGTCAGCTAGTTAACGAGCTTCTCGAGTCACTGACCTTGCCACTACAAGTTGCGATTGTGAAATGCAGTGCACACAGAAAGATTCAAGATGATGTTGGTCGTGGGAATGCATTTGCAGATGAAGTTGCGAAAGAGACTGCAAGGAACGCAATGAGTCGAATGTATGTTGTGGGTCCTGCGAGATGGATTGCTGATGTGGGTATGTGTGAGGACACTATTGAAAGTGTGAGGTCTATACAGTCCGAGGCCACTGAGAAAGAGGTGAATGAATGGAGAGAATGCAAGGGTAGATTGGATGCGAATGGTTGTTGGGTCGAATTGTCAGAGCATCAAAGATGGCTGTTACCCGATGCGTATCTACTTGCAGTGGTGACAATGGCTCATGGGATGGCTCACATCAGCGTGAAAGGAATCTGTAAGTTGTTGGCCCCAGTATGGCAGAATAGCGGCATCCCAAAATGTGCAGAGAACTTGGTCAAGAACTGTATGGTGTGTTTGAAGTACAATCCTGGTAGGGGAACTCCAACTCCAGCTGGTCATTTTGCGCCTCCGACGTATCCGTTCGAGGCTTTGCAGCTCGATGGAGAGGTGCAACAATCTGAAATACGTGCTTGTTGTTGTTTGCTCCTTCTCCAGGTGGGTGGAAGCGTATCCCCTTAAGGACAATACTGCCTTGTCCACAGCCAAAGCCCTTGTCAAGGAATTCTTTCCCAGATTTGGTATGCCCAGAATGGTCTGGAGTGATAATGGAAGTGAATTTGTGGGACGAGTGATGAAGAGAGTGTGTGAGTGTCTAGGCATACACCAGAAGTTCCACGCTGCGAATCACCCCCAATCAGCTGGATTAGTAGAGTGCTACAACGGCACGTTAAAACTGAAATTGGCCAAGATCCAAGCCAGCACAGGTCTTAAATGGCCTGACGCCCTGCCTTTAGCACTCCTATCTACCAGAATGACTGTCCATTCTAGGCTGGGACTTAGTCCGCACCAGATCGTGTTCGGGCGCCCAGCAAACATATGGGGAGTACCAAGGCCCAAGAAACTAAGTGAGATAGAGCACCCTGTACTGCTTGACTATTTGCACGAATTGACAACTAAATTGCGTGTTTTACACCGACAGGTTCACAGTTCCTCTCCGCCAGCGTCTGATGATCCAGGCCACGCCATTGAACCTGGGTACTGGTGCGGAACGTCCAGCAAACCAAAAACGAGGAGCCTCGTTGGTCCGGACCCTTTCAAGTCCTACTGACTACCCGCTCTGCAGTACGTGTCCACGGAAAGAAAAATTGGGTGCACGGCGCCCATTGCAAACGGGTCCCGCTGCCCCTTCCATATGACCGGTGGGTGCAGGAGGGAATTGCTGACTCTGAAACCGAGTCCGTGCCACGCTTTCTACCCTTCAGTGATGCACGATTGAAAGGAACTGGTACAGAAAAGGAGAGTGATCACCTTCTGCAAGGATTTGTGCCACCGTCAATGCAGTTGGACACTACAGAACCTGAAATCTTGTTTGAAGACCACACCATACCTGGGAAACAATGGTATAATCTGAGGCCAAGAAAAACGGACTAATAAAAGTAAACTAATAAGATTTTTCTTTCCCCCAAGAACTATTTTTGATTGCGCAGCTCTCTCGCCCAGGGAACTTGCTCATTTTTGATTTTCGAACCGCCATCCGGTTCTGCTGCTAGGGTCGCGGTTGACAGTCTTGGGAAGAGCAGCTGGAGACGTTTAGGTCGACAGTTCTGGTTGGTCTAAGGGAATTACCCTGGACTGAACAGAAGCACTCCTTAGCAGAATCAATCTCCCACCGCGGGCAGCAACTAGAGGATGGAGTTTTCAAGGGTAGAGAGACCTGCTAGATCTACGAACTTTGAAAAGAAAATATGCATTGTGATGGCGAGAAAACAATTTTTAGTAATATGCATTTTAATGTTGTGTAGCATAATGATGTTTTTGGTGGGCTATGCTCTGTTCATTTTTCGAGTTACCTTTGTACATAACACTCAGCCCACACCTCCTCCTACTGTCTCACCGCATTCTTTCCACCCTATGCCAGAACACGAGTCTGCCAGAAGATTAGAATTTGTAAATAATTCATTCGTCCAACTCCTACACCAGCACCAATCTGTAATGAACACCACAAACTGTTGGGTATGTGGACTTATGCCACACACAACAGATAAGGGTATTCCGTATTTTGTCCTGCCCTTTGGCTACTATGGTTCTCTGTGGGCACTTCGAGCAATGTTCCTGTTTGCCCTCGAACCATATGTTCCAGGGAAAAACTCAAGCAACAAGGCACTAGTGGCGGGAATTAGAAATATGAGCAGAGATGTCGAAACGTACAAAACGATTCCCAGAGATGAATTGATGCCTTACAGCAGATGGAATATAACACAATATGGAATTTGCTTGGCCGAGAGTCAGAAAGCAAAGAAATCCTCCCCAATCTGGATAGTACCCCACCAAGGTCACCTATGTCTGCAGGGAAATGGCAAAAACCCTAGAGCTCAGCTAGGGAAGAGTGTCTGTACTGAGACTTATGTTTTCTCATCTCAGACCTCCCCTTCATTCTTAGCGGCTAAGGGTACCTACTTCGTCTGCCATGACAAAGCATATACATGGTTGCCCCCTGACTTCTCGGGCACATGTTTTATCTCGTTTCTGCTGCCACCCACCTACGCGGCCGAGGCAGATTACCATCGGACAAGGACAGTTAGGGGTGTCGTGAATAAAGACGACACTGCGGAACAGGAGTTTGGAGATTTCGCAAAGGGTTTTCTGCCGTTTTGGGGGCCTATGGTGAACAGCAGGAACATTCGCTAATTGACGAGGGTAGTTGAATCCGCTGTCACCGAAACGGCCGGTGCCCTTAGTAACTTGACTGCTGAGCTCCAGTCGGACCGACTTATGACTCTTCAAAATAGGGTCGCCCTCGATGTCATACTTGCAGACCGTGGCGGGGTATGCAGAGTGATCCAATCCAGTTGCTGCATTTTCATCCCTGATAATGCTCCGACAGTGTACCAGGCCATCTCCAAACTGCACAAGATCTCTGATTCCATTCATGTGGACAAAGGGGACTGGTCCTTGCTAGGGTAGTTCTGGGAACTGATATCTGCCTGGGGATGGAAAATTCTGATATTCATTGGGATGATCTTAGCCATTCTGTTCCTGTTCTGCCTGTGTGTGCAGTGCGCTCCTGCAATATGTGGCCTCTGTGCTGCATCGTGTGTAAGGAAGCCTGTGTCAAGGGACGAATTGAGCAACAGGATGATGCTACAGCAGCATCTCCGTGACTTCATGAATACAGATTTGGACTCAGATTAGCATGAGTTATTGCCTATATAAGGGCAAAAGGAGGGTCTGTGGTTCTGAAATTCTGGACCCCGCTATAATATGGTACCGAGGCCCAACACTCGTGTCACAAAATATCATCGTACCATGACGAATTTGGTATCGGCAGACCGGTAATGATTAGGACAATATCCCTATGCTTTTGCGTATCGATTGAGTGATGCTATCACCCTTAAATCATGGTTTCCGTCTCGAACCCTCGGACTCCATTTTGTAAACGGCATTCATCTTGTGGCTTGCCCTCATATAGTCAATTGATTAAGGCCGAGTTTGATCTGAAAGGACACGTCCACCTTAGCTGACTTCCCCATGACCTGGCCGAGCTGACTCCCCTGCCTCCAGCCAAACCTGCTCAGGCAGTTCCTCGCCCAGTGGCCGAGTAAGATAGCATCAAGGCACAACATGCCATAAACCATTCACTACATACAAACCATGTTATCCACACACATACACCTGCCCATGTTTCTTGTTTATGGCCGGTTTTACGATGAGGAGGTGCCCGATTTTATTGGGGTTTCATCGATATCTGATGGTAGTTCTGGGCCGGGCTGGGTCATCTATCACAAACTGGACATCTAAAATGTGGGTTTGCATCATGACTTTGCTTTTTCAGTGTTTTGGAATATGTGTATGACCGTATTGTAAACCAAAGAATTCTTGCCTAGAGCATATATTTTAGTATAAAGGGAGAAGGCTGGTTCTGTAAAAACGAACAGTCTCCTGAGAATCTACATCCTGTGCTGTTGTACTTCTAGGACACTTGTTACTTGGTTGCAGCCAATAAAGCTCGATCTTTGACTTCACCTAGAAGACTCTGTGTTTCTGTGGTCCGTAACAGGGAGAACTCAGAGGTCTTTGGATGTTTTTCCCCTGGCACCACCGGGTTCCTAAAAATCCGGCACCTCACTTGGCCTCCCTTGACTTTGTGACCCCCTTCACCACCCACACTGGAATCAATGTCCTAAACTCCTTCAATAATAAGAGCGTCTTGGTGCCCTTATCTCATGGCCTGTGTAGCAATACATCAGGCAGTAAAGACACTGAGTCCACACATTTTTCCACTTCTCATCTTTTGGATCATAATGAATTCTTACTAGTAAAGATAACCCCAGCCACTGTTTTATATTTTAAATCCAGAGGGGCATATTTATAATCCCCTAACGCCAACCGAGCGTCACTTTTTCTGACGCTCTGATGGCGTTGCTCTCTATCCTATATTTACACAGTGGCGTTAAGCCACTTATTGTGGCTTAATGCCACCTTGTAAATATGCCTCTTACTGCAGCAGTCGGCTGCAGCAAAAGGGCGTACAAATGGGCGTTGCTGTGGGCGTTCCACTGCAACACCCATTGCTTGTTGATGCTGCTCCATATTTACAAGGCTGGGGCCGCGCCAAAAACTAAGGCCAGATAAAACCTGGTCTTAGGATGGTGATACGAGTAGAAATTGTTAATTTCTCATCGTATGTTGGTCTTTCTACTTGTGCTGCATTCTTCAGCACACATAGAAACAGCAAATCGCCTTTAAACGTTGTTTATGTGCAGGAAGGTGCCCCTTCCTGCAAAAAAAATTGCCCTTTCTGCGCAGGCACCCTTTCAATATGGCGCAAGAGTGCCTGCGCTGGTACTAGGTAGCTTTTTTTTTGCACCATCGCTAGTGGAAACATAGGGGTGCACCATATGTTTGTAAATACAGCGCATCCCTGTGTTTTGAAAATGTTGGAGCATGGCGTTGCCAAATTTGGCGTTACACCGTGCTCTGACATGTTCTTGTCCATATCCCCCAGTGTTTGTACTTCTCTAGACGTTTAACCTTTAATGACAACCTGTCTGCTTGAAATGTGGCTCATACAGCCTGTAGTCCTCACTTTCTTAAGTAACATTTCCTATATATTTATTTACACACTTACATGATTAATTGTTTCTATACAAGAATGGAGTAGCTGTTTTTTTTTAGAAACTTGCAGTATTTGAATAACATGTCTGTAAAACACTGTCTGGCATATTTGGATCCCGTTTTTATAAAATTTTGTTCAGTAAATATATGCTGTAAAATGCACTTTTTAAATTATTTTTATTCATAATTTTCTTGCGGGGGGAGGGGGTCTCCCTGCAACCCTCTCTCACAGTTCAGGCTTGTTTGCTTAGCTTGCTGGCTTATTATACTTGGGTGTAAACTTTACACCCGCCACTTTGAAAATCCACCAGCCGCTTATGAACTGATTATGACTCAGAGTCACCTTGGGGCAGGTGACTTGATTGCACAATAAATCTCTATACTACTGGTAATCCTGTTGAATGCATGTTGTTTTTGCCTGGCAGTGTACTAGATGAGTCGTATTTGTGCACTTCAGGTCCCACTGAGTCAACCGATGTGATTGTCTTGTGTCATGTGTAGTCACTGCACAGTGAAGCTTTGCTTATCAAAGTTGTTTCACTGGTGACTGGTTACTTAGTATATGTGTTGCTCTGAACCCCATTAGTATGCTATTTAGTGGATTGAAAAACCGAACTCACCATGATTGTAATGTTTATTTAATCTCTGAAGCATAACCTGATATTATTACTGTATGCTCTACTTGAGGGTAAATTGGTATTATGGTATAACTAACAATAATATTCTTACAGTACTGTATCACACTATTCTAATGGAGAAAAGTCTACAATCCTTGCATAAAAACCTGCCTAATTTCTCTATTTTTAGGTCTCGGCTCAACGCGCGGAAGCGCGTCTCCGCCGAGATCTTTTGTCAGCGACTGTGCTTCCCAGGAGACAGTTTCGGCCACGCGCATCCTTGGAGCCGATTTGAAACTTGACCGCGCGCTGTGGTCAGGCGCTGTCTCCTGGGAAGCTCAAGCACCACACACGCATGCGCATACACACACACAAGCGCCCACGCACGCACGCACATACATACATACAGAGACACCCCCCCGACACATACACACACACGCGCACACACACAAGTGCACCGAGGCCCCCCTCCCTCCCCCGCCGTCACCGTCGCACACATACATACACACACGAGCATACACGCGCGCACACACACACACACACCCCCAGCCTTTTGGAACTTACCTGGGCAATGTTGGGGACTCTGCTCGCAGCACGCGGCGCCCAACCTCCTGCTAGCGCGGCCCCGGGTCTCCACACCGCTCACAGGAGCCCCGGGCCGCGAGACGCATCGACTCCGCCTGCCTCTTCTTCCGGTCTGAACGTGGCCCCGCCCCCGTCACAGGCGACCGTGCCTGACTTCCGGGGCGGCCGCGGCGGGATTCCACCCGACCATGCTACCCACTGCTTGTTTGGTGCTTGTTAGAAGCTGTAAGTGAGAAAATATTGTTATGGCTGTCGGGCACATAAGTATTTTAGTACCATGACGTTATCTTTTGAAATATAATGGTGGCGCAAGAGTAAACGCTAATGTGTTTTGATGCTTAACATCAAAGAAAGGCGCTGTGGTGAGTGACTATCAGAATTGGGAATTTGTTTTACAAGTATTTAACAAAAGCGTTATTCACTTGAAGCGTCTAGGTTAAGGCAGCATGCAGTATAACGGAGCTGGGCACTTTTCAAATGACTGAGGGGTGCGAGGGAAACTGGACCAGGGCTCACATCGACTCGTCCTAAAAACTCTTCTGTGCCTCTGTGCTCCGGCAGTGATCGGGTGGACCGCAGTCTGAGGATGGTGGGGACAGGTTAGCTGTGCAATCGGAAGACACAGGAATGCCACCGAGGTAAAAGTCAAGTCCCTACCTCTGTTTCTCCACTGCTCGGGTGAGTGCCGTGATGGCTGTGCCGCATAAAGCGCCTCAACGTCTATTCCGGCAGACAGTAGCGGCCCCACCCGTGCCACTGCTACAGGATTCGTCCCCTTCTGCTGGTTACAGGCCACCTTGCATGGCTGACCCCAGGGTGTCTGTTGACCCCAGGTCGCACTGAAGCTGGAGTTTGTAAAACATGGCTGACACGTCCAGGGCAGGTTTCTGACTGTATGTTCCTAACTCTGTATCCCTTCCTGTTGTATATCCAGCGCTCCATGGTCCGTGAACGAAGATTTACACATTATAAATACTTGTAATCAAGAGCTCCACTAACAATCTTACTAGCAGTAATATTTATTCAAACTATTCAATTGTATGAAATCACTAAGCCGACATTATATTGCATATTATGTTTTATATAATGTATATACAGAGTTCTCTATTAGGTGATCTGAAAGCGCACATATTATAGCAGCCAGAAGTCACCTGTCTCGCTGTTGACGCTGCATGCATCTAAATTCAAACAGGAGGCGACAAACACACGCGCACCAGTGCAGAATGTCTGCTTCCCCCTCCACTCCGCTCACAACCCTGCACTAGATTTTCAGAGCCTGGACAAATCATGTTTCCTCCGGCTTACCCCCACCACTAGCACAGAAACTGAAGTCTCTGTTACCCGCAAGGGTCATGTTTGTGCTACATAAAACTTTATAAATACATTTAAAAAATAACATAGTCTCCCTAACTGCAGTGATATTTCCGGAAAGTTGATGACATGCTGTTGGCCTGTAAATGAGGAGAGAACAGCACCCCTTACACTGCGCCCACTACTGCTCTGAGGCGGTCTGTGGAACTGTTCAGCAGCCGCCGCCGCCATTTTTTTATTTTTTGTTGTTGGCAGGAACAGCCCCGCTGCCACTCCAGGTAAGTTTGTGTGTATGTGTGTATGTGGGGGGGGGGGGAAAGAGGGCAGGGCTCACCTGACACGAGAAAGCTTGTGCGAAATAGTGCACACTTGTGACTATGGGGTCGTCTCTAGTGCAGTGCACGTTAATCATTGGTGACAGTGTTCCTGAATTCTACAGCAGGGGGCACTGGTGGTGCATACAGTAGCCAGATGATGGCTGGAATGGGTATGTTTTAGTACTCAACATGCACGATACGTTAGTACTGTACAGTACAATGCTTTACTGCACTTGAAATTCCCCAGTTGCATTCTGCGTGCCTGCATGTTGAATGGAAAGGTGCTCCAGATGCGGCATGTATCATTGATCTACTGCAGGATGAGACAGTTTGTGGCTGTGCACTGTCCGTGCAAATGTATGCTAAGTGGAAAGGCTTTGTGTTAGCTAGAGGTGTTTAAGTGTGTGTGTGACTCTGTGTGTGTGGGTGGCTCTGTGTGTGTGGGGGTGGCTCTGTGTGTGTGTGGGTGGCTCTGTGTGTGGGTGGGTGGCTCTGTGTGTGGGTGGGTGGCTCTGTGTGGGTGGGTGGCTGTGTGTGGGTGGCTGTGTGTGTGGGTGGCTGTGTGTGGGTGGCTGTGTGTGGGTGGCTCTCTGTGTGTGGGTGGCTCTCTGTGTGTGGGTGGCTGTGTGTGGGTGGCTGTGTGCGTGTGGGTGGCTCTCTGTGCGTGTGTGTGTGGGTGGCTCTCTGTGTGTGTGTGGGGGTGGCTGTCTGTGTGTGGCTCTCTGTGTGTGTGTAGGTGGCTCTCTGTGTGTGTGTGGGTGGCTCTGTGTGTGTGTGTGTGGAGCTCTGTGTGTGTGTGTGGCTCTGTGAATACTCTCTACTACTCTCTAATGCTCACCTATTGCCATTGTAAATGACAATACCATTTATTTATGTTTAAAAAAAAAGAAAAAAAATGTCATGAGCAATGCCAATAGCTCTACCTTTAATAATGCCGAGACCATTGCATTGTAAATGCTTGTTCTACTTGCAACAACACTTGCCACCTGTAAAAACAGAAATGAAAAAGCACTCAGCTGTAATGCTATTATGGTTGAGCTGTGACATTTCAATGCAAGGTTTGTTGGAAGCTTTTGTGTGGTTCAGGTCACAAACGTGATAAAGGGCCCTTCTCTGGTTTTGCGGCAAGACGTTGTGGCAGCTAATGTTACCTGTTACTTCAGAATATATCACAAAAGTAGGTTAGTTCTGCTTTTGTGATTGATAAAACTGCTATTGCAGTGTGGTGCCCTGACAAGGGGAGGGCCTTCGGAAAATGTCTCTGACTGCTTATAACTTGTGGTGACCCAGTGTAAAGCCTACTGCTAGCACCAGCATACAGTGTGGTGTAAGGAGGACTGTATCAGAACTGCTGTTTAAACAATGAAAATGAGAAACAGGTTTAAACTCTTCTTTTCTGTTTCCCTGCAAAGGACACTCACTAGCAGAAAGGACATATCTATGACAGCTTATTCATTATTGCATGGTTGTAGTCCAGTACATGAAAGCAAGGCACTCTGCATGTTACCACACATTCTAAATTAGAATCATTTTAGAACGTGTCCTACATTAAATGTTTACAATATGTTTTAGAACAAAGTACTAGGTTTATACAGGTCTGCTTAATTTCATGCTCCTGTATTTGCTCTACATATCTGCAATTATACAATGTCATCTAAAAGAATAGAAAACAACATTTTCAAACTTATTATCGAAATATGCGGTTGGGACCAATATTATTGGAAATACAATACAATTTCCCTATATTAAAGGTTACTACAGGTTACCTCAGAGTTCCACAAGCTCAAATGGAACTCAGTCTATTGGTGCTGTATGTATATTTCAATTATGCTAGCAGTGAGCGTTTTTCTTTTGCCACTGAATGCAGTGAATGTTGCTATAATTATGCTTCCTCAAGCCCCTTTTAAGTGTTTCCTTTGCTTCAATCCCCTCTGTTTGTTTTGGCTAATTTTGTTTGCAGACCTGATATTTCATTTTTCTTGTAGAATGCATTTCCTTATGAAAACTATATGTATTTGGTTGTTAATGTCTATAATATTACTCCAAGACACATGAACGGTTTGATGAGACATTTTAACTGTAACATACTTTTAGCTTTCTCAATAACAACTATATTTTGATAGTCTTCAAATGACTAGCGTTTTGGGGGTGGGCCTCAAAGATATTTTTTAATGAAATTCTCTAGTGCAAAGTGCTTACCAAACAAAACATCTGTATTTTGCTAAACAGTAATATGAACAAATACAGAGGTTTTAAAAAATGCCTAAGGGATTCACATATTACTTATATTGCAACTAAAATATTGGGCCAATCTTGTTCTCAGCATATATGCACCTAATAGAGATCAAGATAAGCTAAAATAAGTTAATTTTATATTGAGAGATTGGTGTTACTTAAGACCCTTGTTACATGAGAACAAACATAACCAGGTCAGCCTCCTCAGGTACAAAATAAATTTCATTAAAGTTTCAGGGGACTTTGAATAACCAAATGAGAAATATTAAGAGAGCAACCAACAACCTGCTAAGTGTTTCCCCAGGAGGGAAGAGATCGCAGTTGGCTTGTGGACTCTGGAGGGATGGACTATGTTTCCCGTCACCTCCTGCATCTGGAAAGTGCTCTTAAGCGTGACAACTGCCCGCGGCGGGGGGAGCACACCAGTATGCGCCAGGGCCGTGCCCGGGCCAAGGGCTGGCCCATCCACACCCAGCATTGCCCGAAGGAGGATGAGCTGGGCCACCCCTCTAACCTTTGGGGTCTTTTTAATGGCCTGAAAATCCAGGCATGGTCAAGCACAAGATAAAGCACCCCGAGGCAGGGGGGGAGATCATAACCATGCTGGACTCATTTTTGATAAGTGCAGCAGATGTACTCTCAAAGGAGATTGAGATCACGGAGCACCTCCTCTCGTTAGAAGAGGTAAGACTTCCTATTTCTAACCCTGATCAAACGGAAACGGGTCCTCTGAGTTCTTTGGGTGAGCATCCTGCAACCAACCCAGCTTCAAGTACATCCAGTTTCACTGAGATCTTTAACAAATCTAATTCCCGTGTGCTGAGTGTAGTTCAGCAGCCGAACCGCCAGGAAAGCAAAAAGGGGGAAGTCCAAAACAGCCCTTAATACCAAGTCTCTTAGAACACGCAAAAATGCTATCATGGATCACCCCCTGAGGTTAAACACAGTCACCTCATCAGTCCCATCTCAGTTACCCTCAGAGGAAGCGATATGCCAAAAACTGGAGCTAATCATTGGTTCTCTGTTACAGCCGATTATGGGCAGACTGATGGAGATAGAGAAAAGTTTAAAGCTCCTCCTTAACAATGACATGAAGCACGAGCAACCGGAGACAGTAAGGATGCACGAGGGAAACCCTAGCCATTCACAGTTACAACTGGGGAGTACAGTCAACAAGTTGGTGGACCTGACATCTAGCCTACGGGTAGATAGAGACCCCATGCAGACACTGCCAGCCAGAAGAGAATCATGCAAAACTGCCACCCATAGGCAATGCGAGGCAGAGGGTGCTGTTAACCAACCAAGAGCTTGACTGACCGTATCTGGAGGGAGGTGCCAATGGAGGAGTGAGGGGACTGTAACTTACTGCTTTGAAACTAACAGAAGCAAGAGAGGCAAAGCAAACAGCGTGATTACAGTCATGGATCGTGGTCCTATGATCAGTGAAAGATCTAAGACCTCTATGCAAGGTGGCAGGTTGGACCTACCCCCGGCATCATGCCCCTTTGTTTCATCCTACTTAACATGCCCAAATTGAAGCCGTCCCCGCAGGAGTCAACAGCACAACTAATGGACAAGGTTTTGCACTGGCTATCTAAATTCAACACGGCGGACCTTATGACATATATTCACATTATTATGGCCTGACGGATAAATTAGGTGGGCTACGACACAAAATCCACTGGGGGGGACTATATAGTTATACATTTCAACAACTGTTGGTTGGTTGAGCACTTATTGAGATTATTGCCCAATACCCCACAGTCTGATACATAGATTTTTGCACTCCCACTAGGTTTCTTTTATAAACCACCTCGGTTTATCAACAGCTCTCAGGCTAGGGCTACTCCAATTTCTCACTATAATTGCTGATATTTTGAAGCTTTTACACTGGTTCCAACTAGAAACCGATATGAACCATTAACCGATCCTGAAGCCTGTGATTGACTGACTGATGCCCCAACTGAACAGCAGGGTGTAACTAGTTCATTCTCTAATCAAGATGCAACAGCTATCTTGAGTCCAGAGATGGATACACTAAAACTAATCTCCTGGGCGATAGCGGAATATAACCAGAAACAGAATAGTCAGGACTGGATATTACTGGTGACAAAGTGTGATATACCGTGTCACCAAGAAACCTGGGAAACCAAACAGATTAGTATAGATGGGTATTGCACCTTTCAGTCGGATGCAGTGCCATCTAGAGTAGGACGTGCAAGTGGGGGGCTAGTTACCCTAATAGCTAATACAGCTAGGATTAAGGTAAACAAGTTTATGAACACATTGCCTTGTTATCACATTCTTCTATGTTTAGGACAATATGGGAGGGATTGCAACAATAACTTTTCAGGTGGAAAAGGTAATCGCAAAATATATTGACTACCGCCTGAAAGTACACCATAATCCCCTAGATATAATATGGATGGTCGATTTTAACGCCCATAGTTGCAATAGTTCAGATGCCGTGGCCTGTGGTTTGACAGATGGTCTGGTGGAGCTTTTTCGCCGCTTTTTGCAGAAGGGTTATACTACCGCATCAAATAGACAATTAGTGATTAGCAATCTCGAGATAATAAATCCAGCTGACCCTAATATGGACAGATTAGATTATACTTTCTTTGCTCTGTATCATAATTCTACCATTGATTTTATTCTGGCCTCTGAAGATATAAGAACTCGGTCTCCCATATTGGGATGGAAGTTTACCTTTTCAGTGATCATGTGGCGATCACTTGCTAAATGCTCTGGGGTTTGAGGAAAAATATCCCTGGAAACCGAGTTCCAAAGCCATTAATCACAAGAAAAAACTGGATTGTCCTGAAATGGGACAAGTTAGACACCTCGAAATTCACCTGTAGTATTGTCACCAATATGACCCAAGACATTCTGATTTGTTTAGACTCATTTTCATCGCTAGAGGAAATCCCAGCAGCTTTTGAACACATTTTGGTTGAAATTAATAAGAATCTCCTGGGTCCTGTTAATCGTAAGGTCAAGGAAATAGCATGTTGGTTTAATGATGGTTGCACCAAGGCATTTCAAAACCTTTGTTCTGACCTTAGAGCAAATCTGATAGACACGACGCTGGTAAAATCGCTGTGCCTCCCTTATAAAACAGTAAGAGCAAACCGACTAAGGGCTTTAAAGGAAAAAGCCTGGGATTCATTAATACAAGCAGCAACTCTAAAGAATAGCAGGGATTCCTGGCACATAATTGATGCCCTGTTCTTCAAAGATGATACAGAGATCTCCCTTGACCTGCACGTCATGGAGGAATCCTGGGTGACCCATTTCACTGAGGTATTTGGGACAGAAGGGGAGGGTTCTCCATTACCACCTGGGTCTTTGGCGCGCCTACAAGGAGACACACTATTTTTTTCTTTGGTTGAAAAGGGCACTGAACCAATGTTGCAAATCGAGGGCAGCTGGGTCTGATGGGGTTGCTTCTTTTAAAATAATCAAGAGCTCTGTGCCCCATTACTAATGTTTTTAATGCTGTAACTCAAACGAATGTCCCCCCTCTTCTTGGAAAAAGTCAGTTATTATTTCGATTTATAAAAAGGGTGACAAAGCAATCATGAAAAATCATAGACCAATATCGCTGCTAGATAGCACTGCAAACCTAATGGGCAGTATTTTGTTAAATAGGTTAGAGGTATGGGCTCAGGAGAACAAGATATTAATTCAAACCCAGTACAGCTTCAGAAAGTGCAAAGGGACTGTTGATCAGTGCCTTCATTTAAATGTATTGATTGCCAAACATATAGTCGCCAAGGAAGGCCATCTTTATATGGCCTTTATGGACCTTTCAGGCACTTTTTATAGTGTGGTCATTAATGGAAGGCATGGACCTAGATAAGCTAGTAATTAATTTCATCCGGGAGATGTATTCTTCCCCACAGCATCTTCATTGAATTGTCACATTTCTTCTTTTACATATTGGTCCTTGTCCAGTATGACTGTTTCCCCCTTTATCAGATTATTCGATTTCAATAGTTATGTTCTGCTGTAGGCTTTTTAAAGCCATTCTCTCATCCTTCGTTAAGTTGTCTTCATAGTTCCCATTTCTTTTTAATGAATTCAGATCTTTAACAACCATCTCATGAAAGAGATCAACTTTATTGCTTATGGGCAGGTTAAGGATTTTTTTTAATTTAGATTTAATTTTGACTTACTCCCGACCCCAGCATATCAAAACACCTGGGCGGAGTCTGTGGAGTTCTACTCCCTGCAGTATGCCTCATGCCAGAGGGCGCTGCTGCTTTCTGCCGCTCGAGTAGACATTCCACTTGAGCGCCAGCTTCCTCAACGCTTTTAGCAGATTTCTCAATGCGATCGGTCACGGCCTGCCCCGACCTTCCTCGACTGTCCTCGTTGAGCAATCTCCCCAAGATGAGATCTAGAGTGCACTTTTTCTGGCAACTTAACATTGACGAGCTGCTCAAGAGAAAAAAATCCTCTCTTCTTGATTTTGCAGAACTCCAGGCTTTGCGCAGAGCGGGGAGTGGGTAAAACTATGTGAACTCCGACGGCTGAGCAGAATTTTTCACCCAGCCCTAATATTAAAATCAGCTTCTCTTGATTTCTCCAGACACATGTCTTTGGTTAATTCATACAATATGCACATCATCTCCATGCCATCAACTCTGTAATTATTTATTGGCTTGTCTGACTCTTCTCTTGGGATGAACCCATGTTTTTCTTGGAATTTAGACAATTTCGGTTTCCTAATATGTTAATCTTTGTATCTCCATAATCAATGTGTGTGTCATGGGACAAAAATGCAACTCCTTTTCCAACAATTGTATTTTGTTTGATGTTGATTTAACCTATTTTACGATACATTGACAATCCTCATTTCATTTTCATGCTGCTTCCCTACTTCTATGTTTTGATCCTCTTTATTCTTTTTGTATTGTTTTTCATCATTTATTACATCAATGATGATATCTCCTTTGACATAATTGATGACATTACTGATGATATCACTTATAACATCTTCCAATGAGTTTACTAGTTTGTTTTTATAGTTTGCAGAGTGGCAGGTAAGTACCATATTACTTAACTATCTAATTTTGTACAGCATGGGTCCAGAAAATGGGGGTATTTACAAAACACATCTACTCCTAATGCTCCATAGGTGTGTAGAGGTATTGATCATGTTACAAAGCTTTGCATTGAAGGGTAACTCTGTCTGCAGGTGACAGTTGATGACTTGTGTTTATTATGTTCCAAGGAGAACTAGGAGAGTTAAGGAGAGCTCACAAATTACAAAACTCATGACATGTTAAATGAAATAATTGCTGACATCACTGATGACATCTCAAATTAAATCACTGATGACATCATGGATGACATCATCAAGTCACTGTGACAGCATTCTATATGGTTTGTGTACTAGAAGCAATTCAACATGCTACACATGTGGTCAATTTTCTGTTCACCTTAATGGAATTACCTTCTTAAAGATTTCATATTGCCTGCAATTTTAAGAGTTTGGCAGGTATGCATTTGCCACTGAAAAGACGCCTTATGCCAGGCCCTATGTACAACCTTCAGTAGGTCGGTATATACAGTACACACATTCCTGAGATGGACACAATGGCACACAACCTTAGAGCCATGTAATATTAAATCAAACCTCCCAAATATATTTACATTCTCCAATTTAATGTTTGGCTGGTATTAAAATGTGACTCCTCTTCCCCAAAGATATGCATTTTCTCCGAACAGTAAGGGACTGGATTTAGAATACTAAATCTGGGCCCCTAACATATGCACTTTCTTAAAGTATATGTTAGGGTGCAAGTAGAATAGTAAACCTGACTCTGCCATCTTCTGCCCAAACATTAGCACTTTCTCCAATTTTTCTTGGATTGAAGTTAGAATAGTAAATGTGAACCTGCCCATACTCCCAAATGAACTTTCCCTAATTATATGTAGAACAAAAAATCGTGCCACCCTAAAAATATATGCACTTTCCACAATTTTATATGGGCTAGAGTTTGAATACTAAATCTGGCCTCTTCCCCCAAAATGATGCACTTTCCCCAGTGCTTGTGGAGTGCAGTTAGAATAGTAAACCCGAATACTTTTCCTACCAGATATATGCACTTTCCCCAGTGTTAGTAGGAATGGAGTTAGAATAGTAAATCTGACCTCTCCCAAACAAAGCATTGTTCACAATTAAAGTTGAACTGGAGTTAGAATAAAAAGTTTGATCCCTCTTTACCTCCCAATAAATGTACTCTCCTAAGTGTTTATTGGCTTGGAGTTGGAATTAGATGTCACACCACATCAAATTATACACATAAATTTTGCTTACATGTTTGCTTCTAGTAAATTATTCTTTCAAACTTTTTCACTTTATTTTGATTCCTTTATTGTGTTCCCTGAATTTTATAATATTGTAATGTAAGTTTATTTTAAAAAAATTAAGTTGTCATTTAATAAAGTATTTTTTTATTTTTTTATAAAGAGTGAATTAATAGTGAGCAAGTGAACCCGCTTAGCCTTCCTCTGTCGCATCCCTTGTCACTTCTTGTAGGGCTTCCGCAATTCCTTATTCTACATCACAAACGATAAAGAGATTAAAATGCAAATAAAGACCATACTGCCACCATGGTTTATATATGGCCCCCTCAACCAACGACTTTACATTAACAGAAAGTGCCTTTCACAGGTGCCTCTCTACATGATCAAGAATATACTAATAGAAGTAAAGTGAACTGGGAGAATACAAGTGTTGGGAATAAATAAGAGCGATGGAAAACATCTTGTGAATTCAGACAGAGATTTGGAACAAGAGAAAGATAAAGAGTTTTGGAGTAGAGGGGTTAATTAAAGTGAAGGGCTTGCTCTTATCATATTGCTGTGCTTGTTATGCTGAACTCACGCAGGGTCTGGAGCAATGGGTAGTGAGAGATAGATGTACAGGTGGCTGTACCTACCATTGTTTTGATGGAGAGTTAATCTACTTCTTGGTGGATAAAATCCTCAGTCACCTATTGAGAAGGAAAAACACACCAATGTGATCCTCAATAGCTTTAACCGTAAATATTTATTTTGTTTGGATAGATTGGTTATTCAAGATGATTTATCATAAAGGAGAAACTATTTTTGATAAATCATTTTGAATACTTATTCATGTAAAGAAAAATATTAGGGTTAATGCAGTTGAGGTCAGGCGGGTGCTTTGCTCCTTCTGATTACTGTATTTCTCCTTTTGCGTGACCTATAGTAGCAATTAAGATTAGGGATTCCATTTTTACTTTTTGTGAAAACCTGTTGGGAAAGAGCCAGATCCTTAGTGTGCTCTAGAATTCCAAATCTTTTTGGTCATTTCTTGCCTTTGCCCAAGCTTAATTGCACAGTTTTGCTGTCTGCAAGGAAAAGGACATTCCACGAATGTGGTGCTTCTTGCAGAGAGGCAGGCATGAGGGTTGGGAGCCAAGAGTGAAGGGTTCTATGATGTTTAGAATATTTGAAGTTTTAGTTGAATGAATGATGGCCTTTGGTGGCACCCTGTGGGCCATGCTGAGTGCTATAAAACGGGAACATCTGACAGTGCTTAACTGTTGGCTCCTGCATTTTAAAAACTTTGAAGTCATTATATTAGGAAGAGTGGTGGTGCTAGGTAGAGTATTGTTTCACAGTCCACATTGAAAAGGACTATGAAAATTGTATCCTTGAGCCCTGTAGGAACTTTGGTGGGGTGATGTGTCAAATAATTAGCATGGGGTAGAAGGCACTTCTAGTTGCTTGGCACACTTAAGGGGTGAGTGAAAAGGTGGAGTCCAAGATCCCATTCAGTGTTTCACTTCAATAGACATCAGAGGACCATGGCTGGTAGTTCTATTCTCCACATTTTGTGTGAAATTGAGTTGCTGGTTGACTGGAATGAAAGGCCTGGTCAAGCAACAGCTAAAACCCTTGCAGGGGGAGCTTCTAAAAGTCACAAAATTAACCTGTGTTACACCCAGTGTAGCTTGCCACATAAAGCAGTCAAGCTTAACTTAGAGGCAACGTGTAAAGTATTTATGCAGTACAGAAACAGTAATAAGGTAATACACAACACAAGAAACATCCCACACAAAATCTAAAAAATAGAGAACATTGTAAAAAATTGACACCAAAATCACAAAAATGTATTTAGCAGAATCGAGTTTTTAATTTTTTCATTCTTAGTAAAAACTAGTGCCTAAAAGATCAAAGTGCCAACTGTAGAAATCTAGTCATGCAAGACAGGGTCAATGTTGAAAAATATAGCCAAGTGAGATAGGGCACGGTTCAGATACAAGAAGTGGATTGGGCCCGTTCAGCGCTTACCTTCGGGCTTAGACAAATTTTGAGAAAAATGTCCTGAGAAGGTAAAGTTTAGCGGGCAATGCTGCTGGTAGTGTCCAAGGAGGGAGCATTGCTGTCCAGAAGCCTTGAATCAAAGCCCCGGTGAAGATTTCTACCTTTGAACCTAGGAGCATATTTATCAAATTGATCGGCAATGCAGCAAACCACCTTACTGCATTGGGTGAAAGGGAGATGGCAGGAATGTGCTGTATTTAACTTTATCCTGGGCATTCCTGCTCTTTACCTGCACTGGCGCACAATGTGCTGGCTAGCGCCAATGCAGGCACTCTTACAAGGGTGCCTGTGTTGTAGGCAGGATTGTTTTTGTGCAGGATGGGACACCGTCCTGCACAAAAGCAATCATCAGAAGTATTTTTCTTTCTTTCTGCAGCACACTTAGAAAGAGGAAAAAAAGAGAAATAAACAATTTTCTCTGCATTACGCCTTCTCTGGGGAGAAGTAACATTTTGACGCATTCCCAAGTCTGCCACTAATGGGAAATCTGGGAATGCACCAAAATACATGGGTGGATGCGTGGGAACACCTATGCTCCATCCATGTAATGCCTTCCTGGGGAAGAGTAACGCAAGGTAGCGACTTGCACTGCCTTGCGTTACTCTACATTTGCCAAGCCATTCAAGGACAGACTTCTGCTGGAATTTCGCGCATGATCAGTTCATGTATTGTTGACCGGCTTTTGCTCATTGATCCTTCACTGACAAAGATGCTTCTCAGCAGAGGATTGCGGGTTATGGTGGGGAGGGTAAATGGAAATGAGATGACAGGGCAAAAGGAGTTTCTGTCTTGTTGCAAGGGCCACCTTTTGACTCAAAATGGTAATCTTACGGTCCTCATTGTGTTAGGGGGCAAAAGACAAAGACAGGTTTGCTTGCTTATTAAGAGAAGGAATACAAAAGGCATTGGAAATTGTGGAAGGAACATTGGGTATTTGAAATAGGGAAAAGGAAAAGAGGGAGGTAAGAGAGGATGTGTTTTAGTAGAGTTGAGAAAGGATAAGGAGGGTTCAGGAGAGTCGATGGGTACTTTTTTCCTTAGGTCGAGGAAGGATGGGTGGGATGTGTTGTAGGAGGAGCAGAAGAGAAGGAGATGATGAAGTCTGAAGTGCTCTGAAGTAGGTCATATAGGCAATGTGTGAGGACTTTGCTAGGGGTTGGAGAAGTGGGTAGAAATAGGGAGAGGAGCAGTTATGAACAATTGGAGATAGATGTGATATGAGTCAGGTTTGGGTTGCATAGAAGCAAAGTTGGAGGAGAAAGAGTAAATGAGTGGGTGACAGCTAGGTTATGGGTGAGTAGGGTGGGTGGGGGGAGAAAAGGGTCTGTAGAAGTGAAGAAGAGTGCCTAAGAGTAAATTCCGGAACCTATTGTGTCTACCTAACAGTAGTGCATGTGCAGCATCCAAAATACAAGCTGTAACCTAAGATTCTATAGTATCCACAAAGGAGCTGTCAATGTGCAACCCAAGGAAAATGCAGCCTCTCCAAACCAAGCATTAACTTGAGATTCTCTGGTATCTTCCTGGAAGGAGCTGAGGCATCTCTCACTGAAAGACACAGATTCCCAAAAGTACCAAGTAGTAAAGAATCTATTGAGTTCACCAAGAAGCTGACCAGATGTAGCCCACTGAAAGGTACAGCTCAAGGAAACAACTAGGAGCACTTGCATGTATTGGAGGATGTGGCTGTGTAAATCCACCCAGTTAATATGGACCTCTCTGGTCCAGTGGCATAGCAAGGTAAGGTGGTACCCGGTGCGGAAACTTTCTTGTCACCCCCGGCTGGACAAAATGACAAAAATATGTGTTTAAAACATATACTTTTGCCATTTTGTCACTCCCTTAGTGATGACACTTGTCACCCCCTGCTGACAAAATTGCGAAAATATTTGTTTAAAACACATATTTTTGACATAATGGCAAAAATATGTGTTTGAACCGCATATTTTTGCCATTTTGTCACCCCCTCAGTGACGACACCCGGGGCGGGCCGCACCCACCGCACCCCCCTTCCCACGTCACTGCTCTGGTCCATCCGGAGAAGTGGAATTGTAGTGCCAAATACTTCTCCCTTTATCAATGGTGACTGGGTCATGCTTGTAGAGAGCCACCCGGCCTCTGGACAACATTGTATCCACACACACACACGCACGCCTTCACCCTCGGGACGGGCACGCCCCGAGGTATATAATAAAAGCGCGGAAGACCGCTCGGGGTCTTTCCGGCATACCCTCCTACCTGTGTGTGTGTCCACCTCATTCACCGACACCTTCCCACGCGCGAGGCCCAGCCCTCGCGCACTACACTGGCGACGAGGCCGGTTCCGCCCCGCGCGTGCCTGGCCGACTGGAAGGAGCCGCCTGCTGTGGTGCCTGCTGGTGGCTCTCCAGCATCTTCGTGACCGCGGAGCCCGTCCGCCGGCCTGCGGCACGTGCTCAAGTCGGCTCCCCGCCCACGCGCCTCCGAGGACGGAGCGTGTTCAGCCGGCGGGAGCCGCCTGGTGAGTCTGTTCACCCCACCCGCAGGCCTGTCCGGAGCCCCCCACCCCCGCGCTGTGTGCGCCGCTGTCCTGGAGCGTGCCCCGTGGTGCTCCCAGCGCGAGCGCGTTCTCCATAGCGCGCTGCCCCGGTGGGGGAGGGGCGAAGAGGGGAGACGCTGCACGTCAGCCCCGCGGCCCTTCCAGAGGCATTCTCTGCGCCTGCCCTGCTTTCTGCTCCCGCGTGCACCGCCCTGCCTCGTGTACACAGCTGGCTCGAGGCCCGAAGAGTAAAATATTGGAAAAAAAAAAACAAGCACTGGCTCATCCAAACACTGCCTTCTGGGGATACACCTGGACAACAACTAGGCCATCCCAATTCGCTCACTCTGCGCCCAACTACACAGCGCGGCCTACACAGCTGAAGTGTCCCCCAGAGGAGGCGTTACGACATGAACGAAGCTGCGACAGGAGGTGCCCCCACGACGCCGGCCACGTCTGCCGTCCCACCACCCCCGCCTCCACGGCGCGGGTCTGAAACGCATGTGGTTAGCCATGCGCACACTGGAGTGGCCCCACTTCCGCCGTTCAGCGAAACTGCGGACCCCGCGACTGTGGCACCGCGCTGGAAGGCGTGGCTGGGGCGCTTGAACCTCTACTTCAAGGGGACCAGGGAAAACGACAGCACCGTAAAGAGGTCGCTCCTACTCCTGTATGGCGGCCCGGAAATATATGACCTATTCGAAAATCTCCCGAATACCGGTGAGGACGACGACTATGACGCGGCGGTGACCGCGCTGAACACTCACTTTGACCCACAGGTCAACACCGACTTCGAGAAGTTCAAGTTTAAACGGGCGTGGCAAACCGAGAGTGAATCTGTGGACATGTACTATGCGAGACTGCGCCGGCTGGCCAGCAGCTGCCCGTTCACTGACCCACGTGAAGAGATCAGAGACCAAATCATCGTAGGATGCAAATCGAAGCTGTTGAGGAAGCTCATCCTCAGACAACCGGGTATCACGCTGGATGCCATTCTTATCCTCGCTCGATCCCATGAACTGTCAGATTCCAGAGCAGACGAAATGGAGCTAGCCCTCCGATCCCCCATAGCCCCACAAGCAGCACCCAAAATGGCGCCCATCAAGGAGGAGACCGTCGACGTGATACAGAGGAGACCGACGGGTGGAAGAGCGCGACAGTGGCAAGCTCGAGACGCTCAGTGCGCATACTGTGGGGGAGACCATGCAGCGACCGCTGTGTGTAACGCGAAAGGAAAGACGTGCTCGAAATGCGGCAGACTCAATCATTTTTCCGTGGTATGCCAAGGAGGACGATACAGACCCAATGCGCCAAGGTCGCGAGGGGGACATGGGTCTCGGTCGATGACATCCAGAGTGCGACAGCTATCACTAGAACAAGAACATCCACCGCCTGACGCGCAGGCCCAAGGCCGGAAACCGTACTACGAAGACGAAGAAGATGATGAGGTGTACGTAATATCCTATGTCAGCAGGATAGCCACCCGGAAGAGACCACCACCCATGTGCACGATCTCAGTAGAGGGATCAGAAATCAGAGCACTGATCGACACCGGAGCCTCCGTGAATGTCATGGACTCCGACCAGTATGAACAGATGTCGCCAAAACCCATACTGACCCCGACGCACGCTCGAATATACGCATACGGAGGCACCGAACCCATGCCGCTACGCGGCGTCATCAGCACCATCATCAGAAATGGGGACTACACAACCACGGCCCGGTTCCACATAACTGAAGGGAAGAAAGGCACGCTGCTCAGCTGCAACACAGCGGAAGATCTAGGGCTGGTCTTCTTCGCTAACCAAATCCACCAGTCGCACGCTGATACCATGCTAAAAGAGTTCCCTGCGCTCTTCAGCGGCCTCGGAAAGCTCAAAGGCAAGAAAGTCAAACTGCACATTGACCCCTCCATTCGTCCTGTCGCCCTGCGACACAGAAGAGTGCCTTTTAACCTCCGCCCGCAGGTTGAGGAGGAGCTGAGGAAGCTCGAAGCTCTCGACGTGATTGAGAGAGTGTCAGGACCGACCCCATGGGTGTCTCCACTGGTGGTTGCCCCTAAACCCAAGCAGCCCGGCGCCATCAGGCTGTGCGTCGACATGAGGCTACCAAATACAGCTGTGAAGCGGGAGCGCCACATCACGCCCACCATGGACGACATCGTCGCCGACCTCAACGGGGCGAAGTGGTTCTCTAAACTTGATCTCAACGCGGGCTACCACCAGCTGGAACTTGATCAGAACAGCCGTTACATCACGACATTCTCCACCCATGTTGGGCTCCGGCGATACAAGAGGCTAAGCTTCGGAGTGTCATCAGCGGCCGAAGTATTTCAGAACGCGATAAAGGAAGTTCTGTCAGGTTTGAGTGGAGTCATAAATTTGAGCGACGATATTCTGATCTACTCAAACACGCTGGAGGAACACCACACACACCTGAGGGCCACCCTCCAAAGACTACAAGACCATGGACTAACCCTCCACAGAGAAAAGTGCTCATTCTACCAAGAAGCAGTGGACTTCTTCGGATACCGATTCACACGCGAAGGGCTCAGGGTCGACCCAAAAAAGGCGGAAGCCATTCGGAATGCCAGCACACCCAGAAACCCCACCGAGGTGAGGAGCTTCCTCGGGATGGCCACGTACTGCGGCCGATTCATACCCAACCTGGCCGACCTGGCCGAGCCCCTTCGCACACTCACTAGACAGGACCACGAATGGGAGTGGACGGGCGCAGCGAATCGAGCTTTCCAAGAAATCAAGGCGAGCCTTCTAGACAAGGCCACGATGGCATACTTCCAGCCCCGCAGGAAGACTGAATTGGTCGTGGACGCCAGCCCCGTAGGACTCGGCGCCGTCCTACTGCAGGAATATGGCCAGAATGACTGGAAACCCGTCGCATATGCGAGCAAGGCCCTCACAGAAACTGAGACACGGTATGCCCAAATTGAGCGAGAAGCGCTGGCCATCAAGTGGGCCTGCCTCCACTTTCACCTGTATCTCTGTGGCCAGCCCTTCACCATCGTGACCGACCACAAACCACTCCTACCCCTGTTCACCGGATCCTCCAGGCTCGCCCCACCGCGGATCGAACGATGGGCCGTCCAGCTCCAAGGCTACAATTTCACTCTGGTCTTCCGGCCCGGCGCCCACAATCCAGCAGACTATTTGTCCAGACACCCCGATGTAACCCGACAAGCAACCCCGCTGGCTGACAGTCCATTGGTGGAGGAGTTTGTCCACATGGTATCCGCAGCTGCCTGCCCAGAGACCCTCACCCTGCCGGAGATTGGGAAAGCCACCGCGGAAGATGAGACCCTGACCCGCGTCAAGAATGCCCTGGACACAGGAAGCTGGACAAGGTTTCTGGAAGGAGCGCAAGGACTTCGTCCCGAGATAAGCCATGCCCGACAACAGCTATGGCAGATCCGACATGAGCTGAGTGTCGGAGACGAAGGCATTCTACTGCGGGGACATCTCATTGTGGTGCCGACAAGCCTTCAACAACAGATCCTCGCGATCGCCCACATGGGCCACCAGGGAACAGCCAAGACGAAGGCCAGGTTACGCAACAAGGTGTGGTTCCCGGCCATGGATCGCATGGTGGACGAGGTGGTGCGTTCCTGCCATGCCTGCACCATCACGGGGTCGGACCCAGCCCCAGCCCCGATCATCACCGAAGATGCGGCAACAACACCCTGGACCCAGCTGAGCATCGACTTCGGGAGTTTCCCCGACGGCCGACACACGCTGGTGGTCGTGGACTCCTTTTCGAAATTCCCCGTCGTGGAGCTGCTGTCGTCCACAGCGTTCGGACCAGTCAAGAAAGCGCTGGACCGCATATTTGCCACCATGGGACTTCCTGAAGTGGTAAAGTCGGATAATGGACCCCCCTTTCAAGGGCGAGAGTTCCAGGCATACCTTGATGGCCTGGGGATAAGACATCGCAAGATCACACCGCTGTGGCCGCAAGCAAACGGCGAAGTAGAGAGGCTTATGCGTACCCTCAACAGGGCGCTCCGCATCGCAGTCAACGATGGCAAAGACCCAGAAACTGCGCTGGACCAATTCCTGAGTGCGTACCGGCAAACCCCTCATAGCACCACTCATTGCGCACCGGCACATGTTCTATTCAAGAGAGCACCCAGAGGCAACATCCCGGCGGCCTCTACATGGACCCCTGAAGAAAGAGATAGTGACGCCATCCAGGCGCGAAGAACCGTCACGAACCAGAAAGCAAGTGAGAGAAGACATGCAGAACACCACGGGCTACAAGAAGGAGACAGCGTCGTGGTCCAAGATCGGCACCCGGGGTGGAAATTTAGAACCCCATTTGAACCAGAGCGATGGATCGTGGAGAAAATTCGAGGAACGATGGTGACGGCCCGCCTCGGCCAGCAGACCGTCACAAGGAATGTATCCTGTTTCAAAAAAATAGGAAGCTCAGACGGCGCTCACCAAGAGGCTGACGAAACCATGGATGCTGGCGCAGATGGTCCGGGTGATGGAAGAACGAGGGCCCAAAACTCCGTGCCCCTACAGAATCGTGACCAGCCAGAAGGAGACAGGTGTCACGGTGGGGGGGGCCGAAGCGAAACAACCGGGTGTCCCTCCTCTTCCCGAGACGAAGCAACCACCCCGGCTGAGGCTGGCGAGTCACCCCCCCGGTCCAACCACAGATACAACCTGCGGCCCAATCCTGGGCCGAGCCAAAGACTCCGAGACTTTATATGCTCTTCCCCGTAGCCATTGTATTTGGACAGTTTGCATATGAACTAAATTGAAGGAGGGATGTAGAGAGCCACCCGGCCTCTGGACAACATTGTATCCACACACACGCACGCCTTCACCCTCGGGACGGGCACGCCCCGAGGTATATAATAAAAGCGCGGAAGACCGCTCGGGGTCTTTCCGGCATACCCTCCTACCTGTGTGTGTGTCCACCTCATTCACCGACACCTTCCCACGCGCGAGGCCCAGCCCTCGCGCACTACAATGCTGTCCGAGTCACAACCTCCTCCCAAACATTAATACCGTCCACTGGAAGGCAAGAGGATAGCTTTATTTCGAACTGAGTTTGCTCCATTTACTTCCTCATAAGTGTCAAAAAGAACAGAAGCTGCGTCACTGTCCTTCCAGGGGCACCGATTGCTGCCACATTAATGTTATTAACATATGCATTAGCTCAAGCCGATTTGCTTTGCCAGCTGCTGCGTAAAAATCCTCACACGAGGCAGCGGCCGTGAATCAGATAGCGCTAATGAGCATTCTAATGAAGTTCCTGCAGCGAATTCCGCCGCTTGAAAAAAAAGAGCATGAAAAGCATATCCTTTACCCTTGAAGAGCGGAAGGTTTCCGAACACTGATGATTTCCTTTGTCTGGTCTCTCATAAACTGCTTCCCCGAAAACCGTCTTTCAACAAAAAGAGCCCACGGTGGGATAGTAACATGAGAGCGGAACGTGGAGTTTCGTATTCGAAACAAGAGGCTTCCAGTTAATTAGGAGCTACATTGTGCCTGGATCTCAGCCAATTACACTCTGCCCCGTTGAGCTGCCAGACTTTCTCTTGGGCTGCACTAACTATCTATTTGATTGAGCTTTACTTACTAGTTTATTTTACTTCCATTACTTTGATAACACAATCTCTGTTATTGATGCACCTGGGAATCCGCTGCTGCAGTTTAATTAAAGAAACTTTTGTAAATCAGGCACTCTTTTTGGTGTCAATGCAGTGGGAGATCACTTCCTGCATTGAGTTTTCTAGCCAACCTCTAAGTATATTCCTTTTTATTTTACAAAATGGCTTCCGCTCGACATGCCAATACCCACCTAAATGTATTGAAGCTGGTTCCAAAGAAAATGGAATGGGCAATAATATTCTGCCAGCAATACATTTGGTTAACAGCGTTTAAATGAGTGAGTGCATTATCTCCTTTCCAAGGTACCCCATGTCAAAGCATAAGACCTTCACCAGGATTTTTATAGCAAATAGCTCATCTCATTGTGGAACAACTTATAATGTGCTTTTAACATTGAGAGCATGGGGTAAAAAATACCAGCATCCAAGGTATCCAATCAGGGCTTCAGGCAAAGAGTAGAGAGGATAAGGGAATCTTCCTGCAAAGTGTTTCCGGTTAGCACTTTGGGCCTGAACTCCAGCCCCTTCACCTCTCAAACCAGTGGTCAGTCAAGGCCTTCCTCGGGCATGTCACTCTAACAATCCTGTCCTATACCTTAAATCATCCAGTAATGATCGAGAGGGTCTCAATCTCGGTAAGTAAATTCCTGAACTCTGGGCAAGGTATTTATTAGTTGCGGTAAATACTTCCGGTTGCAATTTTTTGCTCAAATAATGTTATAAAACTCAACATACAAGTTTTAGCTCGAGCCTACTAGACAGCTCAAGCTATCCTGTTGCAAAAGATCCATGTTGAACTTACAGTAGGCTGAGAGCCCACCAATTGCTCACGTTCCCTGGCTTTACAGTCACTCTCATTTGCGTGCTCTTCATTTGTTGCCTTTTGTGATCTTATTTCCTTTTTCTGTGTTTGTTCCTCCCCAGCAGCATCGCCTCTCCTTGTGTTTTTTCACTGCTTACTGTTTGAGAAGTACATCATTCTTTTTGGTTAAGCACTCCATGGGCGTGCATGCATTTTCATGCTGTCTCCCGTGTTTGCTCCTCTTTGCAATACATTACGGTGAGTGCATTCCATGGGTGGTATATGGACGTTTAATCACGGTGTAAAAAAAAATACACCATTTATTTTCCAAAGCACAAACCTAACATAATTATTGGCACTTTTGCACATATTTTGTACACTATACAAGCAAAGAAGTTAAACAACACAGGCCTAACCTCATGCATAAGTGCCATATCATGCAAGCCTCCCCCCCCTTTGGTCTCCCCACTCCCTTGATATCCCACTTGAGGGTTGCCACCTTAATCTCCGAATATCTTCTCCCACCAGAGTCACTCCCACTAGATCATTTTCCTGAGAAGAACCTTTAAAAATATACACGTTTGAAACGTGTCGATCTTATCCTCCAAAGAAAACGGCCCCCCTAAATGACAGACACAAAAATTAAATCCACAGTCCTTATCCTTAGCAGCAATTAATAGTGGTGGGATAAATATGATATTTACAGAAGAATGATATGCAATGGAAATGGACTGGTGGATACCCACTCCTATGGGTTTATTGTTACCTTTTAAAAAATGAGTTAGTTTAAATAAAATGTATATGTTTTTTGTTATCTGCACTTTAAATACCTCTCCACTGCTCACAGATTATTTCCACAGAAAATATTTATGCACAATTCCATAAAGCTAAGATGCATTGCTGAGATCAAACAAATGTTAATTTGATATCATTGAAGGTATATTACTGTACATGTGGGGCATCCTTGTGACTGATAAAGGACTTTGGTTTTTGAATATAAATAAATAACTGTGATGAAACATACATCATGTACCTTCAACCTCAGTCTGTGTGCGGACAAAGTGACTGGGGGTGAGTGTTTGAAAATTTTCAGCGCTCCGTCCATCATCTGCTTGTGTTTGCTTTGTTCGCCCTAAGTTAGCAGGGTATGCCCAGACGTGGGTCCCTTGCTCTCTTTGCCACTGGATTCAAGCTAGCCTGGCTGATGAAGGGTGGTACCCAGAAACTGGTCCCAGGATGCTTGCTTCCGGTTCAGGGAAGACCGGGCTTGGCAGTTCGGGCTGGACTGTTTCGATGAGGCACAGAGTCAAGACTGATTTACATATAGCTGGGTCTGAACTGAGGTGTCGAAGTGAGCTAAAGAATGATGATGGATTGAACTCAGATCTGTGACTGGGGGTGAGTGTCTGAAAAGTTTCAGCGCTCCGTCCATCATCTCCTTGTGTTTGCTTTGCACATAAAGTATACATTGATTTATAGCAGAGGGGTCTTATTGTTCATATACATTGTTGTTTGAGGCACAGGGTCTCCTCTTCTTTAAATAGACCCACCCCGTTACTTAAAACAAGTTTGCTATTAAGTATGACTCCACTTTAATGTCTCCATATCAAAAGGACATGTAGAAGATCACTCCAGTAATAGCGCCCAGGTTTTGGAATGGTCTGCCTCTGTTGCTTGGCACTATCCAAACTTTGCAGATTTTAAAAGCACAGATAGATATTAGTCATGTGCCCAGCCTAGGTGTTATGCTCATTGTCTCCTTCGGATTGAGGTGGGGTACACCCATCATGTATATTCAGACTCTGACTGTTTGTGTATAATGTATTAGATTGATTTATAGAAGAAGTCGGTTATTGTTCAGCTACAATGTACTTGAACGCAAAGGCGCCTGACTTGGCAATAGGGGATGGTAGATTAAGTGAGCAAGACGTATAGGGGCCAATTCACAAAAGCATTTATGTGTAGAGGTAGTAGTTCTACAGGAGTACTCTTTTATATATTCTTATATGCTTTTGTGAAGGGGCCCTGAAACATCCAACTTCCTGTTAGTAAGACTGCAAAGAGAGAAGAGTTCTTTCCTTTTGTATTATTTCTATATGACTATTCCTTGAATTATTTACATATTATCCCCATTGTAGGTATTTTGAGACCATAAAGGTATGTAAAAGTATTTAAAAGAGTAAATCAGGAGTACTAGTTTAGGAACTCTAAAATATATTTGTCAATAGTCCCCTTTAGAGTGTCTTAAGCAAGCTTTTTTTTCTTATGGTCATCTTCTGTGAAACATTGTCTATCTTTTCCAACCCCTTGACCACCCTTACTGTAATCTTCCATAGGCGCTGCAGTTTGGCAATTAAGCATTCTGCTAGGCCTAGGTAGTTGGCATTGCAATATTCCAGGTGGAAAAAGACAAATGTGTCAACCACCTGGCCAAACTTCTCCCACAGAAAAAAAGGGTGAATTTTCCTCAAGGTTTTTAAGCGGACAACCCTTGTAGATTGCACCTTGTGTATCTGGCTAAAAAAGGATTGCTTTTGAATAAACAGCACCCCCAGGTTTTTGTTTGAGTTACCTGAAATAGTGCATCCAATGGGTAGTCCAACACCTGGAGACAAATTTCAAAACCTCCTCCGATGACCAGCATCCGGTCTTGTCTCCATTCAGCTCCAAGAAATTAGAGGACTTCCATTGCAGAATGTCTAATTAAGCTGCTAGCCACAGATTGTCAGGGATCAATGAAGATAATTCAGTAATTACATTTCAAGTTAGAGAATCCATATATACAATGGCCACTCCTTCTCTCTTAATTTACAAGCTCTGTTGCAGGCCAAGATCTTGAACCCCGATGGAATGTCGGTGTGCATGTCAGTATTGGAGGATACCCCCAACAACATTTTTCTGAGAAAATCGTTATGTAGTCAATCCTTGCCTAATATTGTGAACACCTTCCATCTATGTTTAGGGCATGATCTATTATTTAGAAGAGACACTTAAAGGCAGGACTCAGGGCCTACCTGAGATCAGACCAGCCCTCAACCACCCCTCCTGGGTATGTAGTTGTCCTGAATGGGGCTTTGAGATTTTTAAGAGACTCAACTTTCTTCTTGATTGTAAAATGTTCTAGGTGGTATTACAAAACTCAAAAGCATGGCCTAGCAACTATGCACCCTAGGCATAGATGGGCACAGACAAAGATTTGTAAGTAAAACGAGGAAGAGTGGAAACATGGGACCTGCTGACAATGAGCATACACACCTGAGAGCAGGTGGGACGTTGCAAGGTAAACAGGCCTACATTGTAATCAGGACAAGTGACCCAGGGGCTTTAAAATGGCCCAATTACTTGCTGGTAATCTGTCTTACTCTTAGTCCCACTGGTGCGCATACCAGTCACTACTTTTTAAGTGAATTCCACCATTCTCTGAGACATTAAAAACAAAGGAATCATGCAAAGAATTCATCCCTGCCAATCTCTCTCCATAGGCCAGAAGAAGGGGTTGATTTGCACCATACGCCTGGAATGGCAAGGAAAACGCCAAATATTGTCAGGTCTGGGAGGGAGGGCAGAGAGTAATTGCTATAATGAGTAAAAATTGGACTACAAGTAATTATGACGACTCTAAGTATTCACATCATTACCTCTATGTCTCTTTTCCTCGTACCGGTCATTACTAATGCGGAACACCAAAGCATTCATAAGGACTTTGACGAAAAACAGTCTTATACAAAATAAGAAATCACTTAATGCAAATCTGTTAGATTTGGGGGTCTCTAGTTGGCACAGGTCGATGATTTGTGACAAATAGGGACCCTTGCCTCTAGTCAGGATAAGGGGATTACGCTCCTAAAAAAACCCTGCTCACCCCCTTGGTAGCTTGGCAGGAGCGGACAGACTTATCTCAGAGGCAGTGTGTAAAAAGTATTTGTGACCACATACAGTAACCCAGTGACAACACTACAGATGGACACCACACAAGGTTTTTATATCAAAAATAAGTATACGTTATATAGAGTTACCACAAGACCTTAAATGACAAAAATACACAATACTATTACTTTAAGATGATAGATTTAGTTTAGTTAAGTTCAGTTCTTACGATGCAACACTTTGCGTCAATGTACCTTAGGTTGCGTTGCGCTTCCACGACAAGCAGTGTCGCAGCGAGGGAAATGCGGCAAAGTTCAAGTACAAAGAAATAAAGACTTGAAGATCTTCCTGATGTGGCACACTTCTCTGGGGATACGAGAAGTTCTCGGTTCGATGTGTGGACTGCAGCGGCGACACCCTTGTTGCGCAATGCAACGACAGCAGCTCCACCTGCGACACTCTTCTACCATGATGTGTGAAACTTCCACACGATGCGACAACTACAGCCACAACATCCATGATGCGACAGCAGCAGCTCCAACAGCGGCGCGCTTCTCAGGGATGCAGGGTGCTTTTCTTTGATGCGGTGCAGTGCAACAGTTCCAGTGGCGACACCTTCCTTTGGAGTTGCGACGGCAGGCACAGCGACGGCGACACGCTCCGACCTCGTTGGGAGACTCTTCTCTCGATGCTGTGCAATGCGACAGCTACAGCGGTGACACCCTCCTTCAGAGTTGCGACGGCAGTAGCAGCGATGGCGACATGCTTCCTCTTCGTTGTGGCATGCTTCTCTCGATGCGGTGCAGTACGACAGTTCCAGCGGCGACACCCTCCTCCGGAGTTGCAACGGCAGGCACAGCGACGGCAACACGCTTCTTCCTCGATGAGTCATGTTTCCAGCTCCTTCGACACGCAGTTCCTCAGAAGGCCCAAAACAGCAGCAGGCACTTCCAAATAACTCTGGGGAGCTGGGGGGGGGTGAGGTCTGTTGTCCCTGAGACTTCAGCATGAGGCAAGCTCTTTTCCAAGCCCTTGGAGATCCTTCACAAGTTGAAAACAAAGTACACAAAGTTCCTTTCTCCTTCCGTTGGCAGTAAGGCAACCACTGCCTGCCAATCCCCCAAGCAGCACTTCAGCTTGGGAACAGTCTCTCCTCAGTTTCTTCAGGTTCCCCTCCTCAGTAAAGGTATCTTCTTGTAGTCCAAAGTGATCTAATTTCATGGGATCAGGGTCCCAATATTTATACCCCAAAATCCTTTGTTCTCTGAGGGGAGGGGGGTCTTTGCCCAGTCCAAACCAGTTCTGAAGCACTCTACCAGACCTCTCCTTTCCTTTCACAGTGCAGGGCACAAACATCAGACGCCCCACAGGAGGTGGAGCCAGCATTGTGGAAGGCAAGTACAGTCCTGGAGCACTCTGTTTACAGGACTCCTTCTCTTCTTTCAGTGTGCAGGGCAGACACATCAGCCGCTCCCCAGGAGGTGGAGCCAGCATTGTGGAAGGCAGGCACAGCCCTATTCAAGGTTCAGGTGCAACTCCTCCCTCCCATCTAGATGCAGATCTCTCTATTCACTACTGGGCTGACTCATCCTGTCTCTCGGAATCCCCCAGCCCTGTCAATCATAAAACCAGACAAAGGAATACACAACCTAGCAGAGGCAGGCTTGAAAGGTTAGGCAAGCAAATACTTACTTTCTAAAAGTGGTATTTGCAAACACAGAATGTTAAAACCAACTTCACTAAAAGATTTATTTTATCATTCTGAGTTCAGGCATACCAAACTCGAATTTCTACCATGCTCTTTGAGTCAGTTAGGATTATAAAATGTAATAATTCTAACAGCCCATTCTGGCCTATGAAGAACAGATACCCTTGCATTAGTGAAACGGAGACCCACGCCAATAGTGCCAGGTCTAACAAAACCCAAGTGAATAATCTTAAAAGAGAACAGTATTTAGGTTCCTTACACCATAACTCTTGTTATAACTGTCCCACCTAGTAAGTCTGTAATTGGAAAACAAAATTGTTTGCAGATGACCACTTCGCTAATTTGCAAAACTCTGACAAAAACTCCGTAGACCTCAGCCGACGAGGCAGCCAAGCCCCTTGAACAACCTCCTTGAATCCCGTCCGGGAGAGAAGAATCTGCCAAGGAGTAAGGTAAATTCATTCCTCCATATGATCTCTTTAGTAAGGATATAGAGTTTAAGGACAAGTGCACAGCTCAAGGTAAATTATTGTTGAAAACAAAAGTTCATATGTTGAGGCAGGTGCTCCCAGGTGTCGTCCTCTGCCCTATGGACGAGTAGTGTATAAGATATGAAGTACTGTCAAGGAACTGATAGCATCCCTTAGGGCACACTGTTTGGCGATTCTTGCCTTCACCGTTCAAAGAAACATGATTATGTTCATGGTCAAAAAGTTTTTATTCCATGGTATTCAGTTTGAATAATGTTAATTCACATATTCATTGCAGTGATAATTTCCACTTTTTTTGCATATTGCTCCAATGCATTTCGGACGATAGTCCTTCATCGGGGAGCATCTGAAAAAAACGACATAAAAAACCTATGTGGTCTGTGCTAATAAAGATGTGTGGCAGAAAGTTAAATAAAGGAGCATGTTCAATGCTGTGACCATGTGCTTGAAATAACAACGAGTGAAGCGTTGTGAAAAGGTTTAACCAGGCAGTGACTAGGTGCCGATTTAAAAACGGGAACGGAGTGAACGTTTAGTGATATCCGAATTAACATAAACAAAAGGGTCGGGTCATCTCCCCTGGAAGTGGTCAGGATTGACGCGCGTGTATAATGGCGGCATACAGAACTACGGCTGGTGCTGCAGGTTATGTGCTGCGAGTTTAAACATGCAAGTGCTCGCCAAACTTACCGAAGTTTTCGGGTGGATACACGCCGGTTGGAAAACTCCGCCGTAGGTTACCGCGATAAACACAGAAGTGTTTAATTAAAGCAACTGAGTCAGTCACGTGGTGAACATAGAGTGAGACGAAAGACTAGCGAATCAAGATGTGCAGGTTAGGTGATGGAAAGGGTATAAGCAATGAGGCGGAACTGTGGGTAGAGTAGGGAATACAATTGAAATATAAAAATAAAAAGCTGACAATAACGGGGTACTAAACAAAATGTGCAAATATCCGGACACTTGATTAAACATAAAGTGGTGTGAAAAACAACGTGAGAAAGACTATACATACAAGAATAGCGGTAAAAATATAACAAGATAAAACAATGATAATCATAATGTTCGCACAGACAACTAAAGAACTGCTAGGATGGACAACAAGAAGAGTTTACAGAACTAATGATCCCCATGTGGGGATGTCAATGAACCATATTTAAAGATAACATGAGAATTCGATGCGTTCATTTAGACCAAAAGGTCTCATCAACTGTAGTCTATATATCCAATAATTTTCCCTTTGAAGTAAATGTTTATTGTTGTCTCTTCCCTCAACCTTGTCAACAACTTCCAAAATGGCGTATTTCAGCTGAGAAATAGTGTGCTTCATTTCGTTAAAATGAATGGCTACTGTGGATGTCTGGTTCATAGTGTGAATGTTTGACTTGTGTTCATTTAAGCAAATTTTCATCTTTCGCTCGGTTTTCCCCACATAAGTTTTTCCACACGGGCATTTTAGGAGGTAAATGCAGTTATTGGTATCGAATGTGGCAGTTACTTGTAGATGAAGTTTGTATCCTTTCATGGGGTGTGTTATGTCTATGCCTGATATTATGTTGTGACAGTTATTGCAATTGTTGCATGGTCTGGTTCCGCGAGATTGAAGGTCCGGTCTTTTGGGTTGTTTGAGGATTTCTCCTAAGTTTTTGCCCCTGGTGTAGGCAAATAATGGTAAAGACTTGAATATGTCATTGAAATCTGGCTCCAGTTGTAAAAGTGGCCAATGTTTAAGTACAATGTTTTTGTAGGTGGTGCTGACATTTGAAAACTTTGAAACTACAACCATGCAGTCGCTTTTGGGTTTTTGTCTGGGTTTATTGAGGAACTCTTGACGGTTCATAGGTTGAATGAAGTCTTTAGCCAATTCCAAAATTTGATTAGGATATCCTCTCGCGCAAAATCTTTCTGTCATTTCATTAATGCGAATTTCAGCAGTGATGGGATCTGAGGTGATGCGTTTGACTCTGAGTAATTGTGATCTTGGTAAATGGTTTTTTAAGGATGGTTGATGAAAACTGGTATAATGTAGGGTGTTATTTCGGTCTGTAGGTTTTCTGAAGATGTCGGTGGTTATCCGATTGTCTTTCAGAGTAATTTTGACATCCAGGAAAGTAATGGAATCAGCTTGGATATTCCACGTGAATTTGATTCTGTCATTAACATTGTTTAAGGTGTTGAGAGCTGTTTCTAAGCTTTCTTTTGTGTTCTTCCAAAGGATAAACAGGTCGTCAATGTATCGTGCATACATTTTAAGGTTGTTACTCCATTCTGGTCTAGACCAAATATTGGCCTGCTCAAATTCTCCCATGTAGATGTTAGCGTAGACTGGAGCTGCGCAATTGCCCATGCTCATCCAGGGGAGGTGACCCGACCCTTTTGTTTATGTTAATTCGCATATCACTAAACGTTCACTCCGTTCCCGTTTTTAAATCGGCACCTAGTCACTGCCTGGTTAAACCTTTTCACAACGCTTCACTCGTTGTTATTTCAAGCACATGGTCACAGCATTGAACATGCTCCTTTGTTTAACTTTCTGCCACACATCTTTATTAGCACAGACCACATAGGTTTTTTATGTCGTTTTTTTCAGATGCTCCCCGATGAAGGACTATCGTCCGAAATGCATTGGAGCAATATGCAAAAAAAGTAGAAATTATCACTGCAATGAATATGTGAATTAACATTATTCAAACTGAATACCATGGAATAAAAACTTTTTGACCATGAACATAATCATGTTTCTTTGAACGGTGAAGGCAAGAATCGCCAAACAGTGTGCCCTTAAGGGATGCTATCAGTTCCTTGACAGCACTTCATATCTCTTTAGTAAGGAAACAATCCTATTTCTTTGGGATCTTTAAGAATGGAGTCCTCTGCCATTGAGGTACTCCCTACAAGGCAACCAACAATTGAGTCCACATGAACTACATTCTTACGGATACAGTTTAGCCATTAATATCTTCTCAGGAACCTTCCATTCTCAATGTATCAAATCCAGCATATGCTTATGAATGGTTAAATCCCACTGAGGAGATTTCTAGAACTGCTATAACACTGTCTCTGAAAAAGTGCCTGGTTAATCTGGAACAGAAAATCCCATTAGCAGCTACAGCGGGGGTGGGTTCTTTCTGGACCTCTTCTGTCTGCAACGCAGCAGACAAACATTATTAATGCTGGAATACGGGGTTGATAGAAGAATGAACAGGAGCAAGAAAAAAGGATATCTGGGTAAATGGAAAAAGAAAAGAAAGAAAGGAATATTGGAAGGAAGGGTGAAAAGAAGGATGTATGCATGAATTAGCGGGTGGATTATTGAGTATATGCATGAATGAGGGGCGAAAGAATGAGTGAATGCTAGGTAGATAAATAGGTGAAAGGATAGCAAAGTAAATGGATGGATGGATGAGGGAATGAATGGATAGGTGGTTGGATTGGTGAAAGGATGACAGAGTAAAGGGATATTTAGTGGGCGGGTGGATGAGGGATGGATGGATGGGTGGATGGGTGGGTGGCTGGATGGATAGATGAAAAGATGGACAGATGGATGGATGGAAGAGTGGATGAATAAGATGGATGGCAGATTGGATGGGTGGATGAATCGATGGAATGGGGAAAGATCGAATGATGGATGAAAGAATGAATGAATGATGGAATGTAAAGGTAAAATAGTGAATATCAGCAGGTACATGGGAGGGTAAAAGAATGAATGGATATATGCCAGGGTGGAAGAGACAAGGAAGCTATTCAAAGGAGGGTTTAGATCACTTGCTTTGCTTGCTTGGTGGCATTAGCACTTTAGTTCAAAGTGGGGGTTATTTTAAATTTCTCGCTACTCCCTTGGCCATGCCACACCCTACTTCTCAATGGAGAAGGGGATCTTGAACTGGAATGTACATAAAGCCTCCTAAATTTGTGTTTTCCTATGATGTGAATCTAGAGGTGTGGCACAGCGGCCAGGGTGTCTGACTCTGGAACGCGGGGGATCAAGGTTCGATCCCCGGCACCTGTGGCAGATCCCCGGCACCGGTGGCAGATCAGCCCAGCACCATGTGACTCTGGGCAATGGCTTGCTTAATCTTCCCGAGAGCCCCCAGCGCCTTGACACCTTCGGGTAATTGTTTGCGCTTTACAAATACTGAACACAAAATACTGGACACAAAACAACATGTTTCTTCAACAAAATTAAAATATTCACCAACAATTGCTCCGAACTACTCTTGCAGCCATACCTCACTTATCGGTGCTCTAATATCTGTAACATACAGCCACTTTTCCCTCCTGACTGGAAAAGCGAGCACAATAAACACTTGCTTGTGCTTGGTAGGCATTACTCTTATCGCGCATGTGTGAAGCTCAGCTACCTACCTCCAGTTTCACGCACTCATAATATTCATTTTCTCTGACACTGTTGCTTAATCCAAGCATTTTCGGTAAGTTAAAAATGAATCTGAATTTCATTACCATATGGCTCCTACGAAGCTCAGAAGAGGAAATATATAAGGCTCTCACATAATTTTATTTCATGATAACAGGACACATTTCAGTTTTATGTTCACATTATACACACCCATGGTTCTCGCAGTGCATAGCCTTTCTTCAGGACCCTAATCCCCAACTCCAGTAGGCACCGATGATTAAAATGTAAGTACAAGCTCAGCAAGGACTGTAATACATTTCCTCTTACATTATGTACCCTCCTACCAGTCTTGTGGAGAGGCAGGAAAAAATATCGGAGGATGCTGGTAATCATCCCTACTTATGGCTCATTCAGTGCTTAATTTGAAAAAAAAAAAAGTACCAGGGCCCTCGATTGGAGGCAACTTCCGCTTGTCCCGCCATTTGCCTTTGTCAGTTCTGGGAATTACAGTAACCACAAAACTACAAACCATTATACTCGTATAAGTGTGCAGGTTCAGACTGTTCCAGGCCCCTTAAACATATAAGAATGGCTTTTAATAAATATTGAATTAATAAACAACTATTGCCCTGGTCTCCCAATTAGACAAATAGCGCCACCATGTGGCATATTAAGTGCTGGTACCGAGCACCAGACACCATAGGCTCAAAATAAGCACTGCCTATGGTAAGGGATGGATGGGGCTGAATTCTTTGAATGCTTCCTTTGTTTTTCCTTCTCAAAAGGAGGTGGGATCCTCCTTATAAGTAATGACTGATAAGAGGCAAGGGACTTAGGGATAATGTACGATACCTACTGCCTGACTCTTTGCTACTTATCAGCATTCATTTAATAATTAAAACGTTGCCTATCTTTCCGCCTAGCAGAGTCCAAATTACTATCCTCTGGTAATTGCATGTTGTACCAGACTGAATTTCAATTGAAAACAATTGAACTGGAATAATATGTTGCATTGTCACAGAAAAAAACTATACTCACACTAAAATACTAGCAGTACAGCTATTCCCAAACGTGGGTCAATTTTCTTAGGTTGATAAGGCTAATGCCAAAGTATGGCAATGGCATGCATGACACCCCATCCAAACCTACAACACTTTGGGGGCTAAGATAATTAAAATTGCAAGATCAAAACTACAAATCACAGCATTCAAAGTACTGGTGGATATAACGCCAGCACTGGCTCAATTCATAACACGTAACAAGAGACACTTTGCAACTCAACCCAGAGGCTTAAAGGCCTTACTTAGGGGTGTCAGGCCACTTCATCTATAGCAGACACAATATTTGCAGTCCTACAGTTTCATGTGTGTGTTTCAGGAGTTGTAGTTTTCCTTTGCTTCAATAGATTTATCTTACAGGTGATAAAAAGGATTGTAAAAGGGACACCCCGGACTGGGTACAAGTGCTTAGAGTACAAGCTGTCACCTGACTACCTGGTAATACAACATTGAACAGTGGCAATTTTTGTGTTGCAGTAAGTTTAATTTTCTTTTTTTTAAATGCACTACAGACCACTGGTGGTAGACTCAGAGTACTATGGGTCGGATACATTGGCAGGGAAGTCAACCAAGGAAGAATAAAAGTGGCACTACAGCAAATACAATCTGGTTTGCTGAAAACTAGATGGCAAAGCCATTGAGCATAAATAATGGAGACTTGAAGTAGTCAATGGCATCTAACCAGGAGACTCGAGTCAGGGTGGTAGGCATGGAGGTCAGCTTACTGGAGGCTAGCCATAAGCCTTATTAGAAAGGGATGTATTTAACAAACCTTTACATTTTAGTAAACAATTATCCAAAGAAATCATATTCCACAAACAAAGAAGGTATCTTCCTTCACATTTCTTGTGGCCGAGGGACCAGATTGACAGCAAAGGCTGAATCATGGATCTTAAGTTGCTTGATGAGAGGTAGGTGATGCACAGCATGAGCAGGTAGTATGGTGATTTGCTATGTAAAGCTTTATGAATGACGCCTAGGGCTATGAAATTTGCTTTGTCTTTCACACAGCGCTGGCACAGTGTCCTCAGAGTGGAGGAGATATTGGCAAAGAGGTTCAAGCAGACCAGTGGAAGTATGACATGATTTTGGACTCTGTAGAGTCTGAACATTCTTGAGTTGGGGAGGCCTGTGGCTGTGTACACAGTTTGAAAAAGGTCATATTGAGGGATCCTGATAGCAAGGTTAAAGCAAAAGTTTTGAGTGATGTGAAGAACAGGATGGATGCTTCTTAGTAGACATAAGTGGCAGAAAGTCAACATTTCTAGGTCCATTGTCAGACATGGGAGATGCAGAGTCATACATTAGATAGGTTGTAGGAATTATAATCCAGCTTTAGTTTGACTTGTAAATCATCTGTGCATACAGGGTAATCTATTTCAAAGGGACTGATGATCTTGCTCTTGATCAGATAATCAGATGACTTCATGTCATTGGGACACCTTGTTTCTTGATCTGGGCTTGCATATAGCAACTCTTTGCATTTTGGGCGTTTCAGTCTTGTTTCAAAGACAAGTGATTGGTAAAACATAAAGGAAAGCTGCAGATTAGAAATGTTCTGCCCAGTTGCCATGGAGTGATGTGTCCTGCAGCTCAGTACAAGTGTCCTCGTCCTCTCCTCTACCCTCACAACTTTAGTGTCTTCTATTAGCCTGTCAGACATTTCCTCAGAAAGAGACGTTAGGACAGGCGGAATGTTTTTAGCAACTGGCAGTGCTACCACTACTTGACAGCACCGAGCCTGCCTCGAGTTAAGTCAATGTTATGCATATCCTGGTAACTATTGATTAACCTCATGCTATGCAGGTGGCCTACAGTAGGCCTGGGTGGAATTAGTGGAGGATAATTCTGCGGGATTCCATTAAAGACGCAACGGGGTAGGGAGTGGCCATCTATTATATATACATTACTATCAAATGTGTTTTTTGTGGTCAGGGCAGCTCTACAGCATGTAACCAGATAAATATCAAGTCTACAAATTTCTTGACTTGTCATAGTAAAGTGACAAAACACAAGCATAATAAGACACACATTCAATTACCTAGGAGTAGATAGTCTCTTAAGGCGCGCTCAGGTCTATGTGGCCCAGGAGAGAGGACAACGCGTCCCAGCCACCGCCGAGTGCCTCTGCCAGCAAGGACTGGAACTACAACAACACACCCACACTGCGCACACAGGTCTTTGCAGTTCAACCAAAAAATACCTGGCAGAGCACTCTGAAAACTAGGCCCACACCAAAAGGGGTTCCAGCAGAGTCCCGTCATTCATACATCAAAGACAGTGGACAATCAAACCGACCCAAGGAGACAAACGATGAACCATACCACGCAGCAGCTCAGAAACACGTGCAGCAGATTCAGCGACATGTCAACAGGTACAGTCATGGGCAGCACATGTTCTAAAAGGCTCCATTATAGCTAAGAGCTGCACCTAATACTTACACCTATCCTGTGCCCCGCTCCCCGCCACTACCTGCCTGCTATGGATCGAGCTCTGTAACATATGTGCATCTGGCTTCATAAACATGCATGGTGATCACCCCAAGCTGGCATGGTTGTGTATCGTTGGTACAAGTTAACACTGCCTCCAATGATTTCAAAGCAACTGGTGAGGGAGGCTGGTGCATGAGATGCCCAAGGCTGGCATCGCGCACCCAGCTGATGGCAACACAACCTAGATGAATGCCAGGAGACCTGAATACTAATTAAGAAGGCAGCTACTATGGAAAGTGCACAACTGCATTAAGGGAACAAGCACCCTCAAGCTGTACTGGCAGAGTGATGGTGCCAAGCCCTAGGGTGAAGGCTAGCGTACCGGGATGGAAGTCAGGTACCCCGGATACCCATGAGCCTGGCTGGTGATGTGTACCAAGTTGACATACCTTGGAGAAGCAGAGGCATCTGCTGGTGTCACCACCGTGCAGGGTCCCCTGGAGTGCAAGTTTGGACACTGAAGGCCCAAGCTCCCAGATGGGAAACACCATGTGCTCAGTAGATTCACCTGCAGCCACATCTGTTCCCCCAAGTAGATCAGTATGCAGATTAGAGAGGCATTGTTGCTACCTGGCAAATCAGATCCCAGGCTTTGTTGAATGATTGTGAGGGAGCAGTAGGTAAAAGAGTTCATTACTGCCGCGGCAGGATCCTTCCACCAGAGGAGGAATCCCCAGGAGTACCTTCTCCTCTAAGATAAACAATTCCACCCTGAGGAGAAGATACCACACTCCCTTGCCAGGAAATGCTGCTGATTTTGAATTCCGCCCGTGGAGTGGCAGAATTTATTTGAAATTAATGAGTAATGCAGAATTTGTAAATTCCTCCAATTCCACCAGCAGAATAAAATATTCCGCCAACCCCTAACCTACATCTAGTGGTAAGCAGAAGTTGTTGCTGCAAACTAGCTGTTTGTCCAGATTCAATTGGAAAAATTGTGGGTTGTCTCTTATTCCTTTATTGAAGGCCTTTGAAGGGAAAATAGCCCCCCTGGGCTTGTACAGTGCCAAGGTCTTTTCCCTTGATCCCTCCCGTGAGTGGGACCAGTTAGAAGGAGCGGTCCTTAGAAGGCTGCTGTCGCTTCCACCAGGCACCATGGTCCAGGGCATAAGGAAGGAGCTGAATCTTACCTCCTGGAGTTTGTTGGCATTTTCCGGGGCTTTAAGATTTTTTAACAGGCTCTCGGAGAATGGTAAAGTGTTAAAGGTCTCTAAAGTCTGCTGGGATGAGATCCAAGTTTGTGAAAGAAGGTCAGTAAGGAAAGTAATGAATAAATGATGAGGCATTAAGAACCTCCTTCTGAGTGTGCAGCAATTATGCTCTGGTCCCCTTTTCCAGGTAAAGAAGTATTGAAAGTGTCTGCAGCAAAGGTAGCCAGTACTCTTGACTTAGCCTACCGGAGCCAGACACCCTCAATTCGTTTTTCAATACTCTATCTGGGTCTGGATACAGTGTTCCTCTACCGGGCAGAGGTACCTGATCTTGGGCCCGCGAAATGAAATTCTAAGGGTAAGTGTGGCCTGCTTTCCAATTTACTCATCCCACTCCTGTTGGGCTAGGGTCCAGGATAATAGCAGTCAATGTCCCTGCCCCTGAATGTAAAATGCTCTTTCTTGCATATACTCATGGATTGTGTTTTTTCTTCTAAAGCAGAATAAGTTACTAAGACTGTTGTTTTTTAAATATAGAAAATATAGAACAGTAAAAAGGATGAAGGCTGTAGAGTTGCTGTCAGCAATGCGTTACCTGGATGTGGCAGTAGGAATAGCTCGATTTCTACATTTGGTTAAATAAAGTTTTAATGACAGGTTACAGTAGGGTGAGGGTGATGGGTGAGTCTGATGGGTTCTAAGTTAATTTTTAACTGCAACTGTTTTTATCTACTGTTTAGAATGTTTTATGGACAATGGTCTTCATAAACTTGTTTCTACCTCTCTCCTACATCTATTGGTGGACTTTCAGCCAATGTCAATAAGCAATAAGGACTTGAGTGAACATATCATTATTGGTGAATCTGAAACTACAATTCCAAGCATGCTTAGTGTTTGTTGTTAGAAATAGCAGGACTGGGTGAAAGGAATACTACAGGACATAGAGCTAGTTCACAGCTATGCTTACACCTGGCAGCAGCTTAACATTGGGAAGGGAAGCCGTAGATCTGAGAAAAAGGCGAACCTGTTTTGTGCTTAAATTGAAAGGTAATTTGTTTTCTCACGTTCACTTTGCTAAGTTTTAATTTGTGCTTGCTGATTCTTGCACTGTAATTTATTCAAAGAAAACACAAGAGGATGATGGATAGAGCGCAGAAACTTTTCAGACACTCACCCCCAGTCACAGATCTGGGTTGAATCCATCATCTTCGCCAACCCAGTTCAGACCCAACTATATGCACATCACTCTTGACCCTTTGCCTCATGGGAACAGTCCAGCCCGAACTGCCAAGCCAGGTTTTTCCTTGACCGGAAACAAGCCTCCTGGGACCAGTTTTGGGGTAACACCCCTCATTAGCCAAGCTAGCTTGAATCTAGTGGCAAAGTGAGCAAGGGACCCACGTCTGGTCATAACCTGCCAACTTAAGCGCAAACAAAGCAAACACAAGGAGATGATGGACAGAGCGCTGAATCTTTTCAGACACTCACCCCCAGCCACACATATGGGTTGAATTCATCATCGTTCTTTAGCTCACTTCGACACTCCAGTTCAGACCCAACTATATGCACATCACTCTTGACCCTTTGCCTCATGGGAACAGTCCAGCCCGAACTGCCAAGCCAGGTTTTTCCTGGACCGGAAACAAGCCTCCTGGGACCAGTTTTGGGGTAACACCCCTCATTAGCCAAGCTAGCTTGAATCTAGTGGCAAGGTGAGCAAGGGACCCACGCCTGGTCATAACCTGCCAATTTAAGGGCAAACAAAGCAAACACAAGGAGATGATGGACAGAGCGCTGAATCTTTTCAGACACTCACCCCCAGCCACAGACCCACTCCAGTTCAGACCCAACTATATGCAAATCAGTTTTGACCCAGTGCCTCATGGGAACAGTCCAGCCCGAACTGCCAAGATAGTCTTTCCTGGACCGGAAACAAGCATCTTGGGACCTGTTTCAGGGTAACACCCCTCGTTAGCCAGGCTAGTTTGAATCCAGAGGTACAGTGAGCAAGGGACCCGCGTCTGGGCATACCCTGTCAATTTAGGGCGAACAAAGCAAACACAAGGAGATGATGGACGGAGCGTATCTGAAACTACAATTCCAAGCATGCTTAGTGTTTGTTGTTAGAAATAGCAGGACTGGGTGAAAGGAATACTACAGGACATAGAGCTAGTTCACAGCTATGCTTACACCTGGCAGCAGCTTAACATTGGGAAGGGAAGCCGTAGATCTGAGAAAAAGGCGAACCTGGCTTGTGCTTCAATTGAATGGTAATTCGTTTTCTCACGTTCCTGATTACAGCAGAAAAGTGCACGTTGCTAACTTTTAATTTGTGCTTGCTGATTCTTGTACTGTAATTCCTCCAGCAAGGCGCACACCTCAAAGTGTAAACGGAAGCAGGCGAACCCTGTGATCAGAAAGTATTTGCAGCGTTGCATATTTATAGCCCCTCATCTTCACAGGCTACCGGAGAATTTCACTACACAATCTTTGGGCCTTCAGCTGAGGAGCGCAGAGCAGAGTTCTGTTCCCTTGTTACATTTGTAGCTCATGCATGAAAAGTACAAGTCGCTGATGCAGTACGTCTTCTAAATTGTATTGAAGTGGCACTGTTCAATCACCGCAGCTTTGTTCTCTGGGTACATAGCTTTCCGTGCTTCAAAGGGAGCGCGTGAATAGCGAAATTCAAAGCCTATGTTTTCTTGATGGCCCATGCTCAGAGAGAATGCATATTACTATATTATACGGGAGCCCTGTGTGTTCCTCTGCCTCAGAACATAATTGGGTGAAACACACAGCATATGAATACGGGATTAGAGCTAGAGCTGGGTGCCCCTATTGTGCTTAAATCAGAGCACGCGGAGGCGTTTCAATTTAGAATATCCCAGGTGTACATTTGAAGTTTAGGCCCAGGTAGAATGCATAATACAAAACTAGGATGTGTAGCTAAATGTGGGGGGAAAGTGTGTATAATATTGGGTTTTGTTCAAAGAACTGAAAAACACAAATGACCTTTAGTTCGTCTGAGATCCCTAATTCTGTACACGCAAGTGACAATTAATGGCCATAGAATGCAATGGAAAACAAATTAAATGATGTCTTTGATAAGTAATTGTACTCTGGTATCTTAAGCGAATTAAGTGAGTTCTGCCCATATCTAATTATGGCCCATACAGAAAATCGCTCAGTGTAAGGCTTCCTCAAAAATCTAATGCTGGAAGAGCGACACTGTAATTCTGCGGCATATCTGTAAAACCCCACTATGCAGGCATTGGGCGTTGGTTTGGGTTACTGAGAAAGCAGTTGTGTGGGTTAATTCCTCTCAGCCAGTGGCCATTCCAAAATCAGCACTCATTGCATCCCTTTGTTGCACTTACCGCAGATGTGATTGCTTTCTGGTTTTGAGCTCTGGTTGGAGTCAGTTTAAGCTGTTGTCAGGACTCCTAATCCTCAAAAAAGAATTTAAAAGCAGTATAGGATACATTTAGGCCCTGTCCTTCGTTGATGTTCTTTTTAGGAAGGTTTGATTGGGAGCAGTTGTCTTAGCTCACCTATTATTAAAGTCTATTGATCATAACTGATAGAGACATTGTTGATACAGAAATTGTGTGATTACAGTAGGGAGGGACTTTACATAGTATAACCCATTGACCATTACATAAAAAATGTGGCTCTATATTGTTAACGCACTGACACACAAAAAAGGAAGGGGCTTTACACAATGAACTCTCTGACAAACACAGAAGGAAAGCATAATAGCGTGTGACCTCTGACAATAACAGGAAAGAGTTTTACATCTTAAACTCCATTACAGACACCAGAGGACGGGGTTTTATGTTGTGTAACAGTGAGAAATGTTCTGGTTCAGAATAAGATGAAGAGGCCTTGTTTGGATTTCCTGTACCAAACATGAGTTCAGCATCCATACATTATGGCATGGCGGCATATATAGAGGACTGCTAGGTGGCGAGTGATGAAATAAGGAAACATATGATTAAGTTGCTGTTTTTTGCTCACTGCCTCCCTCTCAGCAAGACCATGTTATATCTATTGTTTTGGATGCTGCCGGCATCCATCAGAACTGTCGCCTTCCATTGGTGATGACAGTGTAGTGCTGGTCTATGCTACTCTATGCTTGTTTTGTCCAGTGCACTAATATGGCACTCTTCTGTGTGTGCATGAATATGTGTCCTTGGGCATTTGCTGTGTATAATGATTCCACTGATGGTTAACCAGCTGCTCCCATCAAGCAATCTGTATAACACATGCACCCTTCGCAGGGCAGCCAGAGTAGCTTTTAGGGTTGGTGAAGTCGGAACAGAAGCAGCTATGGAGAGCAGCTGTAGAAACTGCTGCAGTGTTGTTGAGGTGAGGCTGGAGGGAGAGCACAGGTTGTCTAAGAGTGCTAACAGGTCGTGGAGAGATGGCTCAGACTATGTTCGCTGGTGTAACTTGTAACTAGTAAACTCAACTATCAATGGCATGCTTTCAGTGGCCTTCTCACACCCTTCACTGACAATTGACAGCATTCTTAAACCTTAATGCATTAACAGTCTCACTCCACAAGTGCACTCTCACACCCTTCACAGACTAGACATCATACATTTCTGTAAGCACTCTCACAATTCACACCCTTCACACTCACCAGACATCCCTGCTCCCCCCAACAGGCCCTGGCCACTATCCCAAGGATTCTCAAGACCTCGGCTGGAGAAATATCTTTCCCCTACGTCACTGCAGAGACCTGGAACTCTCTACTTCTACATCTCAGGCAATCACCGCCACTGCCTCAGTTCAGGGAGGATCTCAAGACCTGGCTCTCTGATTGAAGCTGCAGAAGCCCCCAAGCACCTTGAGACCCTAATGGGGGATTAGCAGCACTATATAAGAAACATGATTGACCAGTGACACAACCGGAAGCCCTCCCACACACCTCCCCACTATCAACAAAGCAATAGGTTTGGCTGACAATTACTTTTTCATTGGTTGGTGAGATTGTGTGTGTAGTATTGTGGAAGGACAAGTGTTGAATGTGCAAGAATAAAGGCCCTCCCGATCCATTTGTCTGCTTCTCCTTAGCCTAATTTTTGTGGGCCTGCATGAGAAAAAGGAAAAAAGAAGGCTGTTGTTTTAAACTAAGGGAATTGGGATAAAACTAAGGCCTATTAGGCAATATGGCCCGAGGACTAATTACTGATCATTATGTTTTTATCTGCTTTTTAAATGGTTTTATGACTCTATTTTTGCTATGTGCATGGTAATTTAATGAACCTGTTTTAAGCTTTCAAAATTCTTGAATGTATACATGGCTTCATAACTTGCTGTTTAGTACTTTGGAATAATTTATGCTTTTATGATCTGTTTTAAAAGATCGAATAAAGTTTTGCGAAGTGAATTCAAGAGGTGGGTGAATATATGTACGGATGTAAGGATGAATGACTCAATACATGGATGATGAGTGATTAAGTTACATGGGCAAAAGGATTACTCACTGCATTGATGGAAAAATCCATGAACTTTCAGTTACAATCCTGCCCTATTGGCTTTGCCAATGCTTGTTCTACTCTAGTACTCTTTATCTCACTTCTATATTTTCAGAAAAGACTCCATTCATGTTTACTTGAAAGAGAGTCCTATGTTAAGTTGTCTGTGGCAGTTCAAAGAAAAAAAACAAGTTAACCCGTTGCGTGCTGCTAGTGCTGCCGTCGGCCAACGGCTGACGCGGTCCCGCCCACCTTTTAGAACGCCCGCACTGCGCCGAAATATTGGCCGCAGTTAAGGCGTTAATGTAGATATAGGTTTCAAGTTCAGTTACATTGTAATTTGAAATTGTCACCATTGAGGTAACCGCATCAACAATTCATAGATAAAACCAAAATATGTGGTTGACCTTCTAGTGGCATCCATTGGATATCTATGGCACAAAACCTCTTAATATGCATACCAGTCATAATCTCAAGATACTCACAATGTCAAGATACAAAAGAGTTATGTGACAAACTTCCAATGACTCTCCACCAATATCTGTGGCACAACTCTACTTACCTCCGGTAATCGCAAGGTTAATAAAATCAATACAGATCATTTATGAAATGTGAAGGCAGGCAAGATTACTAGGTGGGTTTGTGGAGGGGCTGGGCGACACCATGGTCAGACCTGAGATACACTGGGATAATCATGTCTGTTGACATTGGTAATGTGTTCCTTTTTAATGTAAACATGTTTTAGGTGTAGGTATCTTTGTATATGTATGCTAACTAGACAGTGCTTTGAGAGGCTTGCAGTACTTGTATGAATCTGACAAGGCAGTTTATTGCTTATACTTCTGCTTGCTTTTGTGCAGTACACCTCCCACCACATGATGATATTCTCTCTGTACTAAACTGATTTTATATAGGCATTTACTACAATTAAATTATTTAAGAACCACGTTTTATAGGTATACAAAACGGAAGATGTTCAGCATTCGTTGGAAGATTATAAGACACCTTGATCTACATTTCAGCTGCCTCCAGAGGAAAGGCATGGTAGGGGGTACAAGACCTACTAAAAATTAGTTTTTTAGAGTAATAATTGCATAGGTTGTATTTCTGTAGATTTACTGAAAGACGTCCCTGGGAATTTACTGCTTTATGCATTAAAACATTCACTTTTCATAGTCAGCCTTTGCCAGGGTAATGCCGTGGTTTGAAAGAAAGTTGCCACCCTTCTGCTATGCAGCTTGCATTTAGCTTTCATTTCAGTTCTCATGTTAACTTAGCCTCATTTTCTAATGGTGCTTTGTAAATAATAATAATAAAAATAAAAGATTTATAGAGTGCATGGTTACTCCAGTCATAGTGTCCCCACCCTGAGAATTTTGCTCTTGCTGAGGTCAAAACTGCACCCACTGTGCACTCCAGTCTTAGAGATAGGGACAGAGAGTTCTGCATTTTAAAGACAAAAGAGTTTTTAGGTCTCGCGCCTAGCGTTGCAGCACAAGACCTCTTGTAAGGGGGTTTTGAAAGGTGACCACACGCTCGTGCATGTGGTTTTGCTCTTGCTGGCTGCCATTGATTTTCGCATGTTTTTTTTTTTTTAAAAAGGCACGCAATTGGGCAAAGGCGGGCGCATATCCCGCCTTTGCTCCGCCCATTCCCACCGATGTCTAGCACGCGCATCAGTGCGGCACAGACGACAGGCTCCCTCGCGCCCGCTCCTCTGTGGTGCGCGCGCACCACTCGTTGCCGTCTGGAGCTTATCTGCGTTAAAGTTGACTAGCGTACCAAACACATTTGTTTAAATGCAATAATACTATTGCACGTAGCAATGGTTATCAGTAGACATTATTTAAAACATCAAGTTTAGAAGCAGAAAAACAACCAAACACTTCACACGCGGTAACAACAAAGTAACTAAACAGCCATGTTATATTCATTTCTTGCAGATCCAAAGCTTTTGTCATACCCAAAAATGCATCTTTTACCATCTAGAATAATATAGCGTGCATATTTTTTTATTATAAACGGAATTCAAGAAACAGGAAGGAGGGCTCAAGTGTTATTCAGATCATTTGCGAGTGCGTCTGATGAAGGGAGATCACCACATGGTTCTAACGTCAATTAATTGGAATCACACAATGTGGCAGAGTGGGCAAGATTTTCCGGTCCATCAGTAGTATCGTATCACCCCTTTTACTAACCCCTGCATAATCTGTTGTTTAGGGGATTTTCTCTGATAAAAGCCACCTTGTTAATTGTTCACTCTAAAGAAGAGGCCAAGAAAAGAATGGGTACAGACCAAGCAATCCCCACGTGCGGAATTGACCTATCTAGAAAGCAACATTTCTGATATCGCCCTTAGCAAAAAGGTCAGTGATGGAGTGGAGGCAGAGACCAATTAACCCTCCAGAACCGTGGGCAGAGAAGTTGTTTGGTTTGCTCGGACACCTGTATATGATGAGGCAAACCTTTCTATATAGCGCCGGTTACTACAGTGGTGCACCTTCATGGCGCTGTTAATACCACGTGTTACTGTTGTTCAAATAACGGTATTATCAGAGAAACGCGTATTGTCATCTCGATACCCAGTTGCGGGCTCTGAGATCAATCATGACCTGATGTTTTCAGCTTCTCTCATAGGAGGGGAGTGTGGGTGTGTCCTTTGGTGACATTGTCACTGAGTAGCACCACAACTGCAAACTGTTCAATCGGGCACGGGTAATTTCTATTGCCCACGAGTTACGACCGGCATTTCTACAGCCCTCCCCAGAATCACTTGCCCTTCTCTGATCCCGCCTGTTTTTTAGGTGTTTACACACTGAACATAAACCCCCATCCTTATGAGAAGGTTGGGGCAGTGTAGCTACTTGTATGCTTTAGTCCTTATTACAATTAAAATGTTCATGTCTGTCCCGTTGTTGTGCAGGTACAGATCAAAGGCAACAAGCATTTACAATGCAATATGTCTCGCATGTTTCTATTATGAGAAAGGCCTTTGCACACATTCCTTTATGATAGGCATTGTCACCCTGTAGTCTGCCCAGTTATTGCCAGGGTTGCCTAAGTCCAGAACCTATGGCATTGTTTTATTTTCTGTGCTCCCAAAGAGATGACTGTTCTGCTTTAGTATAATTAAAACACTGTTCTGTACCTTTGACATAGTCGACTAGCATGCTGTTTTTATATAAAAAAACGTCTCCTTGCTGAAGTCAGTGAGAGGTGCTCTTCTGCAAGAGTCATCAGGAAATGCTGCAGGAAGATGAAGTCCTGCTGTCTCCTACCTTCATCCTGAAAAGAAAGATAGCTGTACACTCTAGGTGCATTTGTGGATGCACTGATCCTAGTTTCCTGACATACACTAGCAAGGGGGGTTAGGTCATTCCAACAAATCTTACAGATGCATAAGCCCGATATGCTCTCTTTAGCATAGAGGCTAGCATTAGATAGGAGTAACATTAGCAAGGTTATGAACAATTACCACAATTGAATTGTTTGTATGTTTCACTATTTTGATAAGGCTCATTTCAATAATGTGTCTCATCTTTATTACAACTGCAGTTCCTGTTTTATTTGCAAAGATTAGAGTTTTTCAATAAATGTTTGAAAATGCAATATTGTATCTTTTCTTTGTGACACTTTGGGCATGCAAATGTGAGAAACGAAAGGGTTTGATCTGTTTTCGCGATTGTTTTGGGAACCTGAGAGTCATGTTCTAGGTTGCTGCCAACATCTATAATTCTGTAGGTTTAGGTGTTTGGATGCGGTACTATGAGCTAGTCTAATAAACAAACATTTACTGATTATATAAGAAGACTCTCTCTGTGTTATCAAGTTTCGTTGTTCTAAATACACAGTCTCACTAGATGAGTAGGAACCGAATAAAGCTTCCTGCTGCTGGTGAATAAAACGAAGAAGCAGAGAGCCCCTTTTGCGTTCAGAAGTCTGTTCCTGGTTGATTACGTCAGAGTTGTGACTGGACTCTGCACCTTATTCAGTTTACATGAATCACTCACAGATTAGCTCCTTACACTGGTGCCAACTTGTTTGTTGGAGTGGGTAATAGTGTGTGGCAGCAGGGGGTGAGAGGAATATGGGAGTGCAAGATGGGAACTTAAAACCAGCTCCTGCAGCATGTTGAAAAAAATGAAAGAAAGCCCATTAGCCTGAATCACTGGAGCCAGGTGACAGCGACCCTGCTGTCTGCATGACCTTAATGCAGGCAGCTTCTTACCTCCCTCTGAAGATTAGCTCTCTGGACCTGGGCCCAGCTCTCCCATGCTAAATGTTGGCTCAACTTGTTCTGTGCATTGGGCATGTATATAGACAGGCAGCATATGTAACTGTTCCAATACTGCTGTGAAGTTGGCCCCAAGAGGATTTACTGAGAGTAGAAGGGAAGCTGCTTTTTGCAATCTACAACATTGAGCCAGAAGACTCAAATGCAATGCATTGTCCTCATGTAGACTGGCAAGTATCAGAAAAACAATTGCTTCTTTTTACTAGGGTTGGTCCAAATACAAACAATGCCTCAATGCAAAGTATAGATAAAAGACATTACACAGGTTTTTCGTATGGAGCAGTTTGCTGATATTCAGTCAACACATAAGTTTAAACACAAATTCATCTCATATTCCGATCTGATTTAATTTTTATAACTAAGTTTTACAACAATGGCTGTATGTTCCTTAAGAGAACCAAAGGGTTATAATTGACCATGCTCATATATGATTTTGAGAAAAACCATTATTTTTAAAGGCTAGTGTGTTGACAATCATGGGTCCCATTAAATATCCAGTTCCACTGACCTAACATATTTTAACTAACACCCTTCCTGTGAGAAAAGCTTAGCTCTTTCGTATTCTAATTTTGTCCCTTGTCTTCTTTTATGGTCATCAAGTCCTATCGAAAACATAATTATTCACTTACTCAGATTTTGAAATGACCCAAAATAGTCATTATTCCAGTTTTTCACTTGTACGCCTTTTATAGTCCCACGTTCCTTACCCGTAATAGCTTTCATACATATGGTTGTGGTTGATAGAACTGTAATTCTCAGTTTTTGCAGCATGTGTGAGTTGGTGCTTGCGGCCCTCATGACGGATATAAGTTTCCTTACATCTGAGACCACTGCACTTAAACCTTATAAGCCACCCTTATGGCAGGCTCTTCACTCCTGAGGGCAGAGTGCTTGGTTATAGGTGTGAGGGTACCCCTGCATGAGCAGGGCACACCCCTCCAAAACCCAGTGTCAATTCTACATGCTTTGTAAGTCTGGTCAGCCATTTTAAGATATATAGTGGACATCAGTCATTATGAGATGACTAACTATTTATTGGCTGCACCGATCCTGGTAATCTTCAAATATATTGGACTCATACCCCATACCCCAACACCGATTCCAGTGCTGGAAGTATGATCCCATCTACTGGGCGGCTCCTCTGGAAGGGATCCCTTAGTCATTCCAACACTTTCCCTAGGGTACTTAAGGGCTCCCCTGTGGGTGGGTCCTTAGATTCATCTTGGAACAAGACTCAACTCTCAAACCAAGATATTCTTCGACCATCTGGACACTTGGAATTCGACGGACTTCAACTGGAACTGAGACTGCATCAAGGAAGAATCCTGCTGCTTGTGGTCTCACTGTTCTTCAAGACTTCTGCATCGTCTGTGCTTCATCCAGATTCTCCAGAAGCCCTGTGTGCATCAAGGACATTAAATGTAATCTCCCTTGGAGTGAAAGAGTCACTCCCCTGCATCTGCAGGCACCGGAACAAATCTGACTGGTCTGCTGCTCCTGTTGTCCTTTGAACTTCTTGAGGTCCAGCACCACAGGTGGTGGTTCTGCAGATCCCTAGTGGCCTGACCTGTCTTCTCAGAAATTTTGAGGAAAGTATCCCTCGTCTGAGCCACTAGGCCCAAACCACTGTGCACTGTGTTGACTTTCTGTTTCCAAAGCTTGTTGGTAGTGCACTCCAGAGATCTTCAGGCTACAGAAAGCTTCATCCTCCAGCACCTCAGCCCTTGAAGATCAGCATCCTCACTGCATCCTCTGCGCTGTGGGCCTTCATCTTTAGTGAGCTGCCTGATGTCCTCTTGAGACTCCTGTGCCTCCCCCCAGTGGGTCCTCTTGAGAGTCTTTCTTTGCTTCAGTGGGCTCCCTTACTTACTTGAGGCCTGCTCTGACAATCCTGCTCTTGGTGAGTCTCTTGGACCTTGTTGGTCCCAATATTTGTATCTTTTTGCTTTCCTTACCATTTGTGACTACCCAGGCTTGTTGGTGTGCTCCTGCCAGAAACTGACCACCTCAACACTGACATCCGATGCCGGACAACTCATGCATGGCTCCTGGTCTTCCTCTGCATCGCCTGATCCTCGCAGCAACAAGGTCAATATCTTCACTTCTACCTCCCAACATCGGTGGGCATTGTGCTTCTGTGCCTTCTGGTCACCTCCAGGTGTCCCCTCTACTTGCAGGTTCACCCCTTCAAGAATCCACTCTTGGATTCCACCATAGTTCTTGCAAAAAGGTGGCACAATCAAGCATAAGTTGCTTTGGGAACAAGTAGTTCTATTACAGAAACAACTATAAAAGACTCACATGATTCATACACTGAGTCATCAGGGTGATGGCGTTCACGTTGCAGGGAATTCATTGGCTGAAGAAGCTGAGAAGGCAGCTGTGCAAATGGCTTCCGTAGCTGCAATCACTCATTCAAAAATAAAAATAGAAATCGAAACAATGCAAGCTGTCACTCCTTCAATAAAAGACAGTGGTAAAACACTTCCAAAAGGCTTTCCACTCAAGTACTCATATTTAACTGATGCAAATAATGTCTCTTTTGCTCGAATCCCTGGAGTGGGGGATAGAGTAATCCCAAACATAGAACATAGATTAGGACTAATTTTAGCAGCACATGAAGGACTTGCCTCTGCACGTGCTGGTGTTTCCGCCCCAGTGTCATTATTAAAGCAAAGATACTGGTGGCCGTGCATGAGGAAATGTTTCAAATACGCCAATATATATACGCTGCTTATAATGAAGCATGGGAAATCACTCAACTGGAAACTGCAGAACGAATACGAGAAATTGATCGTATTAATTTAGAGAAAGCTCTCTCTGTAGATGACAATGGGTTAACGACTCTGTCATCCAGAATTTATTCTTTGGACAGCATTGTATCCTCTGCCATAGACATAATGGAACAGGACTTGCTCATGTTACAACATGGACAGTCTCAATTGCGTTCTATGATGCTGCTAGGCTGGACGTTACAAAACCTTCGTTCAGCCTATGTGCCTTGGTGTCTAATCAACACCACGTCATTGTTTACTGGATTTAACCTTACAGATAAACAAATCTCTTTGGCACAGAGGGGAGCAGACTATACGGTGCTGAGCATAGAAAAACTGGAAAGATTACCATTAACCGTTTCTGAGAAACCAGCCATAGGATAATACATGGCACCATCACGATGCCAGTAACAATTTTCCAGTTTCAGTATTGCTTTAAACACATACCAGCAGGCCTGTATGAAAGGTTGGCGTAAAGAATAAATAAAGTCGACCTGGGATTTACCATACACACACAAATGTTGGAGAGAGGAAAAGGAGGTATTTCTGAGTGGTAAACTTTTATGTCAGGGTATTAATTTGCATGGAGCTTGCTATGGTTCTCCAACCAACTTATCCTGCCACCTGCAAGGTTCTCCGGCAGCAGTGATAGATCCAATTGTTAGGCAGCTTTCCAATGGGTGCTACATAATGTTTAATGATCACAGCTGTTGTGGAATGATGCCAGGAATAGCCTATCTTGTTAGTGTGTTAGCCAGGGTCACTTGTTGTATGCAAGTATTGTTTGCTTAAACTAAGACAAATGGGGAGTCGCCGCTGTGGCCTTCACTGAACATCTCTTCTATACAAATCGATACTTTAAGCAGAATGAAAGCCATTCTTTTACAAAAAACTATGCCACTGACCTCATCCAGAGAGACGTATGATCTGCAAGTTGCCAGGTGCTCTACGGAGGTACATGCCCTATTATCAACAAACTGCCCCATACATTTTGCAGAAATGTTAGGACGTATCTTAAACATGTCTGATACCAATGGTATTGTACATGTATTTAAGATGATTTTTTCGGGACTGTAAGCACCCTTTGAAGCAGTCCTAGGCATTTTTCCAAACTACGTGCACTCTGTGTTCAGCGACCTGCCTCTCATTTTGGGACTCGTAGCAGGGATACTATTGTTGTTCCTTCTGCTCCGATATGGCAAGCCCAGTCACCATCGATACCTAGATTACCATGGAGAACACTCTTCTGGCAATGCAGTATCGTGAGCGCATAATATAGATTCTTGGCTTGGCTCGTTTGAGAGATCTGAATACCACGTGGTTCCTGTCATTCAGACCAATCTGGCAAGATTGCATCTTACCTGTTCTACGATGCCTGCTTTGTGGAGAGGAATGTGTGTTGGATATTTGTCTGACACTTCCATCAGCACTGCCAACAGATGTTGACGCTTTGCTTGGTTCGGTAACTGCTCATGCATTGTGTTGTCCCCAACGGCTACCAATCCTGATGACGGCATTCATTGAGGTCTCACCAGCAATTCCAGCGGAGGGTGAGATACGTGGACCAACAGGCACACAGGTACGATCTACTGCGAACATTGCTAATGCGACTGACGCTGACGGCGATGCTTCTCATCTGTGTACGATTGATCTACTTAATGAAGTGGTTCAACTTTCATCTACTATGGTAGACGATTTCTTTGCCAGCTTAGAAGATATAGGGCCATATGTAGGTAATCCAATTTTACTGATTCTAAAATACCGAACTTTACCGATTCGGTATTTCAGAATCAGTAAATTGTATGTAGGTATTGATTCGGTACATTTTATAGAAACGGTAAAATTCGGTCAATACCGATTCAGTATTTACCGATTCGGTAAATACTGAATCGGTAATAGGGGGAAGACTTACAAGGGTGGCAAGGTGTCACATTGACACCCTGTTGCACCCCTGAATAGTGCATGGGTGCACATGTGGCACACATACATGCCCTAAGAGCATGTATGTCTGCCACGTGGCACTTTTGGAAAAGCACAAATTTGCTTTTTCACAGGTTTTCGATATTTCCCAGCAACTTTTAGTTGGTGGTAAATACCAAATCCTTAACTCAGAAATGCACTCACTTGAGTGCTCCCTACATTAAGGTTTCGGTAACTTACTGAATCAATATTTTAAGGAATCAGTAATTTACCGATTCCTTAAATTACAATTCGGTAAATTACTGAATCCTTAAATTTGGCTCCTACATCTCAAATGCCCAATACTGGTCGGTAATGGCCGAAATTCAGTAATTTCGGCAGTTACCGACCGGTATTGGGCTACCTACATCTGGCCCTTAATGTTTTCTCCTGACACCCAGAATAACTTTTGAAATTAGCACACAGCGTTTTATCGACTTTGAATTCGACCTTTGATTTTCAAAACAAAGAAAAAAAAACTTTTTTCTACGATTTGATTTGACTTTTTTACAGAATTGATCTTTGGCACAAAGTAATCTGCTTAAAGTAGAACTATTCTTAGAGAACAAGAATTCCTTGAATACTTCCTAGAAATAATATTGACCTTATCCACAAACCAAACCAGTTTATATGTTCTGCTATGGGATGGTCTCAACCTTTTTTCTTCTATATTTAAGAGCCATTTCATAAATGTAATTTTCAGGATTCATTCAGTTAGCATTGCCAATATCATACTATATGCTTAAAATGAAATCATTGCTCTCAAATGCGTACAGTACAAATACTTATTTTCGTGTGCAACCATTTCAAATGCATTTTATGTATTTTTGGGTGGGATTGTAAACACATGCTTTAGATATGTTTTAGCTTAAATTTAGTAATGTCGAATATAATAAAGTGGAGTGGGTGTTGTATAGCATTTTAGGACCCTAGTGTAATTTTCCCGATTCATGCCCTTATATAGGTATAAATCAACTTGTCCTTATATAGGCAAAACATTATAACCATATTTGGACTTAGCCAATGCAGTTCAAATACAGGCATGGATACTTCCACTAGTTCCGAAAAGCTACAATGGTTTCTTGGAAAACTCATCTTCAACAGTCAGGGACTTCCCCTTGCTTGAATATTGATTTGTCCAAGAACTCATGGAGTTTTCAAAGAACTGCGATTCTATGAGGACCTTATTATGTCCAACTTTACGTCAAACTTGGTACCTTCAAGGTATACATATGCCCACACTTGCCCTATCCAACACACAGTGGTTTGGAGCAGCCCGACTATCTACTTGCCCAACACAGCTCGCTACAGCAAGTGCCGAAGGAAGCCGAATCGAGTCCCGAGACAGAGAGATACCAGACCTCCTTCATTCTAAACCAAGGTACAGTGCTGATTAGACCCTAAGAGAAATTTTGGATAGATTCATGGCAAAGAATACCAAATTTATTCTACACCTCACTTACTTCTTCCCTTGTACTAGACCTAGGTTAGGTACATCGGGGTAGGTGCATTTTAGAAGCACCAGTTGAGTACTTTTTAGTATTTATTTATTTATGTACGTACATTATGGCTTAAAAACCATACCATGATTTTACAGTATTATTTTATAATATCCTTCTTGCTGTACGCATTATACTTTACAGACAATATTACAATTGTGGCAGTTCATTTCTTCTGCATGAGAAAGAAGACTGTTCAATAACTACTTTTATTGAAAATGCCCGTCTCTCTATTTCTCTGCATCTCTGATGAAACGAAGCATGCACGATTGACTGAGTAAAATATCTAGCTATTGTTTCCACGACTCTCAAGATACGTTTTATCTTGGGGAAACAAAATTGTCATGTTTATGCAGTTGTCAGAAACTAATCCCTTCTTGTTCATTCGAGAAAGTGTCTAGTGACCTCTGTGCTAGCTGGCACTCACAATTAAGTCTAATATATCCGATAGAGACCTAGTAGACCTAAGTCCTACGTCAAATCTATAGGATATATTATTCTAATGCGCAGAGCCTATTGGGAATATAGGAACTACACTACACCTGCTGTCAAAAAACATAACCAATGCACAAAGCTATCAGTATATTTTGATAGGAAGTCTCAGTTTTTCATATCAGTCTCTACACTTCCTGCTCATGTCCTACCTGACATCTATGAAATCTACACAAAATTGCAGCAGACTTTAGAAGCATTCTATTAATAAGGCCTTTTTTAAGAACACTCACTTATATTTGTACCTATATTACAAAACATTGAATTTAAATTCCTCTAAGGTACAGGTTATATTCTCCATTCATAAGAAAGTAATATATACTGATGACCGAACCTTCAATGTAGCAATTTCGACTATTGCAATTTAGAGCCTTTTCACTTTATTACCTTTATGCTCAAACTTCTCGTTCCTGTAATTCTAGATATTTTAAATTCACATGCTTAACAAATCAAAAAAATTAAACTCCCATTCGGACAATAGTCCTAACCATTATAGCACATCATTAGAGACTCTATCCAATTTTATTCTTACCTCAAACTCAAGAAATCACATCAATTGTGAGTTCATACAGATAATATAGAAATAAAAAGAGAGAACTAAATGAGTAGAACTCAGGAAAAATACTGTTTTAAAACATCTATGTCCAAATCTTCAGTGTTGTGTGCAGTTCTCTATCTAAATTCAACCCAGTTTCCACTCTGTAACTTTCCTATACACAATGTCTCTTTGATGCAGAGACGTTGTGTCCTTCACTAGCTCTGTGGTCACTTTTTATATGATCTATACCAATAAATCTTAGTCTTGAAATGTCACTCTCAGTATGAATTTCCTTACAGTGCTTTCTAAGAGGAAAATTTTCTGATAGCATTCATATGTTCCTAAGTCCTTTCCTTCAAAAGTCGAATAGTTGAGTCTTTGTATTGTTTGTTACATGTGCAAATAATCATATATATACAAAAGGTAGTATTGCAGTTAATAAAAGCTCTAAAAATAAATGTTTTACTTCTATCATGGTTCTCAAACTCATATATTTATCTTCATAATAACTGCAACAGACACAACCCTGACATCGAAAACAACCTTGAGGTTTCGCCTTAAGCCATGTTCCAATTTTCCTAGGACCAAATCTGCATGTGTCACTAGGAATAAGAATTTTTTCAATGACTCAGCTTTCCTAAATGTGATTACTAATGTGAACTGTTCCTTTAACTCTTTATCTACCTTTAGTATTTCCCAATGCCTACTAAGTAGGTTGTAGATCTTTCAATTTTTTTCACAGAAGTTTGTAACAAACCTGATTTTCTATTAGTTTCTTATGCCCTTCTTTTTCTCAGACTTTTTAAGTAGCACCTCTCTTGATATACGCGGCGCCCTCTTGGCAGATTGGATAAAAAATGTTAAGGGGTAACCTCTTGCTACAAGTCGTTCTACAGTTGTTTCTTCTTCCAAGTTATAATCATCAATATTGGAGCAATTGCTCCAATGACTAATAAATTCTTCAACTCGGATATTCCTTATTTGAACTGTATTGAGTACATCTGATAAGATATAGTCTAGGAATATTTTACTTATTTTGATATAGTGGTTTGGTGACACATGAAAAATGTGTTTCCAGTATAAAATATACATATTGTTGAAAACTGTGTTTATGGAAAACAAATAAGATTAGAATGTGAGCTTATTTGTTGACTAAATATCTGTAAACTGCTCCCTATGAAATTGTATTGACTTGGTGGGGCACGAGTCCAGTAGGTGAGTCTGAGCAGAGCCAGTGGCATCCTTGCCCACAGCTGATTATATTATATTGATAAATGATACTCAACCTGTTCATGAGAGCCCTCTGAAATACTGACCACTGTGCAATCTCCTCCTTGTGCAAGTGCTGGACTTATCAGTTACATGGGCTTGATCACACTTGGTAATTGAAGGACGTGATGAAGTCAGCATCACTACATACATTTTGGCTTTTCCAACCTGCTGAAACATACCAGGGAAAAAGGCCTTGTAAATAGTGAGACACCTGGACTTTGTTAAAGGAAGCACCAAAGTCTTCATGCTAAGGTCAATTTTCTTGGACGCAACTTGAGCTGAGCAAAATGTATTGCACCCAATAAATACCAAAACCTAGAGTAAAGGATTCTATTGAGTGCAATAAATTCCATGTACTATTCTGGGATATTTTAAATCAGGACCACAGACTATACAATTGATTCTTTTTGAGGGACTATACTAAGGTCAGCTTAAAATATTACACTAAATGCCAGCTTTACAAATCTTTTGCTCTGGGTTTGCATCACAAAAGTGACTCAAACCTGCACAAAATGTTTTTTGTTAGATTTACTCTCCAGACCAAACATTTGTGGAACTGCTACCCAAAAATTGGTGGCACTCAAGCCAGCCCAACTCTCACATCCCTACCTCATTTCGAGTGTGGGAGATATTGTTTTCCCAATAGCAAAGCCAAGCCTATCTCTGCCATTGGGCAGAACCTTCTATCTAAAGTGTTCTTTATTTACATGGCATCGGAAGGTCCTGTTTAAGTCAGGTCTTACAATGCCATGTCAGCCTTTTTTCCTGCCTATATCTGCCATGGACACCATGGTGGTACTGGGCAAGAAAAATGCAGAATATCCTCCTATGTGGTGAGAGAAAACTCTCCTTATGTTGGGAACATTTATTTCCTGAAGGGATTTGGAGCTAAATGTACAAAGATTTTTGTCATTCGCAAACATCCCAATTCACAAAATCATGTTGTTTGCGACTGCAAACAGGCCTTTTTCAATGTACAAAGGCCCGATTTGCGATTCGGTAACCTATCACCGATTCGCAAATTGGGTTTGCGATTCAGTATTAGATAGGGGCGTATTTAAGGCACCCCTTCCTAATACCAAATCGCAGTGGCATGTGTCAATGTTTTGCAGCCGAAATTCAGTCGCAAAAGATTCACATTTTACCACCTACTTCAAGTAGATGGTAACCCATTCACAAATGGGAAGGGGTCCCCAAGGGACTCCATCCCCTTGGTAAATGTTTGTAAAAACTTTTTTAAAGAGCATGCAGTCCAGGACCATTTCCTACTCTTAAAAAATGATAAAGAAAACTTTTCATTTTTATTTTTGGAACGCATCCTGTTTTGCTTTAAGAAAAATGAGCTGCATTAAAAAAAAATAGCTTTATTGAAAAGCCATCACAGACATGGTGGTCTGCTGACCTCAACAGGCCACCATCCTTGTGATGTTTATGAGTCCCAATGAGTCACAAACAAAGACCTACCTTATGAATATTAACGAGGTAGGTCTATTTGTGACCTACTGGGAATCACAGACTGTGTAAACACACGTTTGTACATGGGTGTTTGCAATAAGCAAACAGCGAATCACAACAAATCGCTATTTGATAATTGCAAACACTTTCTCACGAACATCTGGTCCTTAGTCTTGAGAAAATAAAAATAATGTTAACTGGTCCACTATGGCCCCCTAGCAATTTGAAAGTTCAACAAGATTTTTTTTTTTTTTACTAAAGCTATTCTGGCAGTGGGGAATTCCACTACAATATGGAGTTTTAAATCTCTTCCTGACATAAAATTATGCGCAGGTCAATTACCACAATATCATGAAGGTATGCGTAAATAGTTAAGTGTAGATCCCCACTATCCTTCCCTCCAAACTTATGTACCTCAATGATATATATTTCTTCAAGGTATGTAGATGAGGTACTAACCATATCAAATTAATAATTACCTATATATACCTAAGTAGGCAGGTATAGATTTTCTATACTTAACTCCCCATCTACATAGCTTAATGATATATACCTTTAAAATGTAATTCAGATTATGCTGGGTCTGCCGTCAAGCGGTCTAACAGCCCCCCCCCCCTATGCTTGACACCAGGCAGCAAATACAAGGTTATAAAAAAGTGAATAGCTGCACTCTATTTTGTAGCACGCTAGACAGAGCAAAAGTAATAAAAAATAAGGGAGAAGTATAGATTAGGAAAAGTTTCTCATTGTACAGCGGGCCCTTGCCAACTATCATGACTGGATCTCAGTAAGAAAACATGCTGTGATAAAACCACTCATGTGTCTTACTCAGCAAAGGTGGAGACTTCATAAAATCGTTGGCAGAGAGAGGGCATGCCTCTGGGTATCACGGCGCCTGTGATTGTTCTATTACTCATAAAGCTAATTTAATGAATCTGTGCAGATATAGCTTTCACAAGGAACAGTACTAGCCTCTAATTATTTTACTCTGTTCTTCAGTCAATTTAGGTTTCATTTTTATGTATTTGTGAACCCTAGGCTGTGGAAAGTGCTGTTCTTTGATGATTTGTATTCCTGAACTGAAACATTTATTTTTTACCCCAGCAAGCGCTATGCTGTTCACGTATTGCTAACCTATAGTATAACACAATGCATGCAGCTGTGGGAACTAGTATTAGAAACTGTTATCCTGTAATCTTTATTTGAAAATACAGGGGGGCATATTACCAAGCAATAGCGATAAGCAATAATAAAATATCGCCGAACTTCGCCGATTTTTATCGCAGCTAAACCTTGCAATTACCAAGGTTTATCTCAAAAGCGATAAAAATCGGCAATAATGCATGAATATCGCTGTAAAGTCAGCGATATTCAGGCATTACCGAGCTAATGCTCTTAGTCATGTTATCCACCTCCCATTGGATAACATGGCTAAGAACTGCTCAGGGCAGGTGTTAGCTTTTGGAGATATTCGCGCTTAGCGCGAATATCTCCAGAAGTTGGTAATAGGAGATAGCGATGTTAGCGACTGTTTCCAGTCGCTAACATCTTGGCAAGCCCACTTTGCATGTCATTAGTGATAAATTTCTCTGACATGCAAAGCGGGGCCCAAGATGGTCGCTAGCTCCTACTAGCTGTCGCTAACTGGTGTTAGCGACAGCTAGGTAATAGGGAGATCATTTTATCTCCGCTTTTTTGGCTTTTAAAGCCAAAAAAGCGGAGATAAATTCCTTGATAACATGCCCCAGGGTTTTTTGGCACATTTAGAGGCACATGTATCAAGCAAAGGAATCGTGATTCCTTAATAGCGACTATTAAGGACTCGCAATTCCTTATGCATGTAGGAATCGCAAAATAAATTGCGATTCATACACATTCCCTAATAGCAAATGGCTAATTGCAATTCACTATTAGGGAATGCCTTCCAATTCATTCCCATAGGAATGAATGAGACAGCATTCATAAATTGCGATTACCATTTAGGTAATCACAAATTGCGAATGCATTTTCAAGTGTGCTAGGGGGCCAAAAGGCCATCCTGATGCACCCCCAAAAATGGTATGTGTGCACATGTGGTGCACACACATACCCTAAGGGCATGTGTATGCGCCACATGGCACTTAGAAAAATTTCATTTTGTGCATTTTTCTAAGGATTTGCAAATTAACATCAACTTGAAGTTGATGTTATTTTGCGATTCTGAGAATGCTTATTGCATTGCATTTAATGAATCGCAAATTGCGATTTCCTAACTGCATCCGCAAAATAGGTAATCGCCAAAATTGTGATTATCTATTTTGCGAATGCATTTTGGGTTGATGCATCGGAAATGGCTTTTTACCGGTCGCAAACGGGCCAATTCTGCAAATTGGCCCATTTGTGACCGGTAAATAGCTCGATGCATGTACCACTTGGACATTTTGAGAAAGTTAGTATGGAATATTTTTAGTGTAACTTTGATGGCTGCCAAAATGTTGGATTGTGTATAAATACATCTTGTCTCCTCAGTGAACTAAATCTTCATTAGCCATAACTCATATATGCCCTGTGATGCTTAATATTCTTCTTAATAGTATAGATAAATGTAAGGACATGCTTTAGTATCACAATGAATCTAATCCTCTCTGTTACTTGTAGGATTTATATTGTTTATGCATTTAAAGTTGTTCAAAGGCAAGCCAATTTTATTTGAGCTAAAATACTTTTTATGTATGGTGTGCTAAAACACACTAGTTATTGCTTATAATGCAAAGACAGTGAGAATGCATAAGTGCATTATCAGAGTGCATCATACAGATCGAGGAGCTAAAAACACACGGAGAGAAAACACTGGTTGCGTAGGAAAACGATACAAAAAGTGATGGATGGAACGCTTACATTAATCTCACCCACTGGGGATAACTCGGCTGCACCCCGTCCATTATTATTTAGCACACCATGCCACCTTAGTTTGGAACTCAGCTATATGAAAATCCGTCTCGACCCTGCTCAAATAGAAAAAGTCCAGTCCGAACAGCCAAGTCAGATCCTCCCTGAACCAGAACACAAGCAACCCGTGGCGAACAGGGCCAAGACTGATTTGCATATGGCATGTATAAACTGGAATGGCGTGGCATGCAAAAAAAGATGTATTTAACCCAGATCTGTGATTGGGGGTGCAGGTTTGATCAATTCAGTATTCCGTCCATTATCTGTTCTTTTTGCATTCAGGGGCTCATTATGCTATCGGGCGGAAAGCCCATCAACCACGTCGGAGCCCTTCCGACCTAGTTGGTCGGTTTACATCCGACCACCCAATTAGGATGCTTATGGTCATAATGTAAACCACACGGTCATTCTGAATCAGTTCTAACCGACTTGTGGAGTATTCCTGTCGATCAGAGCTACATCGTACACCCCTATGGACAGCGTACCTACCCTCGGTATTACGATGTTGATTTCCAACAGCCTTTCCGTGTCGGCCTGTCCGACATGAAAAGGCTGACAGTCAGAAAGTTACTTTGGGGGCCCTTGTCAGGGCACATTAAGCCCCGCGGCCTACAGTTGATGTCCAAGGGGGTACCTAGTACCTAAGGCACCCCATGGAAAATACTTCACTGTGTGCAAGGCACCATAGGGTGCCTGCAACAGGGTGCAGGGTTTTTCGCAAAGACCCCATTTCCCCATAGAAACCTGTGTTATGGCCGGTTGTCGGGTGGAACATGAGCTCCCACCTGGAACAATGGGGCTCTGAACGAACAGTGTTCAGTTGCATTGTAATCCGGTGGTCGGAATCACTGACCACAAGTCGGTCGTTCCCGAATCTGAGTTGGTGTCGGGCGGAGGCCTTCCTACCGACATCGTAATGAGCCCCATAATCTACTCCACATTACAGACGGATGCTCTATTTCCTCCAAATCCAAAAATTAAACTAATTGGTTCTTGTTTGCCAGAGTATTAGTGTTTGAATTGAGTTTTTCAGGAAGCATTTATTAACTATTTGGAAAATGATTACTTGTTGTGGTTAACAAATAGGCTTTTTCGAAGTAGAGGCACAACAACAGCTCTGTCAGCCATGGTAGATGAGTAGAGACACGTTATGAATGACAATGACGCAGCTGGTTTGGTCCTGTTGGATCTCTCTGCTTCATTAAATATGATGGATAATAAAGTCCTGATGATCTATCTGGAGGAGGCTCATATAGCATGAGCTGCTGCAAACCAGTTTGCATTACTTCTACAAGGATGAACATACTTTGTTCACTTACGAACCTTCAGGTCAGCCAAATCCACTGCATTGTGTAGGGTCTCCAATTTATTTTTTACATTTGTGTGAAGTCACTATAACAGCAAATAAGATCTTTGGGTAACTTGGGTCTGACGACCCAAATACTGATTTGTTTAGTGCAGAATGTGCCTCTTTCTTTGCCCAACTTTTGGAACTGCTTTTATGCCGTTCAACTCAGGTTGACCATCAGTTTTCTTGAGTTCAATGACGACAAAACGGAGTTACTCCTCATTTTGGAAAATACATTTTTTTGCCAAGACTCCATTGGGCTCCTTTCTTTGGGCACTGCATCTGCCCACTTCTTGAACCTTAAATGACAACATGTGTATGCCAATTAGAATCTTTTTTTTCAATTCCATATAAGCTCAGATTAGCAACAATGGGAAAACCTTTCTTATATTCCCAAAGTTCCTCAAGGAAGGGCCATTTTGGGTGGTGCAGGAGCCGGGGAGATGAATGGGATTTCTCCACCGCCTCAGAATTTGGAGTGGGAGCTACACAGGAGACTATACACCTCAGATTTTGGAGTGAGGGGACACAGCTCACAGGGCAATATAACCATGGTGGGTCTTGGCTGCCGAAGAATATTCGCTTCCCCCTCACCTAGTGAGAAGTGAGAAATAACAGTGCATCCACATCTCAGAACCAGCAACAGACTGTTCAGAATCTCTTGTAACAAATGGCGGGCTCAGTCTACCATTTAGAGGTGAAAAATTGGTAGTAGAGCGGGTGTGAATTAGAATCCAGAGAGTTCTTAGACCATCTCTCAATCAAGTCTGTGTTTTCAAAAGCAGCCAGAGTCTGCTATTGGTTGCTGAACCAAAGTGTGTGATTGCTCACTCTGGCTGGGGGGGAGGAGGAAGTCAGTCACTCTCATCTCTGGACCGCAGATTATTTTCAGTTCAACAGCTCGAGCCTTATTGAATTAATGCTTCCAGAAATGAACACCAAATGAAAATCATTCATGATGTCTGGCCACACTTTCCCGCTTATTCTTAGAGTGGTTCCTCTGGGGACTTACAACACAAAAATCCGAAAAAATGTAGGAAGGGTCGTGGTCAGTCAAACTTAAGTGAGGCACGCACTCTCTGAACTATTGCAAACTTGAAATTTTGTATTGACATTATTGTCATTTAAATCAGATATTTAATGGATATTCATCTTTTGTAATTATTAATTCTTAATAACTTCACTATTTTTATTAAATGAACTAATACTTATAATGGTTTTAAATATGTATGGAATAAATGTATTTACTTAATAAGATATATAAAAGCATTGGCATAGCCAATAGGTCGTGCCTTTGGGACCTTATAAGTATTTACCCCGAGCTATTGGCTTTGCCAATGTTTTTAAGCTATGTTGTAAAGCATTGTAGATGCTGTGCAGTATGTTGAAAAGTTATAATAAAAAAGTATTATAAGCATTTTTGTTACCTCATATATTACCAAGAAAACAACAGGAGAGTGGAGGTTGGGAAATAGTACATGAATTATATGCAGAGGACGGACACTAGAAGAGAATCAATAGATGCCAGATTCCAAGACCAGACATGAAGGGTGTCTCTGAGAAGGGGGGAGGGCTGGAGCTGTCGGACGCATATCAGGCGCTGGCAGCTTAGCATACCACTGACTCCACCACAGCTTGATCAGATTTGGTAGAGGCACTGACTGTCGAGAATCCTCTCCTTGTATAATTTTTCAAGCACATCCTTGCCACTTCGCACCATAACTGCTGTGAGTGTATCAAAATGAATGTCCTCAGTTTAATCTAACGTGTAAGGGTGAAAGGCTGTATTTCCGTGCTGCTATACGTGTTACCGAACGTTCTTAGTAGAACTGCACAGCCACAGCTCATGGAAGGACAGAATCCGCCATGGTAGAATTTAACAAGAGATGTATTTTGTGGGTCTTAAACCAAATCGAATGTCCGAACTGGGTGGTATGATTGGGGCTGTGTGAATTTGGGTTACAGTGTTGCTTATTTATCTTATGCAACTATGTAAGCTAGTAAATAGTTATACAGTGGCGGTTTCTCTTTGAGGGCGTCGGGGCTCCGCCCCCTTTACTTTCAAGCTCAAATTCAATGCTATAATTCTAATAAAACTAATCCTTGTTAACACACGTTCACACACTTTAACTTAACTATTTTGCCGAGTGCCGACCGGAGGGCTGTACTGCCACTCACTGTGCTTGTTGTGACGCTTTCCATAAACTTCCTCCCCTGGGCGGGTCCAAAGCCAAGAGTATTTGCCGGGCGGACGAGATCACAGCCCGGAGGCCTGTGATGTCATCAGCTCGGCAAATAAATGGTTTTGAGCTCCAGTCTCCTCCCCTTGACTACGTGAGCGTTAAATTCCCCCCGGGCGTTTTTGACAGAAGCCCTGTAATACCGTAGCCTCACGTCAGTCAAGAGGTACAGAGCACATGGTATCCCCACCCTTTCCCAACTCGTCACAGAGGGGTGGATCCTATCCTGTGAGGAGTTGGGAAAGGGTGGGGTTGAGGCTGTTAACAGGAAGCCGAAAAAGCAAATCTGTGCCAAAACTTTCGAAGAAGACATACTGCGCAGACTCCTCACTGTATCTGTTTCCCGCGCTGCAATTAATGCAGTTCGCCATTTTAGCAAGCAGCCTCCTCGTGAAGATATGGCACACTGCTGGAGCCTGTGGAAAGGATTTGGTGTTGCTGCATATCTTGAAACTTCCCTTCTAGTCAAGACAGTGACTGGCTGCACAGCATGACTCTGTGCCAAAGTGGAAATTACACTACACACGCAGCCTCCACCATGTAAGTAAGAAGCTGGTTTTGGCATATTTGTTTAGACGTAATAAACGTGGCGTGAGGCCCGTTAAATTAAATGCGTGTCTTGTTGATTTTGCCTAATTACTTCCTTCATGCTATCTGAAGGGTTTTGCTAGAGCGGTTATGTAGACGAGTTTGACAAGCTGAAGCTAGTAAGGTGAACTTGACAAAACAGTACGATCAGTTATCTCCACCAGGATATACATTGGTTAAATAATTGGAAAGCGCAAACAAGCAGATGAATGATAAAATAAGTGGCATACAGCATTACTTGTGGAAAGCGGTGAGGAGTCTGCCTCAGGGTAGAGTTCTCAAACCACTACTGTGTAAAAAAAGTGTTTTAAACACCATTTAACTGAATAAAGGAAGGCCGTTAAAGTTTAGTGGGGGGCCGGTGGAGAAGTGGGATTCATGGAGAGGCAAAGCGGTTTACCGTTTTTTTGCACTAGAGTAGTCTGCACATTTATTTTTGGGCTTCGATTAGCTGGGTAGCTAGAGTTTTGTTTACAAGGCAGTACTCGCTTGAAATTGAAGCAGAAAAAGGGGTGTTTTGGGCCTTGTTTTTCTGACCTTGTCGACGTGGTATTGTGTGTTTTGGGAACCGAAATTGTTGGTGTTCCCCCTGGTTGGGAGTGGGTTCTATGGATCGGGACTTTGAATAAGGAAGTGAATGAATGAGATGACCTATATTTTATTTTTAGGGAATTTTAACTGTGAATGCCAAGGCTGTACGGTACAAATGTGTGTATGCATGTCCAAATTAGTTAGTGAAAGAAAATCAAATGCAACTTTGCTTTGTTACCATTACTACTTTTTAGTATTTACCGCGTATAATCTTTCCTTTTTAACTTGTTCTAAAATAGTCGTTTCGAGTCTCTTTTGCAGTAGTGTTTATCTCGGGAGCTAAATTAAATACTGCATACCAAGACACTTGTGTGTGCAAACATTATTTTAGACGAAATCCACCGCAAGATTTTTCTTGCTTTCAGTGTTTTGTAATGTAAGAAAAGTCTTGCCTTGGATTTGGGCTAAAATAATGTTTGCACACACAACCAATTACCGCCACTTTAATCGCTATAATCCCTCTGTGGCAAGATGGATTTGACGGGCTTGACTGTCTGCACAGCATGACTCTGTGCCAAAGTGTGAACTACACCACACATCAAAGTATCGCTAGTCCATGACCGCCTCAAGCACTGATGGCCTCCAGTGCTGCTCCCTGCTGGGAGATGAGATCGCACCAAAACAGAGGCTTGTTCGTGAGACAGGCTGTTGGTCAGACCTGAAGGCGCCTTTGAGATTCCGGACCTATCACTTTTACTTACTTATTTATCCAGCGCGGACATTGGTAGCATATACATGCCTGTACCAGGATCCTGTCTGATGCAGGTAGGTATACCAAATGTCCGCCTTGGATACAGAAAAGGACTAAAAGGTGCCCCAACCCTCCTTACATTGTTCGGCCTCGCTCGCTATGCTCGCTTGCCATGGTGCATGCATACCGCCACAAATTTTACGCCCCCCAACTTTCAAATGTCACCAGCCGCCACTGTAGTTATACGCTGCTTACCTGTACTGGCCACGCCTGGGTTTCAGGTACGGAGTGAAAGCAAGAAGCGCAAGAAATATTCCAGAGATAAATGGATGGATGAATGAATATGAAGAAGTGTGGGCTGGTGGACGGAAGGACGTGTCGATGAATGGATTATGGATGGGTGGATGAATAGTTAGATGAGTAAGTGAACGGATGGCTGGATGATCTGTTAGTGTGTAGATGACTGGTTGGATGCATGGCTGAATGAATAAAGGAACATGTAAAGCTCACCCCTGTGATATGAATAGCCGCGGAGGTCCTGCTGGCTCAAGAGTGGATACACAAAAAACAAATATAAAGGTGAGTTTTGACATATTTCCCACCTGTGACTTATCTGTGCATCACGTCACCTGTGTCACGACCAGTTCATGAGCCAGTCTATAGAATTCGCTTCCAACAGCGGCACAGGCATTGGTGATGACAGCTCAAGGAGCGCCCCTGGTTATACAACTTCTATACCACTATAGGCTGTGCTCTCTATGTCACGTGATACATTTGTTGCCAGATAACACCAGTGTACACAGTGGTTAATTCCCTTTGCTTTTATGCATTGAAAAAACCCAGCGTAGTCAATTCAATCTGTACACATATTCTCTCTGTTACTTTACATTTTAGGAGGGGGTGAGGTAGGATGACCCTAAAAGCTCATACAATCCAATGCCTTTTCTAGGTGCCTATAGGGTACGTGTTTTTAAAGCGTGGCACACATCTAGTTGCTGTATCACTGTAAATGCTGAGGTGCTGGAAAGGGTCATAGTTGGGGGCACACCCTCCTTGTGAATGAAAGTTGGCCCCAAGCGCATCACAATAGCCAAGGGCTCTGTATTTCCCCTTAGCTAAAGTATCTAAGTGTCCTCATCCTCCCCACACAGTGGAAAATGTAAAATAATTATATGTGTGATTTTTCAAAAAGCTTCTACATGGACACATTGTATTACTTCAGTAAGCGCAAGAAAACATTAGCAACAGGATGCAGTGGAAACTATATGTAACTGGTCAACATGAGTCTCCACTGTGGAATATAATTTTCCCAAGATCATACAAAGTGGTAACGTGGGGAAGCCAGGATTAGAATTCTGGTCGCCTCTGGAAAACTGACAGGTTGCATAGTGCACTAAATAGGTGTCCTATCTTTGTGCATCCGACACATGACATGACCCGCTGCTCAGCGGTAGTCAAGAAGGAATTTGTGACTCATGATCCTGACCCGAGGTCTCCAAGTATTCCACCAGGTCACAACCGAAGGCGCCCACCCTTTTTCTTGAACTTTGGCCCCTTGTTCTTCATGAGTTAATCCAGAAAGCGGCGTCCCCAGGTCCCATGAAAAAAAACAGCATTACCCTTGTACCTTAAGGCGGCCTCTCGTGCTGCGCCTTCCTCCATTGACATGGATGTTGGATGCCAAGCAACAGCCTGGGCACAGGAACATGAAATCTCGAAGGGATGCCCTGCCGCTGTGGGTGTGGGAAGAAGATGAGCAGCCGCCGGGGCTATATAAATAGTGCTTAAATCCCCAGGTATACAAGTGCTTGCTTCTTCCAGTTGATTGTGTGCAGTGAGCAAGAAAAATGGTGTCACATCCTGGCGCAACAGGGCGGCTTCTAGTTGCTACAATTCTCAGAGACCATTGGGTGAGGTTGTGTCCGTCTTCAACGCGGCTCTTGGAATTAAAAAGCATAATACACCCCAGGGGTGTGATAAACAAACTTGCCACAAATTTTGCAGTTGAGATGTGAAATGTAAAAAAAATAGGCATTTGCAATGCAATAGGACTTGCATTGCGTGAGTGTAGGTGGGCGAGAAGGCACAAACAACGGGAGTGCAAGGGTGAGAAGACACGGACTGTGTGGTAGGGGTGGGTGGAGGCACGGGAATAAAATAGAAACTAGTGCTCACAATCCAAATAAAACATACTGTGCAACACTCGAAGTAAAGGGGTCAGTAGCCATGGAAGGATACAAATGATGACATGGTTGTCATATAGAGGGACTAACCAGCCTAAAAGCAATTGTAAGACAGCATTTAAGAATGGTAAAGACACAAGCCAATGAAAAAGATCTGTGGAGAGTAGGCGGAGTTTCCACTGAGCTTCCACTCCATTCTGAATACTGCATGCCCCGCAAAGCGAGTTGCGCATGCGCGCTGCCGCTATCAGCTCAACCTAAAAGTATGCTTTTCGGTTTAGAATATTTCTATAGAAATTGAAGATTAAAAGGGTTAACAGAACATGCTGTGATTTACATGTGTAACATTGAATCACTGTAACCTACTGAGTTGCACAAAGTTCCAGTTTTTCCGCTTATAAATGCCATGTAATTTCATAAATCCAAAATTGACTAGTTGTAATTTGCAGTTTTCTGCATGTCGATTTTCCTGTCCAAATGCAGATCCTACCCCTTCTAAGTTGTTTTGAGAAAAATAGATGTACAACAGCCATCCACTTTCAGTCACACAGAAAATGATTTTAAAGCAGGGCTTTAGGTGGGATGAAAAAAGTTAGGAGTCTCTAAAAGGGGTATGTGCTTTGTCACTAAGAGCGTGGCTTTAACTCATAAACTAAAATTCTTTGAGTACCGTATTGTGCTTCCCGACCTGTTTTTTGCTCCTCTGAGCTTGATTTCATCCAGATCTCTAATACAACTACTGACATCCAGCTAAAACCACACAGGGCTATTTGCTTTGTCAGAGGGCGAAAGCTATTTAAGATATGTGAATAACAACAATAATTGTGTTATACAGAATATTGAAAATGTTTCAATTATCACATTTTGAGACTGTGAATTAAACATTACTGAGTCATTTGGAAGGTGTAGTGGTCTTCAGGGTGTCTCAATCACTCCTGTTTTGATCACTTTATATTAGACATGTACACCCCTTTTCTCGCCACATCTTGTCTATCTGCATATCTTACAGTTATCTCTTTCCTCTTTGGCATCCTATTTTCATTCTCCTAAATGCGCCTCTGTGCATCTCCTTCATTTCATTACCCCCACATACACAATGTGCCCACCGGCCGCGGTCGGTAGAGGGATTACCTGTCGGGCTGTGACGTGGGGAAGGGGAGAGGGGTTGGGGGGTAGTAAACTATGGATTACGGAGGTTTACAGGTAAGTAAACATATAAATAAATAAAACGAATTTTGTTGCACGCACTGCATCGCATTTGGGGATGCAGAGCATGCAACAAAATTCGTTTTATTTATTTATATGTTTACTTACCTGTAAACCTCCGTAATACATAGTTTACTACCCCTCCCCCTCCCCACGCGGCTGGTGCCCACTCACCTATGAGAACTGCATTTTCTAATTTTGCCTTGCTAGTATTTTGACAACAATATACCTCAGTCACACACATTAGCACCGAATCACAACTGCAACCAAAGTCAAAGTCAAATTTTTTTATTTTGTTTCGGTACTCTTTTGAGGACCACAAAATTGATTAAAATATACATTTAGTTTTTCATACAAATTAGTACATTTTCAATGAAATTTTCAAAAACTTAAAAATTCTATAGCAAACATATTCGTTAGGTGGCTTTATACATAAAGATATAAAATCTTTTGCATTGACAATCCTACAGGACCGATAGATGGGCTCTAGACATGTTAACCTTGCATTTACTATTTTGTTGTCTGGGCATATAAAAAGCAGGTGCTCAAGATTCTGTTTACCCCCCTGACAAAGGTTACATAGCGAGGAACTGTCTTGTCTCCAGGAAGAAGTAAAGGTTAATACGGGAAGTATACCCAGACGCAACATCATGATTGTACGCCTTGCGCCGTGTGTAAGAGTATATTCCAAATACGGCTGTTTTTGCTTATATTCCTGGGAGTCAGCATAAGTCTTGTACACAGATAGTTTAGTACAATGTAAATGATCAAGCTCATAACTCAATTTGGGGGTAAAGTTTTTTAGGAACAGTTTGAGTTGTGCAGGTGTCCATGATGACAAAATTTCTAAACTGACTTTTGCTAACTGAAAAGCCTCTCCCATATTTTTGGAAAAGATAAGATGGGTAGAATCTTTATTGAATGTCTCGATTTTTAACAGATATCGTAGAGTACCTTCTTTTGAGTGGAGAAGGTTATAGGCCCACCTGATGATATTTGCTACGGCTGTGGCATATGCGCTTGTGATAGTACATTCCTGTCTTAGCGCCTGTACTGGTGTAGAAGTAGAAACTTTCAGTAGTTTTTTTAGTATTTTGCCTTCGTTTAAGTCCATATAACTCCATTGTTTTAAGGGAATATATTCCGAGGCATATGACAGAACTGGGGGAATCTTAACTCTGTAGACTTTTATTAATGCAGAAAAATGCCTATTTCCAGTGGCCGTTTACAGACGTGACATGGCCCCAGCGTGTAAATCACTTTTCCTTTTTAAATGGTTGATTTGTTTGATGTTACTCATATTATGTGAGAAAATTCTACCAAGATAGGTATATTCCTTTGTCTGCTCTAGCCTCTCTCCTCCAAGCTTCCATTGGTACCTCACACCTTTTGTCTTTTTTGAAAATGCAACTACTTTAGTTTTGTTTATATTCGGGATTAAAAAATTTTCCTTAGAGTAGTTGTATAAAATATCTAGAAGACTTTGAAGTCCAAAAGGCGTTAGGTCGAGCATAACTATATCGTCCGCATACAGCAGGGCATGAATGCGCTGAGTGGCGATCTTCGGAGGTGTACATAACCCTTGTTGTAAATGGGATGGTAAGTCGCTTAAGTACAGAGAGAATAAAATCGGAGCCAAGAGACACCCTTGTTTTAAGCCGTTAGATGTCCGTATTATCTTTGACAAGCCCTTATCTCTCCCCATTTGAACTCGGCACCAGGTGTTACTATGTAGGTTCACTATTAGTTGTAGTAGTGGTTCCGGGATACCCATCTTTCTTAGTTTTGTCCACAGGGTCGGTCTATCCACTCGGTCAAAGGCGGTAGAGTAATCAATGAACGCTGCATATATTGATTGTGATTTTCCTGATACATATTTATCTAGGATTGTTTGAAAGGTTGCTATATTGTCTGTGACTGAATGATTCGGTCGGAATCCAGCCTGAAACATGGGAATTAAACCCAGCGTAAATGCCCAAGATTTCAACCTGTCCAATATTTCTGCAGCAAAAATCTTCCCGGCAGCATCCATAAGAGCTATTTGTCTGTAGTTTCCTGCTATACTTCTTTTTCCTTTTTTATATATCGGGATTATTATGCTTCCTTTCCCGGGAGTTTGGTATTTTCCCAGAATCAAATATATAATTGAATAGTGGCGAGAGCATCAGGCCCCACGCTTTATGGTCAGCTTGGTAGACCTTGATAGGAATCTGATCAGGGCCGGATGCACCCGCACTTCTTGCCTTTCTGATATTCATGGCAATAGACAGTGCCGAAGTCTTGGTGAGTTTAGTATCTTTAATTTCCATATCTCGTTCAACAGCCTCTCTCACCATAGTATTCAGATTGGGTTTGTATAAGTCACTTAGATAGATGTCCCAGTCTTCTTCTGAAACGGGAGTTGCTTCTAACTTCTTTTTGGTTCCAGTCATTTTCGCTATCAAAGACCAATATTTGCGTTGGTTACATTGCTTGACTGCTAGTTGGATGTCAATCCAGTTAGAGTCCTGCTTCAATTTTTCCTGTTTAGTTTTTTCTCTTCGTATTTGGTTCTTTAATCTGTTAATTTCCGCTTTATTTACTGACGAGAAACTCAAATACTGGGCTCGAATCAACCTATTAAGTTTTTTTACAATTGGTTGATTCCAGTTTTTATTCCTACTGGAACATTTAATTTTTATTGGTTTATCCTGTTTTAATTTACTTTGTAAAGCATGCTTGAGTTCGTAAATTATATATTCGAAGTTCATTATGGGGTCGTCTGAATAAGTAGTAGTCAACAATTGAGTTTGAGAAATTAGAATATTCAAATAGTCCAAATTTTCTGCACCCCAGTAAATCCGACGCTGGACTATATTTACTTCCATTTTAGGTTTATTGAATATTGGCTCGTTCTGAAAGGTAGTCAGTACCGACCAGAGGGTTGTTAAATGTAAGAGTGCATGATCACTTTCCTCATTAAATTTAGTTGAGAGTTGAGTGATTTGTTCCTTTTCTTCATTCCCACATATGAAATAATCAAGAATAGAGGGAGTTCCATTTCCCTGCCTGGTATATGATGCCGGTTTATCTCCATTGGTATTACCGTTTAGTATTGTCCCGTTTATACTAGGAAGGAATGATAGTAATGAGCTTCCTCTCTTATCTGATTTAGCTCCTTTTGGAAGTTGCGGGAGTGATATTTCCAAAGATTCCTCTTTAAATAATAGAGCCCATTTCTTAATTTCACTGTTTGAGATTTTAGCGTTTAAGTCACCCATTATGATATATGGCATGTGAAGTTGATCATCAAGGATGTGAGTAATGATCTCCAATAAGCGGTTGAATAATGAGTCATATTTTTTACTGGGCGGGGCATAGATGTTAAAAAGTAGTATTTTTTATAAGTAGCTGATGATTGTGTTTTGAATGACACCTTAATACATTGCAGGTTGTCTGAGTATGTGTCAATTATTTCTTGTGACCAAGAATATTCTTCTTTCAACAAGATTGCCAAGCCTCCCTTCGCATGACCCCTTTTGGATTTTTTTGCAGGAGTTTCATAGACGTAATATCCTTTTTGCGTAAAGGGAGCGGTTGACCATGTTTCCTGTAGAGCAAGAATATCTGGAAGATCTTTAGTTGCGTCTTTCATTTTTTTGGCAGTTTTCCCGGCCAGATTCCATGTCAATAACGTCAAGCCTTTGCTAAACCAGATGTTGTTGAGGTCTATCCATTTTTTTGCTGTTTAGAGCTTCTGATAGCCATGCCCAAGATTTTACAGAATTCTCAGTATTACTTAGTCCTGTGTCCCGGGACCATACTGACCTTTCACCATGCGTTACTTGTATTTTTAGTGTGTCTTTTCTTGTAGTGTTTGATGCAGAGTCTCCCCATTTTGAACTGAAATTATCATTTCTTCTGTGAGATTGTCTAATTGCAACGTTATTTTGTAAATTTGTTTTGGGTTCTGATATTGAAATTACATCATAGCCATTTTTGTGTAGAATTTCCTTCTCTCTTATGATTATTCCAGGAAGAACTGGGGAAAAGAATGACACTTGTACTAATTTGTCATTTTCTTTTTTCGGAAAGAGTACTAGGTCAATTTCTTTACTTGTAAGAGAGTTCAAGGATGGTATTTCTTGTAAGAGATTAATTATTCTGCCACGGTTGAACGGCATATTGTCTGTGGGAAAGAGTTCTTCAATTATTATGTGTTTTGATGGATTTCCATCCCACTGCTGTAATTTATTGTCTTGTAGTTCTTTTGTAACCATGATCTTTTGCCCTGTTGTTCTTTTTACTGTGGTCGGACAGTATTCTTCTGCTTTTGGGTTCAAAGATTTCACCAGCGGTGTTATTTGAATTGCTGGAGAGCTCACAGAGTTTGAGAAAGTATGTTTTTGAAATTTAAGCTTGTTCCCTTTTTTCTTCTGAATTCTTCTCAGAGGCTTTCTTCTCTTTTTCTTTCCCCTTGCTTCTTCCTGGTCGTTATTATTTTTGGTCTTTCCCGTTTGATTTGGTTCCTGTCCAACGATAACTCTTATTGAGTCTACTTTGTTGTCTCGAGCTATCGGACCTGGGTCAGTATCGGTTACTTTATTCGAAAACATGGGATAATGCTTAATGTTATTTTCGGTGATAATTTCTATATCTTCTCTGAACAGTTTCTTGAGAGAGTAGGTAATGGGAGATTTTTTCTTTTTTCTTAATTCCTTAGTTTTAGTTTCAATTATTATCACGTCAGACGTTTGTGAACTTGCTTCTTGTTTCTTTGGAGACCTAGTTCCTTTTTTTGGGCCATCTTCGGATTGTGATATATTGACTGTTTCATGTTTTTTTGATGTAGCATTAGTAAGGTCTTTTTTCTTTTTTTCTTCCACCAAGAATTTAAGTATGCCTATTTGCACATCGAGGGTATCATCAGAATTAGCTAGGATTTGACCAAGGTGGGTAAGAACTGATTCCAGAATGTCCTGCAAGGAAAAAAGTGCTTTTGACAGGGGGGATACGGTGATTGCGGAGGTTAAATTTGGAAAATAGGGGTCAGTGAGGTTAGTTTGATTAGAATAGAGATTGGGTGATTTTTCTGGGGAACTGGTAAGTGGCTGTTTTTGACTTAATGGAATTTCTAATTTTTCTTCTTCCATCTTCGTAATGTTACTTGCAGAGACCTCCAGACATAGTTCACTATCCCGATGCTTTATTGGTGTTATTTGTGATGTCTCTAAGATCGATTTATGGTGCTCTTCAGAGAAGGAGATCTTTGACAAGTTGCTCTCTATATTAGTTGATCCTTGATTATGAATGCTTTGTTCAGAAGATAGTAGCAACTGATGTTCAGTCTTGCTGAAAGAGAGATTTAACTTATTATCTTCTTCTGGTGTTAAAAGAAATGAATGTTTTTTCGTAGAAAGAGTAGAAAAATATTTAGTTATAGCCGGAGTACAGGATATTTGTCCAGGTTTCATCGATTTGTCTGTGGATTTTCTGACGGCTGCGTCAGTACCCATGCGCTTCATATAGATTGTTCGTGAGCGTAGTTTTTTTAATGCCATCATGAAGTGGCTAGAGATCAATTGATGATATTAGTGATTACTACTGATTCTAAGTAAATTTAGTATTTTTAGTTCAGTATCTGATTTAAGAGAAATTTAGTATTGTATAGATTATTCTTAGGTAAAATGTATGAGTTATGAATAGACGAGATCCTCAGCTTTAATCAACTCCTAGAGATATGCACAAATTGGTATACAGTCTCACCTAAACAGGGTTACGGCCGATTCTTTTTCTCATGTAATCCAGTATTCCTAGAGGAGATGAAACTGGGGTGGCCCGTCCCGTCCTCGGTCGTCCCGGGCTTCGCTCCGTGCGCCGTCCCGCGTCGCGGTTGGATTGATGTTATTGATATACATTTCGCCGGTGGGTGTGTCCGTGGGCGTTACGCCTGGGGGAAGAGGAACCAGCTATTCAGTGCAGGGATTGCTGGTCCTCGCAGTCCCCCGGGTTGCGCGTGTAGTTCGCCCTGGCCTCTGACCCTGGGGACTCCAGCTGGGAGCGTTAGACAGAGCCTGCCGACTGCAGCTCGCGCTCACACCAGCGAGTCCTCGGGGAGGCAGCACCTGGGCACACGTGAAAGGATTTGAAAGGATTTGGACCTTCCCTCGCAGTATCGGCGATAATCCAGCAGCAGCAACAACCAAATGAAGTGAGTGGCGCCCGCGAAGCGGGGGTCACGAATTATATCTCTATTTCGCCGGTGGGTGTGTCCGTGGGGGCGTTGCGCCTGGGGGAAGAGGAACCAGCTGATCAGTGTAGGGATTGCTGGTCCTCGCAGTCCCCCGGGTTGCGCGTGTAGTTCGCCCTGGCCTCTGACCCTGGGGACTCCAGCTGGGAGCGTTAGACAGAGCCTGCCGACTGCAGCTCGCGCTCACACCAGCGAGTCCTCGGGGAGGCAGCACCTGGGCACACGTGAAAGGATTTGAAAAGATTTGGACCTTCCCTCGCAGTATCGGCGATAATCCAGCAGCAGCAACAACCAAATGAAGTGAGTGGCGCCCGCGAAGCGGGGGTCACGAATTATATCTCTATTTCGCCGGTGGGTGTGTCCGTGGGGGCGTTGCGCCTGGGGGAAGAGGAACCAGCTGATCAGTGCAGGGATTGCTGGTCCTCGCAGTCCCCCGGGTTGCGCGTGTAGTTCGCCCTGGCCTCTGACCCTGGGGACTCCAGCTGGGAGCGTTAGACAGAGCCTGCCGACTGCAGCTCGCGCTCACACCAGCGAGTCCTCGGGGAGGCAGCACCTGGGCACACGTGAAAGGATTTGGAAGGATTTGGACCTTCCCTCGCAGTATCGGCGATAATCCAGCATCAGCAACAACCAAATGAAGTGAGTCAGCAGATTCCCCAACACAAGATGCGGTAAAGACTCCGTGTTGCAAAGCCCCAGCAAGTGTTTGAAAGGCCAAGACGACTTCGAGCTGCTCCCGTGGAGCGGGGGCCGCGAGTCGTGTTTTAAGGTCCAGGTAGGCGGGGGGGCGGGAAGAGGCACCAGGTGCGCGCGATGTCAGGAGCGCTAAGAACCCTGGTCCTCGCAGTCCCGCTTCCCCACAGTCAGCAGCAGTTCGATCCAGCCAATGGAGGGACCCGCTATTCAGGTCAGCAGATTCCCCAGCACAAGATGCGGTAAAGACTCCGTGTTGCAAAGCCCCAGCAAGTGTTTGAAAGGCCAAGATGACTTCGAGCAGCACCTATTCAACTGTGAAGCTCTCCTCTAATGTTGAAAAGCGTGAAGCAGGATACAAGGAATCCTGGCTGTACTCAAAGTCCCATCATGCAACTGACTTCCATGAACAAAATCTTGGAAAGGATCCAGGGGAAAACTCTTTAAAAACAGAGAAGAACCCCTCTCAGAACGGATACTCAATACATTTAAGCCTACTTTCTTCTTGTATAGTGGCCACTATAACAAAATCATAAGAAATCCAGGGAAAACGCTAAAAAAACGAAGCTACTCGCGTTTTGACCCAAACTCCACATAACGATGTGGAGCGGCTAACAAAATGCAGGAAGAAGCACAGGATTCGTGTTTTACCAGCCGGTAAAACGGACTAAATACTGCAAAGAACCGACTCGAAATGCCAGCGGTTCAAGAGGCAAGATCCTGGGGCTCTTATTCAAGCCATAAACGCCCCAAATGATGACAGTCAAAATTTCATGAACAAAGTCCCCGAATTGTGCCGATTTCCCAATGAGAGCTGAGAGCTCCCAACCAGCAATCCAGCGATCAGCAACCGGAACTGCAACCTTTAATACAAGATCAGTGTTCGGTGCGCTCTGCAGAGAGCCCAAGCATTAGATGACTATGGAAGTGATTTACTAACATCTTGTGCTGGGTTTGCATCATACACATGACACAAACCAGCACAAAATGTTTTTTTATTTATTTACTTTCCAGTGCAAAACTTGTTTGAAATTGACTACAAGTAACGAAAAGCAGCGCAAAGCTCTGCTATGCATTACTTAGCATTAAAGGAGCAGTACATGGGCGTTCCCATGAAGTCACCCAATATTTTTGAAGAAAATCCCATATCTATCAAAAATGTGAGCCACAGATTTATCCTCATATCCAGACCTCTTGTGACTTTTTGAGAGAAAAAAATCAAGTTTCATCATGAGTTAGCTAGCATGTGCAAGGAAATGTTGCCAGTTTGAAATATGGGTAAAGTAATAAGCGGGACCTACGAAGACCTTTGTTTGTGTCTATGATTTCACACAATACTTTTCTGGCAGGTTTAAGCGATTTCCTCTTTCCCTGAGAGGTTACTGAGGGAACAGAGACCAAGGGACACATGTACTGCTACTTCATTTTGCGAGTTCCTAATTACTATGTTTTGCGACTCGTAATTAGGAATTCTCGAAATGTGATATACTTATGTGTCTCAGATACATTTAGCAATTCCAAATGGGGTCGCAATTGACCTACTTCTTCAATATTCTTTTTTTTTTTTTTTTAATTTTTGAAACCTTTATTGTGCATCAGAAGAGTACAGTTACGGGCCCACAACCACACGGGCCGGCCTCGAAAACAATTGATAGCACAAAAAGTAAGGAGAGAGCAGCCCAGCAGTCCCAAACAACGAAATGCAAAAAGTGTCCAGGACGTGACATATGAAAAAAAGGGGACCGCCGGGTACAGGAGGAATTAGGTTAATTTTAAATTTTGTAGAGAAGAAGGATCAGACGCGGTCAATTCACCAAAAATACATGGCAAGCAATGAACCAGCGAGTGAGCAACAGAACGATGGAGAATAGTTAAAAAAACAGCAGAGAATAAAACGCATCAGGATAGTAGCACAATCAAACAGTACATGCTGGCCATCGCCCGCCCCACGGACTCAGTACTCCCAAATCCACGATAATAACAGCATAAGCACAGAGAAAATACGCCGCGCTGCCCCTAAACACCCGCCTGACCCAAAGAAAAGGGGAAAAGAAAGAGAAACCAAGAAAAGAGGAAAATAAAGGCCCATAGAAACTGAAACTAAACAAAATCCCACCCCCCAACCCCCCACCCTGCACGCATGCGGAGGCTACGGCCTACCCTCCCCTAGCAGTGTGCCTGTCGCCCATAAACCGAACCCGAAATTTAGAACAGAAAAGGGAAAAAGAAAGGAAAGAAAGAACGTATTACACGGAAGACCGGAGGAGGGCCACAAAGATACAGCCAAAACTACCAGCACATATCACTCCGGCCGCCCGTTCCCAGACCCCGCCACCGATACAATACCCATATTCAATATCCCCGGCAGTCCATCAGCATCCCAGCAGTACATGCGAAAACAGTCCGAACATAAGGGAAGACACCCTCAACCTTGCCCCCTGCGATGCGAAGCAGCGACACAGTCCAGCCTCATGGTAGACCTCTTGGGAGAGGCGAGCAAACAAAGTGGCCACATCCGATCGGGGGGGTGTCCATCAAAGTACATCCGACACACAGCCATGTAGATCACAGTAGTACCAGAAGAGGCAAAGTCAATTAGTGAATATCCAAAATCGGCGAGCCCAGTCAATAGGAACCACTCCAGGATAGGGGAGCAAGTCGTGCCAGTAACCCCGCTAGGAGTCACCAAACGTGGCGCCCGGACATTTTTCTCCAGCCACATCGCAGCTCCAGAAACTGTAAGCCTCCCCGAGGATGTAACAGCCGGCACCTCAGCAGTAGTAGGGTCTCGCACTCCCAGTGTGTCAATAGCAACCGGGGAGGAGGAACAGAAGGCAGAAGCAAGGTGTGGCACAGTGTCCTGCTCCCAGAGGCGTCCGTGATCAGGCAAGGGTGTTGTAGATAAAATCCCATCTAGCCGGTCCCCCAATTCACGGGTAGCAGTACCAAAAGCCGCTCTCAGAATACGCAGGGCTCCCAAAATGTCACCAATCAACACCGGTGTATCGGGGAGAGAGGACACAGCAGTCTTCTGCATACAAGGCAAACAGATGCAACACCGTACCGGGAGCTGGCCGCCATCACCCTCCACCGTCAGCTGGTCACCATGCCGACACATACCATGGCACAGCCCGACCGGGGGCACAAGGGAAGCACACTCCATGGCCATACAGTGTCGATATGGCGTGGGCAGACGTCCGCGTCGTCAAGAGCAGCCCAGGGGCCGCCGTCGCCGGGGAGAGATGGAAGCTGTAAGATGGCGCCCAGCACTACTCGCCGAGAAACAAAGTATCAGGCAAGCCGTCCCCGGGCTGAGGACACGATACAATGTTTCCTCCGCAGCGGCGGCACCCAGAGCCTGCGAAGAGGTGAATCAAGATGCAGGGTACAAGACGCGTCGGCCACGCGTATTCGGCCGATTCCGACCCGCCTGTAATGGCCGCAGTTGTTGTACGCAGGGCCGGCCAGCCAGAGAACAAAGACCCGGCACAGCCTCGTAGCGCCAGGAGGAGGCGGGGCGTCTTGTCACTCTCGCTGCCGGGATCGAGCAGGGAAGCACATCGATAGATCCGGGTTCGCCTCCCGTCTCCGCTACCGCCACTCGTTTAAAGGATAGACAACAGGATAAGGCGGGAAACGGGAGAAAAGCGAGAGGGTCGACGGAGCCGAGGAATCAGGCGGCCATCATGGTTGCGAGCCAGGCTCCTCCCCTTCTTCAATATTCTTGATGTAGGTCACAATTTGCAACCCAATGGGGCAGTAGACCACCATGTCTGTGTTTGCTTTTAAATAAAGCAACGTATTTGTTTTTTAAATGTAGCCCGTTTACCTTAAAGGAAAATAGGATGCATTTCAAAAAGAAAAATGAAAAATTTCATTTTTTAAGAGTAGACAGTGGTCCATAGGACCACTGCCTGCTCTTAAAAATGTGTTCACAACTATTCACAGAGGGGAAGCGGTCCCTCGGAGGCCCCTTCCCATTTGCCACTGGCTTACCACCTACTTGTAGTAGGCAGTAAACTGTAAATGTTTTACAACCACATTCTAGTTGCAAAACATTCATGCATCTCCCTGCGACTCACCATTAGGAAGGGATGCCCTTGACACGCTCCTTCTTAATACTGTTTCGCAAACCCTATGTGTGAGCCTGTAATACGTTACTGACTCGCAAAATATATTTAGTGCATGTCAAAAGGCTATTTTGCGGTTGCAAACGGCGCAATTCTCCATTTGTGACAGCTAAAAACGTTTGTAGATATGGCCCCTAGTCATTAGCTGCAAGGCCTTTTGGAGCTATCTTGTTTGTGAATGCATTTAGAAGAGAAAAAAGTCAGTGACACAGTCTGATGACAGTCACTCGAATCAAGTCAATTAATTAACTGCCTGATCAGAAACTGCTTTTTAACAAAAACAAGTATATTTATTTTTTAAGATGTTTGCTTTTTCCTTCTTATTACAAATTAAAAATAGAGGCTAGTTTATTTGTTAATGATGTTACTTTTCGCTAGATAGTAGAAATAAAAAAAAAACAGAATCTTTTTTCGGAGAACTTTAGAGAAAAGTACAATTCCTAAAACATAACTGCAAGTCACTTTTTTTTCTTTTTGGTAGAAAACGGTTTCTGATTGTACCGTTAATCAGGAGACTTAAGCATCGCCAAAGCAGGCACTATTGCAATTCTCTTCATTCGTGAATCATAAACAAGATAGCGCTAAAAGAATTCCTAGTTAATCACCAGCTAGCTCCCTGCTATCTGCGTAGCCCTTTGAGGAGATTAAATAGATGAAGTGCGACTCCATTGTGTGCAGTTAAAAAATGTGTGCAGACATGGTGAACTAGGAGAAATCAAAAGCAGTCCAGGTGAAACTGCTCAGACCAGCCGGGCACCCTTCCTCTGCTTGGTTTTTCACTCTCTCTTTCGCTGCTTTGCTGATTTTGGACTGCTGCTGCGAGGGACTTCTAGTCCCAGGAATCCACATTGCCCAGAGTAGGAGGAGGGGTCATAGACCCATACAAAAACACCCGGCATCTCTCGTGGCACAGGACACGCACGGGCCGCGCCCAGGTGAAGCCCGGGCCAAGGGTGGGATTGACCTGCGCCCGTCGGCGACAGGAGGAGGAGGATGCGGGCGGGGCCACCCCTCTTGGGTTGGCTGAGGAAGAGACCACAAAAATTGGATTCATCTCTAACTGCAGATTTATCAACCTTTCTGTGACTAGTGTGAGTTGAGGGAGGGAAGCTTCAGTGATATATTAGACGTTTTGGTATCAGGCAGCTCTATCATCACACGCTACTGACTTTGTTCAGAGAGACCAGAGGGAACTAGGAGTTTGCAGAAGTGCGGTCTAGCCCGAGGACGAGGATTATTTGGGAAATTAGAACTGCTCTGTGAAAGATTTTTCCAGACAAGCAAACTGCATGCAAGGTATTCCCGTTGTGCCCGCTCCATGTTTACATTACCATTCTACTCTGTTGAACTATTGAACTTTGACTGTGATATTGAACTTAGATATTGAAGCCATTCTTCACTAGGGTATATAAACTGACAGTACTTTTCCACCTAAGCAAAATGTACTAAATATGGGAAAGAGAAAGCATCAAGCTACTGCTAGCAAGTCCCGGATTCAATCGCCCAGTAAGTCCCAACTGTCATTACTAAATGATATTAATGGGGCTATGGGGGCAATAGATAAGCAAATATCTTCAGTGGAGGAGTCACTGTTAACCTATGGAGAGCCCACCATAGCCCGGGGAACCTCGACCCATGTTCCACCTAAGGACCCGGGGGGCCCCCTAGTGGGTCCTACAAATATAAGTGTCGGAAGGGGTAATGTAGCGAGCGGGGGGGGGGGTAGGAGATAATGGGTGTGTTCAACTTATCTCAGAATCAATCTCTCTATCGGAATCTAACTCACCGCCACCACTTAACGAGTGAGGAAACCCCCTAATTGCTCCATAAACGCATGTGCTGTAAAAAAGCCTCCACTGAAAAAACAATCCATTACCCAAAAAAGGGTCCCTCAGCCTATAGAAAAAGTTCTGCCTGAAACCATAAGCCTAGCTTCAAACAACCTAACAAGCAGAAAATTGGATGCTTTAGGGAACCTCTGAAGCTGCTCGAGCAAAATTTTAACAATACACTAGGGATTTTACATACATGTCTAGTGACAGTAGAAACTAAAGCTAATTCTTGCCTGGATCTGTAGAATACCTTTGCAAAGGGGAAAGCCGTAAATGCAATACCTTCTAAGAATGACCACCTTGTAGGGAGATACCAACTCCCATACCAACTAATAAAAGTACTAGAACTGCCTCCGATAGCTCAAACTCATATTCTTCGAGGGGCATACATAATAACCCAAGCATGAATAAAGCCAGAATGCTAGAGGGGTGAATTTCAGCTCAGGAAGAGATTGGTACTGGAGTGGATGGCGCCAGAGGTCAGGCCGTATTGTAAAAGCCTCACCTGTAGCTGATAATTCCAACAATTCTAAAGAGCAGGTGGATGATCGCCTTGATCTTCCACCTGCAGCCACCCCATATGTGCTAGTCTTGGCAAATGTTCCACCTCTACCTACAAACAGAACTGAGAACTGGTTTGCAGTAAGAAACAAGTCCCTAAACTGGCTGGTTTTAAGAATGGGGTTAATCGATCAACTATTTAAAAACATTAAAATGGCAAGTAGGGTGAAATGAGTGGGCAAAAGTCAAAAAATTCTACCTGGGGACTGTATCGTCCTGTCTTTCAAAACCCCACGGTTGGTAGATACTGTGCTGTCTAGGTCCAGGACTCCCAATATTTCACCAAACTAATATTTCATCTCTTCCATTAAGACTTCTTCATAGCGAAAGGTTGTGGCCCATTGCCATTCCAGGGCTTGTACAGAACTTTAGTTGTATGGTACCAACCTTTAACCGTTTTTAAAGTTTGTCAAACTTGGATGGGCAGGATTGACTTAGTGGCAAGATGGCCACGGAATGCGAAGAAGAGGAAAGGACCCCTCCCCCCATACAAATAGTGTGCAATTTTATGTTGCAATGCAGGGTGGTGTAATCTGTGCTAGGTGCAAGTGCATTTTATTTATTGTTAATTTATTGTTTCTCAATGTTCCCACAATTGGAAAAAAAAATCTAAGTCCGTTTGATGGAGCTGATGGGGAGTGCATGGCGGACCCACTACAAGGTTTTTGTCTCTCCTTCTATGCTCCAGCGTTGGTTTAACTTAACACTATCCGACTATGTTGTAGGAACTTTGTGTGAATATGGGAAACATTTCTGCGAGATGTGAGGGCCTTTTATATTATGGTGATTTTACTGATGTACATTTCTCTTTTATCAATGTTATATAGTGGTATTGTTATCTCATTTTAAATTTCAGTTACCTATGTAGTCCCTCTGTTTAATTAAGTATATACTTTTTTTTAACTCGTTGACATGAATTGCACTCTTACATTTTTTTAAAATCTTGTACTGTCTTATATATTGCTTTTATGGACGGCTAATCGCCATCGAATAAAGTTATGTATTGACACTCTCTCTTTCCATCCAACTATTTTCTGTCTCTAGTTCTCCCCTTTCTCTCTATTCATCGTCTCTGACTGCTATCCACTCTCTGTCTTGCTCCTTCGGAAAGCCGCTCCTGTGTCTCCTGCAATTAACTCGGGAGCTGGAGAAAGTGACTCAGTCACCCAGCAAAGCTGTGGGCTTTCAAAACTGGCCTCCAATGGCTTCTTCTCCCTGGTGAAATGCCTGATGGAATAAATGGCCAATCCGGCCCAAAGTGCAGATTATTATATCTTACTCCCAAAATTCATTAGCCTAAAACATAGATTCTTTTCACAAGGAAAACATCAAAAGACACAAATGGCGGCCAAAGCTGCTACACAGCTTCTGAATACTTGCTGTTCCCACTTTGTGATCTTTGCTGTAATTAAAGCATCCGTCTTCAGTGATAGCAAAGGGTTTATTGGGGGCTTTCTGGTCGGTTTACTCACGAGTATCATTGAGTTTGGTAATGGTAGAATCCGTCATATGTAGCACTTAGAGCTTCCTTGATTTAGCAACATGTACGAATTCAGTTAGTGTTTTTATTACACCTACAATGGCCCTCATCGGTAGTAACAGATACATCCCTGCATTCCTCTGGAGGCAGGAACAGACTCTTTTGACGTCAGAACAAGTAATTGGTTTTAAGCACAGGTCTCTGAAGTAATTTTCCTGGTTGGGTGCATTGGCACAGTTCTCCAGGGACGCTGCGTAGTTTAAATCCACTGCACACAATAAGGTAACAGAGTGTTTTATGTATAACGTTACTTTGAATGCCTAAAAGATATTGTAACCAAAAGGTTGTCCTTGCAAAGGACTACTGCATCCAAATGGCTCTCTGAGGAATCTGTAGTTAGTCCTTATCCGTCGAATTTCTACTTCTGCATCAACGTAATCACTGTTCCGTGCCACAGTGCATACATTATGCTGGGTGGGCCAGATAATTTTTTGTTGTTAAATTCCGTAAGGCGGATTGTTGCTCTCTTTTTTTAACTATAATACATCTGTAAAGATAGTGGCACAGTTAAGGAGCTCTTATTGTTGAAGTATCATTATTGAAATACGACTAATTCTATGCCCAAGTCACAATATTATCTCTTGTTTGACAGCACTGCTGCCAACAAAGCACATTGTTATCAATTCTGTACCAAAAACATATGGATTCTGTTCAGAGTATATCTGTCTCGCCTCATACAATTGGCGGTTTGGTGTATTGCTCTTCGTTCCAGGAAATATTTCAGTGAAAAAAATAAAAACTGTGTGGTGGTGAAGGAAGCAAGATGAAGATGGATACATGGATACGCACATCAATGAAGCCACCGCTGTCGTCTCAACAGATACGCTCCAACTTCCACACAGTGGAATGTTCCCTACACAAGCTTTAGCTGTGAAATCTTTACCATCAACATACCACATGCTAATACCCTAGCCTACATAAAGACCAAGCATAACATAACATTCTATTTTTCATAAAAACAAACAGAAACAATAAACAGCATTTAAAATAAAAAATGTATGAATAAACTATATAAAACGAAATAAAAACGACATCTATAAACATATATATCCTATAAGCATAAGTGCAGTAGCTGTCGGTGGTGGGAGTGCTGCCGGGCGGTGACGTGGGGTGGGGAAGGGCAGGGTGGGGGGTAGTAAACTACGGAATACGCCTAAATACAGGTAAGTAAACATATAAATAAATAAAACAAATTTTGTTGCGCGCACTGCATCACCAAATGCAATGCAGTGCGCGCAACAAAATTTGTTTTATTCATTTATATGTTTACGTACCTGTATTTGGCCGTATTCCGTAGTTAACTACCCCCACCCTGCCCCTCCCCCTCCCTACGTCACCGCCGAGTAGCACTCCCACCACCGACCGCTACTGCATAAGTGTCCAAATTAGCTATACTCAGGTAACTACATACCCTATCGCAAACATTATCCTAATTTCCATGATACATATTTTTGAATAAATTGTAGTTATATGTCTCAAGTGAAGTAACACAAATAAAAAATAAAGGCAAACTTTAACACTTAACTCATCCTGAGGGTCTGGATTCCTAGTAAATGTGAGAAGATCCAATGTGGTTTGTTTACCCCGGCAAGTCTTTTCATTCGTAATGGAGCATGTCAAAGAGGGAAGAGGGGTTCTAGGTATTCGTCATTTCCCAGAGCAGCCCAACAACTATGTAGAGAGTCCCATGGGATACACTTACTCCTATTAGGGGTCAGGTAAGACCAATGTCCAATCTGGGTTTATACTCCTCTCATTTGGGAGGGGGGTCGACACACAGCCTCCCTGCCCTTAGTCACAACTCCCCTTAGGGAGCCCCAACTATTGTTCTCCCAAGCTATTGTGGGGGATTCATCGTTACTCATATGTGTGATAGAGTCATCTCCGTTCCCCTCCCTCCAATCTTCTCTATGGTCCCGCGCCTCAAGAACCTCCTCCCAGAGGCCAACCAATGGGTATCTACGTAGCCCTTGAGTGTCTTCCCTTAGCAGTGCCAGTTCCTCTGTCCTAGCACGGTTGTCTACATCCTTTTCCAACAATGTGACCGTAGGGCCCACCCTGGCCTTCCGTCTCATCGCAATCCGTCTTCTGGCAAACACTAAAGCCAGGTCTGCAAATCTGGAACCAATCTTACATGTTTTCGGTCTGGGGAATAATCCCAAAGGGCACACCACGGCGGTACAATGGAACGAACGGGCCAGCACTCCATTAATCGTGATGCCTCCATAACCCAGAATGTACGCAACCCAGTATGGCTCCATGTCATGTATTCAAAGTAAGCCCCCAACACCCCGCATCTAGTGCAGGCCCCCTACTCCCCACCATATGTAACCTGCAACCTATGTGGGTAAAGTAGGTCATATGATCATAGTTAAATTGAACATATTTGAACCTCATGTTTCTGGCGATGTGCTTGGGGCTTTGCACAATCTTCCCCCATTCAGGGTCCTGTAAACCTCTATCCAGTAAGGCCTCCCACTGTTCTCCTATTTGTACCAGAGGTGCCATGGCCACCTCAAGTTGTGCCCAATAGATCCATTTCACCAGGTGTTTTGCAGAGCCTAGGGTCACTAATGTCTGAAGAACTGCATGTGTTTTAGGTTCTCATTGACTATGCAGCCATAGAGTGCCAAACACCCACACCAGTGCATGGTATGTTAAATATTGGCTGGGGATAACTACTCTGCTCTATAAATTCATCCTGCGGGGAAAGTGCCCCAACTGATAGCAATCCCCAACCGTGATCAGCCCCGCCATAGTCCAGCTGCTGTCCTGTAAATGGAGAGGAGGTCGCCATGTGGTAGCTCCACCAGTTGCAAAGCTAGGGTATACAAAGCGCCCCAACTGTTCTCTTCAGGCATCTCTGCCAACACTGCAATGATACCTTCAATAGTACTCCAGGTCTAGAGATCGTCACTTGCGGCTCAAGGAGCCGTACTAGAAAAATCCCTTAGATACTCGCCAGCCCAAAGGATCCCAGCTCTCCAATGTTTTTACAGTCCAACCATTGAGTAATCTATTGAAGTTGGGCTGCTAAGTAATATAATAAAAAATCAGGGGTCCCTAGACCTCCGTCACTCAGTGGTCTCCGGAGTACTGCCAAGGAGACCCTATTACGGCCTCCGTCCCATATCAGCTCTTGGAACAAAGAGTCTAATTGATTGAACCAGGAGTGTGGTATCTTAACCAGGAGGTTAACAAAAAACGTATAACAACCTAGGCATCATAATCATTTTGGACAAAGAAACTCTCACCATCAGCGATAGTCTCAGGGATCACCAAAACTGAGCAAAGGCTCTAAGTGAGCAATGCGCTGGCCCCAGATTGTCTTACTTAAGGGCTGATAATGTGTGAAACACCTGAATCCCCAAATATCTGAAGGTTAGTGGAGACCATCTCAACTCCTGGGACATACCTGTCGGTTGCAACGTTCCCGCTGTCATGTGGAACAGATATACCTTATTTTTATTAACCCAGAGCCCGGCGAAGACCGCAAATTCCTCAAGCAGTTTCATTGTGTTCTCAACTCCCTGCCGTCCATCCCTAAAATACAGCAGCCGGTCATCAGCATATAGGAAGAAACATGTTCCTTTCCCTCTACTACCACCCTTTGGCCTGCTCCTCTCCAACTAAAAAGTTCCACTAGTGGCTCAATGGCCAGGGCGTACAGGAGAGAGTAGGCACCCCTGTCTAGCCCCCCATTAAATCCTTATTTGGCAGAGATGACGCTCCCATTTCTGACCCTCGTCGTGGGATTAGCGTATAGTAACTGGAACAATCTTGACCAACTCTCTCACAACCCCATTTTCAGCATAAACTCTGGAAGGGAAGTCCCATTTCGCTGAATCTAAATCCGTTTCTAGGTCTACTGACATATTGAGAGCGTTTGGACATGTGTCAATATCTGGATTGTACAGGACATGATAAAGCCGATGCAGGTTTATTGGCGTGGACCAATTTGGGATGAAGCCATTCTGGTCACTGTAGATAGGACCTGGCATGTGAGGTAGCAACCTGGAAACCAACACAATGCTAGGAACTTTGAAGTCCATGTTCAGCATGGACACGGGGCATAAATCGGACATTTTTGTTTCCATCTTTTTCATTTTCGAGATTGGTATCATCAGGGTATCTTTAGTGGATTCCGGCAGCACATCCAGCTGCAGGAACTCAGCGTACAAAGTCTCCAGTCTGGGGACCATGTCAGCTGCAAAACCAGCGTAACATTCTGCAGGCAGTCCATTTGGGCATGGAATTTTGCCTGTAGCCATGCCCTTGATCGTTGCTCTGATCTCATGTATTGTCACAGGACCTCCCAGGTCCTCCCTGTGTGCAGGGTCAAGAGTGGGCAAAGGTAGAGGGGCCAAAAACGTAGTCAGAGCCTCTGGCAGTATTACCTCCGGGTTCTGGTAAAGTGTCTCATAGTAATCCTGGAAGGTTGCGTTAATGGATCTGGGAGAGTAGCGTGGTGCACCTTCATTTGATAATATCGGTATAATGGGTGTCCCCTCGTCTCCAGTTGGACAAAATATTCCAGGAGCCTACCCGATCTACGACCTTCCTCGTGTGTTCAAGCAAGGTAAGGATTGTAATCATACCATCTAAGATGGTCGGGCGTGGTGTTGTATTGGCATTTAACTTCCGTGATTTGGTCTGGTACAGTCTCATTAGTACCTAGCCATCTACCTAGCTCATGTAGGCGCTGCTCCAGAGTGGTACGTTCGGAGTTTATTTCCAGTTTTGCCCCTATAGATTGACCTTTACAGTGTCCTCGTAATACCACCTTTAGGGCTTCCCATTCAACCACAGCACTGGAGGCAGATCCCTGATTGCTCTGAAAATACTCTGAGATTACTGTCCACAAGTTCCCCCTGAAAAGATGTTCTCTAACTTCAGGGGATTGTGACATCAGTTAGGCATCACTGGGTGCTCTGCCATGGGGCAAAAGGCCTATAGTAAAGGTTTATGGTCCGACAGTGTGCATCCTAAATACTCAGTGTGTATCAGAGAGGAGTGAAGGAGAGGCAAGCAAATGAACATGTTGAGTCTAGTATTAAAATAATAGAGATAGGAATAATAAGAGTAGTCTTGTTCAAGCCCATGGTGTACCCTCCAAATCTCCACCAGATGCCAGTGTCCCAGCTAAGTTTGAAAGTCCTCAGAGCCTGGTACCCAGTCATTCCCAGTAGGGGTGGGGTGGACCAGTCGATGTTAACATCTGCCATGCAATTGAAGTCTCCCCCCAATATAAGATCGTCAGTTACCAAAGCGGACATGGGGATAGAGAGTGTTCGAACTAATTGGACTTGATCTATGTTCTAGGCAAATACACTTCCCAGTGTAGTCTCTCTACCATCAGTCTCCCTTTAACTAGGACATATCGCCCATTGTCATCTATAAGAGAGCATATCAGTTTAAAAGGGGTCCCCTCCCGTAGCCACAGTGGTGCCTCCCTGGAAAAAGCTGAGTAGTAAGTTGCATAGAGTTGCCCTCATCACCTGCGATATAGGCAGGTCACCTCTCCCGCTGTGAGGTGAGTTTCCTGTACCATAACCATGTGGGCTCCACACCTCCGTAGATACTTATGGATGCTTTGGCATTTGGGGACTCAACCCATACCCCTAACATTCCAGATATCAATATCATGTTATTATGTGAATCTCCCATTCCGTAAGAACAGACAAGTCATCCCCCAGCCACAACCATTCCCCCATCAACATCAGACCAATCTGAGGCATCCAGGATGTGTAAACAAACTCCCAACAATAAATTCCCTCACTCAAGGGCAGTTCAAAAACCACTACCCTCCAAACCTGTCAAGAAAACAACATTGTTACAGTGCAGACCCCTCCAATCACCTAAGGGGTGCAATCCAGCAGGGAGGCGAGTAAGATAAAATGACTTCACATGCACCACACCAGCTCATATACCTCCATGCCTACCAGTCATTGCCCACGACAAGCCACAGGCTATCCACCCACCCACCCCGGGTTCAGAGACTTCATACTTCTCATTATTCAATGTCTCATTGTGGAGCCCCACAGGCGCAATTGGAAGGCTTGAGTGTTCGTCGAAGGTCACAAGAGCCCAACAAATCAGGCCATCAACAGACTGTGGTGTTACCACAGGGAGGTCCATCTTGCCCACGTCGACCCTCCAGAGTCTGAGCTCAATGATTTGTGATCAGAAGATAACTTCATATCATCCTCTGTCTTCTGTGTTGTTGTTATCTCCGCTACTGCCAGTGGTACCGATGCATGATGCATGCACTTGTCTGGATCGCTTCCTAGCTTTCTGTCGGGCTACAGTATACCAGGATTTTGATTTTAGAAGCAGCACCTCTATTTTGTAGGCCTGCCACCAAGTCCACATTCTTCAGAAAGGACAAAAATGGTCGATTTTCAAATGTTGTATCTTTCAACTACATCTCACATTTCTAAGTGGATCATCCCTTTTAGAGATAATATGAGCTTGTTTAAAGTCATTTTTGTGCTTCCAGGGACCCCAAAAGCAAGATTTATGGAATGGGTAAAAGTGAAGGAAACTGGATAATGTTCTCACTCTGAGCAGTTCATAAGTGTTTATTCACCCCAGGAAGTGAACTAAATAACATTTGGAGGCATTTAATGTTCAAATGAAAATGCCTGATTTTTGATGAAAGAGTTAACATCCCCTACTTACTACATTCTTCAGAAAGGTCAAAAATGCTCAATTTTCAAATGTTGCATCTTTCAACTACATTTCACATTTCTAAGTGGATCATCACTTTTAGAGATAAAATAAGCTTGTTTAAACTGATTTTCGTGCTTCCAAGGGCCCTAAATGTAAGATTTGTTGAATGGGCAAAAGTGAATGAAAATGTCTAATTTACTCACAGCTATCCGGGCCCGACCCACCTCATGTCACACCTGCCTCACCTCAGGGTCCTTGAGCTCCATGCAGTAGCTGTCCCTCCTCGATTGACGTCCCCAGGTCTGTCTAGTCCTAAACTCAGTCTCATCTGCAGTCTATGGCGTCCATGCAGCCTCCACAGATGCCTTTACCTAACTGCGACCTGTGCTATCTCAGTCAGCTCATCTCTCAGTGTTCGCAGCAGCCGAAGTTCTTATCTGTGAGGGCCTCAGAGGTGATGGTAAGGGGGGCCCTCATCTCACCGTGTCCCCAGGTCTGTTGGGGCATTGCCGCAATCACCAGGCAGCAGCGAGCCCTTCACCTCCTTTGGGCCTTGCGCCTCAGTTGTCCGCCATAGCCACGATGAGTCAGGTACTCGGCAGCAGGTGACTTGCAGCACAAATCACGTCGCTCTCATTGTTAGCGGCTTCTGACCCACTCCCCCATTTTCGGGAGTGGGAATTAGCAGCGCTAAGGTAAGTCAAGGATTTTTAAGAAAGGCAGTTTCTAAGAGACCCAGAGATACAGGACCCAGAGGGTCAGGGCCAGGAGGGCTATGGCCAGTTGGACCCGGAGGATGAGAACAAGCAGATGAGGTGGACCACTAGGATTTAAACCACTATGAGGCCCAGAGGGCATGGCACCACTGAGAAAAGACTGCCAGGAGTACCATAACCAAAAGGACAAAGGTGAGGAGGATAATTACTAGCAGATGGTGGATACCCCTTAAGGTGAGAACAACCAGAAAGAAAGTTCCCAAGGCTGGAAGGACTAGGACCAGATGTATTTAGAAATAGAGCAAGAGAAAGAGGTAGAACAAGATCAGGCCAAAAGTCAGGAGGATGAAGAGGAAGACCAGGAAGAAAAGGACTAGGAGGGGCACGAAAGTCAGGAGGAAGACTAGGATGAGGTGGAAGGCAAGTATGAGAAGGAAGAGCAGAAAGGGAAAAAGAAGGACCAGGGTTCTATAAGGAACAGCACCACCAGGATCAAGCCCATGAACTCTAGGAGAACCAGAGGACCAGGATCAGGAGAACAAAGACCAATTGGTCCTAAAACACGACTCTCTTGTCCTGTTCCTCCTGGTCATGGTCCTTTTCCTTCTGGTTCTACTAGTCATCCTGGTCTTCTTACTCTTCATACTCCTCATGGTACAGACCCTTGTGCGCCTGGTAGTCATGGCCCACTCCTACTAGTTTTACTAGAAATTCAATCTGCTGGTCCTCCTCCTCCTGTTCCTCCATGAGGGCCTAGTTCTCCTCGTATCTTGGTCTTCTTCCTTCTCCTTCTCCTGGTCCTACTACCCCTTTTCCTTCTGCTCATCTTGATTCTGATTCTTTGGTCTTCCACTTAGTTCTTCTGTTCATCTCCCTGGTTGCTTCCTCCATCCCCCTAGTCCTCTATGTCATCCCCTGCACATCCACCTTCTCCTTCTCCTCAACATACTCTCCTTCCTTAATCAGAAGGTAGAACATACAAAGATGGGGCAATCCTTTGCCCAATTACAAGTTGCACACTAATGGGGCAGACTTACAGCACAGTAATTCTGTATGCAAATGTAATAGTACTGTATGGTAAGTCCTCCCAATACTGTGTAATTAAGGGGTTAAACCCATGGAATGGTGAATTACAACGTGGGTCTGGTTCATCCAGCTGTAAAACTGCACAGAATTCCCAATTCCTTGAGGTTTAATAATGATATTTACCACCTGGTCTGAGCAGGTGGAAAATATATGCCACCTGCTCTGAGTAAATGTAGGCTGTGGGCTATGTGCAGGGTGGGGAATGTTGGAGGGAGGTTAGGGGAGAGTTGGGCAAGGTAGGGAAAACATTTTTCTAGTGGAGAAAGCATTGTAGGGTTCTCCCATTAGAAAGCAAAACAGGAATGAGACTTGTTCGCTCATGCATCCATAGTCTCATGTGATTTTTTTCAGCCGGCTCTACTGGCCTTAAAAATCTAGTTACGCTCTTACACCCAGAAGAACCTCGTATGGACAAACTGAACAACTAATAATCGAGCGGAATGAAATTAATGCATGAAAGCATGTGTTAATATTGTTCCACTTGAATCGTATTGGTGCCCTTTGTGGCATAGCAAGGGTACCACTGGCTATAATGCTAGGAAAATGTTCCTCCAGTAAAACGCGGTCTTAATTGGGGTCCAAGGACCCCTCAGAACTCCGGGTCCTGCTGCCATTACACCAATTGCGCTATTGACTTGTATGGTGCTGAGCTGACTGTGGTACCCACCTTTAAAAAAAATGTAACTTACCTTTCCGCTGGGTCCCACATCTTCTTGGCTCCTGCTCTTCTGCCTTCGATAGGAACAGAAAGCAGGCAGCCAGGCTCCCTCCCCAAGCCAATCACAATGTTGAAAGCAGTGTTGTGATTGGTCAAGACAGCACCCAAGACAGCGCCCAGCCAGGGGCTAATGGGGTGGGCAGGTTCTCCATGCAGGCTGCAGTGCAGCCTGCATGGAGAAAGGCAGCGTGTGCATGACTGGTTTGGGCGGCTCAAGAGGCCCGACTAAACAGTCTTTGTGCACTCAGGAGTGGGCAAAACCACTCCTTCCCTCCCTGATCGAAGAGCAGAGCAGCCCCGCCCACAATACGCACAGCAATTATAAAATGGTAATAACTAAAAGTTATTACCATTTCATGTTTTGGCTTTTTCGCACTGCACGAAAGCAGTGGGGCGACACACCTCTGCCTAAGTGGAGGATCTGCCCAAGCTCAGGTTCTTTTAGATAGATTCTGAATTTTTATCACAAGCAAAGAACGTCAGATTAGTCCTGGCAGGAACCTGCCAGTGCTCAGACCCGGCAGAACACGTCCAGCTTAAGTCCTGGGTCCCACTATGACTCACACAACACAGTAACTCAGATTAATACAGGTTGTGGACACAGGAGTATATTATGCTTACCCACCTCCACTGCATCCCTACACACAATTAGTAAAAATGTGCACAAACTCGTTTTTCACACTTTACTCGTTGCATGGAGATTCCACCTCATGTGTCTTAAATCCACCACAGACACTCCCTGCACCTTTATCTGACACTTGCACTTTCGTTTTTAAACCCTGCTGTCTCCCTTTGTCACCGTTTTTCCATCTTTCCCTTCCTCCATCTTTGGCCATTAATTTGTTTTTTCAAAGTTTGAAAGGAAAAATAAATGTCTGTCCCCAAGAATGAGTGTGGATGGACCTCACCTGCAACCACAGGCTCAAATGAAGCACCGCGGAGAGCTACCTAACATCTTTTGTCATTTGGCTGGAGTGTGATGTAGGTTTACCCACTGGTGAAGCTTTATTGGGAATGCTTTACACAAGCATTATGTTTATTAGAAATAATGATTTTCTAATAGAATATACCTGATCCTTTTCTGCATTTATTAATTTCACAAGCAATTACTGTAAAACCTGTATTGTGTTTCTGAATATACTATAGGTAAATCATTGCGATTTGATTACATTTCATAAGAAGCTCCTGTCCTTTCAGTAATTTCATTTGAAAGAACACGATAGGTTGATTGCATTAGCTAAATGAGCTGGGTTGGTAATATAGCTGACTAAATTAAATTGATAATATCTCATTTTTGCGCACTGGTGTATAATAACCAGTTATAAATAACACACTCACACACTTCTAATGGATAAATCGCCCACTAAGATATAGGCAGCTCCTATTACATTGGAGCACTGAATTGTATTAGGAGGTTTCTGTCCTAAACTGATCACACAGGTTCCTTGAACTCTCTTCTACTCTTGAATAGTCACAATATGGTCATTGGGGAATCAAGTGGTAACATGATTCTCAAAATTGAGGCTGACAGAAGTGCCACACCCTACCCGGAGAGTTAGAACTAAGTTTGTTAAGGTTTTCATGAGATTTCATACCTTCTATTTTCATGTCCTGTCTTTTGAGTTTGTTCACCATGCTGATACTCATTACGAATATGTATGGACTCAGTTATCCATGTAAATGAGGACTCAGACAATAACCCATATATAAAGAAAAATTATTGTGTTTGTCATACATGTTTCTGCATAATACATGCATCCTATCCTTTAAACATATCACCATTATATACATACCTGCTTTCGTAAAAACCCAGAGGTGATTACCAGATGTAACTAATGTTATTGCGTGGATTTTGAGGGCCACATTTATGAGGTTTTGGTGTAGGGCAGAGCAGCAACTCACCTTGCTGCACTGCCTCACGACAAGGTGAAGAGGCAGGAATGCACTGTACTTATCCAAAGCGGTGCATTCCTGTTCTTTCCACCTGCACTGGTGCCGTTTCGGCAGACTAGCGCCAATGCAGGCACCCTTGCACTATGGTGCAAGGGTGCCTGTGTTCTAGGCAGGATTGTTTTGGTGCAGGAAGGCACCTTCCAGCTCGCAAAAATTAAATGGCGGTGATTTCCTCCTTCTATCTGTGCTGCAGAATGCAGCTCAGGTAGAAACAGGAAAAAAGAGGAGAAATAATGTTATTTCTCCTAGTTACACGTCACTTTGGTAGGCATAAAGTTTTGGTGCATCACCAGCCTTACATTGTTTTGTAAATCTGGGGAGGCGTCAAAATTCATAGGTATCACGTGGGAACACCCACTGCAATGCCCATGGAACGCCTCCCGAGTGCAGAGTAAGGTAATGCAGTGATTTGCGCTCCCATGCCTTACTCCATATCCATGAGGCCATTCAAAGTTATGAAAAGTGGCTTTGCATATAGCCTCATAGATATGATTTCAAGGTTTACACCACTGTAGTCACACAAAAAATGAGGGTCCAGAGGCACAAGGGCCTCATAAATATTCCCCTTAGTTCCGGGTGGAAAAAATGAGGTATACTGTGTAGTAACAAATATGCTACATGTTTCTGCACTTTGTAGCCAGTAAGCACACGTTTTTTACTGGTGGTAATCTGATACTTTTTCCAAGCTATGTTGTGGCAATTTTGCATTGTCAATGTGGGTTTTTTGCAAAACCTTTAATGTGTGCAAATGATAAAAAGTGCTGCGATTGGTATACTCCACATTTTCTTTTCAGTTCACTCAGGAAAATAAGTGAGCACCCACCAGTCATATTGTCTCCTCAAGCCAGAGTCGGACTGGGACAGAAAATAGGCCTGGGCACCAAAACAAAAGTGGCCCCATTTGTGAGGAAGATAGCTTGAAAAAAATCTTATGTTTAAAAATTGGGGCTGTATTGAACTTGTTAAGAAACGCTGTGTAAGTGAGTTGCAAGGTATGGAAGACTGCTTGAACTTGAGCTTGCTGCAAGCAATGATTGTGTTAATATCAGCAAAATTAACAGTAAAGATCAGCTAAGCAGACCATAAAACAAGTTCACCAATGGCTAGAAAAACGACCCTGACACTTACGTGTAAGGTCGGCCCATCAAGCATGTTGTAAATAGATTAAGTAGGCAGCAGAACACGTCTTCAGGATATTAAGATAGGTTTATTAAGTTACACAAGATAAAACAGCAGAGCAGTAAACCTCACAGCTGACCAGACCATCAACTGACTACAGACACCAAGTAATCATAATAAACCAAGTAAGAATATACAACAAAGCACTTCCTGATTGCTGTGTATGCTAGCCCAACCCTGCCTTAAGCTCAATCCATGCCAAGGATGCGCGATCTATGTACTGTAAACACCACTAACAGTTACCACTTGGAAGTCGCTTTCCCTCTCTATAACTCTCAGATTTAGACACAACCTTATTTTTTCCTCCTTCCAAACAGGCCAACACTTGAGGTACCACAAAGCTAAACCAGTTCTTCCAACTTGAGGTTTCAGTGCCCCTTTGTTTTGCAAACTCTGCTCTTCTGCTGGCATCATTTTGACAAAGTTTATTAACCCTTTCGATGCTCATGACGAGCTGCACAGTTGAGCTGTGCTGATGACGAGCTGAGCTCGTCATGAATGATGTACTAAAGCATTTTCCAGCACAGGGGGGGAAAACGCCTAGCAGCCAAGGTGTTAAGACAGCTATGATGCTGGCTTTAGAGCTGCTGGTGCCCGATGCAACAATCATTTGTGGCGCCCCTCCATGACCACCTCCTCAGTTTCCCTCGCGACCACCAGGTAAACGTGCCCCTCATCTTTCCATAGACCCTTGCTCACATAAATTTCATTTGTTTTAAAGCACTAGTAAAGGCTGACTTTACTTACTAATAAGGATGTATATCTACCCAAACACTTTTGAGCAAAATTAGAAATAGATAATGAAAGACTGGGGGAAAAACCCAGAATGTCCTAACCCATTTTATGCAGTTTGCATGCAACTCTTTGATGACAGCTCATAACAGTCACTGTTCTATATTAGGGTTGTATCTTATAAAATGGGTAACAAAAGGATCTCTCTGACAAAAGCAGCAATCCACTCAGCTATCCAGATAAAATACAGATCTGCTTTCTGCACGGTACACGTTTTTGTGCAGCAGGCATATTAACCCTCTGAACTACTTTATGGCGAGTCAACACTGCCACTAGACTAAACTCCAATCTCTCTAGAGCAGAAACATTAATCACAAGAGTTATCCTGACATGTTTTATGCTGTCAGAAGATTGGATGCACAAGAACTCTGCGTAGAGGTTTTTAATTCATAAGTTATTGCTAAACACAGAGCCCCCTGAGGTCAGTGTCCCCTCCCCAGGTCAGCACCCCCCCAGGTCAACGCCCAATGCGGCTGCACCAGTCACACTGCCCTAAAGCCAACCCTGATAAGTACTTTCTCAGTATTCATCTCTCTGACTTGCATCCTGTTCCTTATGGCACTGAAGCACTATGTTAATACATTATCCTGTGAGGAGCGTTTCTATTTCATTCGTTTGGCAAAGAAAAGCAAATAAAAAACACATAAAGTGTTGTCAAATTCTGCTGCTAAGGCAGGGAGAGCAGGAGACATTAGTCTTATCCCTGCCCAGCCAGTTTATTCTGAAAGGAAATTAGGGCCATATGTATTAACACATTTCCCCATAGACACAGAATGGGCAAACCACTTTGATACATCTGGCCCTTAGTCTTAAGGCCAAACGTTGGCTGTGTAGCTCTCTCCTACAAGTCAATTCAGGGAAAATTACGCTGCAACTAAACAGTCCAAGCATTCAAGAAATCTGATTATTCTAGGTTTTTCCGCTAGAAAAACAATTCAGACTTTAGTTGTTCTCTAAGGGGGTCAGTAAAAAAACGCCAACTTCTACAAAGAAGTCCAACCACTCTCATACATGCACAATACAGCACTAGACAGCACGGACGTACTCTGCTAAAATATTGGTTTCCTCTTCTAAAGAAGAATTCAAAATGATTTTATTTTACTTATGTTTACAGAAAGACCCATGGACACTTTGATGCTGGTTTAAATACAATGCTACAGCTAGGGAGAGGCGGTAGTTATGCTGCTGATGTAGGTTTCAGATGATAACTGAAGGGCCATTGTAACTCCAAGACGTTCTCAAGAGCTTTGACCAACGAGAACACGATTAGATGAGTTGAAGTAATGTGAGGTGAGGTCTCTGAGCCTTGAAGTTGATAAACACTCAAGATTGGTTAACAACAGCCGCTACAGTCCCACATAATGTGAAATGTGCTGCCAGAGGGTTACTACTATAGTGGAACTTTGCTCCTACTTTTGGATTCCATAAACAATTTCAGGAGTAGTCAAGAGCATTAAGGGCTGTGATAGACTTCCTTCAGTGGTCAAATGCACTCATATTTTCACATGAAGAATTACATTAGGTACAAATTTGACTGCATGTAACTAAGTGTAAACTGAATAGAATTGTACATTTGCAGCTTATTTTGTTTCTTGTTGAAGAAATTATTTCCTAATTGACAAACCCCTTCACTCACACTCCATTACTTTTGGAAGTGTTCATTCTACCCTCCTTTCTGGAAACACCCTTACTCCTGCCCTTGCCGCGAGTAAGCCTCTGCGCACTTTCAGAGTGGGAAACAGCTTGAAAGTGGTTGGTGAATACCCACCTATTTTTTGAGGGTGCTCACTAACAGTTCCAGGTGATCCAGGGAAGAACATCCATAACCCCCTCCCCCAACCCTCGATTTGCAGTTGTGGGCATTCACCTATACTGACACGATTTCTATTTTAGCAAACTCCATTTGCAGGAACAATGCCTCCAGTTTCTGTTCTGTGACTAAGGAATATGATTTTCCTTTTCCAACTATACATCTTGGGCACCTTTAAACTTCTAAAAATGGGGGACTCAGAGTTTTGAACAGGAATACAAGAAAGAGAGATTTGTTTGACTTGATCTGAGCTATCAACAGGATCACCATAGATTCCTGAGGTTTTTTGTGTAAATATGATTTGTGGTTCTTGAAACTTAGAACATATAGCCAGTAGAAGCATGCAAATGTTGGTCATCAATGGAGAATAAGTAGAGTGGGACTGAATGAGCAAAGATTGTGTCTTCTGTGACTTTATTCTATGTTTTGTGAGTAAAGACTATTATATTTGGAAGTGTAGTTGTATACCCTGTCCATAGACAGTAAATGGTTGAGGATGATCTTGCACATCAGAGTGCACAAGAACCTAGAACTTGAGTTATCAGGAGAGCAGGTCTATTTATTCCGCATACATGTGTACTTTAATAAACAAAATTGAACTACTGAAGTCTCAATTCATACAGGTTAAGTCCAGTTTCACAGGGCTTAGGATGAAGTTTGCAGCAAGAAAAAAACTATAGGTGCCTTATCAAAACTGACCATGAACTATTGGAAATAAAGGGGAGTGCAGCCTCAAGGGAGAAATTAGCTGCAAAACTGTGATGCAGATAGAGTTTTGTAAGTCTCAGTCTGAAGTGAAATATCATCTATCACAACAGCAGTATCAGTTCAGGACCACCACTAATCAGTTACTTGTGTATACGCAATGAAGGGGGAGTAGATAATTATTTCTCGCACCTAAGAATATTTCATTCAGCCTGTACAGACTCATACACAAAGCTTAGGGGCTAGGCTCCCCGTGTCTTTTTCTTTCTTAGAGTAATCTGACAACTTCATTTCCACAACTGGCCTGATGGGGTGGGGAGGTCACTAGATTACATGTAATATATTGCATGATCAAAATAAAGCATCCACTATATTGACTACCTGTACATATTCAAGGCAAGTAGATGTGAAGTTAAGAATAGTACACCTATATTTAGCTATGCATAGTTACCATGATAATAAAGTAATTGTGAAATTGTATAGGTTTCTGATGTTGACCCGGATATACTGATATACAACGTCCTGATGGTGGCTATATATTCCAAACTTTCAAACCCTATGCAGAAATCTAATGAAAGATATTCAATTTCTGTTCTGCATTTTATAGAAATATAATCTAGCGTGCCTGTCAGCCAGAGTAAATTAATGTAGAATTACTAGTTAGAAGATCTATTTGGGGAAGCAAATGGTCATGTGACTCAGGTTAACAGGTCCCATCAAGCCATTTGACCTTACCCATCCTGTGAAGTATCAACTTGATTGACACCTCAGGGTACTGGTAATGACTTTTAAGTGAACGGGGCAATATATTAGCAATGCTGGCGTTGGGGAGCACTCACGCTCTTTGAGGAAACAATCTTACATCGTGTGTTACATGTTTAGGGGCTCTGGGATATTTGTAGTGACACAAAACTTTCTCCCAGAGCTATAAGATCCTCATGCTGAAGGATAAGTGCAAGTGCAAAATATGACATGTTTTTACAATTTGCTCTCTATGAAATCACCAGGGGCAAACTAAGAAGCATGTTTGGCCCACTGGGATTTTAGAAAAAGACTGGAAAAAAGGAGGAATAACAACTCTCTGCCTGATGTGCTAAAGAAAGAAAGTCCTCTCTTTGTTTTGGAGTACAAATGATAGAGTTCTCCTTATTTCTGACTTTAATCTTTCCATACCTCTCCTTTAAGAAACACAATAGCCAGTATCCTGAAAAGATGTAAAGGACCATGCCTGCTGGGTCACAAATGCTTGGCTGATGACGAAATTGCCTCCTGATAGCTTGAAGATCTGGAGCCTGAATGGGTCCTGTGCTATCAGAAGTTGCTGCAGCAGTTAAAGTATTCCCAGTTAAATAGTGTGCCATTCCGAAGGTGGGAAAAATATGCATAGCGTTGAGGGATATGAAAAACACAAAATCTAAAGCATAGTAAATATCTTCCAAATAATGTCACATTTGGCAAAGTTTACAAAATGTAGGACCATACAATGGTTACGTGAAGGATTAGGGGTTTAAAGGTAAAATTAGGTAAAAGTTTAGCATGACAAACTTTAAAGTTAGGGTTTAAACATCAGGGGACCTATTATCGATAGGGCGCACTTTTTCTGTTTAAGCAGGTGCACTAGGTGAAAACATGGAAAGTGTGCCCTATCATGTAGAATGCGCTCCCCTCAGGGTAGCCAAAAACTCATGAATTAAAGAAAATGACGGCGCAGCTGTTTAAAAGCTACTCCGTGTTTTTCTGTGCAGGTGGCAACCCGCCTGCACGTTAACCCCTTCCCTGCTGCCGGCGGCCGTTGGCCGTCGCGAGCACTACCTCCCTGGTGCTAAGAACGTCCAACGGCTGACGCGGCCCCGCCCACTCCGTGGAACCGCCACACTGCCGTGAAATAACGGCCGTGGCTAAAGGGTTAAAAAGGGATTTGAGATACCCCTGCAGGCAGGTGCAGTGAGTGATGTCACAAACCAGCAAGGGGATGTCTGGGCTGCCTTCAGGGGGTGCAATGACAGTGTGCCACCTTTTAGGTGGTGCACTGTCAGTGCACCTCCTGACAGCGTCTTTGCCTCTGCGCACCTATTTATAATACAGTGCGGGCGCAGGGGCAAAGGGATTACCTCCTTTGCATGGGCCCAAGAAAGGAAAGTGAAATTGAGTGGGAATGAGTCATTTGTATTTCTTCTTGGAGGGGGAAATACAATAAAATGTTGTTAAACAAGGGAGCAGCACGAAACACTGATCTACGATTATTCTGCCTGAGCGTTGCTATTTAGGGATGTCACTAAAATATTGCTTCTTCTTCCTTTTGTTTCCTCCAGTTCTATGTGCTTGAATTAAATGTGCAGTTTTTAGAAGCATATTTTAAGTCTGGTCTACTTATTGTATACACTGTAGAGATCTAGGAATATTTTAAAAAAAAATTGGTCTTTTGAAAGTGTTTATATCATGCACTGATTGGTGAAATAGCAGGCTCACAGGAATCTTGCTCAACATGAACTATCCCATTTACACACAGACACAGAATGGGTAAAACCCTATGATACAACAGCCTCCTTTTCCAACAAGTCAGTTTTAATAGCAGGCCATCTGCCAAACACCACAGACATTAAACATTCAATATGTCATCAAAGGAGAGGTGGACTGAGAATGCTTATAGGTCCAGCATACAAGCCCCTAGTGAATTTCAAGTAATATGAACCAAGTATGCAGTCCCTTTTTGATAGAAAACAAAAAAGTGAGAATATAGACTGGTCAGTTTTGCCTCCAAAACTGACCAGTTGAAGTCGGGGCCCTCACACACTCAAATGGGTGTCAAGGTTCATCATTGGGCTTGCTCCTCATCGGCCCCGCGTTGCAATTGCAATGACTGACGGGCACACTTCCAGGGGTTCTTTTACGAAGATCTTTTGTTCCAAAGTTGTAATGTGAAGTGCAGGTGTAGGGCTGTGAAGTGTAGATAGGTGTGTTGATGTGCAATGTGCGTAGGGCAGTGTAAAATAGACTGTCATGTTCTCAGCTGGAATATAGTTGGCCTGAGAAACAAAAGCAATGATCCTAAGTGGGCGGAGCTACTGAAGGAGTATGATGTGGTGGGCCTACAAGAGACAGGGGTAGAACCTCTGACAGCATTTGAGAGGATCTGTGTAAAGGTGGCCAAGGGTCTTACACTCCCAAGTCAAAATCAAAATGATGCAGGTGAGAGGTGGTTCGACCATAAATCTACGGAAGCCCATCAAAACCTTTTATTGCCTTAAAACAAGTACCCCAAGATAAACTCCATTCCATATAGCTGCATTAAGAAAGATTTATAAGTGTGCCCTAGAAATCCATAATACTGAAATCAAGCAAGAAGCCTGGAATGACTTACTTTTGGTGGATGTTCTTAAGAGCAGCACCAGGTTCTGGGAGATAGTAAATAAACCTTTTTTTACTGGCATTAGCCACTCCCTGTTGGAATGCAATATTACAGAAGATCAATGGTCCACTCACTTTAAACTTATTTATGAGGATTAGGTAGACGTGGGAACTCCTACTTTTCCCTCTCAAGGTGTGGGTCCACACAGTTTGGTTTTTAATGAGGAAGAAGTTGGGTTGGCAATTATGGAAATGTTCAGTAATACGGCTCCCAGACCAGAAGCTGTTCCGGCTGACTTATATGAAATGAAGGTGGCATTTTGGGCAAATATTCTAACTAATGTTTTTTATGAGGCAACTCAGAATGGGTTCCCAAGATCTTGGTCCCAATCCACTATTATTTCGGTATTTGAAAAGGGCCAGAGGGGGAACCCGCTGTGTTACAAGCCCATATCCCTGATTGATTCCACTTTGAAAGTAGTGGGAAGAGTGATTCTCCATAAACTAATGGATTGGCTTGAAGAGAGCGGTTTACTGTCAAACCTGCAGTATGGTTTTAGGAAGGGAAGGAGTACAATCGACCAGTGCCTAAACCTACAGTTGTTAGCTGGGAAATACACAGCGGCCAAGTCCGGGATACTACATCTGGCCTTTATGGACCTGTCCTCGGCTTTCGATTGGGTCAATAGATCGAAACTATGGGTATTATTAATTGACATGGGCATGGACTTCTGTATAGTTAACTTCCTGGCGGACTTGCATAGGGACCTCAATCACTTTCGTATTGGAAGAGGCGTCAGACAGGGCTGCATTCTAGCTCCACTTCTTTTCACTCTATATATAAACAACCTGAAAACCGCCCTGTTCATGGCCTGTCAAGAAATACCTCGAGTGGGGCGTGGCCAATCCCAGTGTTCTTATATGCATATGGTGCAGTTCTATTAGCACGCACAGCAGTGGGGCTCCAGAGACTCCTGGATTCTTTTGCAGACTTCATGAGATCCCTGGACTTAAATGTTAATATCTCTAAATTGCACACTATGGTCCTGGGTTAGAGACCTAAAAAGCTTCAAATATTGCACTGCCAAGGGTCTGAATTAACAAGGGTGACCTCATTTACATACTTAGGGGTTCTGTTCGATGAGAAGGGCTTGTGGGTGCTGCAACGGAAAGCAAAAAAGCATGTTATGGCAAGATCTACAGCAGCTCTCCCTGGTTTTGCACAGAGACTCGGGGCTAAGCCAATTAAAGCTATGCTTAATATTTATATATCGAAATGTATTGCCATTTCTAAGTATGGGTCTGCTTTCTGGGGCTATAATCCGGTAGAGGATTTACAAATATTGGAAAATAATTTTTTTAGGGACCTGCTTTCGGTTCCGCAGTCGACTCCCTCATATAGTATTCATCAAGAATTAGACTCTGGCTTTGTATTCGATCTGATAGGTCTGGCTCCTCTTGTATGTTGGACAACGACAGGGCCTAACCCTGAACTGGTGATGAATAGAGAGATCGTCCGGGATGGTTTATCCCTGGATAGAACCAGTTGCATCCTGTGGTTACAGTATGTAAAGACGATAACAACGAAACTAGGACGTCCCGATTTCTTTGACTCTCCAGACAATGTAAGGAAAGAGGATCTATCATGGGTTAAAAACATTCTTTAAATTTTATGTATACTGAGAGAGAGGCAAATGAGATAATGAAACTCATGGTACAAGCATACCTTTTGTTAAAAACATCTCCATCGACATACCCAACCTTAAAAGTCGTGACAAAGTCATACCATCGCTTTCTTTTAATTAGATTCTATTTTAATCTTCTGCATTGTATATTTGCCGAATCGCAGAGTTGGAGGAAGGTGAAAGATTTAGGTCCTTGCATATGTGATATTTTTTCCACGCAAGACACTATGCACTTTATCATGTTCTGTGATAATTTCCATGAAATTCGCAGAAAGTTTTTACTGCCAATATTAAAGGTAAAAGATTTTACTCTGGTCAGCCAGCATTAGTGTACCTTCAGATGTTGAATAACACTTCGGAGATCTTTAGCATTGCTAGTTTTTTATTCGCCGCCGTCAGGGAAAGAAAAAGAAGGCATGTCATGCCCAGTAATGCTGCAGTTCTTTTAGAATTATGTTGAAAGATGTTTTAAAAGTTTGCCCTTTTAACTGTGGTATATTATGACATGAGAGAAGAAGAATTGCTGTTTATGTGTGAGATTTCACAAATATATTTTTGCCTAGATATATACTAATTAAGTTTAATTGTATGATGCCTAAGATTATTTTAAGCATGATTTTTGTCTAATGATGTTATATATTGTATACCTTGTGTACTATTATGATTTTTATTAACCGAATAAAGTGAATTTGACTGACTGACTGTCATACTCTTAAATAATGTTATTGGATGAGTCTACTTGTCTAATTAAAAACAAGAGTGGCAGACCACTGACATAATGTTCTATGGCTGCTTCTTCAGAAAGGTCAACATGTTTCTTGCCTGATCTGGCACATAAGTAGTCAATTGGCAGTACTTTTTTTTATTGAGTGGATTTCCAGCCTTATCATAAATACAAAATAAAAAGAAGCACCTCTTACACAATTACATAAAACAACTCTTGTCCAATATCACCATTAAGTCATAAATATATAGGACAATGAAAGTGCCAGTGTAATGATAATATAGTATTGATCATGAAATCTAAGAAAAAGTGTGAATATGGCCAAATCGAATAGAGCAGGAGCCGAAATTGATTACCTTCATAGCAGCAAATTAATTTACATCATCTTTAGATTCAGCACTACAGTACAGTTGATATAGCAAATACAGGTACAGTACTGATAGCGGGATGCCAAATATAGTGAAAATATCAATAAAAACAACCAATAACATTGATTATATCGACAGCAGCAAATTATTTTACATCATCTTTACATCCACCACTGACGTCCAATTAATTTAAGAACTTCAGTCCCAATGCAGCCTAATCATATTTCTAAAATGAATTATTAGAGAACCCTGACCAAGTCGCTATAAATCTATGAAGGGACCCTATGCAATTAGCGTATGCTTCTTACGAAATATGAGTCTTATCCATCTTTTGTTGCCAATGCTGAATCGAGGGTATCTTATTAGATTTCCAATTCTGAAGGATCATGGATCTGGCCATTGCCACAGCAATAGAGCATACATATTGCTGGTGTTTTCACAAGTGCTGAACCTCTGAAGAACACCCAAAAGAACTAATTTAAGAGAGGGAATAATACGAACTGCCAGTGCTAATGATTGATTGATCCTTTAGAATACGTCCGACCAAAATTTGTGTAGTTTACGACAATTATAAAAGATGTGGTTCTAAGACCAAATCTCTAGATCTTCGCCTCTAAAGCAATACTTAGAGGAAGTCGGAAACAACTTATACAGTATTTTTGGAGTGTAATAAGTGATCCATTTTGACAAGAAGGCCATTCTTTTATAGTTTGCTGCTCGTAGTGCTCTATGGCCTGCTTCGCATATGGACTGCCATTCCTTTTTTTGCTAGCATTGCACCCGGTTTCTCTTAAAAGTTTAGCTAAAAAGTTATCAACCACTTTCTGTTCGCTGAGTTGTGCTAAGCAAGAATACCAATTGCCTACGCCGCTTAAGTCTTGAACATATAGTTGGTTTAAAATCTGAGAGGCTAGATTATTGGTCATTACATAATTTATTTTTAAAAAGCTAGAAATTTGATTAAAGCTAAATGAAAGAGCTGTTAACCTGGCACCCAGCTGTTGGGAAAGCATCTTGTGGGTATTCAAATTTGAGATGTAAAAAAATGCCCCAAACATTCGAAACCTGCCTCTTTCCATAATTGGAGAGCCCCCTGTGAAAGCTGTAGACTAAGAGTGAGACATTCACCAATTTTTTGAATATAAATTATAACTAGGAATATTATATATTTAAAACATTGTTTGGCTATGACAGGCTAATTCCGATATTGTCTTGTATCTCAATTTTTTTAGGCATTTTTAGGGAACGGAAAAACACAGGTAATTGAATTACGCTCTCATTCAGCATAGTATTTAACACCTTGGCTGCTAGGTGTTTTCCCCTCCTGTGCTGGAAATTGCTATTTTACTTTTTTTATGACGAGCTCAGCTCGTCATCAGCACAGCTCAACTGTGCATCATGACGAGCTGAGCTCGTCATGAGCATCGAAAGGGTTAACATACAATAGTCACATTTCGATTCTATCATTGGTAATTGAACCAAAGGGTTCGGTAGTGCTGCCTGATAGTACAGCTCAAAATTATGGAGAGCGAACCCTCCCTGAGTTGGATCGAATTTGTAGAATTGCTAATGATGTTCTGGGCTGTTTCTTTGCCCAGATAAAACTCCAAATTATTTCATGAACCTCACTAAAATATACTTTAGGAATGTTAATAGGGAGGTGAATAAATAAAAATAAAAATAATGGTAGAATTGACCTCTTAACCAAAGAAATAGGGCCAATTAACGCTAAAGGAAGAACTCTTCACTTTTGTGAGTGTCTTTCTGTAATTTAATGTAAATAGGCAATTAGTCAGGACGATAAATTGAGTTATCATCTACACAGTGGCTGTGGTTGGAATACTAGTTAGTAGGGGATAGACCAATTACTAAAAAACCTAAATGTGGTGTACCTTGTAAAAATCCCACCCCAATTAGAGTGGGTCTCAGGCCTCCTCAAGTGATGGTAGAGGGAACGCTAGATTTTAGCATCAATGTGGATGCAGTGATGAAGCTGGGCGACCTACCCTCGCTCTACCAGCTCTTTTTTTGTTTTATATCAAAAAGAAACTGCATACCCCGTTCATATTACATATTACTCGTCACTATGCAAATGGGATAGTGGTGAAAACATGACACAAGGCCAAATCCATAGCTACAAGGAATCCCATTGTTATTTGTGATACCTTCAGCTTTTTACCCAACTGCTCTTCACTGCTGGGGTTTCTTAGCCCATAGTTATAATCTTAACAGCAAACTTTCAAGCACCAGAATTTTAATGTGATGTCAATATACAGACATTCTGTGCTTAAAAAGGTCTGACATAAGTCGATTGAACACATTGCCAATAGGAAGACACTACAGAAGCTTTACTTCTCCTTTTAAATATGTGCTTTATAACAATCACTGGAAAAAAACATGTTTTGTAAGCACTGGAAAACACAGTTTTGTAAATTTTTGGGGTAATCAGCGGAATAAACATTGGTAAGCACTGATTTGAAGAGGTTTTGAAAACACTGAGAAAACCCCACTGAAATTGACAAAATATTAAGACTGAAAACAGGACTGCTTAAGTATGAATGAATTTGGTGACTACATGTGAGGCTGTTAGCTCTGTAGCTGTGAAATCTACAATCATTCTGATTTCCGGGTTCTGTAAAAGTTGAAGTTTGGTAACAAGCCACAGGTATTAAGGAGTTATCAATGGTCAGCCATGGAAGATCATTTAATTTATGTGTGTTTGGCTTGGATTAGTTGATTGATTTGAGCATTAGCTGTCTGTACCACTACCACAGACTGTACTACTGTTTGTACTATTGCTCCTGGTTAGCTGCAACAAATGACTACTGTGTAACAACAAGTGACTACTGTGCAATGTTGATCCTTCAAAATGTGTATTCTATTTACAACATTTCTGATGAATACTCACTCTCCTGGAAGCTCTTCCTGCCCATTTACACCTGACATTTGCAGTAGACTTAGTTGTGAGACTTACTGTTAATTACACCTATGCAGAAGTAGTGTATCAATGCGCATCTAATGCAGATTAATAGTTCAAATTGTCTGTTTTGTTCGTATCTGGCAGGGCCAGACTGAGAACCAAAACCGGCCCTGTCAAAGTGCTCGTCCGGTCTCCGGGGGTTAGAGGTGTGGCTGAGCTGTTTGCCAGGGCCAGTTTCGGCCCCTCAGGAGCCCAAAACCGCCCCCCACCCTGGTAGCCCACTGGGGAAAAGCCTGGTGCCCGCGATGGCCTGTCCGGCGCTGTAATCTGGTTTTCATATCTAGCCTTGTAAGTAATGAAAGGAGTACATCCAACGTTTTATTTTGCTTATGTTTATAGGCAGTAATTCAGAGAACTGGTTTTGTCATATTTTCCATCTCCATTCCCATATCTAGGTGGTTTCTTACGCGAAATGTCAGTTCTAAGGATAGAATCAGAGTAAACTGATTACCACTTAATATTTTTTAAATACCTTAGAATGATGGAAGGGTCCATATCCACAGTGTAAAAGTTTATTGATTGGATATTATTAGGTTGTTTATCATTTTAAGATAGTGGATCCTATTCATTAACAAAGTTGGAAACCTAAACAACGCGGTCTGTTTCAACTTCTTTCTCAGATTATTGACTGGTTGCTATTCACGAATCTTTTTTTCTCCAGAAATAGACCCTAAGGGGGTGATTAGGATGACTTAAGTCCCCCCGCCATCCCTGCGGTGTTGGGACCGGCCGTCAGACATGCGGCGGTACGCCGCAAATTAGGATGCAACCGCCACCCTGGAGGTCGCATTCTGCAGTTTAACATTGCTGCGGGTGCTGCTTACAGCAGCACCGGCTACAATGCCAAATTGCCATGTTGTGCATTTCCATGCACAATGTGGCAGGCACCGCGCGGTGCCTGCCACCTTGTGCATGAAAATGGAGGGGTACCCCTCCCACCCCCAAGGGCCCGCTACGGGCCCCCATTGCAAACCTCCACGGGCCTTTCCATGACGGCGATGCCTCCATGGAAAAGCCTTTCAATCCTAGCATCCTAATATGGATGGCCGTGCCTGCTAGGCTTCGCCACCATATTGTGGCCCAAGTCCGCCTGTCCAGCGATCAGGACGATTGCCAAACGGCGGAAAAGTGGCAGATGCACTTTGCGTCCACCGCAATGCCCCCGCCATTATAATATGGGGGGTAAATCAGGTTTCTATGGAAGGTGGATCTCTGCCATCGTAATCAGCCCCTTACATGTGTGCTTGGCCTGGAATTCTAGGGTTAGGTCTGAAAACCCTAATCATAAAAGAGGCGATATGATACCATTGACAGTGCACCTCTATAATGTCAGTGTAAATGCATGATTTGATAAACAGAATATCTAGCAATAAAAATCAGCAGCAGTTTCGTCAGCAGTTTTGTAGAGGTGTTTCCTGGCGCTTATAAGGGAGTGGACAGAAGGTGAGGTCAAGTGATAAATTAGGAGAAGAGATGGGTTTTCAGGATCTTACGATAAGTGTGAGTGAGGAGTGGTCTCTTTAATCAACAGTGGAAGAGCAGTCCAATGTTTGGCAGCTAAGTAGAAGGTTCTTTCTCCCAATTGGGACTTCTTAACCGAGACACTGTATCATTAACCTTTGGGCATGCTGCCACTTGGTACCCATCTCTTCAATTTGTCTTTTAGGTATATCGGACAGTTCCCCTGAAGGGCTTGCTGAATTACGCAAAGCACTTTAAACAGGATTCGTTTCTCAACTGGAAGCCAGTGGAGCTTTTTCTCGTGCAATGACACATATTCATATCAGTGAAATCCACAGATCATTCTGACTGCAGAGTTCTAGAAAACTTGAGGTTTGGTTTGACGAGAAGCTTATTTGTGATTCTTAAATAACAACAGTAGTCTAATCTTGATCAAATAAAAGCTTGAACCACCATTTGTTTAGCTTTCCCCCTCATAAAAGGTAGAATTTTCTTAAGAATTATTAAGTTAAAGAATCCTGAAGACAATGTTTTATTGACCTGAGTAGTCAACGACAGTTACTCGTTGACCAATATTCCCTGATTCCTGACTGACTCTTTTTGGATGGAGGGCAGCCCAATTTACTAGAGCACCAATTTTCGGACAAGCTGAGTTTGATAGGTCTGAAGATCACAACCTTCATTTTTTAGTATTTGATTTTAAGTAGGGGTGGGCGGCCAGCTACGCTCCGTGCACGGAGTGTGCGTAGTGCCGCCCACTCCGCATTTTGCGGAGCGGGCGTAGCCAGGCGGCACTACGCACGCTCCGCAGACGGAGCGTAGCTGGCCGCCACCCGCCTCCCTCCCGCCCTCCCTAAATACTTTAAATTAAAGGGGACAAATAATTTAAAATGCACTTACCTTGCCCGCCGCTGCCCGCCGCGTCCCCGGGGCTCGCTATCTTCCGTCTTCCGTCTTCTTTATTAATGCGCATGCGCGGGCGGCCGCGCATGCGCATTTTCTCGTGAGAAATGCGCATGCGCGGCCGCCCGCGCATGCGCATTAATAAAGAAGACGGAAGACGGAAGATAGCGAGCCCCGGGGACGCGGCGGGCAGCGGCGGGCAAGGTAAGTGCATTTTAAATTATTTGTCCCCTTTAATTTAAAGTATTTAGGGAGGGCGGGAGGGAGGCGGGTGGCGGGGCTGGCGGCCAGTGGTGTTTGCGGAGTGTGGCTACGTGGAGTGCGGAGGTGGGCGTAGTTTCTCGCCCACTTCGCGTAGCTCCGCGAAGCCCCACTCCGCCAACTCCGCCCAGGGTTAATTTTAAGGAGACATTTTTCTCCCTTTTCACAGTCAGGGAGAGGCACACTTTAAAGAATAAGCTATTCAAAGTACAATTAACATCCAATCAAACCACTAGGTGAGTGTCATCAGTGTACATCACAAATTGATATCAATAAGAGGTAATCAATTTGGCTGGAGGTGTTATAGACAATAAATAAAGTTAGGGTAACTTTGGAAAGTGCTGAATCAAGTTTCACTTTTTGAGTTCTATTAACAATATTGCATTCAACTTAATGCTACACCATCAATACCCATTCTCTGTACTCTGTACTCTGGTGAAAAGCATAGTTTACAAGATAGTATTGCAAGATGCTGATAAATATAACAAGTTGAGCACTCTCATCAAGGATCTACCTGATATCATCAACCATAGCAATCAGGGCTGTCTCTGTGATATGTTGGCCTGAATTCTGATTGCATGGGATCCAGTGAACCGTGGATATTTAAGGAAAATAAGGCAATATTCACATTGTGTTCTAAAATTTAACTCGGAGGGGTAAGGGTGAAAAATTGTCTGAAGTGGCCATGCCCGTTGGTCCTGCATTGTTTTCTTAATACCAGCATTGTTACTGGTTGTAGCAGGTTGTAAGTACTTCACCCAGGTTTAAAGAAAGGTTACATAGCTGGACCAAAAGCGGGGTGAGCATACTGGCAACCATGCACCAAAACATATCTAGACTGGAGTTCCGTAGGTGAACCTGATCTGATGGAAAGTAGTAACTTCAGTAGTGTGATGGGAATTAACCACTTGTCCAAGTAGAGTCTACTGCATGAAGTGTTTCCTCCACTCATTCCTCAGTTGAATTTTCTGGGCCATTAAACGCCTTACAGATCTTGTGAATTTTGTTGCTGAAGAATACAACTAGCTTTTTAAATGTTTCCTCAGTCTTAGATACTAAGAGGTTTTGACGGTTGGGATCCCATACCTGAATTGACTGATTTCAAAATCTCGTTAGATAAATTAGATAATGCAAACATATTTTTCATAGTAAAGTCTTTTTGTTAGTTTCACTCTATTTTTTAAACCTTTGAGAGCTAGCAATTAAATGGCTTACTTTTCCTCAGGGTACTCTTTTCTCCAATCTCTCTCTAAGCACTTACATTTTTTTTGCAATGTATTGACTGAGCTAATGGGACCAAGGAGACAGATGATGATTTTTGTGATACTTTTTAGAGGTGCAATGATATTGAAACCTCCTAAAAGCCATTCTTTAAATGTCATATTGGCCTCCTCCATAGATAGGACGGTCTCTATACTTAGGTCCATCATTGTGTTCTCCAAGTTTGTGGCGAAAAAAGTGACAGTAACTTTTTTCATGCTCGTTACCTCACAGTTAGTAACTTACAGGTACTAGGATGCACAGACTCTATGTTCCAGAAAAAGAAAATAACATAGTGGTTGGTCCTTGCAATGGGTAGACTTTTGATCTATTGACTGTTCTCTTCTGTGGAGAAAATACGGTTGAGCGTGTATCCAGCGCAATGTGTGGAAACAGCTAAAGTGTTTCAGTCCTAACAAACTTCAGCAATCGAGAAATTACTATGAATATGACTGTGCATGTTGTTTTGCCCATAAAATAAAATATCCAAACATTTGTTGAGTTGATTCAACATTTTAAGTATGCGTGCTGAAAAAAAATCTAAACAGAGGTAAAAGTAGAATTTTGGGGTCTGGAGATGACCAGAGACTGTATTATACAAAGTGCCCCAGGGACGCTCCGGGCATGTGCGCCTGCCTTGTGCATCCCTGGGCACTTTGGTATTACAGACGCTTGTGCTGTCCTTTCTGTAATACAGACAGCGGGCGCTCATATAGGGGCACTTGTACAACTGTTTTTAGCAGACGCAAGTGGGAGATTCTGCCCTGTTGCGACCTCTACAAAGGGTTTCATCATGTATCAACCCTATTTTGCGAGTCGATAACCTTGTTACCGACTCACAAAATAGGGCTTTTGAAGTGCTATTAGGATGAGGAGTTTCAAGGGCATCCCTTCCTAGTAGTGAGTCGCAAGGGCATGTATGAGTGTTTTGCGACTAGAATGTGGTCACAAAACAATTGCATTTTACCACCTACTTCAAGTGGGTGTTAAGATACTCGCAAAAGGAAAGGGGTGCCCAGAGGACCCATTCCCCTTTGTGATTATCAGCGAAAACATTTCTTAAGAGCAGGCAGTGCTCCCATGGACCACTACCTACTCCTAAAAAATGAAACTGAAATGTTTCATTTTTGTTTTTGACACGCATCCCGTTTTCCTTTTAGGAAAACGGGCTGCACTGAAAAAATAGAAGGTGCTATCTTTAAAAAGAAAAAAGACAGACATGAAAGTCTGCTGTCCGCAGCAGGCCACTATCCCTGTGTTATTGCCCATTCCCAATGAGTCACCAATTGCTACCTGTCACATGAATATTGATGTGGTAGGTCGAATTGCAAACCCATTAATAATCGCAAAATGTGTCTGAGACACATTAGTACCTTTCCTTTTGCGACTCAGAAGTTGTGAGTCTCTACAATTCGCAAATTGTGAGTTGCAAAAGGAAATGGTCATACATGTGGCCCTTAGTGCCGGTGCTATCACCAGAGGATGTTCCCTCATTTGCACGGGGGCATGGCCCCATGCAAATGAGGGAATTCTTTGCCTCGGCACTCGTGCCGTATCATAGACGCAAGCGCAGAGGCAAAGAAGCTGTCAGGAGGCGCACTAACAGTGCACTATCTCAAAGGTGGTGCACTATCAGTGCACCCTCTGATGGCAGGCCTCTGGAGGGGGGTCCTGTGGACCCCCCCAGGCACCCCCTTGCAGGCGGGTGCAGTCACTCACTGGACCCACCTACAAGGGGATCTCTAATCCACCTTCAAAGTGAGACAGGTTGCTGCCTGCACAATGAAACACAGAGAGACTGCTTCAAAACTGCTCTGTATTGCACTTGAATACGCTGCCCCCCAGGGCAGCACAAGTTTGTGGCTGCCCTGGGGACAGCGCATTCTATGTAATTCCGTGCACACTCCTTGTTATCGCCAGCACACCTTTTTGGGGAAATACTTCCCCAGAATTGTATGAAAGCCTCTGGTGATTAAAAATAGGGCCTTATGGTTATTAGATCGCATTTGTCCTTACTCATACTCACACGTAATGATTTATAATTAAAACTCTTTCCCCCCTGCCTTGCCTTTAAGTCCGATAACTCTCGTAGCGAGCTGGCTACAATGAGGAGAGAAACCTTCTATTTATAGGTAAGTTTTTATATTTCCTGAAAGAAATCCACCCTTTTACCTCTCGCCATTGTACGAGGCTGGAATCTTTCTCTTCCAATTAGAGCTGAAGGGTATTGTCAGAGCATTGTCAAGAACTTTGAAAAAGCTTTCATCTGTGGGGCACTCGTCCTGCGCACTGAATAGCGCGCTTTGATTCTCAGCCAGGAACCTTTCACATCCACCGCATTTCAAAAGAACAAATATTGTGTTTCTCGCTCACTGCTATGCTGGGCATAAGCACACCTCGTTCAAACTCCTGTCATGTTCGGGCTTGTGCTTCGTATATGCATTGCTGGCTATGTCATTTAGCATCCATAGTCGTCCATGAAAGATATCAGCACGCTAAGATAACTGGTCTGGGTCTATGAACCTTTCAAACTGTTGGTGCTACAGGGCTTGGAATAAAAAAGACGCGCATCGCTGCCAGCGAGGATGCCCGCTGCGGGCCAAGCAGCGAGCACTTCCGCATTCTGGTTGGCAGATGAAGATATATTCTGTGCTACAGTACCACACAATTTAGCTTCACGTAAAAATAGATACATTTGAATAGGGTGTACGGGGTGATAACGATTTGAGAACTCATCTTTTATGCTGAAGATTTCTGGCCAGCTTTTCATAATGCGAGTTTATTCATCTTTAGGAAGTGTGGTTTTTGATGCAGTGTACTCAATAACAAGGTTTCCCGCTTTAGTGCATGGAGCGATCCATGCCTGTTGATAACGTCTGAGCAAACTATGGAGGCAGCAACTTTAGTAGTGGTAGTGATGTCATTTAAATGAACACATAAGACCAGAGACCTAATAGGCGACCTGCAGTCTTATATGTGTGCAGTGTACTCAAATCACGAAAATACACAAATCCTCCAGAAATACCAAAATGGGTGAGTTTTGTAACCATGCGTGGGGTTTTCGTGTGAAAACAACTTTAAACATGGTCAATGCCATTCACTATGTTTAAAATGAAATAATGGATTAAAGAAGAAAATGTTACTCCTACATTCAAAAGTAAGAATCATTCCAATTTCAGATGGCCGAACATCAAAATGTAACATACCACACGTTGAGGTCATTATAATAGATGTGGTGTTAATGTTTGTAGCATGTCTTCACACATTGTCTTCAGAAAGTGCAGCAGCCAAAAAAGTGAAGTAGTCAGTGAAGCAGGTGCTGCTCATAATTTTGATTTCCTTGATTCTCTTGGATACAGCACACCTTTTGTGCAAAAGTTGTCACAAGATGTCCTACTAGCCTTATTTTCTACCAAAGATGTGCCCTTCACCTTTTGAGCATTTCACGGCGCTAGTGTGTCTAACACAAAAACAAGCCAGAGACAGGAGCAGAGAAGGTGAAATCCAATCTAGTCTGACCGACGTTCTTCATTCGCAAATCCTGGTCCGCATGGAGACCATTTGGTGGCAACATTAAAGAATTTGGTTTCCAGAATTTCCCGAGGTCAGTCCCATTCTTTCTTAGCTGTGAGGTCTAACAAATTACACTATTTACAATCCATGACTCGTAGAGGTCTTCCTCCACGTGTCATGAGATGATAGGTCAATTGGTTGATAAATTGCTTAGTGGTTGATCGCCAATTTCTTGTTGGAATCTAAAGGGGTGTCCGTTTCTGCAGGCTGTTTGAGGCAAATTACAGCTGCCTGATTTTTAAGTATTTGCAGTTAGTCTTTGATGGTCCTGGATAATGATGGTATAGTAATCTACATAAGCCTTAAACAGGGTTAATTTCTGAAACGTCGCATGACGAATTTGGAGGAGTGAAGCAGTTTTCTGGAGTATGGATCTCTGCTCATGGCATGTATGTAACTGGGCAGTTTCCTACATGTTGGAAATTAGCCTCTATCTGCCCCTATTAAAAAAAAATACTCTGGATCCTAAGGATCCGAACAATTTCCGCCCCATGTCTAGGCTACCACTACCAGCAGAACTGATAGAAAAAAATATGTACACACAACTCAGTGCCTTTCGAGCAGAGACACAAGCTTTGGACTCTTCCTATTATGGCTTTAGGGAAGGCCACAGCACTGAGACTGCCCTCATCAAGGCCACAGATAAGATCAGGGGAGCTGTGGATCGGGGGGGGGGGGCAATGCAGCTCTGGTGTTGCTGGATCTGTCCGCTGCCTTTGATACGGTCCATCATGATATTTTGATGGACCGTCTAAAGGCATGCAGGGTCCTTGGGAAAGCTTGGGACCTTTTAAGATCCTTTCTATCAGGCAGAAAACAAATTGTGGCACTTGCTTGACGATCATCAGTTTAAAACTTTTGTACTGCCCTGTGGGGTTCCACAGGGCTCTTCCCTTAGTCTCATGCTTTTTAATGTTTATGTTTCCTCCCTGGCGCCTATTGTTAGGGCGTTTGGATTTGGCCTGACATCATATACGGATGACACCCAAATTGTGGTGTCTCTGCTACCTGGTGAGGAGGCAGGTTTAGACAGTTGATTCCAAGAGTGTATGTTATCAGTGGGGAGTTGGATGGCAGAGAACTGCCTAAAACCCAACACTGGTAAAACTGAGGTTATGTTGTTTGCTAACAATTTTAACTTCTGGACTCCAAATTGGTGGCCAGATTCGATGGGTTCTCTCCCCTCGCCCACTAATAAGGTGAAAAACCTGGGTGTGATAATGGATGAGGCTCTTACCTTTAGTCAACAGGTTAATTCTGTGGCATTTAAAATCTTCTATGTGATCAAAACAATCAAGAAACTACTGCCGTTCCTGCCCCCGAGCAGCCGGCAAACAGTGATCGCGACTCTCGTAATGTCGGGATTGGACTACTGTAATAGTTTGTACCTCAATGCTCAACAAAGGCTCCTGAATAAACTTCAATCACTGCAGAATGCAGCAGCCAGACTGCTATTGGGCACACCTAGGTTTGCGCCCATTACCAAGGAAATAAACAAATTGCACTGGCTACTGTTAAGGAACCAAGTTCACTTCAAAGCCCTATGTCTAGTTTTTAAAGTGCTGCATGGCTCAGGACCTGACTATTTAAAACAGTATTTCCACTGGTACACACCGAAAAGACCACTTTGTTCATTAGGGGCTAGGCTGGTCTCAGTGCAACGCATAAGAAAAAGTTTGATGGGGAGGCAGAAGTTTTACCTACAGTGCGGCCAAAGCCTGGAACAACCTGCCGTTCAATTAAGATGCATCACAAACCTCTTAGCTTACAGAAAAAGCCTTAAGACCTGGCTCTTTGTCCAATAAACTTCTTCCTTTTTTGCCACAGGAGATGTAACTAGCCTGAGGACACCTCTGGGTAACAGCTGCGCTGTATAAATATCATTAACATAACATTAACATAACTCATTAACGCCGTTGACCACCGTATTGACCTGGGACATCAACAAGAGCTGAGAATTGAAATTAATTCTCTCGTCTCTTCCTTCCTGTGAGGTAGATAGTGGCATTGCTATGCTCTTAGGCCAGTTGAAAGATAGTGTGCTTGTCCAGCTCCTCCAGCAACTAAACCTCAGTCTTTGCTGAGTTCCTGTAGAGGAAACTTATTCATTCAGTGGAGCAAATGTCCAGGAAGCAGTAGCTGTGTTCCTGATTTATTTTCCAGTTAGAAGTGCATAAGAGTTTGCCAGGTAGTGCTCAGAGTGTAAATTTTGAAATGCAGAGAGGTGACAACTGGAGTACACCACAAAGTTATAATACGTGAGGACGATACCACGGACCCGATCCAAAACTGACGCCTTTTATTAGAGTGAATGTATTTCATGTATTATCTGAATCCTTTCTATTCCTTTTGACCAGCTCCATAGAAATAATGCTTCCTAACTTGGTAGTCGTGAAGTTTCCTAACATTGGGCCTCACGTACAAAGGTGTCTCACAGTTGCCGAAGCATTGAGTATGTAACTGCACAACACCTTTTTGCAAAGTACCGAACACTTTTGCAAGTTGTACAAAGCCCTGTTTGTGATTTGGTAAGCTATTACCGAATCACAGATTGGTTTTGTGAGTCGCTACTAGGAAGGGGTATGCCAACGACATCCCTTCCTAATAACGAGTTGCAGGAGCATGTATGAATGTTTTGCGAATGGAATGCAGAAAACGAGCTGCTTCCAAAATAAAAAAACTGCTTTATTTAAAAAGCAGTCACAGACATGGTGGTCTGCTGATTCCAGCAGGCCACCATCCCTGTGAGTGCCAGCCATTCTCCCGTTGGGAATCGCAGCTAGTGTAGAAACACTGTTGTACATAGCTGTTTGCGATTTTCTAATAGCGAATTGCAAAAATTTGCTATTAGGAAATCCAAACTGAAGTTTATGTACATCTGGCCCTTTATGACTAACAAAAGGCCTTTTGCAACCCGTTCAACATAGCAAATAGGAAGGGGTCTTCCCCTTCTATTGTTGAGTCACAAGATAAAGTTTTAAAGTTTTGTGACCATAACTCCAGTCAGAAACTATTGATGTATTACTAACACCCAAGTTAGGATGACAAGAAATTCACAAATGGTAAGCGGTCTCCAGGAAGATCGAGACTGCTGGCCTTGAATGGAGCTGACTGAGTCTCTTTGAGGTGGATGAACTGCTTTTAAAAAATCCTGCTAGGAATGTAAATGCACAAATGTAGGCATGAAGGCCTCTGGACCCTCGCGGGTCTACACCTCTGCATTCGCAGGGCATTGCAGAACAACCCCAGACTCATTATTATTCACTAAGTAGGAAGTGTTGCGACCTCCTGCAGAGCCACAATGTGACTGATTAGTACATCAGTGTGTTAAACCACCCAAGGCATTCCGACTTAGCATTTCGTACATCTGGCCCTAAGCTCTCTCTACCTCTGCTCCTGTGATTACAAAGAAACATTTTCAAAAATGTGAGTGAACTTTAACTTGAGAAATATTGAATTCACATGAGCATGAGACAGCACAATTGTGAATTAATATAATTTCTGCATGAAATGTGGTAATAGAGAAGATTAAATAAAAGTTATAGGGGCACAGTACACTTGGGCTAAGATAACTAATCAACACCCTTAATTGAGACATTTTAAATTCACATTTCTTGTTAGGGCCCAGTTACATAAACATGAACATATGGAGTGTTCATTATACACTGGTTTATTATACCAAGGAGTGTACCGCTGGTACAAAGCATAGCAACACATATTCTCTAGATATAACACATTTTCACGAGATTTACATCTGTTAGCCTCATGTTTGAGTTCTCAAGATGTTCAATGGTTCTGAATGTAGGTTGCACCAAATTGCAGATAGCACAAACAGCTATTAGCACACTTCAGCGGACCAGGCGGGGAAAAGCGGTGGGGCGGTGGGACCGGGTTGGGGGAGATTCGACTGACGACCACGAGGTAAAATTAAATAAATATTTATTTTTCCCTCATCTGTCAAAATCTGCCCCACCCACCTGGCCCCACTGCTCTTACCTGCACGGGTCGCTGCTGCTAGCACAACACATCCACTGTCTGATTCCGCACTATCTCGTCGGGGGCACTCATAGCAGAACTGATTAGGCAGACAGTAGTGTAGACCCATGATAGTCCCCTGGGCTTTGAGAGAGGGATAGGGGATCAAGAAAAAATGTGTATTGCTGTTTAGTTTAATATTTACATTTGTGAAAGCAAATATAGACATACGGGTTGTTCAAATAAGTGCAGAAATGTGAATATAATTCCAATTCATAAATCAATTCAGACGAAAATCTTGACAAGACAGTAATGCCAACAACCAAAAGAACAACCCCAGCATTTGATTAACATAGTAAACAGCGGCAGCCTGTGCAAGTAAGAGCGGTGGGGCCAGGTGTGGGGAGGGATTTTGACAGATGGCCACAAGGGAACATTATTTATTTCATTTTCCCTCGTGGTCGTCTGTCGAACCCCCCCCCCAACCCAGTCCCACCGCCTCACCGCACTTACCTGCACGGGCCCCTGCTGATAGCAATCCTTTCAATTTATTGGAATAGCTATTCGACATAGGCAAATGTTTGTGAAAATGTCCATGAGAACAGAAAAGGAGTGATTTGGAATTCTGGCATCAAATAAAGTCCTGGTACCGTTAAGCAACATATGTTAATAGGACCTCAATCTGTGACTGGGCTGGAACCTGACCAGCAACATATATGAATGCATGCACAATCATTTACTCTCCATCTTTATCTGATGAGTCAAATGGAATGATAACTAATTGAGTAGATATTAAAAATGTGATCTGAAGATTTCACCCTTCTGCAATGTTCTTCTTGAGACAAAGATTAACTGGCCTAGTGACTCTAGTGGTCATTCACTAGGACTCTCACTCCAGATGTGGTGTCCCTGAAGTAGCATGATGCAATATTGCACAGGCTCCTGCTCAAAATGTAGCACCCCTGAGCTGGATCCGGACTTATATGTCAATTTTGGGTTTTGTTTGCATTTTGTTTACCAACCCTATTGCCTTTTTTGTACAATGAGGAAGCATTATAGTTCCAACTTTTCTGTACCTCAATATGAAGGATGTGTGACAGGTGCTTTGCTTTTTGCTTTACTGTTTTAGCATACTTTGATTTGATTGGGTTTATTTCATTCGTACAGCTTCAGGATGTGTTAGGAATTATTGTATCAGTTGACTTTTGTTATTACAATTGCTTACACCTTCTGTTGAGTCAAATGCACTTTGAAGAAATTGTATGTAGCATCATAGCCCGCTAATGAGGGTTATACCAGTTATATAAGGTCCTGAGCCGATGAGGCCCAAGATATATCTCAAGGCAGTAAGATTTTAAGGCTATTAGAATATTCCACCTACTGAGGGTAGAATGTTCTAAACCAAAAAGAGAGAAACACAACAACAATCATATGAATTTTGCACCTGTCATTTTTATCTCTGAGCTCTCAACAATTTAATGATGCTTATATATATTTGTGCCACTGTTCTTCAACTGATATTGTTTGGCTCCAAGAGTGGAATCTTATCTGAGCACATCCCTTTTAAGAGTTTGTATCATTAATTACATTCAGCTCTTTCACCTTCATGCACTATATTTCTTCCATCTAATCCCCTGTCCAATCTGTCCTGTGCACTAAAACTGGTCCTTTAGGAGTCAAAATTCTATATTCTCATTTTATATTAAAGTATGCTCCCAAGAATTACTTAGAAACTACCAAGACACTCTTGTGGCAAATTGATGCTATTGCCCCAGCAAAGAAGGTAGGTAGAAGCCATATTTCCTCTTCTTCAACAACCCCTCTCCCTGGCCCAAAATATTCTTTTGCTCCTTCTCAAAACCCTGAACTTCATAGGGACTTTGACAAATCATCATTCTAATTTGATGTCTCTACATCTATTTTCAAGAATGGGAAAATTACACCTCCTTTGGATGATAACCTTATACTTTTTTATTTCTATTTCTTAATGTTCAATAATATGTGGAATGCTCAAAAACCTTCTAGCCAGACTCCTCTAAAGCCTGGTGTCATGTTGACATACCATACCATTGCATGTCATTACTCTAGGATATTTCCTTACCTTCTCCTAATACTGCCACTTCTTCACCTCTCCCTGTGACCGGGGCTATTCTAATACTCACTGAGCACCCTCTGTTTCTTCACTGTCTGATCGAGCTCATTCCTCATCCTATGTTACTCAAACACCCCCTTGTTGTCTAATATTCTAGTAGCTTCTTCGAAATTTCCTATTATAATTCAGGGATTTGTGGATTATATTTATTTGGTCATATTCAGCAAATAAAACTTCCCCCTTTCATCTCTGCCAGTGTCCACTTTCTCCTTTTCACATCCTATCCAATTTTTGTCAGTCTCCTGGAAGAATATATTTTTAATACTACAAAGTCTGGCACCTTCATCAATGTTACTAATAAATTGAATTCCCAAAATTGTTTGCTCATATCATCAGATTTTTTCTGCTTGCTAACAAACTGGATGTGGTTATGAAGGGAATAATTCTAGTCTTTGATGATCATTCTCAAATAACAACAACTCTAGACACTGTCCAATTTTGTTAGACTTCACCTTGAATATATTACCTCCACTGCTGCTATCTTTGTCTCGTCTCAAACTGATATGGCTATAACAATGCCCAAATCCAACAGGAAGGAAGCATTTCTAAGGGATTGTTATTAATAGGGACTCAAATCTAAAAGTGGAGTGAAGCGCAGGGTTGCTGGAAAAATGTAATTGTTCAGCCACAAATTATTCCACATATTCATGGATTAACTGCTTTTTCCATATAATTCACCCTTCGATGCATAATTTGCAGATTTGAAAATTTGCAATTGTCATTTTTGCACTGAAAGCTGCAAGCTGGCCCATCCAGTTTCAGGAGCAGTCAAGAGATGGGCAGCACTCCAAAGACATATGGTGGGACCATTGCAAAGCCATTGATGAAGGTGCAGAGTTGCCATGTATAAGCAATCGGAGTCCACCCTCCATCAATGACGCAACAGCATAGTGAAACCTCTGCTCAGGTGAGGAGCCCAGAGACTTACTAAAGCCAAAACCTAGTGCAATGGACTAACAGCCCTGAAGCTGGCCAGAAGCTTACTAAAGAGTAAGGGCCTTATTATGAGTTTGGGGGTCCGTGGACCACCATCCCGGCAGTGGAGGTCTGATGACGGTGAGCTGTCTGCTGTATTATGAGTTGGGCAGGTTGGCTTTGCAAAGGCGGCGGCTGGACCACCAGCACTGCCAGCACACCGCTGATGGCCAGGGTAGCGGGTGGGGTTAGGTAGCCTCCGTTGGGCAGTACAGAGGCGCTACACCGCCGTCCGTGTTACGAGTTGACTTCCCCACAAGACGACCATGGCAGTCGGACCTCTGCCCAAGTCGGTGGAAACAAAGGACTTGGGGTGCATATTCACCCCTTTCCAGTTCTTCCCAGCAGATTTCAACATGGATCCATTTCTCCAGATCCCCCCTACAGAGGAACATCTCCACCCTGAGGAATACAACCCTGTCTTTGGCGAAATACAGTTAAGTGCTTTCATTCCATGTACCCATTACCGGGTCTGCCCACATATGGGTCAGACTCCGGCAATGAGTAGGTGTTTTTTTCTACAAATATCATGCATAGGCATTCAACAAATTTGCAGTCAGAATGTACACACAGGCATCGATATATATATGGAAATACATTCCCTACTGCCACAAGTTTCTCAGCCCCACCGACGGCCCCTCGGGAAACTCATAATATGGCAGCTGCAAGGCCACATGTGCAGCTGTCTCCTAGTGGTCAACGATGTGCTCCTTCGGCGGTCGGACCGCCGAACTCTTAATAAGGCCCTTAGAATGCCATTAGAGCCAGATACAGGGAACCAGCTATATCAACTATTATTCTAGCTTCTCTGTCTGACCAAGCTAACGTGTACATCACTGAAGCCATCGACAGTGACTTGAATGATATCCTGGTTAGCTATAATTGATTGCTGACAAGGCCTGTCTGAATGCTCTGTGTTGCCTTGTGTGGACTGCCACCCAAATTCTCTGCGGCTTGGGTCAGCGCCCTAATTAAAGACCGGATATCAGTTCATCAACCCCAACTGAATATAATAAAAGCATGAAAACAATCAGTTGGGCATCCTCACCATGTTGACCCCATCCTGAGATGGAGTTTCTTTCGTGCCACTAAAAGGTCCACTGGAAAGATAAACACTCCCTCGAGTTTTGAAAGAAGTAGGGTGAGCCCCTTACTTATGCTACATTGTAAATACCCTGGCCGTTTATTGTCACCTTTGTTACCACAGTAACGCACGGCTGTCCTCATTGTGTAACGTTTTTGTTTGTGTTTTACAGAAAATTATAACATGCATTTTTAAAAATGGCAATTTCTATTAACTTAGATTCACATAATGAACTCATTTGGATTCCAAAAACGTGTACTTGTCAATAGAAACCCATAAAGAAGTTCCTCACGATCGGTTTGCCCTTTTTAAAAATAGAATAAGACTGCTCATACATTCACTTTTTATGGACTCATTTCTTATCCAGCGAAGTCTCAGGAAGACGAGTGTATTTGTTATTCAGTAGAAAAATAAGAAAAAAGATCATAACTTTCTTCCGATGTGTATGGCACTTTTATAAGAAACAAATCTGTAGTAACGTAAGACACGGTCTAGTGTCTCAGCATGATGTAAGCACACTAAACACCCACCCACCACCAGGCGTCATTGGTCAGATGACCCTGGCCAATAAAAGGGACTGAGTGCACGTGCTCAGGGCCCATTACCTAACCCTCACTCTGGTGTCCGTGTCTACTTATTCAGATTAGCATAATGAGGGCCTAGCGCCCCTCACCCAAACCTTACAAAATCTAAATATAGTTTTGAACAAAGAGGCTTACACCATTATGATGCTAATTACTGGAGTGGTTGTTTTGGGCGCTTAGTCAGAAAACGTTAATAGATAGAGCACTATCATGGTGAAGCTCCGTTTTTCAGCGGCTTCATTTGTCGCGACAGGGAGAGCAGCATCACTAGTATACACAACACAGCCGATGTCATTGTAGTTTCCCTTGGGTCGGTGAGCAACCAACGGTGTGAAAGTTTTGTGTAAGGATCCCAGATCTCCTTTACTATGTACTCTGTATGTGTGTGATAAGGTTCCTAGCTGTGCTAATGGAGACGCAATCAATGTGTTTTCTCTGTTGCTGACTGTATTGCTTATTTCTTATTCTACCTGTCTCAAAGACGACTGTAAGTTATCTTCTTCTGAGGGTGGGATTCAGTTTTGCCCAACAGCAGCATGTGAGAAAGTGATGGCATCGCATACACCATCCATGAGTCATTGGTGATATATTTTCTCACTAAGAGGAGGATGAGAGGATGATTCTTTTAGGCCAACCCCACCAAACGTTTGTGAGGTGGCTCTGTCTCTTCAGACTATTGCTTTGCTGCAGTGGCACTGTAAGATCTGGCCTGCAGGCTAAATGGAGGCCATACCCTAAGACTTTCATAAGTGCTGTGTGAGCACATCCAGATCTCCCTGACGGAGCTCTCAGGACTTTAGTCGAAAGAATTGGAGCATGGTAAACAGAAACATGAACAATAAAGGTTGGAGACCTGGAGCAGACTGCGCCTGATCATAAGGTGCTGAATTGTCTTGAAAACAATACAATGGCTCAAATGAGCTATCTTGAAAAATTGTTATAAAGCACTGGTCCCAGAGTAAATAGATGTACTACTGAAACAAGAAGCAGATGATCTGAAGGAGGAAGGCCCGGAAGCAGCAATGAGGAATTTTAAAAGGCCTTGTCTAAGAGCAGATAACCACAATTTTGAAATATAGTAGCACCAAGACATTCTGGGTGGAGGAATTACCAGGAATATTATGTGCCTTCTTATGTGGCCCATCTTAGGGCCAAATATACTTCTCTGAGTGCCATACCTTGTAAGAAACCCGGCCATTAGTTGTACAAGAGGTGAAACATGTGCAAGTAATAGATCCACAATTACCCCCTCACAGTGAACCAAGCACCCCATTACATCGCTTGACTCTCTCAGGGTAGTGAAGCAGGGCAGTCCAAGGCCTACTCCGTGGAGGTGGTGTCGGCTAATAATCACCATTAGATGGCACGCAATAATGACACTCAATCAATGGTTGTCTAGACTATGCTTTTTCTTTAGAAAAGGAAAATTACATTTATTACACACACTAATTAATAATATGCAGTAGTTTACAAATATACTTAAGGCTGGTCTAAATACCTTTGATGAGATTTCATTTGACCCCTAAAAGGTCATGATCCCCAAAATCACAGCACCCACTCACATACAATGTAGAACATAACCATATAGGAGGGTGTCAATTTAAATCAAACAGGCCCATTGGGTTTATCAATGTTACCGCACTTAAATACCAGATTCACATGTTATAATGCATCATCCTATCACTGACATCAGAAACTATAACCCATCTGAAGTCATTATAATTAGTATAGCATTATAAACATCTGAAATAATAATAATTAATAAATCACTTCAACTTTTCATGAAAGAAAATCAGTACTGTCAAAAATAACAAATACAGCATTGTAAAACCATATTATATGTGTCTACTTCTTTCTTTAACCAACTTAGGCCATAAAGCCTGAAGCCATGAAACCAACTATTAGAAATTGCTACACTCCCAGGCTGTAGAACAAAAGTTCCATCCTGGGGGTGCTTAACTTTGGGCTGAAAAGCCTTTGGGATCATAATTTCTTGGACCCTGCAAACGTATGGTCACTGATTGATTGGTTAATTTCCTGGGGGGATGCTGAACATCATGAAGCCCACCACACTTTCTTGAGAACATTGATACTGCCCCCTACTCTCCTGGGGCAACAATGTGAGCCTGCCACTGGCAGCTCCCCGTCCGCCTGGCCCCCTTTATTGTTGGGGCAGGAACCAGCAGCTTGTTTCTTCCCTGCACATTCCATGCAGGCAGGGTATTCTTTGCATGGTGATAGCTTCGCTCCCCTGAGAAACGGGCCCTGGGATTGGGGGTGAGCCCATCACCATTGGGCGAACATGATTCTGCTCTCCCTTATTGGTTTCTCATTAGGGGTTCAGAGATAGGGTCCTTGCTCAGGAGGGGGATGCAATGACTTTCACCCTTCTACCTTCTTGGCTGGGGCTTGAGATAGGGTCCTGAGCCCTCCTGTGCACGAACCAACCCAGGGTTTGGGGTCCCCGGACCTCAATAGCAGTGGGGAGGGACATCACACATGCTCCTCGACCAGGCGTATTGTTAATTTATCTTACATCAACTCCAGGGCACTGGTCTGGTTTCTTCCAAGGTTTCAGGCAAGTTTCAAGTGCTCCATTTTGTCGGCTGGGGCCAAGGGTTAAATACTTTTCCTGTACATATCTAGGGCTCCGTTGGGCCGAAGTTGACAATCTTGGACTCATTGTGCTCCAAGTGGAAAATCCTAACCAACTGGAGCCTTTCTAACAGGCCTCCTGACCTCTACAGTTGTACACTTTGCAGGTGGCTGGTTTCGCTGGCTCCCTGTTAGCCTTTCTCCTTTTCGTTGTCCTCAGGTGATTCTCTCCTCTTACTTGGGTGTAGAGGCCCAGTTCTTCCTACAACTGGTCCCTAGGAGGTGTAAAGGGACCTGCTTCACTGGTCCTGGAGAGACCCACTGGTTCTATGGACAACTGTAGGCAGAGTCCTTAACCTATTAGGGCATCTGGGGGCTAGTCCTTCCAGTTGTTCATTGTGTTGATGCCAACTAGTACCAGTATCCAAATTGTTCATTGTGTTGATGCCAACTAGTACCAGTATCCAAATCCAACAGCAACAACTCTCACTTGGGAAAAAGTTTTTAGAAGGAGGTGGACATTTCTAGAAGCCAGGAATCCCTGGCCAATCCCAGGGTGCCACATCACTGCATACCCCTTGTCCCAACCCTCATGCACAGCATGCTGAGATAATCCAAGATGGCACCATCAAGAAGTGACTCTTCACATCTCCTCTGGGGGGCCTCAGCTCCTAGATGACTTCACGGCCAGGGACTTTCCCACGAAAACTTCAAAGAGGAGACCCCTCTTGTGTTGGCTCCAGAGGATTTTGTTCATTGAGCTTGGGCTGTTCCAACACTGGCACAGTGTGACAGTTAAATACAGATGCAGATTGTCTTCCCCACCCATTCATACTCAGGAGCTTAGTGAAGCACTGTTAATTGCTCCCTTTGTGGGGGAGGCCTTTGTTCCTTCTGCTGGGGAGCAGTGTAGTTAACGTGGCCCAGCAGTTTGACAAAAGACCTGAGTTGAGCCAGAGAAATATGGATATTCTGGATGACCTATAAGGTGCACCGATATCTGCTTGGGCCTTGCATAATCAAACTTTGTGCACGTTACACCCCAGTCTGATATCTTGCTGGACTTTGTAGACCAAAGGGAAATGAAACAGCACTCAAAGGCAGGCTTCCCCCTCTGTATGTACAAATATGTCACTGCATACAAAACAGTAAATCACACTGACTTTACCTATGAGTGTCCACTAATATTATAAGGCCTACCCCAGGTCAATATCTAACTCTGCTGAGTCCCCTCTGCATAAGCCTTCCTGTCGGCAGTTACTGTGCTGTACATGACGATAGTCTCACATGTGCTGTCCTCACACGTGTGTGCACATGTTTATGTGTAACCAGCCAGGTGCCCCTTACACTTGCTGCACCTAAGTGGCCTTATCGTAAAAGCTGGGCATGGGTGGTAAACTCACGCAGTTCATTTACCATGAGAGGCTTGTCCTGTGATCAGTAAAGTGAGAAACCCAGGTGGATTTAACGGGAAGAGCCCATTTTGACACACACCTAAATCAAAGTGTTAGGAAAATACAATGTGAGTGTTTTGGAATGAATTTGTTTGATAACAGATGAGATCAATTGTCATAAGCATCCTAGCCCACTGATTGCACTCTATGAGGTGAACCATCTTTGACTAAGAAGCAGCCCAGAAATTGAAGTCTGCATTACTGCTTCAGCCACAAATCCTCAAAGGGGAGTCTTTGAACTCCTCCACATCAGTAAAAGCTATTGATCTCTTCTCTGATACCAAAGACTATCTTTGTAAGAGCCCTGGTCCTGATTATACTGGATAAGCAAGTCCAGCGAAAAAACATAGAAATGACTACCCTACTTCCCCTAAGGTTTAGGAACCAGTATGGTAACTCCAACTTGGAAATGAGCCTGGCATAATGGCTGTCAAATGGTAGAATGGTAGAATGGTGGAAACATAATCATTCCTAAAGAGAAAAAGTAAACTTACACCAACCGGCTCACTCTTGACAAAACATGGCTTTCTAACTCTTTCCATGGACCCGTGTTCTTGAACTGCACCTGTTGTGAGAAACCAGGATATTGTCGTGGGCTTAATATTTGGACCTCTTGAGGTCCACATATCTGCAGTAGGAAGGCCTTGTGTCTATCATTTCAAACTTTTCCAGAGAATCCTGCTTTTTCTGACCATACCCACCACATGTCGTCTACAATAGGATTTTTCTTTTTTCTAAAGTCAATTAAGGAACTGCCATTTATTAGGGTCTTATCATTCTGGCTATTTCCTGGCCCTGAAAAATCCAGTATTCTGCAGCTGGAATTGCACTCAAGGTAAAGCGATTGGATCACATATTGCTAAAAATGTTTGATTTCCCTACCTTCCAAATTCAGATGTGTATCCTTTTTAAATCCCTGTGTTGCACATAGAGCCTTTGATGACTTGTGGCTGCATTTTCTTAAAGGGAATTCTGGAAAGAGCAGCATCCACTTGCACTGAGATCTGAGTTTTAGTTCCTTGTGTGGCCCCTTCTTTTCACCATGTGCTAGACGCAAAATATTTTTCATAGCCTGTGAATTTTTCATTGTAAAGCCACTCATGTTGTGCTATACTGCCTTTTTCCTGCTTATACACATGGTGCTTTTTAGCCTGGTACTTGTGATGAAGATAGCATGCCCACTGCGTCCCAGCTATCATCAAGTGACATACTGATGGCTGAAAGTTTGTGAAATTGTTGTTTGATATGGATTTTTTCAGGTAATTGTTAAAAAGAACGCAAAGAAAAAGGTGCAAGAACGGCAATATGAAATACCATGAAAGGGTTCTATGATCTGTCTCAGAAGACACATATGCAATGGCAAAGTCAGAAAAATACAAGTCTGTCTTTTCAGAATGATGAGAACCATAAACAGAGTGACACAAACTAGTACACGGAGGCACCCCGTCTTAAGAAGGCATCCAAAAGTCACACGTTTAGAATGAGCCATGATGTCACGCATAAATGTATCCCAGGATGTTGCTTTTAGAGCAGCAAAGCTATGGCCACCTGCAATGACAGAGCTGTTTCTAGTCAATGTGATGTTCCTGATTCTTGGCACGGTATGCTGGTAATACCAGTTTATGGGACTGATCCACCAGTGAATGGCAGGAGAGCGGATTGGAGTTTGCCCGCTAGAATTTGTCAACAAGTGTCTCAGTGCTATTGTCATTTAAGTGACTGAGCACACATCGGTGACCAGAAGCATTGGACAGAGTTGCGCTGGGCTTGTGCAGGGAAGAGAGAACCTACCTGGTGGAATGTGAGTTGAGGAGGTCCGTAACGGACGTGGGACCCAAAGAGGGGCGGATGACTGCAATGGGCATGGAAACAAGAGGTCTGAGGTTGTGGACTCATTGTGGAGGCAGGCATAGCTATCACTTGTTCCAATTTAAAAAACAAAACTTTTGACAGTAAAGTGCTAATATCATCAATATGAGCCTTAGCTGAGATACTGGAGCTTTGATGGCTACCAGCGCTGTATGGCTTCACAGGCTAATCTTGGACCTCTGCCCGAATTTACCATATCTTACACTTTTGCGTCTGTTTCTTTTGTCCATCATGAACAAATGTGTGGGGGAGGTTCCTTCACTATATTTTTTTGATTGTAGATTTACTGTCTGCCTTCAGGGTCCATTTCACACCATGCTTTGACCTGGCATCTAGCAGTCTTTTCTCACTTGCGAGACAAATCAGAGAGTTGGAAATGTTGCATTGGCTGGAAGACAATAGAGGAAGAAAAGGCAAAACTATTCTTAATTAAACTACTTGAAACTGTCATTTCTCATCAGTCAGTAGACCAACTTCAGACAATTACTGTTGATTCGTGCAGGTTAGAGCAACATTCTAATTGTTCATAGAACAAAGCACCTACGGTGTATGCTAGAGTACACACAGAGTCCACTAGTCCACTTCAGAGCTGTGTGCCCTAAACTAAATGGCCATGAGCACTCACCTGTCTCGGCCTCAAGGTCAGTGCCTGACCATCAACAAAAAGCCATGGATATGATCCCTACTAAGTGGTCCCTGCCGTACCTATAAACATTGAGTCACCCTAGATAATCCTTTTATGTTTCATCCACACAACTGGATTCCCCCTGAATAGAACCTGTGAGCACAAAGGCCACCATTTGCGCCTGAACTAAGCCAAGATCTAACAGACACTGTCTATTCCTGGATGAAACCTAACAGGAAGACAACTTCTGCTCTACCTGGAGGCAAACACACAGACTCTTACCTCAATGAAATTCTGATGATGTGATAGCAACAATTTGCATTTTGGGAGATTCAAGAGGAATATGTTTTGAGTCAATCAAGCACACAATATGTTTACCCCATTCATGACTTTAACTCTGGAAGAGCATGGAGAAGCCAGTCATCAAGGTAAGGATATGTCCCCCAACCTTGAAGACTGAGTAGGACGACCACAGCAGCCACCACGTTTGTGAATTCTCGAGCTGCAATCCTCAAGACAAAAAGCAAATGATAATGCCTTTTCTGAATGCAGAACCTTAATAACTGCAGGTGCTCAGCAGCCATGGGCACATGGAAGTGTGCAACTTGCAAAGCCAGGGTTACTATGATATCTCCTGGAGGAATGAGGGATATTTTTCTTTGAAATGTCTCTATTTTGAAAGGGGTTTTCTACAACCATTGATTAAGCCTTTTCAAATCCAAAACCATTCTGAATCTGCCTGAGATCTTTGGAAACAGAAATAGGATTCATTTAGTTGCTAGTTCACATCTCTCATCTGGGCAATGGTATGATAACCTTCTTCAACAGCAGTCTGAATTGTCAGAGCTAAAGCACTGCTTCAGCCTTCCTGCATGGCTATGGTGGCGGTCTGACTCCCAACACTGGAGATGGAATTTTCAACTTGATCCGGAATCGAGATTTGAATATTTAGTGACGCAAAGCATCTGAGATAGATTCCTCAGGTGAAATAGAAGTGTGGGATTCGCCCTGCAGCCAACAGCGCGTGGCCACTGTCAGCATAGTGTTATTCAAGATCGTTGCTGGGTTTTTTTTGTAAGCATTTCTTCTGCTTTTGTTGATGGATTTCCGAAAAAGGTCTTCGATTTAAACTTGCCTGACTGTTGCTGCAACTGCTTTCTTCCTTATTTGGTGATGGAAAGATGATTTCTTCCCCGAACGGCTAGAGGCATACTGAATCTGCTTAAATGAAGATGAAGTTTTTTCTCTTTGAATAATTTGTGCATCTTGTCCTCAAACTCAGGTCCATGAAGGTGAATTCCTTCAAACAGCATTCTGATGGTTGTTGACTGTTGCACAGAATATGTTTGCAACACCAGATTGTGTCTTGCTGTCATTGAAGCATAATACAGAAGCTCTTATGCCAAACAAAATGTCTGATAAATGCTCTAATTGTGTCTCCATGCCTCCAGCAATACAAAGTACTGCGTGCATTCCACCACTGCCTTAAACCGTAAAGCTGATTAAAGTCTGAGATTAACGACTGAGATTTATAAGCTCCTGAGATCTCTAATAGCTAAAGGAGTACCTGAATACACTGTTTGCAATGACTAATCTATTTTCATAACCATTGGATCCTTGGTGGTAGATTCTCCTGCCAAAGAGGTTCTAACCACTAGACTTGCCATGAGGGAATTAATAGGGAGGGATGTATGTCTTTACAACGCATGCTTTTTCCACGCATGCCTTTACAACGCAGGTTTTACAACGCAAGTCGTTACAACGACTTGCGTTGGGGGCGCTGGATAGTGAATAGTTTAATTTACTATTCCAACTCCAGTCCCGTGGATAGTAGGGAAGGTTTTGGTTAGTAAATTAAACTATGCCCTATCCTACAGCGCCCTCCAGCCCAAGTCGTTGTAACGACTTGCGTTGTAATTCCTGCATTGTAAAGGTACTGCGTGGAAAAAGTTTTGTTGTAAAGGATGTTTCCCATAGGGAGGGATGATAATCTGGTAGAACTATTTCCATACCCATCAAAGAATGAACAGACAATGCTTAATTTTACTGGGCCCTCCTACTTCATGGTTATCATCTCCATCAAATGAGGGAGAATTGGCAGATCCATTTGTGGTATGTTCTGGAATTGTCTTAACAAAGAGCCTGGTGATGTATCTGGCACTTTTTTCTCTTGAAACCCCATTTTGCTTGAATATAGCCCAGAATATCAGGCAGTATATCTCTGATGACATATTTTCCTTTCTGATCATTAAGCACAGTTACAGACTCTTCACCCTCAGAGTTGGAAGAGTTATCAGAAAGACAAATTACAAGATTCTCTGTAGAAGCAGACGTTTTTTTATCCTTTTTCAACGTAGCAATAGTATATGTTATAATCCTCATCACCTCTCCTCCTCCCTTCTGAAGAGGAGTAGAGGAAATAGCAGAAGAGGAGGATGTCTCTATATTATAATTATATTCTTACGAAATAGGCTCAGGAAAAGCAACCTTCTTTAGTAGACAAAAAGACTTAGAAGAAGTAATATTTAGCAATATTTGTCTCCAAAAAGTCATAATCTGTTCAAAGCAATACAAAATCTGCTTAAACAAGAAGAGGTCCTTTTATTTGGTCCTGCTTCATACCTCAGCTGAGAGATGAAAGCCAGTTCATGTGTAGTCACAATCCTTAATTGCTTATTCTCGTTGACAAGAACAATTAATCCGCAGAGAAAAGACTGACTACTCTCGCTCCATGAAATAAAAATCATGACAACCTCTTCTCTATAAACCGGGGATCTTTTCTGACTTCCCCATACAATATTATTGCACTGACCCTTCACCCCAAACCCGGGACAGCAAATAGTTGCAGAATGAAGCCCAGCAGGAGTCTGAGTTAGTGTCAAGGTCACTGTAAATTGTAATCCTCTGGAACAGTTCAGCTCAAATCCCACCTTCTGGCAGCGCCAACTCAGAAAACTATCTCACTGAGCATCAGAGTGGCCAGATGAGGGAAAGGGAATTTAGGGAGGGTACTACAGGGATAGAGAGCTGGAAGAAGTATGATCTCAAACTCATTAATCTTTGGCTGAAGGACCTTGATCTCACAGTTCTCCTAACGCAACACGCACCACATCCAATGGTACTCAGTAAATGCACATATTACCTGTATTTGGAAAGAGTGGTGCTGTGATATCTCGTGGGGCTATCACATCACTTTCCTTATGTATTATCTCCTAAAGTTCTCAACGCCGGCCTGGAGTCCTTTGCCTAATTATCACAGAATTCTCCTAAGATTAGATGGTTCTCAAAAAAGTGCTGTTAATAAACGTTGCCCTTATGAGAAATACAAAAATGGTTCACAGCACATTCCTTCTGTGCAGGCAGTGTTCAGTAACCAATGATCAGCACCTCAATTTTGACCTTGAGCCTTTCTTTAATTCTTTTTTTTTTAGACTAAATACATCTCTTTAGCATTGTGGTCACAAGAATGCAGGAATGCCTTTTTATGCTTTGTTTTTCTTTCCCCCCTGGTATCTAAAAACTAAAAAAACCCTTTCTAGGCTTAACAGAAATGAAAATTCTTCCTACTTGATAGTGAGACCTCTGCCACGATCACAGAGTACAGCCCCCCAAGTAAGTGGAACTTCCTACCGCCTTACCATGCGTTCAGGATCTCTTCCTTGAAGACAACCGATGCAGACCACTGCTCCTCATAATGCTACATAAAAACTTGGCAGATTGCTGGGTGTGCTGGAATCTTTCATATCCACGCTGGCCGACAAGGTTTGAGGAGTCTCACAAGATTTCCAAAATCTCCCAAGAGGACACGAGAAAATGACTGGAAGTCACCCAGCAATGCCACCACTGCCTTGCAAGGGGTCAATGTCATTTCCCACACTCATATTAGGTGCAACATAATTCGTTGATGCTCTGTCATGACAAGTTGTGTTCTGAGTGCGAGATGGATGAGATGGAGGGGGTCCATGACAGTAAATCCCCCTTTAATGTCATCTCGCACAGTGGCAGGTACATATTTAGATTGTTGAGATTAAGGGATTGGAACTGTCACAAGAGTTTGGGTGCATGTGCATTTTCCACAGATTCTCAAGCATTGTTTTCCAGTCCATAGCCGGTCTAAGACACAAGATGCCATAATCAACCCTGTTGGCGGTGTAGCCCTTTAATAGCTTGCACCTCATATTAAGAATGTCCAGGAACCTGCACAGGAGGAGACCTTGATCTAACTTTGTTGAAGGCTGGTTTGAGCACGAATGTAAGACACTAGGGTTTCATACTTTGTAGCAATTTGGGTACATCATTCACTAGAGTCACTCGTTAAACCACTGTGAAAGGCCCAATCAATTTTGGGCTGAACTTGAATTTCGTTTCATAGGTTATGTTCTTGGTGGACAAACATACTTTATTCCCAGGCTGATATGTAGGCACAGGTTGGGTTGACTGATAGAATATCGATGTTAAAAACATTGATGGTAAAAATATCAGAAAAAAACATATAGGTTGTAAACATTTCGACTAGTCTCTATACTTTAACAGGTAAGTACAAAAATATTGAAACAAAAATATTGAAGTTAACAATGTAGATGTAGAAAATAGCGATTAAAAAATATAAATAAAATAAAATAATATTTTAAATATATAAAATATTAATATTACCATTAACAAAATAAATAAAATGTAATACACATTTTACCTAAACATTAAAATTAAACTTAATTTAAAAAATGTAAACAAACAAACATAATAATTTATACATATACATATATTTACTTTGAAATAATTTATTAACTATTTTCTTATTTAATTTTTATAATATATAAAAATAAAATATATACATATATCAATATTTTTTTTTTTTAAAACATTCTATATTTAAATAAAACATTAAATTATTAAAACAAAATTAAAATGTACATTTTGCAATACAATAAATACAACAGTAGGGAAAATGTTGGATACCAAAATAATTAACGTTAACTATTCCAACTGCAATGAGTGCAACAGTAGGTAAAATGTTGGATAGCGGAGGGGTAAAAATTACGATCCCCACTCCAGTGAGTGCAACAGTAGGAAAAATGTTGGACAGCAGAGGGGAAAAATGACTATTCCCTCTCCAGTGAGTGCAACAGTAAGGAAAGTATTGGATAGCGGAGGGGTAAAAATGACTATTCCCACTCAAGTGATTGCATCAGTAGGGAAAGTGCTGGATAGCGGAGGGGTAAGCATTACTATTCCCACTCCTGTGAGTGCAACAGTAGGGAAAGTGCTGGATAGCTGAAGGGTAAAAATTACTATTCCCACTCCAGTGAGTGCAACAGTAGGCAAAGTATTGGATGGGGGAGGGGTAAAAATTACTATTCCCACTCCAGTGAGTGCAACAGTAGGGAAAGATTTGGATAGCGGAGGGGTAAAAATTACTATTCCCACTCCAGTGAGTGCAACAGTAGGGAAAGTAATGGACAGTGGAGGGGTAAAAATTACTATTCCCACTCCAGTGAGTGCAATAGTACAGAAAGTGCTGTATAGCAGAGAAACACAAATTACTAATACCCTTTAAACAATTAAAAACAATTAAATAATCTTAAAAATAAACAAACAATATTTAAAAATATACAATTAAATATATTAAACATACAAAAATATATTATAATGTTAATTACATATAACAAAAATATACACATATTATATAAAATAACTGAATCAATACAGTTATAAACATTTTTTTTAAAGAGCAAATAATAACAAACAAAAATATTATTTAAAACATTAATGTATTTATTTTATTTACTACCATAGAGCACCACACAAATAAAAAGACGTCAACATTGTTATTTAAATGTATTTCCATAATTAACATAATTAATAATGAATTTAAAATATATTATTAATAAAAAAAGATAATAACCATTAATTGAGTACACATTCTCTAACACTATAATATCCACAACACACACCTAAAATTAACTACTCAATTACCATAATTAATTACTAATTAATTAATTTAAATTAATTAAATACTAATTACTAATTCATCTTTAAAAAATAAATTACTTCCCAACTTTCAATCCATTTATACGTGTAAACAACACAAAACACACCTATAAATTTGTACACAATTTCCATAGTTAATTTCTGATTAATTAGTTCAAATGAATTCACAACTAACTAATAATTCATCAATAAAAAAAGTTACTTCCCACCATTTACACCTATAAACACCCCAACACACCTAAAATTAAATTACCAATTACCATAATTAATTACTAATTAATTAATTTAAATTCATTAACAACTAATTATTAAACAATTATTAATAAATGAATTTACACATTTAACACTATAACATCAGACTTAAACAAATATTAATAAACAAGAATTATTCAATACATTTTATATAATGAAATGACTTCCCACCCTATTCCCTTATAAACCCACAACCCGCTATGGAACTAAACATGCAAAATTAACTAAAAAAAATGTAATACCTACTGAAATTTTAACACATATAATAAAAATACAAACAATTCTTATAAAAACAAAACAAACATCACACACATATAAAATATATACTAAAATATATAACTAATCGATATTATTAACAACTGGGGAGAGAGGAGTTGGCCTAAAGGCTAGGGCAGTCTACCTTGGAGCTGGGGAACCAGGTTCGAGTCTCTGCAGGGACGCGCAACATCCTGTGATTCTGGGCAAATCACTTAGGGGGTCATTAGGATGACGGGCGGACTTAGTCCGCCCGCCATCTTATCGGGACTAGGGGCCGCCCGCCATAAGGGCAGGGGTCCTGATGGTGGAATTAGGATGCGCCTGCCACAGTGGCGGGCGCATCCCTCAGTTTTAACATTGTGGCGGGCAGTGCTCTCTGCACCGCCCGCCACAATGTCAAAAACGAATGTATGCATTCGCATACAAGAAGTGGCAGGCACCGCGCGCTGCCTGCTGCTTCTTGTATGCAAAAGCTGGGGGGTACCACAGGTACCCCCATGTGCACCCCCCTACTCACCTTCACTCTGGGGGCCTGCAGGGGGCCCCCAGAGTGAAGACCGCATGTCTTTCCGTGGCAGCATCGCAGCCACGGAAAGGCATCTCCTTTGGCCCATCATAATATGTCTGGCGGTGTCTATTTGACACCGCCACCATATTATTCCTTTTCCGCACCAGCCGCAAGGCGACCAGGGCGGAAAAGCGGCAGACGGTCTTTTCGTCCGCCGCGGTGTCCCGCGCCATCCTAATACGGCGGGGGGGTATTCTGGTGATGATGTCGGGTGGATTGCCCCCGCCAGGCCGGCGGTGGCTACCGCCAGCCTGGCGGGGGCAATCCGTCAGACATCGTAATGGCCCCCTTAATCTCCCCATGCCTAACAAAAATGAATGTGTCCTTATGTAACGCAACTGGTGCTTGTGTAAAGCGCTCTGGTCCCTGATACCTTTGGGTCAAGTTCACGATATAGAAAACTCTGTTTAAAAAAAAACGCTATTTCTACAAACAATATTAAACACTTCGATATTTTTAAAATCGATATTACTTACCTATAATCAATATTCTTTACCACGAGTATTTTTCTGTCGATATTCCTGACCCTCAATATTTTTACCACGATATTTATGCAATTCGATATTTCTTCCTCTATATTCTTTCTCTGCACCCACAGGTTGGTGAGAACAATCAGCAAAAACCTTGTAACTTTTCTTTAACAAGTTGACCTCGCACACCAAAAGGCTGTATAGTAAACACAATGTCAGTGTTCAATCAACATTCATTTTATAACCAAGGTAAAGTCAAACTGTTCTCCCAAGAAATTAGTACAAGTCAATTTTTCTTCGTTTTGTTCTCTTTATTTGTCGAAACACTCGCAGATAAAAAATAGCCAACGCGTTTCGTCCGAAACCGGACTTCTTCAGTGCTTTGCCGGGAGACCAGACGACCACACGCGCACGCGACGTACCCGCCGAATTTAAGGCATTTACCTCTGATCTCTTGCTAATTTTACTGGATCCCTAAATGAAAGGATGTCTAACTAAATCTGCCAACTTTTTAACCATAAATCTCACTATTTGTACACCGGCCAGGACGGATGAGACCTTTAATATAGGAACACACTGCGCAAAGCCCTGAAGAAGTCCGGTTTCGGACGAAACGCGTTGGCTATTTTTTATCTGCGAGTGTTTCGACAAATAAAGAGAACAAAACGAAGAAAAATTGACTTGTACTAATTTCTTGGGAAAACAGTTTGACTTTACCTTGGTTATAAAATGAATGTTGATTGAACACTGACATTGTGTTTACTATACAGCCTTTTGGTGTGCGAGGTCAACTTGTGAAAATAGATATATGGAACAAATTTTATTTGTTCTGAATTGGGTTCTAGGGGGTTGTATCCCAGACCATTCGCACCCTCGCTTTGAGTAACTGTTGGGAACCTGACTTGTGGTGCGGCACTTAAAGCCTCAATCCCCTTCCTTGTTGTGATAGATAACTTTTCTTTAACTTTGGAATGTTTTCTTTGGTTTTGTCTGCTAATCGATATAGCTCTTGAATCTTGAATGCTACGCAGAGCATCTCACAGTTATATGCGAGTACCAACAGCAGTAAATATCTACGGTAGAATCCCTAATTGTCATAAAACAGAGTAAACTGTGTGGCCCTAAGTGATACTAGATTGTAAACAAACATAGCTAACCATAATATATGTTTCCAAGAGTTAGCAGAGGCATGTAAAAAACATCGGAAATATTGCTTGATATATTGATACAGTCCCTTGGTTTGGGGATCGCATTGTGGGTAAAAGTTGGTAGAGAGCAAGGATTGTACTCCTAACTCAATACACTAAGCATCCTAGAATCTGGAGGCAAATTGGGTACCTCTGTCTGATATGATTTTCTTTGGGAGGCCAATTAGTCTTACAATGGATTCCCATATGGGTTGAGTTAGTATCGAGTGGTTGGTATCCTATTACAAAATATGAAGTGAGGCTTTTTGGTCACTCTGTCTGCTACAACCAATATAGTATTAAAACCTTCCTCTGGAGGTAAATCCACTGTGATGTCCACAAAAATGTCTAGCCAAGCCCTACCAGAGGTTGGCAATGGCTGTGATTAACCTCAAGTTTTCAACCTGTCTGCTCTGCTCTGGGCACAAATATCAAACTGGCCAACAAACTGTGATACATTGGATGACAGGCTTAGCCACTAAAAATGTCAAGAAACCAAATCCTGAGTTTTTGCCTTTCCTGGATGTCCTAAGACTGGGCTGTTTTGGCACCATTATTTTGCTTGTGTTTGTAAGTTGAGAAGCTATAACTTTAAACCTCTGAATGGCAGTCTGTCTTTAACCAATCAATTAGGGTTAACGGCTGCCCATGACATTAGTTCCACAAAATATATTGCTACCTTTATTTCTTCTAAAAAGGTATGCATAAGATTAGCCCAAGCAATTTGTTCTTCAGGGAAAAATGGAGTGGTTTTGGCTTGCTTGACTTGTTGACTTTCTTCAGCTTAGCAAGACAAGGAATCTGTCTTTCTGTTCTCACAACAAGGTCTGTGTGAGACTACATTACTAGCAAAATTAAGGGGGCTATAAACTCCTCAAGAGAGCTTTTCAAGACCGTCACAGCTCTATCTAAACTAAACCAAGAAAATCAATTTGTACCGGACCAAATTCTTTGCGATACAATGGAAAGCTTCTTCCAAGCTAAAGTACAATTGATCTATGATGAATTGGTAGGGAAACTCTCTAACTCCAGTAATACCAGTTCACCTGGGCCAGCGGACCTAAACAGCCCGACTATGGCAAGTCAGGTGAGTAGCTTTACCCCTCTATCAGCGTATAAAAAAATTGATCTGGTATTAGCAGCAAATTCAGGGTCTCCAACAGACCCTTTTCCTCCGGCTATAATACATTTGGTCTCAGATAAGTTCAGTAAGCAACTTGCTCCACTTCTGAATACCATTATGAGAGCAGGAATCGTCCCCACCTCCTGGAAGAAGGCGTGTGTTAGTCCAATTTTAAAGGAACCATCCTTGGACCCAGATGTGGTAGAAAATTATCAGCCCATATCTTACCTACTGTTAGTGACAAAAATCTTAGAAAAATCTAAGAATTAGGACCCAACAGGATACCTGGGGCTTAATAACATCCTAGACCATTCCCAACATGGCTTTAGACAACAGCACTCCACCAAATCAGCCCTAATTATGGCCACCGTGGAAATACGTAGACAACTCAATGGCGGAAGAAAGGCCATTTTTTAATCCTGCTTGACCTTTAAGCTGCATTTGATGCCGTGAATCATCAGGTATTAATTCAAAGGCTGAAGGCAATAGGAATGAAGGAGGAGGCTTTAAGCCTTCTTGCTCCACGCCAAGAGAACAGAAGGTGTGCTGGGACAACTACAAATCAGATAGATTTTCCCTACCCTGTGGAGTGCCTGAAGGGGCCATCCCTGTCCCCAACATTATTCAATATTTATGTGACATCCTTAGCCGAGGTGACCAGGGTGCATGGTTTCTCATTGGCATTGTACGCCGAAGACACACAACTTGTCATCTCCATCTCTACAAGTGCGGATACAGTTGCAGGAAAATGTCATGGCTGTCTGAAACATATTATGGACTGGATGCACTAGAACTACCTTAAATTAAACATGGGAAAAACAGAGGTGATGGAGTTTGGGACTGGGTCACCGCTTTGGAACCCAGTTGAGGCAGGTCAGTGCCCAGTACCCGCAGGAAAGGTGAGGCATTTGGGAATCTTGCTAGATGATCAACTAAGTTTCAGAGGCCAGATTAATCATTTAAAATCGGCCTGATTTTTTTTTCAACTAAAAATCCTATGTAATATTTTTCCTTTTATTGCCCTGGACCTCTGGAAATCCGTTGTAGTCTCTCTGATCCTTTCACGGATTGACTATTGTAGCCCTTTTCCTGGGCATAAACAATCGAAAACTGTCCAACCTTCAATTTCTGCAAAATGTTGCCTCTAGAATGCTGCTAAACACTCCAAAGTACCATCACATTTCTAGCATCATTAAAACACTTCATTGGCTGCCAGTGCAACAGCAAATTGAATTGAAGGCTCTGTGCCTGGTACATAAAGCCCGGTTTGGTGGTGGAGCAGCGGATCTACAGAAACTACTCCGTGAGTATATTCCATGGCATAATCTCAGATCTGCTAACAAAGGTCTAGTCCAGATACCTAGAATTCAAAGGGCTAGATGGGGAGGTAGAAGCCTGACATGTTGGGTGTCTAAGTTATGGAATGAATTACCAGACAACATTAGACTGCAACCATCCAGGACTCTGTTCAGGAAAGTGCTAAAGACGTGGCTATTCACCCAGCAGAAATAAACCACACCACCTCCTTTGCTAACCCGTTTCCTGCTACAGCGCCAAGACGCCTCAGCATTTGTGCACTGTATAAGTGTCTTACTTACTTACTGAAATGAAACACAAAATAAAGACCGTCGTAATTGTCACACAGTAAGAGCCCTGCAGTTCATAACAATTGGAAATTCCGATGCTCTGTAAAAAAATAACTCGGAAAAGATGTTTGAATCTAGTAAATAATGTTGCTACTCTTTGAAGGCTGATCAAATGACCAACAATTCTTTTTTCTGCCACAGTATAATGGTATTCTGCATTGTTACATTTTTTTGACAGATATGCACCTGGGGCCGTATTATACAAAATGGTGCCAGTGCTATCAGTAGAGGCCACATGCAAATGAGGAAATCTCATTGCCTCTGCGCCTGTGCCATATTATAGACGTGGGTGCAAAGATAAAGAAGCTGTTGGGAGACACACTGACAGTGTGCAACCGAAAAGGTGGCTCACTCTCAGTACGCCCCCTGATGGCAGCCCTCTGGAGGGGGGTGAAAGAGATCCTATGGACCCCCTAGTCATCCCCTTCAAGGCAAGTGCAGTGACTCACTGCACCCGCCTGCAAGGGTATCTCTTAACTTTCTTAAAACTGCAGACAGGTTGCTGCCTGTAAGGTGAAACAGGGAGCAGCTGCTTCAATGCTGCTTCATACTTCCCCCCCTGGGGCAGCAAGAGTTCACATGTTGCCCTGGGGACTGCACATTCAAACTTATACAACTAACTCTCCTGGCTAGTGTTGAGTGCACCTTTTGAAGGTTGCACTCAGTACTAAGAAAGAAAATGCGCTACATTATATAATACAAAAACAACAGGTGATGTACAGAATGCAGAACAATGTCATACATTCCCCCTAGTACAGAGATCTGGGCCTAAATCCATCGTTTTTTTGCTCACCATGCCATTCCAGTTTGAACCCAGCCATATGAAAATCAGTCTTGACCCTGTGACCCATGGGAACAGTCCTGCTCGAACTGCCAAGCCAGGTCCTCCCTGGAATGGAAACAAGCATCCAAGGACCGGTTTCGGGCTTTCAGTACTCATCAGCCTGGATAGCTTGATTCCAGTGGCATGGAGAGCACGGGACTCACGTCTGAGCATACCCGTCCCATTCGGGGTGACAAATGCAAAAACAACAGGTGATGGACAGAATGCAGAACAATGTCATACATTCACCCCAGTACAGAGATCTGGGCCTAAATCCATAATTTTTTTTTCTCACCATGCCATTCCAGTTTGAACCCAGCAATATGTAAATCAGTCTTGACCCTGTGCCCCATGGGAACAGTCCAGCCCGAACTGCCAAGCCAGCTCCTCCCTGGACTGGAAACAAGCATCCAATGACCGGTTTCGGGCTTTCAGTCCTCATCAACCTGGATAGCTTAATTCCAGTGGCATGGAGAGCACGGGACTCACGTCTGAGCATACCCGTCTCTCTCCATGGGTGAAAAATGCAAAAACAACAGGTGATGGACAGAATATAGAACAATGTTATACAATCACCCCAATACAGAGATCTGGGCCTAAATCCATCGTTTTTTGCTCACTATGCCATTCCAGTTTGAACCCAGCCATATGCAAATCAGTCTTGACCCTGTGCCCCATGGGAACAGTCCAGCCCAAACTGCCAAGCCAGATACTCCCTGGACTGGAAACAAGCATCCAAGGACCGGTTTCCGGCTTTCAGTCCTCATCAACCTGGATAGCTTAATTCCAGTGGAATGGAGAGCACGGGACTCACGTCTGAGCATACCCGTCCCACTCGGGTGACAAATGCAAAAACAACAGGTGATGGACAGAATGCAGAACAATGTCATACCTTCACCCCAGTACAGAGATCTGGGCCTAAATCCATCGATTTTTTGCTCACCATGCCATTCCAGTTTGAACCCAGCCATATGCAAATCAGTCTTGACCCTGTGCCCCATGGGGACAGTCCAGCCCGAACTGCTATGCCAGGTCCTCCCTGGACTGGAAACAAGCATCCAAGGACCAGTTTCGGGCTTTCAGCCCTCATCAGCCTGGATAGCTTGATTCCAGTGGCATGGAGAACACAGGACTTACGTTTGAGCATACCCGTCCCTCTCGGGGTGACATATGCAAAAACAACAGGTGATGGACAGAATGCAGAACAATGTCATACAATCACCCCAATACAGAGATCTGGGCCTAAATCCATTGTTTCTTTGCTCACCATGCCATTCCAGTTTGAACCCAGCCATATGCAAATCAGTCTTGACCCTGTGCCCCATGGGAACAGTCCAGCCCGAACTGCCAAGCCAGATCCTCCCTGGACTGGAAACAAGCATCCAAGGACAGGTTTCCGGCTTTCAGCCCTCATCAACCTGGATAGCTTAATTCCAGTGGAATGGAGAGCACGGACTCACGTCTGAGCATACCCGTCCCACTCGGGGTGACAAATGCAAAAACAACAGGTGATGGACAGAATGCAGAACAATGTCATACCTTCACCCCAGTACAGAGATCTGGGCCCAAATCCATCGTTTTTTTGCTCACCATGTATTCCAGTTTGAACCCAGCTATATGCAAATCAGTCTTGACCCTGTGCCCCATGGGAACAGTCCAGCCGGAACTGCCAAGCCAGGTCCTCCCTGGACTGGAAACAAGCATCCAAGGACCAGTTTCGGGCTTTCAGCCCTCATAAGCCTGGATAGCTGGATTCCAGTGGCATGAAGAGCACGGGACTCACGTCTGAGCATACCCGTCCCACTCTGGGTGACATGCAAAAACAACAGGTGATGGACAGAATGCAGAACAATGCCATAATTTCACCCCAGTACAGAGATCTGGGCCTAAATCCATCATTTTTTTGCTCACCATGCCATTCCACTTTGAATCCAGCCACATGCAAATCAGTCTTGACCCTGTGCCCCATGGGAACAGTCCAGCCCGAACTGCCAAGCCAGGTCCTCCCTGGACTGGAAACAAGCATCCAAGGACCGGTTTCGGGCTTTCAGCCCTCATCAGCCTGGATAGCTTGATTCCAGTGGCATGGAGCGCACGGGACAAGGCTGATTTGCATATGGCCATGTCTGAACTCGGGTGGTGTTGAGTGCAAAAAAAAAACGATGGATTTAGGCCCAGATCTCTGTACTGGGGTGAATGTATGACATTGTTCTGCATTCTGTCCATCAACTGTTGCTTTTGCATTTGTCACCCCGAGTGGGACGGGTATGCTCAGACGTGAGTCCTGTGCTCTCCGCACCGCTAGAGTCAAGCTATCCTGGCTGATGACGGCTGACAGCCAGAAACCAGTCCTAGGATGCTTGATTCCGGTCCAGGGAAGACATGGCTTGGCAGTTCGGGCTGGACTGTTCCCATGAGGCACTGGGTCAAGGCTGATTTGCATATGGCCATGTCTGAACTGGGGTGGTGTGGAGTGCAAAAAAACGATGGATTTAGGCCCAGATCTCTGTACAGGGGTGAATGTTTGACATTGTTCTGCATTCTGTCCATCAACTGTTGTTTTTGCATTTGTCCCCCCGAGTGGGACGGGTATGCTCAGATGTGAGTGCAGTGCTCTCCACACCGCTGGAGTCAAGCTATCCTGGCTGATGGCGGCTGATAGCCAGAAACCGGTCCTAGGATGCTTGATTCCGGTCCAGGGAAGACATGGCTTGGCAGTTCGGGCTGGACTGTTCCCATGAGGCACAGGGTCAAGGCTGATTTGCATATGGCCATGTCTGAACTCGGGTGGTGTGGAGTGCAAAAAAACGATGGATTTAGGCCCAGATCTCTGTACTGGGGTGAATGTATGACATTGTTCTGCATTCAGTCCATCAACTGTTGTTTTTGCATTTGTCACCCCGAGTGGGACGGGTATGCTCAGACGCGAGTCCCATGCTCTCCACACCACTGGAGTCAAGCTTTCCTGGCTGATGACGGCTGATAGCCAGAAACCGGTCCTAGGATGCTTGATTCCGGTCCAGGGAAGACATGGCTTGGTAGTTCGGGCTGGACTGTTCCCATGAGGCACAGCGTTAAGGCTGATTTGCATATGGCCATGTCTGAACCGGGGTGGTGTGGAGTGCAAAAAAACGATGGATTTAGGCCCAGAGCTCTGTACTGGGGTGAATGTATGACATTGTTCTGCATTCTGTCCATCAACTGTTGTTTTTACATTCTATAATACAGCACCTGGATATAACGGCCCACCTTCAGAATATCTCTGTGAAATTATGGGCCCCATTGCTTCTTCAGAACTATCCACTTTGACTATAAATGATTTTTCCACATTGGGTGTGAAAAGATGGGGAAGAAATAAATGCCTTTTTTAACTGGTAAAAGACTTTCTCAGAGTCTGATGCCTATTCAAACACATTATTTTGTCTTAGTACTTTACTGATTGGGAGACGACTGTAGAGAAGTTTGGGATTAACTGGCAATAAATGCTTGCAAAGTCCAAAATGTATTGAACATCCTTTACATTCCTAGGTTTGAGCTAGTTTTTAACAGGTATTAATTTCCATTTGGCTGTTCTTAGCCCTTGAGGTATCAAGATAAAGTCTAGGAATTCAACCTCAAGAACTTGAAACTCACATTATGGCTGTTTACAAAATAGGCCATGAGAACGTAAGTGATGCTCAACTTCAGAATGCAAATATATAAAGATATTGTTGATGTAACCAATAACAAACTAGTCTAAACACTCAGTCAAAACACATAAAAAAACAGAAACATGGCTTGTCGCACAAAGTATTACGCCCGGTGTAAATTGAGCTTGGTGTTGTTGGTAGTCGCTCAGAGTTGGTCATGCAGAGTAGGGGTGAGTAGAAGAGGGTATTATTTTTTAGTAGAGGCATGATTTAATGCCTGTTAAGCAATTCACACATGCAGCTCTCCAATGGCTTTTGGCATGAAGAATAATGGAGAATCTGCAGGTCAGATAAATACATTGTTTAGATACTTTTCCAAGTATTCTTGTAAACTGGTGTTTTCTTGTTCCGTTAGTGCATTTATACTACTGCATGGGATCTAAGCACCTGATATTAAGTCAATTTCACAGTAATAACTTTGATGTGAGGGCAGGGTCTCAACGCTACTTTCGCTGAATACATCTTTTAAGTCTCGATATTCTTGGGGTAATTGAATTTCCTTTTCAGTAGCTGTGCAATGGTATGAGAGAATTAATTTTCTTTTTTGCCAGTTTCCTCAAAAAAGTGTCTTTTATGGCAAAATACTGATGCAATTGTTGTGTGTCGCTCTTTCGAATCGATGGTTGGATTATGGAGGGTTAGCCATGGCATACCCAAGATTGATCTAAATTGCTGAACGTGTATGACATCAAATGTAATCATTTCTTGATGCTTTTGGTGTCCGGCCTTACAGTGCAAAATGACTGCCTTGGTTTGCCTATTAAATGGCTCAGATGTCAACATAGTCCTATGAACAACACACACAGCTTCTGGCCTCAATTTCTTTTGGGTCTCTAATCCCAAATACATTAAAAGTATCAATGGAATTCCAGGTTGCTGTGGAATCTTTCATGGCTTCTACCTCTCTACATGTTTGATTAGGGAAATAGATTGTGGCCTTCACAATGAGATGGGGTATTGCGCGTTACAAATTATCAGCTATAATTTGGTCAGGAGATTTTAAGTCTACTCCTGAGGTCAACTTCTGTTTCAAATTTGGGTTATTTAGTTTTCTGACTTACCTCTGGGCATTTTTGGTTTTGCAGCACAATTCTTGATGAAATGAGGCTCCGCAGTAAAAGCATAAACAAATGTTCCGCCTTGACTCCTTCTCTTCTTTGAAAAATGGTTCTTGAAACCTCCTATTTCCATGGCTCACTGCCTTCGATGATAACTGTATTTCTCTACCAGGCTTTGGCTATGGGTCTATAGTTATTTTTTTGGTTCCCCTGTCGTCTGAGACAAACCATGGTGTTAGCATAAAGTTCAATTTTCGAGATGTAAACATGAAATTGGTTGCAATTAAATTTAAGCTTGTACATACTTCATGTCATCACGTAGGTCCAGGTGATACAAAGCTCCTTGGTTTTTCTCAGGCCAATTAGTTAATGGCCACCAGGCGATTGAATTGGGTGAGATACGAAATCAAGTCTTTTTGACCTTGTCCTAATTCTAGTAATTCATGATCTGCAGACATGGTGACGGTTCAGCGATCTAACACCTTTTTCAAATTCAACCTTGAATCTTGTTTAATTATGAAGTATAGGATCATCAGTGTTCACCATAGGAAAAGTCTACAAAGCAGTGTCCACTTCTATGTGATATATAACAAACACCACTGTGGAGTGGGCATCGGTGAATGCCTGTGGTTGCACCAAAAAGTGTAGCTGTACCGGAGTAAAAAAAAATTGGACCTTGTTAAGGTCTCTGACAAATCATTCCGGAGCTGCCAGAAAAACTGTTGGAGGTAAGGGTACTAATACAGTTGGTGTTGAGGGTGCTTCGGCAATCACTGGTCTGAAGGTTCTTGTGCTCGTCCCAGGCATAGCAAAGGTGTAAGCTAGCCTGTATCTGATTTACTCAGGAAGTAAGGAGTGAGGACACTTCTCTCAGTCCTGGAGGCCATAACCTCCTGTTTTAGATCCATTATCATTTTACACAAATCGTTTATGATGGCCATTTTGAAACTTACTGTTCAACATGATTAAAAGATCACTGCCAGTAATTTTGTCAAGGCCTCTGGAAATTTGAATCCTCTGGAACAATACCTCCCAAATCCCACCTTGCAATAGCACCAACTCCGAATATTATCTCACTAGGTATCGGAGTGGCCAGATGAGGGGAAGGGAATATGGGAAGGGTGGGGCGGGGAGGAAGACCTGGAAGAAAGATTATCACAACTTTAGTTATCTTTGGTGGGTGGACATTGGATCTCACAGTTCTCTTTATGTAACACATATCACATCTAATTGTAATGAGTAAACATGTTTGATGCCTGTATTTCGAAAGTGTGGCGCTTAGATATCTCTTGGGGAAATCACATTGCTATGCTTATCTGTTCTCTTCTAGAGTTCTCAGTGCAGGCCTGGAATACCTTGCCAAGTTCTCACAGAATTCTCCTAAGAGTAGACAATTCTCAAATAGTGCTGTTATTAAACATTGCCCTTGTGAAATCTAAGTGATTCACAGCACATTCCTTCAGTGCAGGCAGCATTAAGTCGCTAATGATCATTACCTCAATCTAGAACTTGAGTCTCTCTTTAATTCTTGTTTGAGACTGAATGCACCTCTTCAGCCTTGTGGTCACAAGAATGCAAACAATTTTTATTATGCTTCATTTGTGTATGGCCCCTGTTAGCAGAGTTTAAAAGTAATGAATTTTCTTCTTACCTGATAGCGAGACTTCTACGACAATCAAAGAGCAAGGCCCCCAAAGTAGGGGAAACTTCTAACGCCTTGCCTCAGGGTCAGGATCTGTTCCCTGCAAATGGCGGATGCAGACAATTGCTCCTCGTGATGCTTAGTAACTGGCATTTACTTGAGGGCGTGGTCGCCTTTCATATCCAAGATGGCCACTGAGGTTTCAGGAGTCTAGCAAGATTCCCGAAATCTCCTGAGAGGTCAGGAGAAAAAGACTAGAGTGGCCCAGAGTAGCCACCACCATCTTGCAAGGGGCCAGGGACATTTCCCACACTCATATTGAGCATAAAGTAAGTTGTTGATGCTCAGTTTACCTATGTCTCTTAATGAGTAGCTGCGACAAGTTGTGTTCTGGGCACGAGATGGAGATGGTCAATGACAGTTTGGTAACAAACAGTGATCCTCATCCCTACCTCAGGAGAGACAGGAAAACAAAAAGGAAGAATGATTGTTTGCATAAAGCTTATGGGCACCCAGAAGGGTTGACTGGGACAAGATCGAAGGATATATAGAGAGTTAGACTTCATCAACGGTGTCAGACCTTCATTCAATTTTGCCCCTTGAATGAATCTGAGCAGGCGAATAAGTGAGAGGCTGATGGAATAGATTGGGCGAGAGAGAATTTGTCGAATAGTTCATACTTTTTGCCTTGAGGGTAAGGATTTTTCAGTTCTGGATAAATGTAATTGTGGAGAGCTCATTATGTGTTTTAGCATATTACACTGTTTACACACCTAACTTCAAAGACGTATATAAAAGCCATTGATGAGTTTAAATACCTAAATCCACTTTTACAGAATCAGGATTAATGGAATTTTACCATAATAAATGACATTTGGGTTAGGGATGAGTTTGTAGCCATTCCAAGCTAGTGTCAGTTTCAAAGATAAAAATAACACTTGCGTTTTTTGTAGGAATTCACATATTCACATACCTTTTGCATTCATTTTCTTCGCTTTGAAGTGCACACAAACTTACCTCTGTCAACGACAGGAGCAAGTTCCTTTCAATAGTGGAAATTGAAGGGAGATCAGCTTTCTCCACGGTGTAACATATTACCCTTGTGGAAAATGAAAAATAGTTGAAAGTTAAAACGCATATTAGCTTCAGATTTACACATGCAAACTTTTCATGGAAATTCTGCATAAGTTAATTTTAGGATTAGTCAGATGTGATCAAATATATGCGACATTAAGCCTTAGCTTTGTCAAGCTTTCAGACGTGTACTCGTGCTCTAAGGTTTTCACAAGATTAATTGATTTATGTTCTAAATATTGTGCAAATACAGGAAATCTGCATGTAATTGGTTCAATCCGAGGCTCGAATGAAACCACGCCCTGAGTGCCAATGATTCGATTCTGTGCCTGGAAGCCGCAGAGACAGAGTTTCAATATGGAATGCTTTAAGCCTTTCGGAGGTGGCGCTTTGATTTTTAATTTTACGCTCCTGGCAAGCAATCAGGGGCTTTAATAGTATCTGGGGCCAGAGGGAAAATGTTTCGAAACAGCGAGGATCTTATCATAATGTGCAATTAATGAATAATTATTAAAAACTAAAAATAGCTGAAAGAGTAGGCAAAAACTGCCAGAGCAATTCTCTGGTTTGAGCCCAATAATGAAATCTCCAGAGAAGGCAAATATGATGTGTGCTTCTGTGCAATTAAATCAACTGTTTTTCTCCAGCAAATGATGAGAGATTGGACACAGCCCTATCTATTTCTTAAAACAAAAATAACAAGCAATTTACATGACAAAGTGAAACATCCATTGTTATGTCGAACTTAGGGCCAGATGTATCAAGGCTTTTGCGACTCGCAAAGGCTGAAAATCGCAGAATTTCGGCCTTTTCGACTCGCAAACGGCCGTTTTGCGATATTTCACATGTATGAAATAATCGCAATTTATTTAATCGCAATTATTTGCGATTCCTTCTTTTGCATAGCATTTAAGGAATCGCAAATTTTGCGATTCCTTAAATGATATGTATGACACATTTTTGGTGTGCGAATTTGTGTTAAAAAATCGCATTTTACCATCAACTTGTAGTTGGTGGTAAATTGCGATTTTTTTCAAAAATGCCCTAATTGGCATTTGTAAGGGTGGCATGTGACACTCATACATGCCCATAGGGCATGTATGTGTGCCACATGCACACACATGTAGATTTGAGGGGTGCAGCAGGGTGTCTTTGAGACACCCCTGCACCCTTGAAATAATTCTCAAATTGCGATTAGCAAATTGCGAATTCGCAATTTGAGAATTACTGCACAATCATTCCTATGGGCCTCCTGGCCCATAGAAATGAATGGGAAAATTATTCCTTAATTGCGATTAGCAATTTGCTAATCGCAATTAAGGAATTTTAAGGAATCGCTAAAAAATAGCGAAATTCTACATACATACCATTTTGCACTTCTCAAATAGCGATTCCTTAACAATCGCTATTAGAGAAGTGCAAAATGGTTTCTTGATACATCTGCCCCTTAGTTACAAGAGTTGTTTTAATACATTCGTCCTATTCTTACCCATAATTACATTTTTTCTAATCCAGCAATCTCTTGTGTTAAAGGTGTGACCTAGATTCTCTTTGGATTTATTGCTTCAGTGTGCATGGAAATCTGCTTACTTTTCATTATTCACAGTTCATTAAAATGTTTTGTTTGAATTCAGGAATATATATTTATTATTAGGTGCGATGTTAACCACGGTTAAGAAGTGCATGTATTGGATGGCCTACATGCACTGTAATAGTTACGCATGAGCTTTCCAAGAGCTGTCAAGATTGGAGAAATAAACACTTTCCATGCATTTAAATGATTAAAAATAAGACACTCCTGCCACTTTTTATACATACCTGCCAACTCACAGGGTGTCACCTTGTGACACACCATATCAGCTTCCATCACCCGGACACCCCGTGAGAAGGCGATTTCACAAAGGGGCAGGGAAAACAATCTGAAAACCACTATAAATAGTAGTTTTCCAGCTCTTTTTCCGAAGTTTTGAACTTTTGACATACAATAAAGGGTGTGAAAACACCCCAGGGCACCAGCATCAGCCTCAGCAAACTTTTTGTTTTTGGGTAGAAGGGTCTTGGGGCAGGGTGGGGTTCAAAAGTACCTCTTAGGTACTTCTGGGCATGAGGACCTGTCCCCTTCAAGGCCTCGTCCCCTCTTCACATGGTGAGGTTTTTGGTCAAGTTTGCAGGTCTGCTTTCAACACTGTAAGTATCTCTGTAGCCCTGATAATAATGAAATCTGCGTTTATGCATGGTGTATCATGCACGTCAATTCACCAAAATACCAGGGGAAGCAGAAATTACAGTGTTTTGACCCCGCCCCCATTAGATGACATCACAGTGATGACTCCTCCCACCATAAGCCCTTTCACAGTCACCATTTATTGCTTCTAACAGTCCGGGGGAAGGGGACTGAGTAGAACCTACAATAAGTTAACAAACCACTCGGATCCCTGCTTGCCTCCGTTGAGGGGTAGTGAAAACAATGCCATCTGGGTTCCATCTGATTGACATCCTTGTTTTGTTTATCCCCAAAGGTGAGTTGACCTGAAAGGATTCGAACCTTGTTAGGTTGGCACAATCTATGCCTGTTGGACTTCAATGAATACACTTATCTTAGAGTTGATCGTCCGAGGCACCCCTGTTTGTATACACTGCTGAAGGTACACAAAAACCTTCCTTTTCCACTGGGCAGACCTATATTGTTGGGCATAGGTGGTCCCACAGAAAGAATTTCAGAGTATGTGGATGGATTTCTCCAACCGTTGGCAGCTAACCTGCCATCTTACATTAAAGATTCCAAGCACATACTCATCACGTTGGCAGGCATTTCCTGGGATGAAACCATGACACTGGTTACGCTGGATGTGACTGCTCTATATACGAGCATCCAACATGATCTGGGCTTGAGAGCATTAGAACGCACATTTAATTCCCGGCCGGCTAGTCTCTGGGAACATACAGCTATGTCATTGGAAATGACACAGATGATCCTTGATAACAACGTTTTCCTTTTTAAGGGGTTATAGTACAAACAAACCTGTGGTGTAGCCATGGGCTCTAAATTTTCCCCATTCTACGCCAATTTTTTCATGGAGTGGATGGAGGAAAATTGGATATGGGGCACCAAAGGCAGTGAATGGAGTGATTCTGTTCTGTATTGGGGCAGGCACATTGACGATTGCATTCTTATTTGGACTGTCACCACAGAGAAATTGACGGATTTTGTGACACACCTGAATAGCAACTATGCGAATATCAGGTTCACTTACCATTACAGTATGGGTTCCATAACTTTCTTAAATATAGAACTCTTCGTATCTAAAAACAGAATAGAAAGCAGACTTTACAGGAAGGCTACGGCATGTAGCACTATATTACACGCTACCAGCGTGCAACCGAGACACTAAAATAATGCCATCCCCTATGGGGAGTTTGTGCACGCGAGGCAAAACTGCAGCACAGATGGTGATATTGAACTTTGCCGTCAGAGCATGGGGCACAGATTCAAACACAGGGGTCACAACCGGAGGACAATATACAATGCCATGAACAGGATTCACGGATAGATAGACAACAAACTCTCCAGAACAAAAGTAAGAAAGAGGGCACCAGCACGACCCGGCTTTTTATTGATTGTAATGCACACAACATGACACTCACTAGGAGTATAAAAAAACTGTCACCTTCTCGGTGCAGACAAAGCTTTGGAACTCTTTATTTCTTCTAGACCAGAAGTGACATTCCGCAAAGGTAGGAGACTGAGAAATCCGTTGAGTCCCAGCTACCCGAGGGTGGGCACCAGGGAACACTGGCTCTCATCTCATACACTGGGCTTCTTCAAAGGAGGACGGTGTCCTATTTGTAGATGGAAATTATAAGTATTGAATTGGTTGGCCCGTGCACAAACTGTTTAAATTATTTTCAGGCAGAAAAGTTTCAACTTTGTAGGTGCTCTTTAGGTGTCGCCCATCACCCTAGGGCGAGTAGTTAACAATCCAAAACAGTGTGATCAATGGAACATTGATGATATCCCTTAAGGCACTCAATCTGGTGTATTACTCCTGAGTTATTCACAAGAAAGTAAATGCATTTCAAAAGTTTTATTTTCAATTCAGTAAATGGTATTCATTTCATATCCATTGTCAATAAAGTTTTTCATTTCCAAAAAATCCAACTACACAGGTATATATTATTGCATCCAGCTCCAATGCATTTCGGGCAAACGCCCTTCATCGGGGAGCATCTAAAGTAAAGACGACATAGATTTTAACCATCATGGAGAAAGTATGAGAAATGTAGAAAACGTAAAGAATTCCTTAACCCGATAGAGGCACCAGAGTGATTATTAGCGTAATATGGAAAACTCAATGTGACTGAATGGGTAAATGAGCGGAGAATAAACCGAAGGTGTATCACGGTTCAAAAGGTTATATATAACGTGATGAAACGAAGTAGCGTGCAAATGAAGTCAAAAAGGTAAAAGAAGTAAAAGAAAAAGCGCAAAACAGGTTCGAGACAAATTCAAAGCCGTTCACATTTAACGCGTGATCTGGACAGCAGTGACAGCACGCGAAGTCGCGGTGCTCAAAGATTACGGTTACTTACGGTGTGAAGTGTTGGTCAGAGGTTTAATTAAGTTCCGTAACTTGCAAGGGTTTAACCGGAAGCTTAACCTGGGCTTCATAAACAGAAGCCGGGAAGTGTGTGAGTCATGTGATCAAGGGGTATGGAAAAAGAAAGAGGACTGGTGTAAACGTAAGGAAAAGATATACATGTAAAACTAATATATATATAAAACAATATGTTTGAACAAAAAATGTTAGGTTAAGGAGACAATGTAAATAAGATCCACAATGTACCAGTGTAAATAATTAATCACAAAAAGGAGTCAGTTCAGAATCATAAAGCTCAAAAAATTGCAGTACAGTTACAAATAGCATGAAAACTCAATCTGTTCATTTAAACCATTTGGCTTAATTGAATTAAGTTTATAAATCCAGTGATTCTCTCGTTGTAATAACATCCTGTTATTGTCTCTTCCCTCTGTTTTTTTGGATCATTTCCAATGCATGAACTTAAGTTGAGCTATTTTATGGTTCATTTCCACAAAGTGTGACGCTACTGATGATTTTAGATTCTTGGTTAGAATATTAGATTTGTATTCATTAAGACGGATCTTCAGCTTGCGTTCCGTCTTTCCAATATAAACCTTCCCATATGGGCATTTGAGGAGATAAATGAGATTGTTGGTTTCACACGTAGCCGTGACGTTCAGGTTTATGTTGTAGCCTTTCATTGGATGAGTTAGTTTATTGCCTGTCTCCAACTCTAACATTGGCCAATGTTTTAGTATGATGTTTTTAAACGTCGAACTAACGTTGGAATATTTTGATTCTATGACCATCCGGTCACTCTCATTTTTCTTTTTTGGTTGTTGTAACAAATTGTATTGATCTAGTTCATCCACCTTATTTTTTGCCTGTTTGAGTAAATCTTCTGGTCTCTCTGTTTGAAACGATCAATCATTTCATCCATTCTTATTTTTGCCAAGTTGGGATCAGAAGTACAACAACCAAAAAAGATTTCAAAGACATGTTTAAAGCTAGACCTTTATTTGCCTACACCAGAGGAAAAAACTTGGGCGAAATCTTAAAACAACCTTTGGAACTTCCTTCTATTTCAAAAGGGACCAGACCTTTCAACAATTGCAATAACTGTCATAATATAATCCCAGGCAATAAACTAACTCATCCAATGAAAGGCTACAACATAAACCTGAACGTCACGGCTACGTGTGATACCAACAATCTCATTTATCTCCTCAAATGCCCGTGTGGGAAGGTTTATATTGGAAAGATGGAACGCAAGCTAAAGATCCGTCTTAATGAACACATATCTAATATTCGAACCAAGAATCTAAAATCATCAGTAGCGTCACACTTTGTGGAAATGAACCATAACATAGCTTAACTTAAGTTCATGGCATTGGAAATTATCAAAAAAACAGAGGGAAGAGACAATAACAGGATGTTATTACAACGAGAGAATCACTGGATTTATAAACTTAATTCAATTAAGCCAAATGGTTTAAATGAACGGATTGAGTTTTCATGCTATTTGTAACTGTACTGCAATTTTGACTGACAGCTCAATTGTTTGAGCTTTATGATTCTGAACTGACTCCTTTTTGTGATTAATTATTTACACTGGTACATTGTGGATCTTATTTACATTGTCTCCTTAACCTAACATTTTTTGTTCAAACATATTGGTTTATATATATTAGTTTTACATGTATATCTTTTCCTTACTTCTTTTCCTTACGTTTACACCAGTCCTCTTTCTTTTTCCATACCCCTTGATCACATGACTCACACACTTCCCGGCTTCTGTTTATGAAGCCCAGGTTAAGCTTCAGGTTAAACCCTTGCAAGTTACGGAACTTAATTAAACCTCTGACCAACACTTCACACGTAAGTAACCGTAATCTTTGAGCACCGCAACTTTGCGTGCTGTCACTGCTGTCCAGATCACGCGTTAAATGTGAACGGCTTTGAATTTGTCTCGAACCTGTTTTGGGCTTTTTCTTTTACTTCTTTTACCTTTTTGACTTCATTTGCACGCTACTTCGTTTCATCACGTTATATATAACCTTTTGAACCGTGATACACCTTCGGTTTATTCACCGCTCATTTACCCATTCAGTGACATTGAGTTTACCATATTAAGCTAATAATCACTCTGGTGCCTCTATCGGGTTAAGGAATTCTTTACGTTTTCTAAATTTCTCATACTTTCTCCATGATAGTTAAAATCTATGTCGTCTTTACTTTAGATTCTCCCCGATGAAGGGCGGTTGCCCGAAATGCATTGGAGCTGGATGCAAAAATATATATACCTGTGAAGTTGGATTTTTTGGAAATGAAAAACTTTATTGACAATGGATATGAAATGAATACCATTTACTGAATTGAAAATAAAACTTTTGAAAAGCATTTACTTTCTTGTGAATAACTCAGGAGGAATACACCAGATTGAGTGCCTTAAGGGATGTCATCAATGTTCCATTGATCACACTGTTTTGGACTATTTGTAGATGGGCCACAGACAAAAAGAGGGAATTTACTGGCCTGAACGGACAAATCTACATGATTAAGACTAGTATCAACTGCCAGACCAACCACGTGGTCTATGCAATCAAATGCAAATATCAACGTAGATACATGGGGAGCACTATCAGAGCCCTGAAAGACTGCATTGGGGAACACATAAGGGCGGTCAAACAGGCTGATACCAGATACCCCATAGATATGCATATAGATGAATGTCCAGCTCAGGATAGCCACAGAACTTTCACCTTTTATGGGTTCAACACCATACCGAGGGACATTAGGGGTGGGGATAGAGAACTGACACTGAGGAGGATAGAGGCAACCTGGATCATGCATCTCAAAAGTGTGGAAGCTGGCTTAAATATTGATCACAACTGGCACTCCTTTTTGGGGGACTGCTCAACAAAGGATATGAATACCATACACTAGGAGCAGTCCTGCTCGACCACATTTCTGTAGTCTGTTGTGCTGATGAGCTAAGGCACCCGTTATAATCACCTAGATTACCAGTTTAGTATCTACCTCTGAATGTTCATACATGTACACCCCATCCTGCTTACATACCTGCACACCTCTTCCTGCTCAACATGAGTGCATGTACCATTCCCTTACTATGGAAAGTGTGGATATACTTGTCCATTACAATGTGCTTCCACAGGGCTGTGTCTGTAGGTCATGTGAACTTGTGAACTATGAGTCATGACATGAATTGTATGTTTTTTGTATAATTGGTTTCTCTCTTTCGCTCTTATTTGAAGTCTTTGAGCACTAAATATTTGATTCTTCTACCTTCCCTTAATGTTGCCACGTGACTTGAGGTATAATAATTCTCATGCTTTTCCCCCATGTGGCCCAAATTGGTGTCTTGCGCTTTACTTAGTGGTAAGGATAACGGTCAGCGTTCTTTTTCATTTCCACAATAAACAAAGATGGCCCCTGCATATTCACATCGGTTTAGCCAATGGCTAACACTCAATGATTGATTCCTCTTTCCTCTTAAATCACTTGGATAGGCGGATGTTCTGTTACTTATTAATACAGAATAGGTAACTTATCAATTTACAGTCTTTCCTTTTGGGCATACGACTAGACATAGTTGTTTCATATGCCAGCGACATATTGAGAATTATGTAGTAAGGAAGATACAACGGGTACTATTTCAATATTACTTTACGAGTTGAATACATTGTATGCTCTAGGATGGCCAACACCTTTTCACCAACGATTCCTGTGCTACACACAGTGCCGAACTGGCCTATAGTCCTTTCACTATGTCCACAGTTTTGGTTACTAAGTGCAAAATCTCCAGTGGTTCCTGAACAATTCCCGCGTACTCGCCGGTAAGTGAATTCCACATTTACATGGTAAGCTAAAGATAGGAGCTGTTCCAGACTGGGATTACACATGAGAGGCGTGTTGAGATCGGACTTTCCCTACGGGAATGCCGTCAGAGATCACTGTTTCTGTTTGGCTAGCTTTCTCTTTATCTTATTTTTAAGTATACTTCTTTGGTCCTGATTTTGTTTTGTTTCAGCATTGGGCAACAGTCAACAATTATTTGGCAGATGCCCCAGTTGGATTGGATATACTTATAAATAGGAGTTGCAGTCTTGACTCGGTTTGACTATTTTACGTGAATTGGCCACATTTTACTGCATGTCCACGAATAAGGTATGCGGGATTTCAGACGGAACTGTTAGACATGGTTGTGAAAACACTTACAACTTTGTTCATTTTATTCTCTTACCAGGAACCAGTGCATTACTAATACCTGAAGGGTGCACAGAAACTTGTACCAGCACCTATTACTAGCACTAGAAATGCCATGAGAGTCCCTCAACCTGGACGCTTCTTATTTTGAACCCATTTCGGGATAGAATTACAACCAAAACTAAGGTTGGTTTCTCTGTAGTCCTAATACCAGTTCATGCTGGGCACCGCTGGGTACTCAATGGCAGTACTAAGTCTATTCTGTACATATTTTGTCTTGTCTCCTGTAGGATCTGCGCTAGGAGCATTCTAGATATTTCCTTTCTTGGTAGTCTCAACCTTATTGATAGTAGGCAACATTAAGGGATGTCAACTTTTGTCCTACCAGCACCAGACGCACCGTGCACTTTGACTCTACTTAGTGTGTGTACACATCACTTGAGAACTCCCAATGCACCAGTTGGTCATAGACCGCTTTGTTAAATTAGGATTAATAGAAGAAGTGCGCGGTGTCTGCTGCTCTGAACCCTGCATGAGTTTTCTTCACTTGGCTTGGGCATGCCCTGGTATAGATCGGTACTGGGAGTCAGTCTTCGATGCTATTGACGAGATCGCAGGCCTGCAATTGTAGCACACCACCGTTGCTGTGCTCCTGGGCTACGTTAAAGACGCTCCCTGGAATTGCGAAAGCTGACCTCCCTTCTGCTATTACTAGGCAAGTAGCAGGTGGTGATGTGGTGGAGTTGACCCGACTCCCACAGTTGATGCTAGCCTTCCTTTACATTAAAACAAAAGTTAGAAATTCACGAAAAAACAAAGGCTACTGTAACGTAATCACTTTGTGAAAATGTCAGTTAAAATGCAAAATATTACACTAAAAAAATTTCCCAATAATGGATTACTGTGCTAAATAGAACTTGTGTCCCCACCGTGCCTAGTGTTGTCATCAATGATGTCATAAGCAGAGCATGGTGAGGGCATCATTTCAATTTGGCTCAATAAACTAGAACTGGTGAATTTCAGTGTTTGCTTAGTTTAACATCTTACCTGTTAACTGACATTTTCAACTAACTATAACATCACTTAAAACTTAGTTTTTTTGTTTTTTTCCCGTTGTAATGATAGTTAGGACCATGTTTTCACAGTGATCGGATTGTTTGGTTTTCTAAAATCTTCACAAAACTGTACAAAATAAAGAATCATCCACCTCTGTTTCTTCCTCGAAAGTTTCAGGGTGATCTGTCAGTTGGGGAATGAGAAAAGGGGTTTCCAAAACACAATTTCACGATGCAATTTCCCATAGGAATATTGAACAGCCCCACAGCCAAAAGTTACACCAAATTTTGCAGAAATCCACAATCTTTATTCTGAAAAGTGTCCTGTTTTTAGTTTGGTGTAAATCTGCATAGTAGTTTTTAAAAATCATGGTTCAAAATGTATGCATATGCAATGACACGGTAGTAACATGGCTCAGAGAGATAAAAACAATCTCATTGGCTGTCTCACATCAGCAGAGATGTTTGGTAGCTATTTTAGGACTCGAAGACTCAGTATTGAGTCATAAAAAATATGTTTTTTTAAACATTTCCCTTCGCCTGCATGATAATTTTTTTTTTTATTATCAAGTGAAGGTGGAGAGTGCTGCACCTGCCCAAGTCATTTATTGGCACCAGGGACCCCATCCTCTGGAATCATTTACTATATTTGTGTAGGAATGAGGGAATATGGCCCCAATTTCCAAGCAATGTAATGGTCCCAGGGGCTATATTTCCCAGGGCCTGGTATCTTAATAAAGTGTGGGACCTGGGCACCCAATAAAAAAATAAAATAAAAGATGGGTGCTTTATGGGCATCTAGCAGGGCCATTGGGGCCATGGTCCTTCCCTCACAGCCTGCAATGGTTTAAAGTGGTTGAGTGCTTAAATATAGCACTTGGGCACCCATAAAACAAAATAGTACCGGCTCCAGCTCATAGGTGGGGGGCAGGAGCACAGCAAAACAGTTTTTAAACATTGTGGGGGGCTGCTGTGAGTGCATCAGCCCCAAAGGAACATTAAACAAAGGTTGCAGTAAGTCTCCCATTTTTTTTCAAGCAATCTGAAGCTGTATGCTCTTCAGCAGCGACACCTTGTGGTTATTTCTAAGGCTGTATTTTGTGACCTGAGGTACATAAAAAAGATATTAACCATATTAAAGGTTGTTTTGAATAAAAATGCTTTATTTTCAAATATTTTTTTGACAGTAATTATTATTAATCCCTGCCATGCATATGGAAATATATTGGATTAGTCATTAACTTATTTTGTTGCGCTCCCGCCATACACATTGTTCTCATAAGTGAATTAATTTCAGATGTTGCAGTGATGTTATCAATGATGTCATAGAACATGTCATTAGTGATGTAATATGGGATGTAATTAGCAGTGCATGGCGAGGGTGGGAGTTACACTCACGTTAGGGCATGACCTATAGTACATTGAGATAACTATAACTTTTGAATTACAGGGCTGTGTTAATTTAAAGTGGTTTGTTTTAACAGACATTTTCACATCCCTTTAACCTTTGTTTTTTTTAGTGAATTTCTGAGGTTTTTTCTCATTTAAAGTAAGATATAATTACAAGCCCCAACTATAATGTCACTTTTACCTTTAGATTTCTCATTGAATTTCCAGTATTTAAAAAATGTAAAGTCAGAAGTCCATGACAGTGCTCAGCGCAAATGTATGTCATAAATTCACACATTGCAATATTTAATAATAGTCTCAAAGAATGTTACATTTTTAATAAAGGATTTTAATTAATACAAACATTTAACATGTGTTTGTGTTAAAAAAAAACATTTTTGAAGTCACAAGGTGCTGCCACAGAACCACCTTGGGGAACCAACACCACCAATTTTGTTGGGGACCAAGGGGGAGCTCCAAGGCCTGTGTGGCTCATGCTGGCTACTCATAGCACCCATACCATGTGACAGTGGGAGACGGTACTGTTTTTTCAAGTGGGTGCACAAGTGCCCACCTGGGGCACCTAAATACAGGCTAACAGTTGGGGCCCTGGGGGGACCTCTACCGCCTTCCCAGCCAGCATCCATTGTGGTGTTGGTGGGAGCCAGCTCAGTACCTTTACTCCCTCTTGGGCGAGAGCACATTTTTTGTTGCTCCCTCCCGGGAGATAGCAAGGTTGTGTTTTTGCTGTCTAGGACCATGTGGGCATGGAAGGGGCAGGAAACCGAAGTGTCCAAGTGAATCGGGTCCCTGGGACACTGCTTGAATGGGGCACTGGGAGTTGGGGTCCCTGTGGTAGATCAAGGCTTGAGGGGGGGTTTGCCGTCCCTCCAATGAAATTGTAAATGGGCCCTTGGCGTTAGGGTCCCTGGGGCCTCATAGAGGCTCAGGGACGGGGCCAGTATCCCCTCTCAACTACCTATATGAAAGGCCCCAGGGATGGGGTCCCTGCGGCCTCTTAGAGGCTGGGGGAGGAGTATCTCACACACACACATACACCCACACACACACAGAGCTATAGATATATATACATATATATATCTATAGCTGTGTGTGTGTATATATATATACATATATGTATATATATATATATATTACCTACGGACGGTCGCCCGTAGGTAGTTATATTTAGGACCTATTTTCCATAGGAAATCTGCAACATTCTATTGGATTAACTTTGGCGCCGGTTGATGAATCTTCGTGAAATTTTCAAAAGTGGTGGGGCGCTCCGGTCCGCTCCTATCCTGAAAGTCTTGGGGTGATTGGTGAAGCGGGGGCTGAGAAAAAAGGGGGGTCCCAAAACGTGTTTTCCCAATGCAATTTTCCATAGGTACCGTTCATCACAGCTACAGTCCGAATGGCTGAACGGAATTACACCAAATTTGGCAAAGTTGCAGTCCTTTGTTTAGACTCATGCTTTTTGCTTATATGGTGTAAATCTGTTCAGCAGTTCCTGAGAAAATTACAATTAAAAGTACATATATATCTATGGCCTCGGTGGATGCACGGATTATAAGCGCACCATCCCGATCACGCGCTGAATGCTGATTGGTCGTCAAGTGGTTATCAACATTCGAAACAAGGAAGTGTTGGCAGCCATTTTGTGCCTCGTTAGAAGCGAGGATCTAGAAATTAGTGGAACATGTGTTTAAAACGTATCAAGGGGGCAGGTAAGAAATATTTTGACCCTCTAGACCAGCTTAGGGGGTCTCAAAATTTTTTTTTTATTTTTTTAAAAAAAACAGAGAAATGTGCGCTGGGTGCATGGATCCGCGGTAAAAAAAAATTTAAACGAAGCGTGGGCTCCTGTGCTTGTTTAAAAATTAGCTACCTGGGAAGGAGAAATCCCGGGTTCTAAAATATTGCATTTGAAGCGGGGGCTGAGAAAAAGTGGTGTCCCAAAACGAGTTTTCCCCATGCAATTTTTCATAGGAATAGTTCATCACAGCTACAGCCCGAACGGTTGAACGGAATTATACTAAATTTGGCAAAGTGGTAGTCCTCGGTTCAGACTCTTGCCTTTTGCTTAAATAGTGTAAATATGTTCAGTAGTTTCTGAGAAAATTCCAAGTAAAAGTACATATATATCTATGGCCTCGGTGGTTGCGCGTATCTTGCGCGCACATTAAGCGCACCGTCCGGATCATGCGCTGAATGCAAATTGGCTGTCAAGTGGTTGTCAACATTCGAAACCAGGAAGTGTTGGCAGCCATTTTGTGCCTCGGTCGAAGCGAGGGTCTAGAAATTAGTGGAACAAGTGTTCAAAATGTATAAAGGGGTCAGGTAAGAAATATTTTGACTCTCTAGACCTGCTCAGGGGGTCCCACAGGGATCCCTAGGACCCTAAAACAAATGTTGTTTTAAAAAAAAAAACTGAGAAATGTGCGCTGGGTGCATGTAGCAGCTGTAAAAAAAATAAAAATGAAGCAAGGGCTCCTGTGCTTGATTAAAAATTAGCTACCTGGGATGGTCAAATCTCGGGGTCTAAATATTACATTTGATGGAGTCCAGTGGGGCCCTGTAGCCCAGCGACTGCCATTCCTCGGTGCTACAAAATAACTGGGTGAGGGAGCTCAAAGATCCGTCTAAGCCCCGGGGATTACCACCCTCCGGGGCTTTTTATATTTTGGGTGGGGGGCCGCGTGGTCTCCATTCTGGAGCCATCGAAAGCCTTGGGGAACACCATCCCCCCAGGAGCGGCTGTGTCTTGGGGTGTCTAACCCCGGGACACTTCTGTTTGCTATGGCAGGACGGGAGTGGAGGTTCCCGCTGTGTCATAGCAAGCTTGAGGGCATATTAAGAAGTGCCATTTCGGTGCAATTTAAAAAAAAAAAAGCCAAAAATGCGGTGGAAATTATATACCTCTATTTACTAGGTGAAGCTAAGATGCATTAATGAATGTTAGCAGCCGGTTTGCTAACGGCTAGCCTCGTATCTCCAATAAGTTGCAATACAGGTGTTCTCAGTGGCAAGGTAAGTGTTTCTATGAGAATATTAAAAGGAAGCGGGAGATATGACAATAGCGTTGTATTTACAGGGTGGCCCTGGATTTGAGGACCGATAGGAAAACTGACGGTGATTGCGGTTTATGTCGGATCCTAACATCTGTTCTGAAGTAGACTTAAACGTGTTTAATATGCGAGGTGGATTGATTGATATGTTAAGTGCACAGTCTTATATAACAGGGTTTTCACTTACAAACATGAATTTTTGCTGTATTTCAAACGATATTGGGGGCATAATTAAAAGGAGAGCATTAAAATTATTGTCGCTTTAGCATTAGGAAAGTGTCTTTAAATTTGTTGTGGTTTCCTGGAAGAGTAAGCGGAGTGGGCTGGAATGACATATGTATGCTAGTGCTGCGCGAGGCTGTGAACCATTATTCCGGAGCTATGGGCGTGGTTCCATCGTGAGGTATTTGAGAAATCAACTGATTCGGATGTCTGTGTTGTAGTGCTGACGTCACTAGGGTCTTAAACGCAAATGTGTCATTATATCTGTAAAGTACCACAGCATGGTCAACATGGAAGGTATGGGGTATCTCTGACCCTATATTCATCCATAGTTGCGCACATAAAAGATGGTGGACATGACGTATTTCTGCGAATATGATTGTTTGTTGTACATTCAGTAGAGTGCTGTAGCTGTAGTAATACAGGGCTATGAAAGCTTTAGGATGCAGTTTTTGGCACATGAAGAGCAGTTAATATATATACGTATGTGGTCATTCAGGTACACTGTGGAACTTGGTGCTGGAAATCAGTGTTCGAGCCTCTGAGTCACGTTCACATCCTGTTATTGAAGAGAAATGACGTAATCTACGCCTGCCTGAAAATGTACTGTAAATATGGTGCTCATGTAAATTGCTGATATAATTGTGGGTCGACTTTGCGCTATATAAATATGCACACACTCCCTTTTTTCTCTGCAAACACTATTTTCTATTCAAATGTTTTTTAAACTGCTACCCAGAATTCTTAATAATATAGGAGGGCATGATTTACTTTCAGATCAAGTAGAATAGAAGTGCTGCTACAAACACTCCCTCACTACTTCATCTTTCTTTTTTGTTTTTTGTACGTTTCTTTTCAATTACTCTTTATGAAAACATTGTGACTGCCCCGTTGGGCTGACTGTTAGATCTGGGCCAGTTGCCCGTTTGTAATGAATGTGGGCCTTCAGGGCCTGGCCACACCACAGGATCAGTTGCTATCATATTCTGCAACATGGAACGCGGCCGGCCCCTTTGGGTTTGTAGGCGTACCGCTGTGTAAAGTCTATCCTCTTATTCGTCTCCTAGCGATTTGACGCAATGTCTAACACGCGGCCAGCCCTTGTCAGGGTTGTAGGCTTATCGCTGTGTACCTATTGTCCCTGTGGCGTGTGCCTTTCCCCTTTTTATTTTTTTATTAATGGAAAATAAAAAAGATTTGAAACAGAAAGGATTATTTTATTATGTGTTAATTGACATTCATATTTTTTTCATGTTTACTGCTTGCAACGAAAACCTCTAGTTCTTCATGAGGGAAAATACGTCACAGTACTACACAATATACTTACTGATAAACCCAATTTCACTCTAGAAGAAAAAGAGAATGACTTGATCATTTTTTTTTATTTGGAGATATTTCGAACCTTCTTTTTTCTGCGTCTTTGTAGTATTTTCAATTCGCAACGATAATACTTGAACTGTTCTTACGTCATTTCGTTTCCAAAGTACAATTATACTATAGAAATCATAATAATATACTTGCATTAGAAAAATATATAAAGCATAAACATATACTATTAATTTACCTCTCTTTAAGTTCTTTCCTCCTTCCGTCGACATACATCCAACTCCTCTGGAGGGGACATAATGTTTTATATATTACAATATATACATTAACCCCTTCGATGCTGATGACGAGCTCAGCTCGTCATCACCCACGGGTGTCGTGTGCTGATGACGAGCTGAGCTCGTCATGGTACCACTAAAATGGCAATTTCCAGCACAGGAGGGGGAAAACACCTAGCAGCCAATGTGTTAACTTTATGTTCCCTCTGAGGAATTGGACGATAAACTGACGATGAATCAGACGATCGTAAACTTTATCTTGCTCATAGTGTGGTCATCCGTAATTGAATCACAGAAACGAAAGTAATCATCCTAGGGGTGTGGTTTATATACGTTTTGGTTATTGAAGTCACTATGGAACCAATTTAATGCTCCTCCCATTTTTTTGTCACGTTTTTCAGTTGACACTTGCTCAAATTTCCTCATACGTATTCGCTCTTTCTTTTTCTTTTAATTCTTTCTCTCTTTATTATACGAGTATTAAAATAAATCCCCAACTTAAAATGCGCCACAGGGTGTGTTTGCACAGTGGTGAAGGGAGGGATGGTGTAGGAAAGTGGCTCTATATATACTGGACCGAAGTAAAATCAGCCGAACTACGAATTCCGATTTACACAGCTGTTATCAGGAGAGACCTCAGTGCTGCATCTTTGAGCCCAGTACTGATCCTGAAAAGTAATTCTAACCGCATGTACCAGTAACTTGAATTTCCTTCCATAGGCTAACATGGACTGGTTTCACTTGGAAATTCTTCTAAGTGTGCAGTTTTGGAACTTGCAAATATTCCTCTAAAAGCAGCCGAACTACGAATTCAGATTTACTCACCTGTTATCAGGATAGAGACCTCAGTGCTGCATATTTGAGCCCAGTACTGATCCTGAAAAGTAATTCTAACCATACTTACTAGTAACTTGAATTTCCTTCCATAGGCTAACATTGACTGGTTTCACTTGGAAGTTCTTTTAAGTGTGGAGTTTTGGAACTTGCAAATATTCCTCTAAAATCAGCCGAACTACAAATTCCGATTTACTCAGCTGTTATCAGGAGAGACCTCAGTGCTGTATCTTTGATCCCAGTACTGATCCTGAAAAGTAATTTTAACCGTACTTACCAGTAACTTGAATTTCTTTCCATAGGCTAACATTGACTGGTTTCACTTGGAAATTCTTTTAAGTGTGGAGTTTTCGAACTTTAAAATATTCACCTAAAATCATTCGAACAACAAATTCCAATTTACTCACCTGTTATCAGGAGAGAACCCAGTGCTGCATCTTTTAGCCCAGCACTGACCCTGAAAAGTAATTCTAAGCGTACTTACCAGACTACAAATATTCCTTACAAATCGCCTGTGTGACTTAAACGTATTCTTTAACTGTTTACAGGAGATGCGCCAGTGCTAGATCCAGGATTCACCACTGAGTAAGAAAAAGTAATGATAACACTTCTTACTTGCTAAGTGAATTTCCTCCCATAGGATAACATTGGTGATTCTATGTGAAAATGTTTCTGTGTCAACTTTTAAAATACAATAATATTCCTTAGAAATCACTACTGTAACCAAAACGATTTTACTCTACTGTTTACAGGAGATGTCCCAGGACTGAATCTAGGATCCAGTCCTGTGGTTAGAAAAGTAATCCATAAGTAACTAATTGCATTTAACTATAAATTCCCTCTGAGCTCAATGTTGCATTGTGTTTGAAATTGTGTTGCCCATTGCAACAACTGTAACTACTGTACTTAAAAGTCTATTATCTATTTGCAAAGTATTTCAACTAAAGTAATTCATTCTGAGAAAGTATATTTTGTAATGTAATGTATTAATGTAATTATAATGTAATTTCAAAAATAAAATATCTAAAAATAAATAGTTTAAAAAAGTCTAGTAAATCAGTATAAAAAAATAATATAACAATTAATACATTTAAAAATTGTCATTTACAAAACCTTTAAAATTCACTGAAAAAAACATATGTTTCAGACATGTTATAGTTAGGAATTAGCATTTAAAAACCTTTGAAATTCACTGAAAAAACCATAGGTTTTAGGGGTGTTATAGTTAGCTGGACATTTCACTTGTACAAAACCATTGAAATTCATCCGTTATAGAGGCCTATTAGGATGGCGGACGGACCTGCGTCCGTCCGCCACCCCCGAGGTGGAGGGACCGTTCGCAGGGGCAGCGGTGGTCCCTCCGGTGGAATTAGGATGTGACCGCCACCCAGGCGGTCACATCCCGTACATTTAACATTGCGGCGGGTGCAGCCCCCAAAGCAAAGACCGTATGCCTTTCCGTGGCGGCATTGCTGCCACGGAAAGGCATGTCCCAAAGCACATCCTAATATGGCTGGCGGTGTCTGATAGACACCACCACCATATTAGAGCTTTTCCGCCACGGTCGGAAGGCGACCGCGGTGGAAAAGCGGCGGACGGTCTTCCTGTCCGCCGCTGACCCCCCAGCCATCCTAATGTGGCGGGGGGGTCTTTTCAGGTAGGATGGCGAACGGATTGCCTCCGTCGGCCCGGCGGTGGCTACCGCCAGCCCGGCGGAGGCAATCCATCCGCAATCATAATCGACCCCTTAGTTAGTTCTGCTAACTATAACTTGTGCGCCCGCAATCCACTGCTGATGATGTCACATATTACTTCATTCATGACATGGTCAGTGACATCACTGATGACATCACTGATGACATCTCAAATGACATCACTGATGACATCATCCAAGTGACAATCTGATACACCTCATCATACACTAGTATAACCTTTCATCACTCACTGTAAAATAAAGAGTACCATATTCGAATCCATTGACACAGCAATACAAGTATCTAAAAACCCACTCAGTTATTCCTAGAATTACACACACATCTAATCAATTACCTATAGATTTACTCATAGATGCTAACAAAGATCAATAGAACACTATCAAATATTCTTATACACCTATATCGACAGAACACACCAGCACACATCCTATTCACTTATGCAGTCATCCTACTCGCTTTTGCAAACAATGTATGATATTTACATTTACTCAGCTACACACTTATACAAATCACACTTCATTTATTCATATAGATAGTAACTCGTACTTAGTGTGTTATGAAATCACTATTACAAGTTTACAGTTATCTATACAGTCACACATGCAATCAATGAGTCTTATGTATACTTATTTATGTACAACTTTCACATACACTGACTTTTATTTTTCTTCTTTGTTAGGCATGTACCATTGAGAGATATATTTGCTCATCACCACACCTATAAAGATATTCACTCACCCAAACAACTGTTTCCACATGCAGTCTTAACCTCATATACATAGTGCATCAACTATTCACACATCTTTGGGTAGTCACACACACCCCAGCGAACCACACACATTCACTCTCCCATACAAATACTCAGTTAACTAATCAATAACTAATATAGACTTTCACATAGCTAGTAACCAACTGGTGCAGCAGTTTACACAACTGACAAAGTGATACAGATATTCACATAGTTTAGTCACTATCCAATATATTTAGTGAGATACTATAAATTAGTCAAGTAAACAGTCGATGACACTGCTACTAAATCCTCCATCCAGATATTTATTTTTATATATTCACTCATTCTTCAATGCACATTGCTATATATAATACATATTTAAATAACAAACCAAACCACTTTCACTAGATTATGTCATCATTGATGTCATCAGTGATGTCATTTGAGATGTCATCAGTGATGTCACTGACCATGTCATGAATGATGTAATATGTGACATCATCAGCAGTGGATTGCGGGCGCGCAAATTATACTTAGCAGAACTACCTATAACGGAGGAATTTCAATGGTTTTGTAGCAGTGAAATGTCCAGCTAACTATAACACCCCTAAAACCTATGTTTTTTTTGGCGAATATATATATATATATATATATATATGTGTGTTTATATATATACTACTGGAGGTCACCATTAGGACCTAGTTTCCATATGAAAAGTGGTTTGTACTTGCTTATAACTCTGGCACTGTTTGACATATCATAATATGAAGAATATTGGTCCCTATTTTCAAAGGAAGAATCACATTTAGACAATAATAATACTCTAAGTAGGTAGTATGTCTTTTGTCCAGCCAGACAAGAATTTATTTTCCATATATATAAGATTAAATTGTTTGAAACACTTGATGACAAGTGGTCACAGCCGTGACCCACGGAACAATGAGACAAAACAACGACCTTGTTTGGTGGAGATTCCCCTCTGAGGTAGCACCTACTAATTAACTAGTAGAAAGTACTCCAGTTGTGTAGGCATTTTGTGCAAAACTGTGAACTCTTTCTAGATAAAGGGGCAGGTGAGGTTCCATTTTGGCCCAGTCACTCACACAGCTACTGACACAGCCACACAGCCACTCTCACTTAAACTCACACACCTATTCAGCCACTCACACACCCGCTCACATATCCATACGGTCACTGATACATTTACTCAGACACCCAGAGAACCACTCTCACACCCACACAGACACTCTGACACCCACTCACACACCCATTCTGTCAATCTCATATCCACTCACAGACACACACAGTCACTCACACATCCACTCACTGACCTATACAGTCACTCATACAACCACTCTCAAAGGTTAGAAGTTACAGTTAGGAAATATTTATTTTTTTAAACTTGGGACATCACTAAAAAACCAAAGGTTACATGGATGATATAGTCAGAAAATAACATTACAAAAACATAGAAATTCACAGAAAAAAACAAAGGTTACAGGGACATTATAATTAGGAAATTGAATTTTAAAAAATGTAGAAATTCACTGAGAAAACCAAATGTAACAGAAACGTTATAGTTAGGCTCAGATTCCACTCATACAAAACCAGTGAAATTTAGATGTTTTCGTTTCCTGAGCTAATTATAACTTATAGACCGCAACGCACTGCATATGACCTCACATATCACATCACTAATGGCATGGTGAGTGACATCACTGATCACATCACTGATCACATCACTGATGATATCTCAAAGGACATCACTGAGGACAACATTCACAGAACCACTCACACCCCCACACAACCTCTTATTGCCCGCTTATATACGCATACAACCACCGACACACCCACTTATTCATCCGCAGAGCCACTCACATAACCACTCACTGCCAAATACAACCACTCACACAACTGGTCACTCACCATTACAGCTTCTCAGCAGAGCCACTCACACACCCACTTACATACCCATTTACACAACCATTCAAGCACTCACACGTCTATTTACTAACCCATATAGCCACTCTTACAGTTACTCTCCAAAGCAGCCACACCCACTTGGTTAACTAAACACCCACTCAAACAGCCACTCACTCACCCATACAGCCACTCACACACTCAGGCACTCACCCATACAGGCACTCGCACAGCCACTCACTTAACCAGAGAGCTACTCAAACACCCACTCAATTATCAATACACCTACTCGCACAGCCACTCACTTAACCCATACAGCTACTCCCATATCCACTTATTCACCCATACAGCTGCTCACACAACCACTCATACAACCACTCACACACCCGCTCACACACCAAAACAGTCACTCACGCACCCACTCACACATGGATTCATACAGTCACAGAACCACTCACATAATATATGTTAGAAATAGTATCATATTTCTTTTTCACATACACTCTGTGCAGAGCTCATTTGTATATATTAAATATTTTTCTTGTTTATTCTTAGATTGTACACACTGTTGGAAAATACTTCAGAATAGTCCTAGGTCTTTCTCTATTGAAATATGTTCCCTGCCCTAGGCACTCACAGTATGTTGCAGGGGGTCCCTCTTCTGTACATTATATCAGTGATGTTACTGACCATGTCATGAGCGATTAAATATGTGAGGTCCTCAGCAGTGCATTGCACCAGTGTAAGCTATAGTTAGCTCAGGTAACTATAACTGCTTAATTTCACTGGTTTTAGATGATATATATTTTTTTTTTCATTAAAAAACAAAGGTTACAGGGACGTAATAGTTAGGCTCAGATTTCATGCATACAAAACCCACGAAATTCAGCAGGGTTATGCACTGCAATGCACTGCTTATGACCTCACATATTATATCACTCATGACATGGTCAGTGACATCACTGATAACATCATTGATGGCATCTTAAATGACATCACTGATAACATCATCTACAAAACCACTCCCACTCACACCCCCATACATCCTCTCAAACACCCACTCACATACCCACACAACCACTCACTAATCTATAGAGTCACATTTGGTGGGTTCAAATGTGTGTGGAATAGTTTGGGCAGCAGTTCAGACTGTAGTTGTGTTCAAAATCCCTAAGGGAAATAGCATGGGTAACGCACAGGAATGCCAATTTTTCTCAGACCCCACTTCCCAGATAACCCTGAAACTTTTCATGCAGAACTAGACAAAGTGGACACTTCTTTTGGAAAAGTTTATGAAGATTCATCAAACAGCACCAAAGTAATAAGAAAGTCAAAAAAATGTTTCCTATGGAAACTAGGTCCTAACTACAACTACCTACTGGCAACCGCCATGCAGTTTTCTTATAAATCATTTTACATCAAATGTTGCACTAACATTTTCAAATATGTCATAGAGGATGTCAGAAGAGATATGTGGGGTAATTAGCAGTGCATGTCGAGGACTCGAGTTATAGTTACCTTAGGGCATTAGCCTCCCAAGGGCAGCCAACCCAGGAGGGTGGCACACAGCCCCCTATCCGGAACTATTGAGGCCCATAGGACCTTATTTCCCCGGGCCTGGCCATTCTATGAAAGGGGAGGGGGACCTTTGACCCCCTCTCCTGAGCCAATTGTGTCCCTGGGGACACCATCTCCCAGGGCCAAGCCATACTAAGAAGGGGAGGGGGTTTTGTGTCCCCATCCCTGGGCCAATATTGGCCCTGTGACCCCATTCCCCGAAGCCTGTCCAGGAAATGGTGGGTGCCCTAGAGCCTGCCCAGGGCAACCATTGCCTCTTTGTTGGAGGCCGCAAAGGGATCCCCAATGTTCATGTGGCCCCAGCCGGCTGCCCGCCTACATTGGGAGCCAGCATTGCTCCCGCCTGCAGGGAGCAGCATTTTTAGTGGGAGCAATTGTTCATCTTTTTCCCTGCCCACTTCACAGTGGGCAGGGAGACACATAACAAATTTCACTTGGTGGGAGCTTTCAAACTGCTCCCACCAAGAGAGCGGTAACACAGATTTCCCTGCCTGCACCTGTTTAGGGTAGGGAAACTGCTATGCCCTGGGGTGTGCACCCTGGGACATAGCTGGTGCCCCAGGGCCATTATTGGCTCTGGAAGGCAGGCGCACGGCTCTTCCTCCCATTTATTGGCCCGGCTGGGCCCCTGGGGTTGGGGTCCCTGGGGCCAAAATAGGTCTGGTGTTGAGCTGACCGGCCCCTCCCACTATTTGTTTAAAACTGGGCCCTGGGTTGTGATGGCCTCCAATTAAATTTCTATATCCAATCCCCCCGGGACCTGGCCTCCCCGGGGGCTATAGAAAACAAGCGCTTTTTTTGTTGTTGTAAATTTATAGTGAATTCACAGATCCTACATGAATTCACTGTAAAACGTTAAAAAAAACATTTTGACCACAGCCTGGGTCCCTCTGGGTCCCCATCACCAGGCCTAGGGAATCAGGGTATTTCTACCCTGCCCTCTTGTCTTTTTTTAATGTTTTTTCTTGGGGCTCAGCACTTCCTGGTTCAAGTGCTGGCAGCCAATCAGATGTCATTTTTTGGGTCTGTGTCCCTAGATATCTATAAATCTTTTTTATTTAGTAACTCCAGAACTACTGAATAGATTTACACCAAATCACAAAAAGAGATCTTTCTGGACCAAGATCTAACTTTCTGCCAAATTTGATGCAATTCTTTTCAGAGGTTCAGGCTGTAGTCACGTTCAAAATCCCTATAGGAAATTGGACACATTTTGGGGGTCCCAATTTTCTTGGTGACCGCTTGATGAATCAACCTGAAACTTTTAGGACAGCAGCTGCAGTGAGTGGCAAAGTAGTTTTGAAAAAATTGTGAAGATTGTTCAAATGGTGCCAAAGTTGTTAGCAAAACAAAAAATGGTTAGTCAATTGAACCTAGGTCCTAAGTATAACTACCTACTGGCAACCGCCGGTAGGTAAGCATTCTCTGAAAAAAACAAAGGTTAAACTAACATTATAGATAGGTGAAAATTTTAGTGGCAAAGTAAAGTTACAAACTCAAAAAAACACTGAAATTTCCCGGTTACAGTTATCTCTAGTAGCTATAACTCATGCCCTAAGGTAACTAGAACTTGCACCTGCACCATGCACAGCTTTGTCATCATTGTTGTTATTGCAAATGTTGCAATGTTATCACTGATGCCATAGTACATGTCATCAGTGATGTAATATGTGGGTAAATTAACATGGCGAGGGGGCGAGGTATAGATACCTTAAAGCACGAATTACAGTTACAAGAAACAAGTATAACTAGTGAATTTCAGTGGGTTTTTTGTGTTCAAAACGTTACATTGTCACTGAAATTTTTACCTAACTATAGCATCACTTTAACTTTTGGTTATATCAGTACATTTCTAGTTTTTTATTGTAAGGTAATATTTTATTACCATACCTAAACCCAACCCCCAGTCATGCATGGCCTTCAGCCGTGCTCAGTATGTGTTGGCCACATGCATTTTCCATTGACTTTATTAGGCAGAGCTACCACAAAAATTCTGAACTGAATTACATCAGTCCAGAAAGTTTGTTTTGTGTGGCTTGGTGCAAGCAGATAGATCTAATGAAAGCATTTGATTGGCTACCACCAAATCAACAAAGATGCAGTCATATTAGGACTCTGGGACCCCGTCCTAAAGGTAAAAAAAAACATATGGGGCGCAGGGTAGGGATACCCTGCCCCCTAGTCCTGGAGGGTACTAAAACCGTATTTTTGATTCTGTAATGTGGATTCACGGAAGATCCACGGATCTGAGACACAGAGAAAAAAAGTCAGACTTTCCCCCTTTTCAATAGTTTACCGACACAGGGTGGGCCAGTGTATGGCAGAGTTTATTTTTAGGCCAGGAGGTCCCCCTCTCTGAGTCTTACGGAGGCCCCGATGACCACATCCCTCAGGGCTGATTTCTTCAGTGAGGGGAGCAGGGCTGTGCCCCCACTCCTCGAGCCTTACTCAGGCCCCAGGACGGCATGCCTCAGGGCTTATTTCTTCATTGAGTGGAGGTGGTACATGGCCCTGCACTACAAGTTGCAGAACCGCCTGGGGACCTCATCCCCTGAGGTTATAAGCATGACTCCCGCCTCTTGCAGGTGCAGTAAAACTCCTACAAATGTTTGTTCCCGCTGACAGAGCAGAGTGGGAATCTGCTCCAGCATGTTGGAAGCATACTTGTGCGGCTCTTACTAGCACGCAGGATGGCTGCTGACCAGGGAACCAGCAGAGGCAGCAGGGCCTGGGCTCCCACGTGGCCCAAAAAATACGTGGAGATGTGGGAGCCCCGGGCACCCACCATAAGAAAACTGTCTGGCAAAACTGTCTGGCTCCTACCAGGGGATCTGGCAGGGGCTGTGGAACTCCTAAAATAAATTGGGGAGGTGAATCCCCTGAATAGCCACTCATTTATTGTTCATGTCTCCACCAAGGAGCACCCCAATGTGCCCTAGGGACTTTTAGAACTTTATTTTATCATAGTAGTGGTGTCCCTAGAAGAGGCCAGGGCACCACCAAACATGACCCTAGGAGAGCTTACCATATTTTGTTTAAGCACTCCAAGCTGGAGCTGTATGCTGTTTAGTATTAAAGGCTGTGTGCTTTTTAACTGGAGTGCAGAGGCCCCTGGTGGTGGGTTTTAGGGTTGTATTTTGTGGCCTGAAAAATGTTTTAAAAAATCAACAAGCCTTTGAATTTTAAGTAAAGCTTTATTGAAAATATTTGAGGGCAATCACTTTTATTAAACATTGCGATGTGTGAATTTATAAAATGTAAATCTGATCATAATTATGGTGACTTTCTTCCAAAGACAATAGGACTGCTCTATATATGGTGACCTGCTGACCCCTTGAAAAAAGGCAATAGGCCAGCTTTTAATATTTTGGTCTTCTGATTCTTTACAAAGCCAATAGGTCTGCCTTACTTAAAATTACAAAAAGAACAATTGATGGACAGAATGCAGAACAATGTCATACATTCACACAAGTACAGAGATCTGGGCCTAAATAAATTGGTTCTTTACTCACCATGCCATTCCAGTTGGACCCAGCCATATGCAAATCAGTCTTGACCCTGAGCCCAATGGGAACAGTCCAGTCCGAACTGCCAAGCCAGGTCCTCCCTCAACTGGAAACAAGCATCCTTGGACCGGTTTTCGGCTTTCAACCTTCATCAGCCAGAATAGCTTGACTTCAGTGGCATGGAGAGCACGGGAGCCACGTCTGGGCATACCGGTCCCACTCGGGGTGACAAATGCAAAAAGAACAATTGATGGACAGAATGCAGAACAATGTAATTCATTCACCCCAGTACAGAGATCTGGGCCTAAATCCATCGTTTTTTGCTCACCATGCAATTCCAGTTTGGACCCAGCCATATGCAAATCAGTCTTGACCCTGTGACCAATGGGAACAGTCCAGCCCGAACTGCCAGGCCAGGTCCTCCCTGGACTGGAAACAAGCATCCTAGGACCGGTTTCAGGCTTTCAGCCCTCATCAGCCAGGATAGCTTGACTCCAGTGGCATGGAGAGCACGGCACCCACGTCTGGGCATACCCGTCCCACTTGGGTGACAAATGCAAAAAGAACAATTGAAGGACAGAATGCAGAACAATGTCATACATTCACCCCAGTACAGAGATCTGGGCCTAAATTCCTCTTTTTTTTTCTCACCATGCCATTCCAGTTTGGACCCAGCCATAAGCAAATTAGTCTTGACCCTGCGCCCAATGGGAACAGTCCAGCCCAAACTGCCAGGCCAGGCGATGGATTTGGCCCAGATCTTTTGACCTGGGGAGAATGTTTGTATTGTCAGCATTCCGTCCATCATTTGTTTGCTGTAACACTTTTCGCCCTAAGTGGGATGGGTATGCCCAGACGTGGGTCCCTTGCTCACTGTGCCACTGGATTCAAGCTAACCTGGCTGAAGAACGATGACATACCCTGAAACCGGTCCCAGGATGCTTTTTTCCGGTCCACGGAGGACTTGGCCTGGCAGTTTGGTATGGACTGTTCCCATGGGGCACAGGATCAAGACTGATTTGCATGTGGCTGGGTCCATGCTTGGGTGGCGTAGCGGGCAGCGGAGGGATGGATTTGGCCCAGATCTTTCGACTGGGGGAGAATGTTTGCATTGTCAGCATTCCATCCAACTTTGGTTTGCTGTAACAATTTTCACCCTAAGTGGAATGGGTATTCCCACACGTGGGTCTCTTGCTCACTGTGCCACTGGATTCAAGTTAGCCTGGCTGAAGAAGGGTTACATACCCTAAACTGATCCCAGGATGCTTGCTTCCTGTACAGGGAGGACGTGGCCTGGCAGTTCGGTCTGTACTGCTCCAATTGGGCACAGGGTCAAAACTGATTTGTATGTGGCTGGGTCCAAGCTGGGGTGGCGTAGTGGGTAGGGGAGCAATGGTTTTGGCCCAAATCTTTTGACTGGGGAAAATGCTTGCTTTGTCAGCATTCCCTCTATCATTTGTTTGCTGTAACCCTTTTTGCCCTAAGTGGGAAAGGTATGCCCAGACGTAGGTCCCTTGCTCACTGTGCCACTGGATTCTAGCTAGAATGGCTGAAGAATGGTGACATACCCTGAAACCGGTCCCAGGATGCTTGTTTCTGGTCCTGGGAGGGCCTGGCCTGGCAGTTCGGTCTGGACTGTTTCCATGGGGCACAGGGTCAAGACTGATTTGCATGTGCCAGGGTCCAAGCTTGGGTGGTTTAGTGGGCAGGGGAGCAATGGATTTGGCCCAGATCTTTTGACTGGGGGGAATGTTTGCATTGTCAGCATTCCGTCCGTTATTTGTTTGCTGTGACACTTTTCACCCTACGTGGGATGGGTATGCCCAGACAGTGGTCCCTTGCTCACTGTGCCACTGGATTTAAGCCCGCCTGGCTGAAGAAGGGTGACATGCCCAGAAACCGGTCACAGGATTCTTGTTTCTGGTCCAGGGAGGACATGGCCTGGCAGTTCTGTCTCGACTGTTTCCATGGGGCACAGGGTGAAGACTGAATTGCATGTAGCTGGGTCCAAGCTGGGGTGGCGTAGTGGGCAGGGAAGCAATGGATTTGGCCCAGATCTTTTGACTAGGGGAGAATATTTGCATTATCAGCATTACGTCCATCATTTGTTTGCTGTAACACTTTTCTCCCTAAGTGGGATGGGTATGCCCAGACGTGGGTCCCTTGCTCACTGTGCCACTGGATTCAAGCTAGCCTGACTGAAGAAGGGTGACATACCCTGAAACCGGTCCCAGGATGCTTGCTTCCGGTCCAGGGAGGACCTGGCCTGGCGGTTCGGTCTGGATTGTTCCCATCTGGCACAGGATCATGTCTGATTTGCATGTGGCTGGGTCCTAGCTGGGGTGGCGTAGTGGGCAGGGGAGCGATTGATTTGGCCCAGATCTTTTGTCTGGGGAGAATGTTTGCATTGTCAGCATTTCGTCCTCATTTGTTTGCTGTAACCCCTTTCGCCCTAAGTGGGATGGGTATGCCCAGACGTGGGTCCCTTGCTCACTGCGCCACTGGATTCAAGCTAGCCTGGCTGAAGAAGCGTGACATACCCGAAACCGGTCCCAGGATGCTTGTTTCTGGTCCTGGGCGGACCTGGCCTGGCAGTTCGTTCTGGACTGTTCCCATGGGGCACGGGGTCAAGACTGATTTGCATGTGGCTGGGTCCAAGCTGGGGTGGGGTAGTGGGCAGGGGAGCAATGGATTTGGCCCAGATATGTGACTGGGGGAGAATATTTGCATTGCCAGCATTACCTTCATAATTAGTTTGCTTTATTACTTAAAATTATATCCTTTATATTATCATACAGTGAGCTGTGAGCGCCAGTGGAGGGTTTGGTGGAGGGCATGGCTGCAGAAGAGGCTCTGGGCCCAAACCCACACTGTGAATGGGCATGGTAAGGTACCACTGGAGTGTTGCATGCAGGGTCTGGCTACTGGCCAGGCCCTATGCCAACCCCATGCTGCACCTGGTCAAAGGCTGTATGCAGTGTGGGTTCCTGCCAGCCTGGGGTTGTGTACAGGTGACCAAGCATTGTGCCCAACTCCACGACAGGCACAGTTAAGGACATCTTACTTTACATTAAAAAAACATAGAAATTAAATGAAAGAAAAAAGTTAATGTGACATTATAGTTCAAAATTGTAACAATATCGTACTTACATTAAAAAAACTTTCGAATTTCAACAAAAAAAACTAAGGTAAAGGGTCATTATAGTTACGTGAAAATGTTAGTTTAAACATACTATTTTAAACCCTAGAAATGTACAAGTTCTGCTAATACCCTCACATATTACATCCCTCATGATATGTTCTATGACATCATCGATAACATTACTGCAATATCTGAAAATACATCTGATGACAACACTGTGCACGGTGGGGGGGTGCACAGTGCTGTCAACAATATTAGTTACTTTTAGTTACAATTTAAATAAATTGAGAGTTCTGATTGACCATGGGATCCATTTTTCCCTTGAGACAATTTGCTTCCACTGGAATAAGTCTCTGCTTGACTGCCTGCAACACGAGGAAACATTTTACAGGCAGTCATGACAGGATTTTGCTGTGTTTCTAAAAACATATTTAATTTAACGCCTGCGGGCGTTCTAATGAGTGGGCGGGGCTGCAACGGCAGTTGTCTGTTCGCAGCACCAGATAGGGAGTGGCCGACGGGAGCACGTAAGGGGTTAAAAAAAATTAAATGCTTGTTATAGATTAAAAATTAAGGCCCATATTACAAAACTTTTGTATGAGGTTTGCATTACTTTTTAGGTCTCGTCTGAGCCACGCATGCTCTTCTTTGGCGAGGCATTTGGGGGTCGATTCCGATACAGGAAATTAATTCGTACGATGAGTCGTATTCGTAGCCGTTTCCGTACAAATCATACAAATCTGTCCGATTCGCGTAGTACGATCCGGAGGTAAAAAATACATCTGAATCATTGCGAACTGTACGGAAAACGAGGTTAAATCCGTACGACATAGAGCCGCACAGTGAACCGTACGATTCGTAAACATGCCGTACGACCCGCCAAGTACGATCCGGACCGTGGACCGAGAACGGGATTCGTACGGAAAGCGGCAAATGAGCAATTCGTATAGAGAACAACACATTCACATATGCACCGTACCCCTGTGATCATGGGGGTACGCACCCTACCCCTATGCTCTGCACCCCTACCTACCGAACACCTACACACGTACACCTATACTCCGTAGACCCATGCACTGTACCCCAATGTGCCGTACCCCGATGTACCTTACCTCTATGCTTTATACCCCGACACACCGTACCAGTTCGTACCGTACCCCTGCGATCATGGGGTACACTCCCGTACCCGGGGGGGTCCATTTTGCACGTGGTCCGTGACGAAATATGCTTTTACGGATGTTTTAAAGTCCCTTAGAAAGAGTCGTACGGAGTGTCATCCTGACAAATCGTACTAGCTGGTTCATAAAAAGCTGCTTCGATCCGTACGGACGTCACGTACTGCGTGTTCAGAATGCAATTCGTACGGATTCTCAAGTCGTATGGTCTTTCGGACGATTCGTACGGAGATCTGCGTTGGGTTCGGATCGTACTTGCTCGTACGTACAGGGACGTTGAAGGTATATGATTTGTATGGGAAAAACGCTCCGTACGGCGATTCCTAGGGGATTTTACCAAATCATAATTGCCCCCTTAGTGTGTGGGCTTTAAAAAGCCTACCACAGCTTTTTAGGTGGCATAGGCTTCAACTCCCCCTTCAGCACCGGCCGTCAAAGGTATTTTTCTATTTACTTATTTCTTTGTATTGTTTTTGGTTCCTCCAAAGACTTCTACTGCCTGCTCCTGAAATCTGTTTCCCTCGCACCCCCTTCTCCCTCCCATAGTCCCGCTTCCCTTACACGGCACACAGCAATTATTTTTATTACTGTAGTTTAATGTATGAATATGGGTTTATTTCTTTACTCTCCTGTGTGCTTTAGTTATTGTGGTATAGAAAAGTAACTAATGGGTAAATACGCAGTTTCCATTTCAAGATGGTGACTATCTTCTGCCACTGGTGCATTCGGAAAAGCGGCAGGAAGTTCGTCGTTCACATGCACTGGTTTCAATTTTGAGAAAGTGCTGTGAGTGTTTCACAGTTCGGGAGTTAGTGTCAACAAGTCTTTCACCTTCACGGCAAGGCCAGTCAGTAAGTTTTGTTTAATCGTGTGGTCATGAATTCTTTAATTGCATAAGTGAGAGGGTATGGATGTAAACAAAAATGTAACACTAATACCACATTTTCTGTCAATATTATGAACGATTTTGCTGCTAATGTATGGATGTGAATAACATTTTAGAATATGGTGCATTGAAAAATGTCAACATGGTGTATATGGTTTTGGGGGATTTTTTTTAATGCATGGTTAACGTCATGATATACCAGATCCGCATGCTTCATTGCAGGTCAGTTGTTTGGCACGTGGTTTTTTACGAGTTTGGAGAAGAATTTTGTATTTTGTTTCAATTTTTTTTTATCTCTGCACTCTCTCTTGGCTGTGTCATTACTATCTCCATCTTCTCTTTACACCTCTATGCTACATGTTCTCTCATAATGTTTTAATTTTCCCCAATTCTCCTCCTTACTCTCTCTCCAATTTTTTTCCGCTCCTTTTCTGTCTCGGTCCCTTCTCTCCTGTTTCTCTCCCCACCTGTCCATTCTCTAACTCTACTCTTCTTCCTCTGCCCCCAACCCTCTCTCTCTCGCAGTACTGCAGCATAGGCAGCGCCAGGTCTCTGATGTCTCAGTGTCAGCCCTGTGGTTGGAGGAGGTAAGTCAGCCCCCCAAGTGAATCACATTATCAGCAGATAATGAACCTCTCTTTACGAACCAATATGGAGCATTCTCAAGTGATGGCTGATGCGAACAGTGATCTGCTCTCGGCCCCTGCAGGGCCTATGGAGTGGGGGTGTTACCTTACAGTAGGAGAGGAGGTAAAAGTGATATTCCCCCCCACACACTCCACCTCTGTCACTCTGCATCTTCCACCTCTGTTTCTCCTCGACTTATGACTCTCTTCCACCTCTGTCTCTCTACACCATCCACCTCTGTCTCTACTCCACTTCTGACTCCCTTCAGTCTCTCCTCACCCTTCACATCTGCCTCTCCTCACTGTCCACATCCCTCTCTTCACCCTCCACTTCTGTCTCTCCTCACCCTCCACCTCTTTCTTTCCTCACCCTCCACCTCGGTCTCTCCTCACCCGCCACCTTCCTCTGCCTCTCCTCATCCTCCACCTTCCTCTCTTTCTCACTGCAACCTTCCTCTCGGTCCTCACCCTCCACCTTCCTCCCTCTCCTCACCCTCCACCTCTGTCTCTCCACACCCTCCACCTCTGTCTCTCCTCACCCTCTCCTCTATCTCTCCTCTCCTCTCCTCCGACTCTGTCTCGCCTCTCCTCCGCCTCTGTCTCTGCTCAGTCACTCTTCAGCGTCCGCCTCAGCCTCTCCTCAGCCTCCGCCTCGGACTCTCCTCAGCCTCCGCCTCGCTCTCTCCCCAGGCTCACACTCCACCTCTGTTTCTCCTGTTGGCATCCACAAAGGTGTCCTAACTGGTACAGAATTACTGTGAAAGTTGCTCATCCACCTACACCTGGGCAAATTCAATCAGTAACTAACATTGGTAAAGCTGATTAGTCTTGCCTAGACAAGATTAATTGGTTTTGTCAATGTGATTTTTAGCCATGTTGCCAGCGGCTGATCTAAAGGTTTCTGTTTAAAAAACTTAGTGATGTGGAGCGCAGCTGTTTCATAATGCTTTTTTAAAAATCCCTTTCAGACATGTTGCACAGCTGCTACTGTACAACATGTCAAAACAAGCATTGGCATAGCCGATAGGTCCCGCTTTTGGGACCTTATTAGTATTTACTTATGCAGCACAATATTCTTGGTGCAACAACATCAACTGTTACATGGATAAAGACTTATAGGATCTCAAAATCGAGACCTATTGGCAATGCCCCTCCCCCGCCCCTGACCGACTCCACATTGACTGTGCAGGAACACCCTTAACTCTGCTTCCCTGTTCCTTTCCTAATATCTATTCTCGAGATGGGCTGTTTGAGTATTTATATAACGTATGTGGCAAATTCAAAAACATACAGGTGTTTATTTGCTCATCTGAGGAATGAGTTAACCGAAGCTCTCCAGTTTCATGGGCCCGTACATGAGTAGCTCATCCTGTCAACATTTTTACAGTGCATTCTGGGACTTGTAGTCCTGATTTTCTAATGTAGTCAAGGGCTACACGTCCCATAATGCAAAGCTAAAACCTGGCCTAGGTGATCTCTATTGCATGCATTGACGACCTGAGAGTTTCTGGTAAAATGCGAGAGGGTTAGAAAGGCGGCGCCTTGGTGATTCGCAGGAAGCTGATGCCGCGGGCCATGGGCAAAGTAGAAGTGCTGTTTAAAATTGACGACCATGGTTGGTACAGAAAAGACTGATCCGGTCTTACTACATAGCAGTGAAAGCTTCTTACGCCGTGGCTTTCCGACTCACCCGTAAGTGCTTTGTTGGCAGCCCTTTTCACTCCTGAGTGACTGCGGAGCAGTTGCATGGAACCAAGGCACTGGGATGAGCTTCACTAAGCGCAGAGAGCACATGCGCAAATCCCTGAAGGGAAGGCGTGGTCGCTTTCAGCACGGACCTTGCCTTATTCGGCTTACCTAGGGCAACCTTTTTCTGAAGGAGAGTTTATTGAACCTGGTGGGAGCAGAGCTGTGAGCGGCGCCTTCTTGATACCGCGCAGTAACCTTTACAACACGGAAGCATGAGACAGCAAAGTGCAGCTATCCTCTGTGCTGTTAGGAAGAAGACCCAAGAAGCACAGGGCAAACAGCCATCCACCTGTCACAGGTCCAGCAGCCCTCAGTCACAGGGCCAGAACGGCCGCAGCGGGCACCGGGCAATCCCCCGGCCCTGTAACAAAATCGGCCAAAAAACGGCCCTGGCAAAGTGCTCGGCGGCACCCACAACCTGGGGAGGGGGGAGCTGGCCGAGCACTTTGCCAGTGCCGGTTTTGGTTCCCAGTTCGGCCCTGCTCAGTCACAGGACTTTAGTCGGCTGTCACAGGTGAGGCTGAGCCCATCAAAGGGACAACAATTAACAATGTTTAAAGCTCGGGGTGGAGCCTAGTGACGAACGAAGATGGCCACATAAGCTCTTGGCTCCGTCGACCTCCTCCTGCTGCTTGAATATCCTGCTACAAATCCTGCTTTTTCGCCTCACCCCCGTGTGGGTGACCCGTTGCTGATACTGGCGGTGTGGTCCTGGGAAACTTACGGCCCGGATTGCTGGAGTTACATCGAGTGGAAGTTCTTGGCCTAACGCTGACCGAGAGCCGGGACCTCGAGTACTGACCCTGCCGGGTTGCAGTGCAACAACGGCGGCCGGGGGATCCAGACACGGTCCGGTCGATAGAAGTGGAGAGCAACCTGCCCCTGGATTGGTGGAGAGCCTGCGGTTCTACCTGCATTGTGGAGGTGTAATGATCCTGTGAGTGGCTGAGAGGTCGGGGGTCCCCTTCTTGGCGTTCCCTTCCCGCCGGAGTGGGGCCCCCTTCCGAGAGGCCGTATTGTTGCTGGACTGTGTGCCTCCTGCCCCCGCCTGCCCGCATCGCACTTCGGTCCCTGGGGGAATCGGGTGACCCGAAGGGCGCATTGATGTCTGGAGTCGATCAGTTTGCGGCGGTGCGGGGTGAAGAAGAGCCATCATTGCGAACCGTGATGGCCGCCATTAAGGGTCTGTGCTCCTACATGGTTGCTCTTTCACATAAATCGATCGTGGATGACACTGAAACTGCCTGATCGAAAAAGGACTCTGATCTGACTGGTCCCCCTAAGCGAGCCGTTTCTCCCACGTTGATCCCGGAATCTACGACTCGGGGCCCATCTAGTGTCGAAGCCTGGATAGCAATGTCTGTACCGCTGTGTGCGGCTGAACCCGCCGCCATGGTGTATCGCCCGCCCACGTTGGCGAGTCCACCTGTGGTCGTGTTCACGTGCTCGTCCCCCTATGACTTTATTGAAACTGTGACCCGACGGAAACAGCGAACATCTATTGATCGTGTGAACTGTGCAGTGTGTAACGGTCGGGATCTGGTCATACCGTGGCGAGTGTCATGGCGGCTGAGGATTGTGGTGGACGGTGGATATCCGTTGGACTCGCCGCACAGATTCGTGGACTGGCTGAACTTTTGATTTATCCTGTGAATATGCGGGTGCGGTGTGCGGAACTCATGGTGAACACTCGTAGAGGTCAAGGGTGAGACTGGTGTTCGACTCGGATGCTAGGGGTTTGTGAGGGACCCGGGATCCGCCATTTTCTTGTCTCAGGGGGCGGGGTGGTGTAGGACGTCTTTCCTGGGTTCTACCGAATTTACTTTGCTTTGCTGCTGATTGTTTAATGACCAGGACTGTACGTCGCAGGAGGGGGGTAGTGCGACCGGGGATGCGTGGTTCTCCTCCTCCCTTAACTTTTCTTTTCTTTCTTTTCCTGTGTTTCCTTCCTTTATAAATCTCTTTTCTACTATATTTCGGGTTTTTGGTCGCTGGGCGATAGGCACGCTGCTAGGGGGTAGGCCGTAGCCATCTGCAGGGGTGCAGGGTGGGGGGTAGGGGGTGGGGTATTTTTGTTTTTCCGTTCTCTGTTTCTATGGCCTTTTTCTCTTCTTTTAGTTTGACTGGACTTCCTTTTTTCTCTCTCCCTGGGTTGGGGGTCAGTTTATCGGGTTACTGTTTGGACTTTTTAGGCGGTGCTGGGACTGTGGCCGCTCAGTCTCTCCTGTCACTGGATTCATCGGGTGGGGCATTAGTCAGGAGTTTTCAGAAATGTATGCTTGCTTATATTGTTCGCTTCAAAATGTTGTCGTCTCTGCAGTTGGACATGCTTCCCTGCCCACCCGATGATTGTATCTACTTTAGATCCCGTAGCCGGCCCCCTCCTGTTCTCTTTTCTCTCTTTCCATCTCGTTAACATATGGAACTGTATTACGTATTTACCGTGTATATCCTGTTTTATTTTTAAAAATTTACCTCTCTAATCCTGAGATGCTCTCTTGGGTGTGCCGAAACAGTTCGATTATCTATTTTTTTGCTGCCATGCCTCCGGATGTTTGGCTGAATAGCTGTGTGCACCCTTTTCTAAATAAAGGTCCTCCAAAAATTAAAAAAAAAAAAAAACAATGTTTAAAGCTGGTCGTTGAATTGGCTGAAATTATGGTCACGCATGACTGTCAACTCACTCTGATAGACGGTGCCACCCACTTTAAAAAATAATCACCATCCAAAACAAGCATTAACATAGCCAATAGGTCTCCTTTGGGACCTTATAAGTGTTTAGCCATGCAACAGTTGATGTTGTTGCACCAAGGACATTATGCTGCATAACTAAATACTTATAAGGTCCCAAAAGCGAAATCTATTGGCCATGCCAATGCTTGTTTTAGACAGATGTTGGTATTTACAAATCAATGCAAACAGTGATTTGCAGTGGTCTGTAACCATAAGTAATGCAACACAGTGCAATGTGCTGCCTTGCAATACTTTGCGGCAAGGTAGGCTTCCATAGGTTGTGCATGGGTGTTCCCATTTATCTATCCATGGATTTTGGTGTCAATCCATATGTACAAGAATTGCAGACATGGATTTAGTCCGAAATCCTGTGCCTCCCCTGAGGTCTGTGTAATGAGGAGACATATTTGTATCCTCATTGTTTTCTCTTTGCATGTGGGTCGCATTCTGCAGCACACATACAAAGAGAAAGCCCTAAAGGATACCATAAGAGAACACAATCAGAGGTGTGGTGGCCTACAGGTGTCAGCTAACCACATGACTGCAATTGGGTTTACAGAAAGACTGCTGTTTTTTTTAATGCAACTGACTTTCCTTAAAGGAAATAAGACATTGTTTCAAATAAATAAATGTTCTTTTTTTAAAAAGCTTCAGTGAGAGTTAGCAGTGGTCCCTTGAAAATGTTTTCGAGTTCACAAAGGGGACGGGTTACCACCCCAACCTGGAGATCAGTCCCTATTAAACGGTTGGAAACTAGAATTACAGTTACAAATCATTGATACATCTCATGCTGAAGCCCTATTTGGAATAGATACCTGTAACCCAGTAGCGGCCGGGGTGCTGGACGATTGGCAGACTGGACAGGGGTACGGGGGTAAAAGGGTCACAGTGGGAAAAAAAAACAATAATTAAAAAAACATACCAAGAGCGTCCCCATCGCGCTCTTCTGCTCCTCTTCACTGCATGAAGGGCAGGCACAGGCTCCCAAAATGCCCTGTGGCCAATCCTGAAGCTGCTCTCACGCATCAGAGCAGCTTCAGAATTGGCCTGAGCACCCTCGATTTGCGCTCCAGGACTGTGAGTCTGCACCTGCTCTCTCCAACACAGCTGTGTTGCTGGGTTGGAGAGGGCTTTCACTGCACATGACGGTTTGGATGGCCTGAAACAGCCAGCTAAACCATCATGCGCAGTGATAGGAGTGTAGTACCACTCCCCTCAGTGCATGTCACTCCCAAGCCCCGCCCCAAGACTCAGAAGAAAAGGACAAATAAAACAAGTGTTAATTATCGTTTTATTTTTCCTTTCCTGACGTTTCTTTTTTTGGGGGGGTGACGTTCCTCTGCCATAGAAGAGGAGCATCCACGGCTGTAACCCTCACCTCATAATAAAAATTTGCTATCAAGTCGCAAATCCATTTTAGAAGTCGTAAAATGTTGCAGACTCCTAAAGTGCCTTCAGTACACTGTAAAACGTTTCTGCAGTCGTAACCAGTGATGTGAACTGTTTGTGACTGTAAAAACCTTTAGCATATCTGGGCCACAGACTCTATAATTGAAGGAAACCTGGTTTGTCTAGCGTTATAAATCAATGGTCAATCCATGCTTTGATGCAGACAGGTGTTTCCCTGATTCCTCAAATAGGAAGTGCCTAAGAAGCTATTTAAAAAAATCAAGCCCAGAAATAGGAATTAAATCTGGTACATGTGAGCGAAATTAGGTATTACATCTGGTAAATGTGAGCGAAATACATACACTTGATTAATCACCTGAAGAGTACTTTTCAAATTTTGGAAACAGAAAGTGTTTGCTATTAAAATCTCAAATCCTGCTGTTATTTTAAATTATATATATTATTTGTGCATTGGGTGATGAGAGTATATGGGGACATTTGGGAAACTGGTGGAGTAATAAACAGTTTCTCCACAACGTTCACTCTGCCAGTGACTTCCTAAAAGCTTGTTGTAAGTAATATTCCTGAAGAAAAGACCTAAATGTCATTGAAGGGATATACAGGGTTGATGGAGTCTGGGGCCTGTGGGAAGAAAGAAGGAAAAAACTGAGTTTCCTTCATTGAGATTAACCATCTGCTTTTCTCTCCAAAGCAGCTGTGCCTGGCAATACTGTTCATCAAGGGTTATGTTCATTCGATGTAAGGGAATTTGAATATGATCCCGGGGGAGAGAATCCAGTCCGCACCTTCGCGCTGACAGCAAGCCGCCACTGACTGTGTGTGCGAGGAGTGCGAGAAGGACGCGATACCGCCAAGACCGGTCTGAACTCGGTGCCGGCACCTGGCTGACCCCCGGCTGAGTTTGGCACAGAAGTGGGGGGTTCCAATCTTGTTTGGCTCCAAGCACTGAGAGCGCTGTGAGTGACCAAGTACGAGGCAGAGCAAGCCTCCTGCCGCTTCTTGACCCCCAGTGGCACGCTGCAGTGTGGTCTTAGTGTGGAGTACTGCAGACACCACAGAGATCGGGTGAGCCTATCAGCGCTACTACAGCACTCGCACAGCAACCACAGCGGAATCCGGCTAGCACAGCTCACAATTGCTATCAGGCGGAGTGAGTGTGTGCCCTCAGCTCAATCAGATTGGGCACGGCCTATGACTGGCCCTGCACACACTGCTGGCCCCCCTTCCATCTACTCCTTTGCAGAAGCAATCAGGATTTGGAGACCGGAGATCGTTACTCCCACAGAACTTCATTTCTCTAAATCCCTGGTAAGACGGGAGTCCCAGGGTCAATTTATTGCCAGAACTTTGCAACTTTGCCATACAGGGACTATTAGTCCCAGCATCCCTAGTGCCGCTGCAGGTGCTGCTAGTGAGGGGGAAGTGTCATCCATTGTGCTTATAGCGCTGCCTCTACCCCCGGGCCAAGAGACTGGCAGAGGCTGTGCTGGGCCCTACCATTAACATCTGGGACTCGATGTACATTATGACGATTTGAAGGCTTTAGCGGGACTATCTTGTGCCATATTTTTATAAGCAACATAGCCTTGGGCGATGAGTAAATGTAAGCTCGCTACAGGGCAGGGGGTTGTTGAGAATCTATACGCCTTTCTCCTGAGAGCTCAATCAGTCTTGATACACGAGATAGAGCTTACAGAACGTAGGCTCTCGCTAGAACCCTAGGTGCCACCTAACAAACCTTCCCACGATACGTCCCTTATCCCCTCTTTACAATTTGATAAGGATAAAATCGCTTCCCCTGCAAATTTTACTCTGTACACTGAGACAGACTGTTCCCCTTCCTCCGCACCAACAAGCGTAAGAAACAGCTCACCTGTAACAACTAGGGGTCAGAAAGCTGCCACATGCTGTAACAATGGCGAGGAGCCACCATCTAAGAAAAGGAAGGGCAGGGACACACAGAGACAAAGTCAAAAAGCGAATACCACAAAAGCCACTAGACCAAAACTTAGAAATATTGATAAAGGTTTCGGTAAAAGTCCCTTCCAACATGACTGCCAGCCCCATTAGCCAGCTCTCTACCTCCCGTGTAGGAGGATGTGTTTTGGAAAAAGCTTGAGCCAATGGTAATTGCATTAATATATCCTTTTAAGCTCTTACCGTTGGGGGTTGAGTCTAAGCTTGTACCCCAGACGTGTAAGCGTGCAAGCTAGAAAATACAACTGCCGTGTTAGTAGCTGCTAAGCTGTTTCCCCTGGAACCACTACTGAATGTAACATTCCCCCTTCCGTCTATGTTGTGACCTCCTAATGTAGTTTTAATGACGGTCCCCTTCAATTTAATCAGCCTGTCCTCGATTGAGGCTAGTTTTTGGATCAGAGGATATATTAGGAGTCCTAACTTTACTACTCCTAAACTGAGGAAAATCCTAACTTTTAGACTTTCGGTATTCACAGAAGGCATTTGGGAGTCCTAAAGTCAGGACTTCTAACTTCTGTGAATACCGAAATGAGTAAGTGCCTTCTGTGAATACCAAAATGAGTAAGTGCCTTCTGTGAATACCAAAATGGTAGTAAGCTTAGGATTTTGTCTTAAGTTAGTTCTGTGAATCGGGCCCCTGGTTCTGACATAAGTGAGGTAATTCCTGGCATAGGAGAGGGCACCCATAGTTTGGGGTCACACAAGCCAGATTCTGGTCTCTGCATACCAGAGGTAATTTTTAAATATGGGGCACTTATGGTGCATTAGGGATATGTGTGTATATGGGAACACAAAGCACCTTTGCACATATTCCTGTATTGTCCTTTCCCCAAATCGGCACATAGAGCACTGGAATATTTCCTGTTCCCCTTTTCAATGCCTTAGTAATTTTAGAAAATGTATTCCAAAATGTTGCTTCAAATGCACTTTTGATTTAATCTTTTTCAAACTTTTCACGGGGCAGGCGAGCCTCCTATCAAAACCTTGCTTGAGTAAGGCTCCAGTGCTGAAATTCAGAGCAGGTATTACATCTGGCTTTCAGTAGTGCCAGTTAAGGATGTCGGTGAAGCCAATAGAGGAAGTGGGCGAGCCGATGAAGAAAGTGGTGAAGCCGGGGAAAGTGGATGTTGTTTCTGAAAAACATTTGAGCACCTGGACTTCATATTTTACAAGTTAAGCACTGACGCTGATGATGCGGTTTTAATGTCTCACATCCAAGTGGGCTAACAGTGGTTCTTAAATAGTTTTATCAAATATATGTGTCGCTTGGACCTTAAAGTAAATGCCACAAAAACATACATAAAGAGGTGCGGGCCAGGGAGCCACAAATGTAGGGATTTGTTTCTGGAAGGCCAGAAAATAGAGCATACAAATAGCTTTGCTTACTTGACATACTTTTTGACCGCAATGACACATGGACACAAGCCATTGCGGCAAAGAAACTTGCTTTTGCAAGATCCACAATGGCCTTGGCTAATTTTGCGAGTAAACTTGGGAGAAGACCTCCATCAGAATTAATACATATTTACAAAGCTAAATGCATCTTAGCAGCTATGTATGGGGCAGGTATGTGGGGTTTCGCGGACACCCAACCCCTACAAACTGAGGAAAACAGCTTTTTGAGATACATACTGGAAGCCCCTAGCAGCCTATCTGTTCATGTCTGCCACTCTGAGTTGGGGCTCCCTTACATTGCCGATTTGATAAAGATGGAGCCTATTCTCCTCTGGCATCGGTTATGGATAAAAACCGAGACTAAGCTAAATCGGGATATTCTAGCAGACAGCCTAGAATGTGAAAAAGCATTAGTGATCCCATGGCTGAGGTTCATTAGAAATTTTATGTCCGATATCGGACATCTGGAATATTATACTAATCCAACATCCATGCAATCAATTAGTAGAAAGGAGTTAAAGAAAGAGGGTCTCCTACATCTGGACTTCATAAGACTAGCAGGAGAAAGCCTAAAGCCCACTGTTATGCAATCGATTGGTTTTAACTTCTTCTAGTATTCAGTCTTATCTGTTATTTATACCTGGTGGCTATGATAGGTTTTTACTAACGTGTTTTAGATGTAGTATCTTCCACAGGCTTGGGAGTTCCCAGTTGCTACTGATTAGTCCCGAGAACTAAGCCTGTGCCCATGTGATAATCATTCAGAACAATCTACAATTCATGTGACCCTTTTTTGTAAATTTTATAGTAGCATAAGGAAAGTATGGATTGTCCCAATTTTAAAGGCGCTTGGGTTGAGACAATGTCGTCCAGCTTTTCTGGTGTTACAGCTTCTGGATGATATACACAAGACTTGGAGAGTAGGATTGTTTTTTAAAAAAAAGTATACAGCCACCGAAAACCTATTACATATTAATCATGGAATTCAGTAAGATTGCTTGCATTGTGAAATTTTATTGTAAATAGGCACTGTATATGAAATTTGTATCATATCAGATGTCTTGAATTGTCTTTTAATATATGTACTTTTATGATTGTCTCATAAAGCAATTGAATAAAGTCTAATTGAATTGAATTGAATATGATTTATTGTTATGTTGGCTACTTAAGTTTATGAAACACGTTATGGGGTAACCGTCGTGCCTGGCAACTGAAATTACTTTGCCTAACCACCTAAAACTTTGAATAAGCGAATACATTTGCATAATCAAGACCATACTTAAAATAGCATATGGGTCACGTTTTACATCATTCTGAGATGCTCTTCTTAATAATAATGATAATTAATGTCTTTAATGTCATAGAGCTCGGGCAGCCACAATTTTGCAATTTCAGTGTGCAGTTATGAACGAATGGTAATATTACCCGACTCTTTGGAACACAATTTGTAAGTCTGAAAGGATGAAAAGCTAAGTTAGCTCTGCTTGGGTTCCAGTATGCTGTCTACAGGTTACACACAGATATCAGCAGAGTAATTCGGTACATTATTTTACCAGCTGAATAATAGTTTCTTTCTCTGCATGCCATAGAATAAAGGACTAGTGTATGAATTGTAGCATATGAACCATACTCTGCAGATAGGTTACGTTTGCATCTCTGTCCAGATCGCTGAGAGCTTTAAGTGTAGGTTGCTTTATGATTGATTGGAAATGTCTTCAGGTGCTTGTAGGTCATCAGTTTCACAGTCAACCAAGTCTGCAGTCCGGCGCAATGAGGTGTATGGGCCTTGAAAGGAACACGAGGAAGGTAGGTAGAGGCATTTAAAATGTGATCCTTGTCACTGACACTGAGGGAGCATAAAATAAAAACGTATGCACATTTACTGTTGAGATACCAATCTTGCTGCGTGTCCTGTTTGTTTGAGATTGCAGAAAGTGCATACAAAGCAGAAAAATGAGACGTTTTAATCTGATTTTTCTTAGAATAGTTTCCAGTCGAAATAAAATAAGTTAACTATTTAAAACACCATCTAGGGATCCCCACCTCTGTGACATCCAGACAACATCTTGCTGGTCCAGACACTTCCCTCGATGGCAAGGGCAGGATTTTAAAGATTGCTATTCTGATATCCAAGGGATTACGTTGTTCAGGGATAAACTAGCAGGTGGTGGAATCAAAAAAACTCTTGATTCTGGGCTGTTACTACTATTTCAACCAGAATATTTGGAGACACTATCAAAAATCTACACTAAGGGCCTGATTACGTGTTTTGGTGGTGCGGAAGCGGCGGCAGGCCACCGCCCGCTCCAGCACTGCCACACCTCACCACGGCATGCCCACCAGATTAAGAGTGAAATCATGTTCTGGTGGGCGTGTAGCATACTGCTCTCACTGTGGTGCAGTTTAACGGCTCATATGTGAGCCTTAATGCTGCACTGCCATGCTGGAACTGGGGTGCATGCACACAGAGGGCACAACATGTGCACCCCTGCATGCACCAACATGCATGGGGCAAGGGGGGGACCTGAAGGGGCCACTTTTGTATCACGACCACCAGCAGTTTCATGGACTAAGAACCTCCATGAGACCGCTGGCAGTCATGAAACTTGTTATATGCATGGTGGTACCAGAGAGGCACCACCAGCATATTGTGAGCCCCTGACTGTAATGTTCCCTGGCAGTGGCGGCAAACCAGTGGCGGTCTGACTGCCAAAGTTGTAATAGGGCGGTCAGACCACAAGTGCAACGGTGGTCGGATAGAATTTTCTTACTACCAAACACATGAAGGCAAATCAAGACCCCTAATGGATTACTTTGAAGATACTTGGGTTGGCAGACTGCACCATTCCATCCACAGATGCCAATTAAAGTATCAATTACCATGGTAAAACATACACGACAGCACCCTGGCTCAACCTGCCAAAACAAACAATGCAGTGGAAATATAGCAATATGCCTTCCAAGCCGCAGTAGGCTGAAGCAACCCTACATCATATTATTTCCTAGAAGGGATCAAAAAAAGCAAAGTTATGAACAGCTTAGAAGAGAGCAATCTAATGCCCAAATAAAACCAAAAATATCCAAACAAATTTGCAATGCATTGTCCAAATATTTACTAACAAAGGCCTACCCTGCCTAAAATCTATAGCAAAAACACTCCTATAAAAATATATTAACCCAAACTAAAACAACTCTAAACACAAACGTACCAAACACATCTATTTATAAATTTAAATTAAATTAATTACTCAAATCAGTCTAAATTATGTAGAATAGTATAAACAAAATACAATAAGATTGATCAATAAAACTATTATCAAATATAATAATAAATAAATATTCAACACTAACAGACATCACATAAAATCAAAAAACATAGGGCCGCATTATGATATTGGTGGGACCGTCAGTGGTGGTCTGACTGCCACACTACAATGTTGGCAGTCGGACCCACATCTGTCGAATGGCAGACCACCGCCTCCTCCACGATCAGAGATCCCAACAGGGTGGTGGTGGGAGTGGTGTCTGATAATGGTGGGGCTGGTGCAGCCATCGGGTATTGGATATCCCTTTCCGACTGCCTTTTCATAGCGGGAACACAGCCATGTAATGGTTTTCGGAAAGGGATACTGGGAGCCACAAACAGGGTCCCCGTCCATCGTGGTTCGCTATTACATGCCCGGGGTCACATCTAGTGCCCCCACTCATCTCTCTGCACTGTGTGCCAAGCACGACATGGTGCATGGCACACAGTGCACGGATTAGCAGGATGTGCCTTCACGGCTTCTGCATGTGCTGCGGCCCTTTTCCATTACCGCAGCATGCCCCTGCTGTTTTGCCGACATCCAGCCTGGCGATCACATCCTACTAGGGTGGTCAGACCGCCGGCATGCATGTCAGTGGTCTCCTGACCATCACAAAAGCAGTCAGCTGTCCGATGGTGCAACATCAAAATGATGCCCTTTGTAACAATTACCCAATAAAATACACAAAATACATAACATTTATTTGAACATTACAATAACATAAGCAAATGTAAAAGAAATAAACACTTCCTTCTGATTAAGTATAAAATAAATATAACTTAAAGTTTTATAACTAATGTCAATGATTTTCTACCAATTCAAAAACAAAATCAGTCCTCCGAAATGATTAAAACTCAGACCAAAAAATGCAACAATTAAAGCTATAGAAAACATATCCAGATTCTACATTATAAAGAATTTTATAAACCAAATACAATAAGATTAATAAGTAAAAATATTTTCAAACATGTTATTAAATATATATGAATGTAGGACATTATCCCGCTGTATTTCTCCCCGCAGGGAATCACAGCGGAGTCGTTACAAAGACCGCGTTGTGATTCCGCATACCATTTCTCCGCAAGTCGTAGCAAAGACTTGCGGAGGGGGGTGCTGGATGTTGGAATAGTACACCCCCCCCCGCAAGTCGCTGTTCCGATTTGCGGAGTAATGGTATGCGGCATCACAACGCGGTCGTTGTAACAACCGCTTTGTGATTCCCTGCGGGGAGAAAGATTTGTGGTAAACGTTATTTACTAATAAATATATATTTCTAAACTAACTGACGCCACATAAAAACAAAACATATAGAAACAATTAGCAAAGACATGCACAAAATACATACCATTTAATTAAACATTGAAATAAAAGAAACAACTGTAAAAGAAATCCTCAAGTATAAAATAAATATAATTTACAGTTTTGTAGCTGATGTCAATGCTTTTCTATGAATATATAAAAAATCAATCCCCCAAAATGGTTAAAAATCAGACCAAAAAATGCAACAATTAAAGATGTAGACAACACATATCCAACAAGAAAAAATCTATAGTCTTAGAAGTCATAAACAAAACAGAAAAGTATAATTTAGAGACTGCTCAATGAAACCAAAAAAATGAAGTAAATGAAAAATATATGTTGGTTAAAATATAACCAACCTTATTTCCTTTTATAAAATGATGCATCTCAAAATTAGAAAAAACCCAACAAGTCTGTCAAAAAAACCTGTAAAGAAACACAATATACACACCCACACAAAACAAATTCCCCTTAAACACTAAACACACAATAACAATCACTACAAGAAAAGCATAGCACAATCAAGTTATATGCTACATTATACTCCACATAACACAGGTGGGCCAACTGCACTACACTAAGGAAATTAAAACTACACTGTAACGGAAAACTAACTATAACTAAACACTCCACTAATCTAAGTTTACTAACGCTAACCAGATCCACCCCCTAACCAAATATGCAAAAAGTTTCATAAGTGACCCATGCAGCAGCAGCAAGGAACCAGCACTGACAGGAATCTGAAAGGACCTAAAATAACATTAATAGATTATAAAAGGATAGCAGTGTAAAAAATGACTGTGAAATAAAAATATAAAAAGTGTATGCAGGCATAGAAAACAATGTACAACAGAAAATAAATGTTAATGTATTTTATGTCTAATTTAAACAATATGTGCAAAAGTTAACAATGTTATAAAAAGAATACAATAAGTAGAAAAATGAAAAAAGAAAAACTATGTTTAAAAGTACTATAAAATAATATGTAATGATTTTATAGTTCTTATCAATATTTAATAATGTATTGCAAAATGTATTAATAATGTTAACGTGGAAAAAAATGGATAATACTGCAATATAAGGTATATACATACATTTTTATGGCATAAAATGACATAAAAACAAGTTCTACAAAGTTAAAAGAAAATGTAAAATTGTGTTACAAATGATAATGAAGTGTAATAAATGGTATAAACATACTTATAATAAAAATTCTGTGTTCGAAATAAGCAATGTAATTGTGTGTGTGACAATTTTTCCTAATATGTAATGCTAAAAGAATTATTAAAAAATAAATGTGTATTTATTATTTCTAAAACAATACACCCCACATAACATTACAAAATATATGGACAGTAAATAAATACTAGATATTTTTGCCAGTTTAGTATACACTTCATACAGGGACACTATACATTTAAAACATTACACTTACTTTTCGCTCTTCAATGTAACTTACATTCGGGGAAGCATTGACATAGAAGTGGTTATACATACCATTTCCACTCCAATGTAAGCTACATTGAGGTAGGTATTTGGTTTTAAAGAGGCTTCATTTACTGTTCTTACTCCAATCTAAGCTACATTGAGGAAGAGGTTGGACTTTTGAGTCCGCCCGCCATCGTAGCGGGATCGGGACTGCCCGCCTGTAAGGCAGCAGTCCCGCACCCTTAATTATAATGTAACCGCCACCATGGCGATCGCATCCAGCCATTTAACATTGCGACGGGTGCTGCTGGCTGCAGCATCCGCTGCAATGTTAAATGGCCTTGTCATGCATTTCCCTGCACCATAATGTGCCTGCCAACTTGTGCATGGAAATGTCAGGGGTACCATGGGTACCCCCCAGTGCACAAATACCTCCCCCCGAAACCAATCCCCGCCAGCCATTCCATAGCAGTTCCACCACCATGGAAAGACTGACTGTAGCCCACAATGTGATTTGGAGGATGGTGCCTCCCAGGCACAGCCACCATTTTGCGCATTGTGGACCATCCGCCAGGCAATCGGGGCGATTGCCTCTGGCGGCTGAGTGACGGGCGGTCTTTGAGCCTGCCACGGTCACCGGCTGATTTCCGACGCCATCCTGATTTGGCGGGGGAAACCAACGCCCAATGGCGAAGGGCGCACCACCGCACGGCTGGTGGTGGCGGGCCTTCGGCCATCATAATTGGCCCCTAAGCCACATTGGGAAAGGTGTTGGGCTCTGAAAGGGTTAGATTTTCTATTCTAACTCAAATCTGACCTACATTAGGGAATGAGATAATACTGATAGGTTAAGATTTAGTATACCCACTACAATTAAATGAATACTTAATAAAAAATAAATATTTAACATTTCCAGTATTTCTAAGCTAAATACAATTTAATTTGAAAAGATAAACATTTTTACTTTATATATTTATAGCATTAATAAATATTTATTCACTGATAAAAAAATGTGAAAGTAAAGCTGTGAGCACATAACCAAATGTTCACAAATTTGTTTCCCATAAATTTAATTGCAAATGTAAATGTTTTTGATTTGTTTTATAAACCATAAAAAAAATGCAACATATTCATCGTTTAACAAATTAACATTTACTAATATATTAACTTCATAAACTAAGAATTATTTTTTACCATCATTTAATATATATATATATATATATATATATATATATATATATATATATACATACATATATTACCTACTGGCGGTCGCCAGTAGGTAGTTATAGTTAGGACCTAGCTACCATAGGAAATCCGCAACATTCTATTGGGAATTACTTTGGCGCCGGTGGAGGAATTTGCGTGTAATTTTCCAAAATTTAGGCCAGCTCCGCTCCACTTCTTCCCTCCCTGGAAGTTTCGGGGGGATTCGTCAAGCGGGGGCCGAGAAAAAAGGGGGGTCCCAAAACGTGTTTTCTCCATGTTAATTTCCATAGGACGAATAGACAAGGCTACAGCCCGAACCGCTGAACGGAATTACACCAAACTTAGCAAAATTTTAGGGACTGGTACGCAGACGCGCCTTTTCTTTATTTGGTGAAAATTGCTCCAGTGGTTTTTACGAAAATTAGGTTCAAAAACACATATATATCTATATGCGCGCTTCCAGCGCTTACCGGTACGCGTACCGGGGAGCACACCCGGCGCGACACGGAAGTGCGCGAGTGGAAAGCTGATTGGCTCTCGGGTGTCTGTCAACATTCTAAATAGTCCGGAGAGGCCGCCATCTTGTGTCTCGGTAGAATCGAGACACAAGAGGTGAAAATAAAAAGGGGGAAATGAATATAAGGGGGCAGGGTAGACCCTCCCTGACCCCCTAGGTTTTCTGAGGGGGGCCTAGAAGTAACCTGAAGGGCAAAAAAATAAAAATAAAAATTTTAAATTTTCGCGGGTGAAGCGCTGGGTGCGTTCCTATGTACGCTTCCCGGTACGCGCGCGCACCCTGAGCGCACCATGGAGAAAAACAGTGTAAAAAATTAGAGTAAAAAATAAATAATTTAGAGTGCTTAGAGGTAGGGTAGCTCTGAAAAGAGCTGTTGTGTTATGTGGGTGTTTTTTGTACCTACAAGTAGGTACCAATGCAGAGTCTCAAATTCAAGAGGAAGACTCTATTCCCCTCATCTGTAAAATGTACACCGTCTCTCCTATAGATGCCTTGCATGTTGTAAAACAAGTTGTTGTGGGTTATGGAACCCATACCATAGTCTCTGAGGAAAGTAGAAACAGATTTATTTACATATTTCCTTGCTTTCTCAATCTGTGGACAAAATTGGTTGGACCAGTTCCATTTTTGCCATTGGCATATATTAGAATATACAAAGGCAGTTTGTGGAAAAAGTGACATCAATTGCCCAAAGGTGTCCTTTAAAAGCATTTCCAGACCTACCCCAGTCAAAGTGCACAGGTTATTGCCACTACAGTGCACAATTATGAGTTTAGGGTGTGGGAGATGTAAAAAGGATTTTACCAATGGCACAATATATATTCACATTTTTCCCTTTACTTTCATCCCCCACTCACCTTTTCTCAGTACCTATGCTTCAGTCCTCTTCCCCTCTATTCTATATATAGTCTATTCTCTTCCTTCGCTCACTCACTCATTGCCCTTCCCTCACTCACCTTACTCCACTTTCCTCACTCCCTCTGTCCTGTCACATCCTCATTCTCCTTCCCTCACTCCCTCTCTCTTAGCTTTACTACCTCCGTCCCCTCACTCTCTCACTCCTCTTCCGTCACGCTCACTCCCTATAACTTTGGAACGTTCCCTCACTTAGCTTTCTATGGTCCCTCAATCAGTCTCCTTCTCTTACTCTTTCCTTCAATCCCTCTGTCTCCTCACTCCCTCACTCCCCTTGTCTCATGCTCACTTGCCTTTATCCACCCTCTATCACCCCTCTTTACTCACCCTCACTGGCCTTCTCTCATTCTCTTTCTTCCCCGTTTCCTTACTCCACTTCCCTCACTACCTCTCGTTCCCCATTCCTTTTCTCCCCTTCCCCTCTCTCCCCTCCACCACTTACCAGCTCTCAGTCACTCGACTTCAGTCCCCTTCCCCTTCTTTCTATCTTTTGCTCCCTCAGTAATTCCCCTTTCCTCAGTCACCTTACTCAACTTCATTCACTTCTTCTCTCACTCCCTCTGTCCTCTCACATCCTCACTCCCCTTCCTCACTCTCTCACTGTTACTCTCACTCCCTCCAACCCCTCACTTTGTCACTCCCCCTTCCTTCACACTCACTCCATTTAACTCACGAACACTCCCTTGTTTATCTTTCGATGCTCCCTTACTTAGTCTTCTTCTCTCACTCCTTCCTTTACTACCTCTGTGTCCTCACTCCCTCAATCCCCTTGTCTTACACTCACTCGCCTTTATCCACCCTCTATCACTCTTCTTTCTTCAACGTCACTGCTCTTCTCTCACCCTCCCTCACCCCGTTGCCTTACTGCACTTCCCTCACTTATCGTCATTCCCCATGTTCACTCCTCTACCCCTCCCTCCCCTCCCACACTCACTTTCTTTCAGTCCCCCTTCTTTACTTCCTTTCCCCTCTCTTCCCTTCCTTCACTTATTCACTCATTCCCCTTCCCTTACTCACATTACTCCACTTCACTCACTCCTTCTCACATTCCCTCTGTCCTCTCACTTCTTCACTGCTCTCCTCTCACTCCGTCTGTCTTACCCTCACTCCCTCTGTCCCCTCATTCTCACTTCCCTTCAATCACCCTCACTCATCTTCAAACCCTCTCTGTCATCAACTCACTCTCACTCACTCCACCTTCCTTCTTCCTCACTCCACTAGCCTTACTCGCACTCCCATTACTTTATCCTCCCTCACCCTCTTTCCCTCAATATCAATCCCCTTTTTTCACCTTGGCTCATTTCTTTCCGTCACTCTCTGTCACTCTCCTTCGTTCACTACACTTCAACTCACTCTTGTTTACGACTCACCTTCTCTCACTCCTCTTCTGACACTTGTTCGCTCTGTCACTTTCTCCCCTTCATTCACTCCTTTCATTCATTCAGTACACATTCGCAGAAAAAAGAATTGCAAAATCTGTAAAGAATATAGCTCTTTTTGGAGAATTGGAGTTAGTTCCTAAAAGAACTTTTTTTTTCTTCTTTTCATTTTTTATTTTTTTTAACTATTTCATAACGATTTTATATATTTTTTGCATTTTTTTCAGGGGAAAAACAAAACCAGGGATTCCAAAACCACTCAACAGGAGCAAAAAAAAAGGTGAAAAATTAGGGATGGGGATGGCAGCGGTGTTCCTCTCTCCTCCGAGCAATCATTTCAATACTCTGCTCCCCATAACAGAGCAGTTCATCGCAGTCCATGCATAGAATTTTCATGCGTGCAAACTGCGGCTGCACGTTCAGGATCATTTTTCTACCTTCTCTTCCAGAAGCTGTTGCACCACCAGTTGCACCACCAGTGCTGGCCTCATCTCTCGGTGCATTCCGTGCCAGGTCCCTGACACTCTCCCGGGCATAGTTCTCGGGGTGCCTTCTTTGTACATGTCTAATCATGGTGGAGTTCCCAAAACTGTATTTTTTTCTGGGGTCACCACGTGAAAGAATTGTGTGACATATCTTGCATTCCACCTTTGGAGCATTTACTTTCTTCTCACCTTCTGGAATTCTGAAAAACTTCCAGATGAAGTTCTCCTTAACTTTTGGTTGAGGAGAGTCCTCATGGAGAAACTCATCAGAGTCACTGCTGCTTGACGCTCTTGCAGCCATTCTTTCCAAAGAATTGAAGAGGAGAAAAAGGGAACAGGTCTTGCTCTCTCCAAAGTGAAAGAGGTAGTGAAGGAAATGGGTGGGGCTTTCATCAGTTGTAAAAAAACTGTTAACAACCAATGAAAAGTGTTATTTTAAGGTCACAAGAATTGACACGCTTACGCTACGCGCTCCGGAGCGCTTCCGGGGGCGCTTACGCAGAACGTACGTAGGCGCCTCCGGGGGTACTTACCCGGCACGTACGTAGGCGCTTCCGGGGGCGCTTACGCAGCGCGCCTGCATGACATTTTGTTAAATTTTAGGAAATGCGTTTAAAGTTAAAATACGGTTATTTAAAATCAAAAATACTACTTTTATAAGTATGCCACTGAATGTCTTGCATTATTATTTACTTTAAATACATACTTATATTTTTTTTGCACGTGGAAATAGTGCTCTCGCTATGTGTACGGGTGCGTTTACGGGTGTGTGAACCCTGAGAGCTCCGAGGTAAAATGATAAAAAAAAAAAATACATTGAATAATTAATTTTACAAAGAAAAAAAAAATTATTAAAAATATAATAATTAATAGTTATAAAAAACAGTTAATAAAAAAACGTAATAATTCACTTTAAAAATCGTAGGTTACAAACTCGTTATAGTAAGGAATTAGCTTTTAAAAAACCTTTGAAATTCACTGAAAAAACCATAGGTTTCACACTTGTTATAGTTAGGAATTAGCATGTAAAAAAACCTTTGAAATTCACTGAAAAAACCATAGGTTTCACACCAGTTATGGTTAGCTGAACATATTACTCATACAAAACCATCGAAATTCCCACGTTGTAGTTAGTTGGTCTCACTATTACTCGCGCGCCCGCAATCCACTGCTGATGATGTCACATATTACATCGTTCATGACATGGTCAGTGACATCACTGATGACATCACTGATGACATCTCAAATGACATCACTGATGACATCACTGATGACATCTCAAATGACATCACTAATAACATCACTGATGACATCATCAATGTGATAATACGATGCACCTGCTCACACTCTAATCTAACCTTTGATACACCAAGTGTTAAATACAAACTACCATTCCTGAAATTATTGACACACCAATACCAGTAACTACATACGCACTCACTGATTCCTAGGTCTACACACACATCCACTCATTCACACATACAATCACTCATACATACAGACACTCATCAATACAACACTATCATATGCACTCATACACTTATACAGACACTCACACACTGCCGCTCATCCATGGAGTTACTCACACGCCTAATCAGTCATGCAAAGAATCAATCACACTTCCATTTCCTCATCTATACAGTTATATAGACAACACCTCAAATATACAAACATATACTAACACATGCTTACTATCTTATACAGTCACTGATACAAGTACACATTGATCCATACAGCCACTCACACAATCACTGGCTCTCATGTATAGTCATTTATATATGCCAACTCTCACATGCACTGTGTTTTACATATCTACTTACTTGGAAATGTAGCACTGAGATATCCATTCAGTCACCAAAACACCCATGCACACAGTCAACCGCCCATACAGCTGTTTCCACATGCACTCTTGAACCCATACACCAGGTGAATCAACTGCTTACACATCTATGCACAGAGTCACACACTCAGCCTCACATACAAATACTTGGGCAACCAATTAATAACCCATATAGCCACTCATATAACTACTGAGCAACACATGCAGCAGCTTAGACAACAACAGACATACTGATGCACACATTCAGACAGTTTAGTCACTAACCAATGCATTCAATAAGACACATTTAATCACTCACTTATACAGTCAGTCACACACCTACTAAATCCTTCATCCAGACACTTATACATCATTCTTCAATATGTAAAACATATTTAAACTTTACAGAAATACACAGTCACTGGATGATGTCATCAGTGATATTATTAGTGGTGTCATTTGAGATGTCATCAGTGATGTCATCAATGATGTCATCAGTGATGTCATCAGTGATGTCCCTGACCATATCATGAATGATGTAATATGTGACATCATCAGCAGTGGATTGCGGGCGCGCGAGTTATAGTGAGTCCAACTAACTATAACGTAGGAATTTCAATTGTTTTGTATGAGTAAAATGTTCAGCTAACTATAACTGGTGTGAAACCTATGATTTTTTCAGTGAATTATATATATACTAGCAGCCCGCCCCGACGTTGTCCGGGAGCAAAAGGCTTGCGAGCAATCAGTCTTCATGATCTCCGCCCGCCCCGACGTTTGCCAATGACTGTTTTTACTAAATCTCACTTGACATTCTGTCTCTAAAGCCTTTTTTTTATCAACTTTGCTGACTGTGTCAATCAATCGCATTACTTAATGCAGAGTGTTGCGCTGCTCGGGCCTCCCGTTTTAACCTTACACCACGTTAGCATAGAGATGGGGCTTGCATCAGCAGCCCAACACACAGCGATGATTTGATTCTGTGGAGACATTTCAATATTACCCACCGCTTGTCCGCCTCACCGCTTGTCCGACGCTCACCGCTCCTCCCTTTTGATTCTGTCTCTCCGCTTGTCCGCGTCACCGCTTGTCCGACGCTCACCGCTCCTCCCTTTTGATTCTGTGGAGACATTTGGAGACATTTCAGCGGTCCGCCTCACCGCTTGTCCGACACTCAACTCTCCTCCCTTTTGATTATTTGGAGACATTTCTGCGCCGCTCCGCCTCACCGCTTGTCCGACGCTCACCGCTCCTCCCTTTTCATTCTGTGTAGACATTTCAGCGCCGCTCCTCCCCGCGCTCATGTCCATCGCTGTTCCTCGCGCTCCTGAACGCCGCTCCTCCCCGCGCTGCTGATGTCAGCACGCACGTCGCGACCGGTGCTACTTCCAAGGGACTACTTTTTTTTAATCGTAAATCTTGTCAATAAGGTATATATATTTTTTTTTTATAGCCTATGTCCTTCTGCTTGTCCTGACGTTTTCAAACATGTATTGGGTGTTTGGATTGGTGGTGTACTTTTCGAGTTTACCCGCCTCAAAGGTTCAAAGTTCTTCCTTTATAATAGTAGTATAGATATATATACATATATATTCATTTTCATTATTGCAAAACATGAAATTGCAAACAATTCCATTTTAGTAAATAAATATAATATGCCTAAAACCAACAAACTACAATATAAATCACATATTTACTTTTCAAAAAGTAAATATTAAATGTAAATAAATGCAAATGTAAACAACACTAAAAACCACTACATAGATTTTTATATTAAATCAAACGTATCATAGATTTAATATATAATAAACACCCTTCCCTTTCCTCCTCAAAATCCTTGCATCTAGTTACTTAAAACATTAACTACTTTAAACTTAAAATAACTAAAGAACACTAATACATTAAGGGGCTTATTTATGAGAGCCCTGCGCCACTTTTGTACCATGTAAAGTGGTACATGCATTAAGCAGGGCTATCATAAAGATTTATAAAGCCAAGCAAAGCCACCCTGCATAACTTTGAGTGGCTTCATAAATAATGAGTAAGGCAACGCAGCACAAATCGCTGCGTCGTCGTACTCTGCATCCGGGAGGCATTCCATGGGCGTGGCGGTGGGCTTTCCCACACAACACCCATGGATTTTGATACCGCCCGAGATTTACAAAGTGATATATATCTGGGGAAGCGTCAAATCTGTATGCCTCCTCAGATGAGGTTTAGTGAGGAAAAAGAGGTTAATTTCTCCTCATGTATTCCTCTTTCCATATGTGAAGCATTCTGCAGCACACATAGAAAGAGGAAATGCCTAGTAGGATTATTTTTGTGCAGAAAGGTTCCCCTTCCTACTCAATAACAATCCTGACTACAACTGAGGCACCCTTGCACCATGGTGCAAGGGTGCCTACATTGTTGCTAGGCTGCCAGAGGGGCTCCAGCGCAGCCAGAAAGGACAGAAATGCATCATATTGTTTAGTTTTGGTGCCTTCCTGCCCTTTCACTTTGACGTAGGGCAGTGCAGGAAGAAGCCTTGATGCTCTGCCCACTGCCAAAATGCCAAAAAGGAGGCTCTGAAATTCTAAATTAATGTCTATTTTTCATGTATTTTAAAAATACCTTAAAAAATCGATACCAATAATTTAAATAAAGCAACATCAATCCAAAAAACTATTTAACATTATCATGCAAAACCATTAAGAACATATAACACCTATATTACTACAATAATAATGAATAAAGTTATATAACATTCAACTATATGTTTAGCAGCACTATTACTCACAACAATATTAAAAACAACACTAAAAAACATTATTTTCACCTGTATTACTGTCCATGATATTTTTGATGTCACAATATAAAGGCAGCAATATTATTGTTACATGATATGAACAACTCAATATTTTGGTCAAACACCCTATAAAGAAGTATAATTCTTGATTCCAGGATGGCTTTCACCACATATGCGTTGATTAAATTTATGAAGATGGTGAGTCAAAACGCCTTCCAGTTAAAACAGCGGGGAAACAAATCCATGGTATCTGCTGGTGTCCATTTGCAGCATGAACAGAGTTTAATTTCCTTGTGCCATTTCATTAGGTTGTCAGGGGTAAAATAAACATTGAAAAGTGTATAGTATAACGTACTTCTTAGTCTGATAGGTGAATAGTTTTGAAAATTCTCCTTAAGAATGTTGGAGATTTGTTGTTGGGAGATACGTTGAGCTAGTCATGTAGAGCATTTCTCAGCCCTGTGTAGCCTAGCTGGTTTAGTTTCAACTATAGAAACATAATTAGCAGAGCTAGATGGGTTACTCTTGCTGAAACCTAGATTTATAAAGCTATGGTGATGAGGCAAAATTGTTAGGTCTGTTCCTTCAAGAAAAAAATGTCTGATACGCAAATATATGAAAACCTCCTTTCTATGTACATCGACTTTGTACTGTATTGATATGAACAAATTAAATGCTTCATTTTGAAATAAGTCCCCCAATTTAGTAAACCCTACTTTATGCAATTTATGAAAAAAAAGTATCTTTAAAAATGTCTGAAAATTCAGGGTTATCCAATAGTGAAGTTATTAAATGGAGGTCAGGAATACTTAGAAATTGTTTAATCTAGTGCTCTATCTTCACAGAGGCTACATAGTGTATGGTTTTGATCTTTTCATGGACTTTTGGGTCACCAAACCTCTAAGTTGATTGTCTAGAGTTATTCATTTTGTCCTAAAATAATTAGGTATCTGGTAAGCGTGTCAATAGAGTGCAAAAATCTCAAACATGTTCCCATGGAAATGCAGTAGTATAGTCTTGATTCACGAAGAGCACAGCCACCACTGTCAGCACAGATTTTAAGTAATTTCATAGCTCATCAATGTGTATTTCCTTGCCAAATAAACCAGAATAAAAGGAAGATGTATCTTACACTGTATTATATATGATTCCAAATAAAGAGCGTAAAGAGTGGGAGGATGTGGGTATCTCTGTCAGGTACCATGGGAAATGAGGATTTTGAAGGTATGCATCCATTTGCCTCGGATGATTGGTACAGGGTCTTGGTTGATCTAATAAAGTCTGGGTGAATTTTAATAGTCCAGAGTATCCGTCCCAGAAGTTCCCAAGAAACGTGATCGGAAGCTTTCTCAGCATCTAGTAGTAAAGTAAGTTCTTGTAGATTTTCTGTGTGGTTCGCCAGTGGCTTATATTGTCCCTGCTAGGTATGAAGCCATGCTGTTTATTGGATGTTAGTAATAAGATAAAACCATTCAACACTGTAGCTAAAATTTTAACAAATAGTTTTGAATATGTGTAGTGTAGACAGACATGAAAATTATATTCTAAATGCTAAATTTACCTCAGAAGAGATTGAGACCTCCATTACAGACAAGCCATCTGGCAACGTCTTGAGACCAAATAGCAACCCAACCAAAGTCAATAAAATATTGATAGTCATAATGACTCTACTCTATCTCAAGATTCTCAAAGAGAGCTGACCAAACAAGTAACAGTCACAGGCATCCTTGACAGCAAGCCCCCTTGCCAAAATTATGTGTGACACATCTACTGTTGCCTAAAGGCTCTCTAAGTTGGGGACCACAGCTCTTCCTCATGATGAGTGGGAGGTGGCTGTCAGGTTGATATGCATCTTTCCTTGGGGGCACTATGCAGCAATCCCCCCAGCAGTCCTGTTATCTACTAGTGCATCTCAACTCCAATACACTCACCACAGGAAGACTGGTATTTGTGCAGCTAATCACTGCATATCTCTTAGTCTTCCACTTCAGGTCATACATGAAACCATTGCGGGCTCTATTACACCTGAATGTGCAAGTAGAAAAAGGACATCATTGTGTTTTCCTGAGATTCAGGCAGCACCAATTTGATCCCCATTGATTCAGCAAGACAGCTACACTTGGGGGTCTGAGAAACTATGGAGGCAGAGCAAGATGGAAGTTAGACGGAGCGACCATTATCAGGCCACATGCTATCCTACACCTTTCTGAAACTTAGGCTGCAATTGGGCACAAGACAGCCCTGAACATATAATGCTATACTTGAATAGGCGTTTTAGCTAGCCTTAAGCAATTTCACTGGGATTGCAAACCCAGGACTAGAGTACATGTTGTTGGATAGGAGTATTATGTATGCTGTACCCGACCAATGGGGGAGAACTTCTTGCAAATCTCAGCTTCCCCCTTGGCTTATGATGTGTACACAAAACTAATATGGTCTGTAACTAAAGTAGCATTATATCTATTTCAGTAAGACTTAGAAGTTGTTCACATGGTTTGCTACTCATCCAATGAAGTGACTTCCTTCTATGCCATCACAGGTAAAGGCAATATGGTGTAATGTTATGCTTGAACTTCTAGAGTCGAACAATTTTACCCACTGTAGAAAATTGTCAATCATGTGGAAAGAGAGGTTCCCACATGTCATTTCCTAAACTTCTATAGTTGGGAATTCTTAGGCTCCCCAGAATTTGTGAGGCCCCAAAGGCAGAAATCTGCTTAATTCACAATGGAACTCTATGCAATATTACACAGCAGATGTTATCTCCTGATGGCTAGAGAGGACCAATCAACAAGGAAGTCCTGAGAGTTGGTAACAGTCAATGGGGCATATTGTCAAGGACTCATTGCCGATTTATCTGCACTTTTCCACCACGAAAGTGGCGATAGATTTATCGCCCTATTCACAAGCCTGTGCTAAGAGCCGACTTTGTCAGTTTACCTACGATGCCTGCCGCTAAAAACATCACTAAGGCTGACAGCTACAACTAATGCTAATCATATGCTGAGTAGGCGTTCCAGTGCAAAACCTCACGATAACACCACTTCGCGATATTCTGAATGAACAGCCAGATCGTAAATGTGGTCCACAAACAGGTGATAAGGCACGTTAGCAGCAGGGACTTAAGACCTGCTTTTTTCTGGTCTTAAGTAGGATGAAAACCTGCAGAATAAAAGGAGCCCAGCCCAGAGCCACATCTGAAGATCAACAGATGCTATGGAGCTACCAATCAAGCAGCTTGGAGACCCAAGAGGGCAACTACACCCACCGCCACCACCCGCAGGACCACCCCACCCCCACTCCCAGGACCATATCTCCACAGACTACCACCGAGGCAGCTCAGAACAAGGCAGCAGGCCTTCCAAAAATGCACCAGCCTCAGAGACTTAACGCCAGAAGATGTTATTGCCCACTACAGTCTCAAAAGGACAACCATCCTCTGCATCATGACCCACATTGCCCACAGGCTGACGGCACCAACACAGCAGACAACCAACATCCCTCCGCAGACAAAGCTGCTGGCTGTGCTGCACTTGTTGGCCTCTGGTACCTTCTAACCAACAACTGTCAGCTTGATACCCCAGCACCTTCACGTCCCCCACACTGCGCAGGAACAGTTGGAGACCAAGCAAGGCTTCTACGCCATAGCTGGCTTCCCGCACGTGTTGGGGGTGATTGACTGCACACAGGTCCTACTTGTGCCCCCTGCCGACACTGCACACAATTACCACAACAGAAAGCACACATATTCCATCAATGTGCAGGCAATAGTGGACTACCCGGGACTGTTCACCAATGTCGTTGCCAACTTCCCAGGAAGTGTGCATGATTCCTACATCTTCGGACAGTCCATCATCAACCAGCACTTTCAGGATGGCACCTATGGAAATGCACTGCTCGTTGGCAAGTACCAACGGAACACTCCACAAAACCTCAACTCCTCAACCTCACAACTGTGGGAATGCACATGTAACAAAATAACATACAACATGCCAACCAACATACCCCCTACCAGACACGACAACACCAGTAACTGTGGTCATTTGGAGTCAAATATGACTATTCGGGTGTTATTTGGGGACAAATGATTTTTGTTGGCCCTTATCCCTTTCAGGCGCTGTGCCTTTCACTTCTGTGCTTATACAATGCTAAGATGTTGCAGACTTGGGTAAATTGGGCTCTTGGTGGGAGTTGGGACTCTTGGGCATGGTTCGTCTGCAGATGTCTTGTTGACGTCAGGGGTTATTTGTGCACGTGGATGTGTCAGAGTGTGACCTGCTCCTTTACAGATGTGGTCCACACTCAGCCACCTCAGTGTTGTGGCGTGAACCATGTCATGATAATTGGATTTCAGCCATGCTAATCGTCATGCAGTGTCACTTGCATTGTCAGTGTGGCTCATAGACTCGCAGCTTTCCTGGGTTGAGCACATGTGCATGGGTTTGTTGTGAGATTAGTGATGGGTGGGGAAGGCCCTCTATGGGCACATTGTCAGCAGGGGCCTACTTGCTGTTTCTATGTGTGCTGCAGTATGCCAAGGAGATCATGAACATGATCCAGAGTCATTGTGAGTGTGCACTGTGCTATTCTTAATTGTGCATGTGTGCCATTGTGTCCATCTCCCCCCGTCCCCTCAGTCCCTGGTCGTTACTCACCCTGCTGCTGTTGAGTCAGGTAATGTTGAGCAGTGTATGGTCCTCCAACTCCTGCCACCGTCTCCCTACTGATGACTGTGGACACCATTTCCTCCATCTCATCCAGCTCCTGCTGTGGTGCTGGACTCCCACCTCCAGTCTGCATTGCTGCTTTCCAGTTGTTAGAGAGTTTCTCCTTGGTTTTGTGCTTCATATCATTCCAGCACTTCTTCCAGTCATCCACTTCCCTTCTCTTCACTCCGACTGCATTCACCTTGGCCAAGATGGACTGCCATATTGCATTTTTAGTTGCCAATGACACAGTGGAGGTGATGAACAGTTGTTGTTGCTGTTCTCTCACCTCTGTAATCAGGATCTTGTTTTCATACGGACTGAATTGCGGGTTCCTCTTCCTCTTCTCCTTGCCCTTCCCCTGCCCCGAGGTCCCTGGCTGGTCCTTCCAAGGGTTTGTGGTGTTCTGGTTGGCTTCTGTAGTTGCTTCAGCTTCCTCCATGGTGCTTCTCAGTTGTTTGGGGTTTTTTTTTTTGCAGCTTTTATGGTGATTTTCCCGCCTGATGCTGGAATAGCAAGCCTGGTGCAGCATATCGCTGATATTTTTATCGCTGTTGGGCCCATCGCCACTTTTTTCACGTTCGGGTTTCCTTTTTTATCTGCGTCCCGGTAATTTTAACGCAGACATTTGATGCTTTATCCGGAAACTATCGCCTGTTGTCGGCGTGTTGAGAATGTGCCGTTAACACGGCGTTAGTTTCCCGCGGTAGTTGCGTTAACCTAGGTTGGTGAAAATTATCGCCCGTTCTTGAGAATATCCCCAACGTATTTCATCTTCATATTCCCGGTGCCATTTCTTTTCTGACTGACAGTTTTCTGTATCTCTTGCACTTTACTGTGATCTGTCAAAAAGCAGGCATTACCATTTACACTTTGACAGCCATAAGTTTGAGTGGTATGACAAGAGAGCCAGATGGGTGTGTGCACTATAAAAAGAACTGTTAGTCAGAGATGTCAGTCAAAGTCTCTCTGTCTCACAATGGATTCATACCAACAGCTTTGGGATCGGGAGAAGTAAAGAAATGCATGTAACTTGAGAAATAAAGGTATGCTTGGGCATCCACCACCTTTTTTATTTATGGACAAAATGAGGTTATCTGCTGTTTATAAATTATCAACTCTAGATGACCATGGTTTAACTTTGCTTTTGACCACACCTTTGAACAGACATTTATCAGAGAAGAGGGACACCACCACCTTGGCTCATACAAAGTCATTTGAAAGTTTTGTGCCTCTGTCACTGGTGATGAACGCTTACCCAAATATCTGTAGACGTTTTTTTCTTTCTAAACTAAAAACGAACTTTTAAAAGAGTTTGTGGGGGAAAAGTAAACACTATGGCCCCAACACCTTTGGAGTTATTTTCCAAGGTTCTAGCTTCATATTTTTATTTGAACTGTCCCTAACAGTAACCAGGACAATTTTTTAAAAAGCCACCCGACCATCCTCTCGAAATATGGCAGATAGTTGGATAGCTTACCTCTGATGGCCCATCAGTAGAAGGTTTATGCCCACAGAATACATTTGACTCTGTCAGTAGAAACCTGGGTGTCCTCCTGTCTCAAAATTGAGCAGGCAAACAAAACGTTTGGCGGAGAGAGTACTCTGTCGTCTTTGCATGGATGACACAAGTGTGTCATACTCTAAATCAGTCCTGAAATGTCCAGTTTTTTTTTAATCAGATCCCTCATCTTGGGCTCTAGATACCCTTAAATACATTTCAATGGCACTGGGCACTCACAGTGCTTTTGCAGTGTTTTGCACTCAATATACTAAACTGTGCAGATAATAGTTTTGCCCCAGTGTTGTAAAACTCGGTTTTAAATGTTTTGATCTCGTAGGTATCACGAGCAATACGTTGATGGTTAGATCAAGTCGAAAAGAAGAGTGTGCTGAGTCAAATATGTGCAAAAATAGGTAAAAATACCATTTGAACGCGTGTTTATGTAAAAGTATACAGGCTTCTATGAAACAAATGCACGTATTTAAATAATGCAATCGGAGTAAATTAACGAATTTCACCCCAGTTTAGAAATGTAAATGAAAACTAAAAAAAAAATTAAAAAAACTGAAAGCAAGATTTTTTGTTATCTGAGAACCGTTAAACTTTGCATTTGTTCATTTATCTTAAGCGTGCTCCTTTTCCATGGCATGTAGCAAAAAACAAAACGCTCTAAAATACTGTCCTGCCATCGCATACTGAAATGTTACCCGCTGGAATTCCGTTGCAGAGTGATTAAAGTCCTGCAGTCATTTTAATGAGATGCTGCAACGATTGAGATGGACACATTAATTAGGGCTAATAAAAGTATTAACTAAAGTCAACGCTGATGTCAGCCATTAAAAATAATGAACTCAAATAACATTGACTCCAGCTGACACTGTTATCATCTTAAGAAAAGAAACAGCCACTGCCAGCGTCTGTGTGATTGTAATATAATGCGAAAGCTATTTGTAAAGCTCAGGGGATTACCATAGTGGTGCCCTGGCGCTAGAATGTGAGTGTTAGTTTGCTAATTTATATAGCAGAGCTTATCACTTTTGGGGGTATCCAGGCGCTGTCTATGGGAACAGGGACATTTGAGTGATTCTGCTCCGAATCACAGGATGTTGCTCCGACGCCGAGAATCGAACCTCCCGAATAGGCAGCTCTGACCACTGCGCCACATCTAATGTAGACGATTTAGACAAAGAGACGGGTATTAGCATGTTTGGAGTACTGTGCTCAGCTCACTCATTAATTAGGGCTCAATAACAAGATGCATGGTGCATTGAGCACAAAAATACCGAGTCTGCAATCACCCTTCTGGGGCAGTATTCTGACTCTACACCCAGAAACATTTGGGTACCAGTCATGGGGACTAACATTAGGGCCAGAGAATTACCTGGCACATTCCACGTTTTATCTCGAATAGCGGCCATTTCTGCAGAGAAATATCTGTGTCGAATCAGAAGAGGATTTACCGGCTACGGGTCGGCATCCGGTCCACTCAAAATTGGGCAGGGTGTTATTCTCAGCGGAGATCCCACTCATCCCAAGGCATAATCGGCACCTCATAGGTCGACGTAATGTTTTGCCTGCTGCATTTTCATCCACTAGCAGGAATGAGGTACGTCCTCTGCCACTTGCCTGCTGAAATGATGCATATTTTTCATTCTCCACACTGGCTACAGAGGACTCTGGCTCAAAGTTTCTGTTTACATAATGGGAGGAGTCACATTGTTTGAAGGAGACATTTTGGAAAATCCACTTTGCTTGTGTCAGATGTTGGAATTTCTACCACTGATATGGGCACTGAAAATGTACCCGTAAAGGTAGGGGCATTGTCACTACACACACTATCGTTTATGCTTTCACTTGTTTCCCAGCATTTGAGGGACACACTACTCACTCACATTTTCCTGAAAATACATCACATTTTTGGTGGTGATGTTTCTCTGCCAAACAGGCTCAAAACGGGCGCCATGCTTGGTGGAAGTAACCATTTTTCGGTTCAGTAGATCTTCACCTGTGACTGGGGTGTCTTTTAGTCTCTCAAATAATGACAGCTTTGTGTCTCTATCCTACGCGTTGTTCCTGTGAAATATACCCAGAAACTTTGCTTACAGAGGCTTAGGGAATTGTTCAAAGTAGACAAAATTAGGATTATTAAAAGTCTTGCACAGCCATTCTTTAACGTGTTTTTTTTCAACCGTGGTAATATGTTCTGGCTGATATCTCTGAGGCAGCGTCCATAATAGATGGCATACAAAGTGCATTCTCCCCCCTCCCCACTGCATGCTTTACGAGAGGCCCCCCTTCAACATCAAACTCAGGAGTCTTGCTTGATTTTCTGCAGTGTGCTTGTTTATTAAAAATTAAGTTCACAGGTCAATTACTTCATTGACCCCCATTTCTTTATTTATCAGTAAAATTTACCATCACAGTATTTAAGAATAAATTTGCACTTATATACAATATACACTCATTTACCACCCATTCTCCAATGGGCCTTTGATTTGACTTCAGGGTTGCGCCAGCAGGCCACAACCCAGATCGCCTGCGCTCAAGGGTGCTGGAGCCAAGTCGCCGAAGGTAAATTAATTTGGGGTGCACTAAAATAATGGGGTTCGGCTCCCACATCTGTTCAAGCTAAGATTACAGATACACTACTTAGTGAAGTTAACAAACATTTCTAAGTAGGTAACTTGATGCTCAGGAGCATGGGCACATTTAGCACAACAAACCGTACCTACATACAAACAAACACACAAAATATAGAAACACAATAAACAGCGGTAAACACAGATAAACAATAACTTGCAAATGAAGAAAATAAAATTTGAAAAATACACCCACCTCAAAAAAGCACGTTGTTAAAGATACACCTTACACAGTCGGACCACATCAACCCTTCAGTGCACGTGCAGCGACCCTCATACGTGGCACTTTGTGTGCACTTATCCTGTATCACAAAACTTTATCTTAGCTTGATAGCCTGTACTCCTTCCATGCTCCGAGTATAACATCAACCTACCCTACTCCAGTGCCTCAGGGCCAGGGGCGGCTGCTTCTTGGTGCGTCTAGGTCAGAATGAGGCCAGTCACTGCAGTATTCACTATACTAACGGTGTTCAATTGGCGTTCCCTGTGGGGAGATAGCTGGAGTTAAGCTCTGGCAGGCAGGTGTCTTAATGCTGCAAATCCAGGCACCTTCGGCAGCAGGGTGGTTTAATCCTCATTGCACCTGCGCTGTTGGTACTGCCGCTGTGCCTGGGATCAACCAAACTCCGAGTCTGTGTGTGTTCTGGCGCTGCTCACTGTGTTTGGCCCTGCATGTTGCTGTGCCTGGCACACGGTGCAGCACACACAAGCTAACTGGAGCAGTTGCTTTTACTCACTGCCCTGTGGCATGGCTGTCTTGTACCGCTATGCTTGAGGAGTTGCTGCAAGAGAGCACTGCGCCTGTGCTGTGTGACACGCGGAGTCTGGGAGAGGTCGCTGCTGGTACTCACCGTGTCTGGGGCAGTATGGCGCTGGAACTCACTGTGCATAAGAAGGGCAGTGACGACTGTGCCGCGTGGTACTCAGAGTCTGGTGTCAGTGTAGAGGTCGCTGCTGGTACTCACCGTGTCTGGGGAAGTATGGCGCTGGAACTTACTGTGCATAAGAAGGGCAGTGACGACTGTGCCGCGTGGTACTCAGAGTCTGGTGTCAGTGTAGAGGTCGCTGCTGGTACTCACCGTGTCTGGCGCAGTATGGCGCTGGAACTCACTGTGCACAAAAAGGGCAGTGACGACTGTGCCGCGTGGTACTCAGAGTCTGGTGTAAGTGTACTGCTGGTACTCACTGTGTACGGAGAAGTATTGTGTGCAAACGGCAGTACTTGTGCTTTTTACACAGTTCTCTGCACAAAATGACTGTGTGTGTGCAGCGTGGTTTTCAGTGAACCGCTGGTACTCACTGGGCTCGGAAGAGTGCTTTTTTGGAACTCACTGTGCACAAGAAGGGTTTTTGTGACAAATGTACATTTAATTATTGTGTAGCGTAGTAATCAGAGCCTGAAGTCAGTGTACTGCTGGTACTCACTGTGTTCGGAGAAGTATTCTTATCGAACTTGCGAAATACAGTGAGCACTAAGGCTGCGCCAGATACTCATGCACGTATAAAATGACACCGCCTGCCTGCCCCTCACTGTGGCAGGGGCAGTGTGCTGCCTGCCCTCAGGGTGCGTGTGAAGAGCAGCATTCGCTGTCTGGGGGCAGTTCTTTGCATGTAATGACTGTGCATGTGCTGCGTGGTGCTCAGAGTCGGTGGTCAGTGGCAGGAACTGCTGGAATTCACTGTCCTCGAGAAGGGCAGCAGCCCCTCTTTTGAAACAATTCCCTGCATGTAATTACTGTGCAATGAAGTACTCAGAGTCTGCGGTCAATGTACTGCTGATACTCACTGTGTCGGCACCAGTATGTTGTTGGAACTCACTGTGCATAAGAAGGGCAGTGACGACTGTGCCGCGTGGTACCCAGAGTCTGGTGTCAGTGTAGAGGTCGCTGCTGGTACTCACCGTGTCTGGGGCAGTATGGCGCTGGAACTCACTGTGCATAAGAAGGGCAGTGACGACTGTGCCGCGTGGTACTCAGAGTCTGGTGTCAGTGTAGAGGTCGCTGCTGGTACTCACCGTGTCTGGGGCAGTATGGCGCTGGAACTCACTGTGCACAAGAAGGGCAGTGACGACTGTGCCGCGTGGTACTCAGAGTCTGGTGTAAGTGTACTGCTGGTACTCACTGTGTACGGAGAAGTATTGTGTGCAAACGGCAGTACTTGTGCTTTTTACACAGTTCTCTGCATGAAATGACTGTGTGTGTGCAGCATGGTTTTCAGTGAACCGCTGGTACTCACTGGGCTCGGAAGAGTGCTTTTTTGGAACTCACTGTGCACAAGAAGGGTTTTTGTGACAAATGTACATTTAATTATTGTGTAGCGTAGTACTCAGAGCCTGAAGTCAGTGTACTGCTGGTACTCACTGTGTACGGAGCAGTATTCTTATTGAACTTGCGAAATACAGTGAGCACTAAGGCTGCGCCAGATACTCATGCACGTATAAAATGACACCGCCTGCCTGCCCCTCACTGTGGCAGGGGCAGTGTGCTGCCTGCCCTCAGGGTGCGTGTGAAGAGCAGCATTTGCTGTCTGGGGGCAGTTCTTTGCATGTAATGACTGTGCATGTGCTGCGTGGTGCTCAGAGTCAGTGGTCAGGGGCAGGCACTGCTGGAATTCACTGTCCGCGAGAAGGGCAGCAGCCCCTCCTTTGAAACAATTCCCTGCATGTAATTACTGTGCAATGAAGTACTCTGGGTCTGCGGTCAATGTACTGCTGATACTCACTGTGTCGGCACCAGTATGTTGTTGGAACTCATTGTGCATGAGAGGGGCAGTACCTCACAGTTTTAGGGTAGTTGGCTGCATGAAATCACCCTGACGCTGCAGCGTGGAGGTCAGAGTTCGGGGCCAGGGCACTGCTGGTTCTCACTACATTCGGAACAGGAAGCTACTGGTTGACTGGTACTCACTGTACTTTCTATTACCAGTACTCAATAAGTCAGGGAAAAGTCAGTCACGGTACTCATCGTGTCTGAGTCATCGTGTCACTCGTACTCACAGTAATTGAGAAGAGCTACATAGACCAGTGCACTGCGATCTAATCAACCACTGGCTTACATCTCAACAAATAATCAATAAAGGACTTTTCCCACTACCTGCACAAGTGCTAAAGGGAACAAAGAGTGCCTACACAATGAATTACTGAAAACCGTGACCTGAAGAAACGGTTCACAACCTCTCTTTCCTTCTTTCATTTAGTTGCTTCTCTGTGAAATGGATCCAAAAAAAAGAACAAGCCAGCGAGTTTTGTGCACGCGTGCTCACACAGCGATACATCTGGTTTCAATTATCGCGCCTGTGTCTAGGCACGATAATTGAAACCACATGGCGGCTGTGCGGGTAACCGACACCAATAGGCTATGGGCGGAGCACTGCACCCACCTTTGGCCAATTGCGTGCTGTCTTTGTTAAAAAGACGCATACAAAGGCCAATAACCTGGGGCGAAAGTAAAAGCACACACGCAGCGTGTGCAAGCATCTGAAGCGATTTCTGAAAGCCCCTACATGAAGTCTCGTTGCACGACAATGCTGCGCACTTTAACGCTAGGCGCGAGACCTAAAAATTCTCTTCATTATGCCTGCCTGAAGGAGGCCTTAGAGTTTAGCTCAATATCTATGAATGTTTGTAGATAGGGATTTAGATCAAAACCGATTGGCGGTTGCATTGAAACACTAATGCACCACTCATGGAAGGAAACCTTGATGCAAAGTAACACAATGCTGCACAGAACACATCTTAGCATTACATTGAGAAACTATCTAACACAAATCCCGATTTGCATTAGATAGTAAAGCTCAGCATAACACGTTGTGTCGGGTTTGCTTTACAAACGTAGCTTAAATCTGGCCCAAAGCATTAGTAAATCTGAGCCTTACAGTCATAGCCTGCACTGCCACTATAAGGAGCAAGGTCAAAACTATACAGAGGCTTGCCACTTATTAACTGCTCGACAGAAACCTCTGGTCTTTCCATAATCTGGCAAATGCCCAATCAGTGTTTGATTGGAGTCAGATCACTTAGGATGAACTCAAACCATCCAAGAAAACAGACATAAACCACTTGTATTTTCGGAACCACTACAGAGGCATTGCATTTAAAAACATTTTGAACAGGGTGCAACAAGGCAGTTCAGCTGCTGGTTGCGGATATTTTTTTTTACCCTGGTGGTAACTGTGATTGAAAAATATTTTTTCTTGCAGTTTACCAGGGTCCAAATGAGCCCTCTATCCTTTCTGCTATGTTTGTAATAAGAACGGGGGCCTCTGAGGCAGCCATTATTGGCATCTTAATTTGAATGTTCTGGCTTGACAGTGCAGCTGTCACCAGACAATTATTTGAGAACATCAGAAGAGGGTCTTTGGCTCAGCCATATGTTGGGAGTCAGAAGTACATGTTTTTATTGGGGAGAAGTTGTGTGCTTCCACAACACAAGCTTGCACTCCACACAGCTGTAATCATTTTGGGTTTTTTCCAGCTGCCTTATGTTGAATTTTCAAAGGCATCCACTGCTGTACATGGCCCTTTTTTGCATGATTAGCCCCAAACATTTTGCCATCTTCCTCTTATTTATCCGTACCTGTTTTTGTTGGCTCTAGGACTCTTGGCACTTTACCAATGCTAATCAGTGCTAAAGTGCATATGCTCTCTGTGTACATTTTATGGGTGATTGATGTATCCCCGATTGACATATTTGAATTACTGGTACGTGCCTAGTAAAGTGCACTGTGGGTGCCCAGGGCCTGTAAATTCAATGCTACCGGTGGGTCTGCAGCACTGGTTGTGCCACCCACATTAATAGCCCTGCAACCATGTCTACAACCTGCCACTGCAGTGTCTATGTGTGCAGTTTTTAACTGCCATGTCGACCTGGCAAGTGCACCCACTTGCCAGGCCCAAACCATCCTGTTTACCAAAAGTAAGGCACCCCTATGGTAGGTCCCAGGTAACCCCATGGTCAGGATGCAGTGTATTTGAAAGGTAAGACATGTACTGATGTGTTTTATTTCTGCCAATAGTAAAAAACTGCCAATTTCATTTTTCACTATTGCAAGGACTATCTCTCCCATAGTTTATCATTGGAGCTGCCTTGTAACCTCTTACAAGTGTAATTTCAATTGGGAAGAGATAGAGATTTGGAGTTTGGGGTCCCTGAACTCACAATTTGAATTTGTTTTTGTGAAATTGTTTTTTAAAATGCATGCTTGAAAATGCCACTTTTAGAAAGTGAGAAAATATATAATGGAGCATGCACTCCTTCCCTGTCATATGACTCCACTCTGAAATAACTTATGTGTAAGTGCGTGCGATCAGTGTCCGTGGATCGCCCCAAACCACAATCAATACAAATGTATTCCAAAAGAGAACTCTTCTCGCACTCTTTGCTGTCACACTGTGCAAAGTGGGAATTATTCCCGATGTATATTCCATGAGGCTAAGCTGTTTATTGTATTTGTTCTAGTAATCCCTGACGAAGAGCCAAGAGGGCTCGAAATGCATTGGATATTTACACAGTGTGTGTCACCTTCAACCCGTGATTGATCTGTACGTACCATTGTAAAATGCCTGAAATGGCGAGCAGTTGGTATTGGAAGAGTTCAATAAAGATTACAGATTTAATCACAAACTTTGAATGGAAGTAATATTGGACAACAAAAAGGTTATTGATATAAGAGTTTACATTGTACTACCTGGATTAAAGGAATATATAGCAGGAATGATTCCCACTTTGTGCAGTGCGACAGTGTAGAGCGCAAGAGGAGTGCTCTTTTGGAATACATTTGTATTAACTGTGGTTTGGGGCGATTCTTGGACACTGATCGCACACACTTACACCTACGTTTTTTCAGCATGGTGTCATATGAAAGGGAAGGAGTGCATGCTCCATTATATATTTTCTTGAATCGTAATTCCTTGCTTCAAGGAGCTGATACACCCTATTGATATAGTGAACGTTTGTTAAGTGAAGAAAAGAACACAACATGAGTTTGTCATTGTGGAGACGGAATAAGTCAAGTGGAGTTTATAAACACCAACGGACATGAATTATTTACCGTCATAGCCAATTTACACGATTGATACAAATTGGAGCTTGGTATTTTTATTTTTCATTCATTTTTATTATCTGTTATTCACATGTAGAAGATCTAGTTAATTAAAGCATAACTAATTGTATGTATTTCTGAGAATTTGCAGTAATTGTTTTCTATATGGCATCTCTCAATATTGAATATAAACGTGTTTATTTCATGTATTTAGATTAGATTTAGCATAGATTTTGTGAAAACATGGTTTGGGGTGATGTTTGGTTAGGGCATTTTATTATGAATTGAATTAACACATTTATATGCAAAAGATGCGTGGGTTAGGGCGGTGGGTTATTCAGTGCGATGAGGCATGGTGCATTGTGGGAGTAAGAGTCTCTCGGTAGAAGAGTGGAGGTAATTGAAGTCTGGTGCTGGGGAAAACAGTCAAGTGGTATTGGCTTGGTAGCATGCAGCGTGAAGATATAAGAGCATGAATGGGTGCAGCTGATAATTTAAACTAATGTCCAGGAAGAGGGAGGAAGTTGCGTATTCATGGTGAACAGCACGAGGAGACCAGAGCGCTGACAATGAACGTTTTTCACAAAAGGTAAAAATTAGAGATATGGAGATGGAGGGGATGTGAGTTGGAAAGTGAAGGGGTTGTAGGATAAGGGAGGATTACGAGTGGGGCCATGGGTCTTTGTCGTGAGATTTTGTTTATTTTCACAGCGTTTTTACGGTAAACATACATTTGGGTGGTGTAGGGGAGATGCAGGGGTAGAATTTAGCAGTATTTGAAATATGTTTAACTATGGTTTGGTACACAGAGGTGGTTATGTGTTTTCACAATTGATGTTGGGTCCTTTAACATTAATATTGCTTATATTGAAATCTGAGGCAAAGCTGTTTATTGTATTTTTCCTAGTAATCTGTGACGAAGAGCCAAGAGGGCTCGAAATGCATTGGATATTTACACAGTGTGTCAACTTCAACCCAAGATTGATCTGTATGCACCATTGTAAAAAGCCTGGAGTGGCGAGCAGTTGGTTTTGGAAGAGTTCAATAAAGATTTCAGATTTCATCACACTGTCTCCGTTGTGATGAAGATAAACTGTGAATGGAAGTAATATTGGACAACAAAAAGGTTATGGATATAAGAGTTTACATTGGAACACCTGGATTAATGCAATATATATCGGGAATGATTCCAACTTTGTGCAGTGCAACAGTGTAGAGCGGGAGAGGAGTGCTCTTTTGGAATACTTTTAGAAAATGGACATTTTCTTGCTTTGCCATTCTGTGCCTCTGCCTGCCTGTGGAATCCATGTCTGATTTCGACTGACAGTTGGGCTGTTTGTGCATTCCATTTACTCTAGACAGTGACCAAAGGGAGCTCGGTTTTGCCCTGCATATCCTTATGACCCATCGCCAGACTGATGGGTCTTCCTGAGCTAAAGTGGTGGGAGGAGGTGTCACTGACATCTGAATAGGGCTATGCCTGTCCTCACACAAAGCTCTCTACACCCCCCTTGAGTGTGTTTGGAGCCAGGTCAGTAAAGAGCATGGCCTTGTGCACTACAAAGACTTTCCTTTGAAGTTTGCCTACTTTAAAGGCAGAAACTGGTATAAGTATTGGACCTGTAGCCTCACATTTTAGAACACTTCTGGATCAAGAGGAGATTCTGCCAAGAAGAAGAGCTGGAGAAGCTGTACTGGTGTGAGGGGGGGGGGGGACTGCCACTCTGCTTGTTGCTGTGTGGAGCTGGCCTGCTGCTTGCTATTTCTGACTTGGACAGTGAAAGGACTGGACTTTGCTTTCTTATCCTGCTTTTCAAGGTCCTACGCGGGCTTGTGCGTGCTAGCCTCCTGTTCAGAAGTCTTACTGCCATTAAAGACTTCATCTGCAGCCACTAAAGTCCTTTGCTGAGAGTTCTGACCTGCCAAGTGGTGCCAATTCCAGTTCTGGGGCCTTTGGAGGTAGCGTCTGCTGCAAGAAAAAAAGAAAATCAGTTCACTGACAAAATATCAACTGCCAAAATATCTATATACAAAAATATTGAGTTAAAAATATTGATTTTAAGAATATCAAAGCCCTATTCTCATAATTAAAATTACAAAAATATAAAAAAATGTTTTTTCACTAATATAGTTGTCTAAAATATCGATTTTAACATAAACATATTAATATAAATGTAAACAATATAAACTAAACTACTTGCACTAAAAAGTGACGCATCCATAGTTTTCTGTGAACTGAACTATTTTGAATTTTTTTAAAGTGAAATATTTGCTTGTGTATGTTGGATGTTTGTCATTTTAATCTTGTCTATTCAGCTAAAGATTATTTCTTTTTCTAAACTGGTGTGGTGTCCAATTGTAGTGTTTTCATTGTGTTGCTGTGTGTTTATGTACAAATGCTTTCTTTACACATTGTGTTACACCCTACTTAAATGTATAACATGTACTCTAGCCCTGCTGCCTCTAGCTGCTCAGCCAGAGTGTGAGTTGGTCTTAGAATGTTGGTGTGCCTGTGACACGTGGAATGCCTTGGTTTCTGAGTGGGATGAATGTGGCAGTTAGAGATGGGCTGAGCAGCTAGGCAGGCTGCTCCTGGTGGGGCTGGTACCACACTAGGCTGGCTGGAGTCAAGACAGAAGTAACCTGAACTTGAAGAACAATAAAGAAGACCTAAATATACATCCTGGCTCCTGGTGTCTTTCTACATAGGACACATCACATTGTCTCTGAGATAAACCTGATTGCTCATTCCAAGCTTCCGAGGGGGTGAGCAGGGGTTAACTTTGGTGTGTATCCTGGCTAGAAAAAGGGGCCCAACTTGAAAAAGGTGCAAGCCACTGCCAATTAGAGACCTTCATTTCTAACACCCACTTACTATTAAATTGTCTTAAAGAACTAGAGAAATGTGGTGTTTTTCTCTGGTAGCAGCACAGATGGACGCTGGAAACATACATGAATTTTCAGGTCTGGCTTGACTGTGTAACTTTCACTTGACCTTTTAACATACACCAGTATTATTGTACAGTGTATTGCTTCCACATTCCCATATTATCTACTTGAAATACTTTGCATTACCATACAACATTCTTTTAAAGCCAGACTGATAGGCATTGCCAATGCTTGTTAGGTTTGGCTTGGCAATGTAGTAGTCTGCAAGACCTATCGTTACCAGGTCTTTAAAAAATAATGTAGAGCAGACATTCTCTCCAACCATAAAAGTATTTGTTTCTTAACTCTTGCATATGACTGTTTAAGCTATGAATCCACCTTCTGGGGAGTGCTTGCATTGTGTCGCAAGAGGGGCTATTTTACATTTCCAAAGTACAGTGAATCATCACACAATACATTCTTTATCTCATATGTGCACTTAGGGGAGTAGTTTAGTCAATGAGATTTGGTGGATGTGAATCTTAAATTTCCTAACTAGAAAAGCAGTGGGCTGCAGGGTGGAGGGTGGAGGTGAGGGATAACCAAGGTTCCGGATGGACTGTTTCCAATAGGAACAGGGTTCCTACAAATCTGCATGACTTGGGCTTCTGTCTAGAGAGTCATAGTGGGCGAAAAACAATGGGTTTAAATGCTACCCTGAGAGATTGCCACTTTTTAGACCATTTGCAAGCATTCATCCCATTACTTTTTGGGTGTTTTACTGGAAACCTGAGATTGGCGCAGATTTCCAAGCCTACTACTACCAAGGTTTGTGAATTCCAAAAAGTAGTACATTTGAACTCATTCAATGAGTACTTCTATAGGTCCATATTTACTTATATTTTGTAAACGTGTCACTGTATATATTTAGGATCACGATCCAAAAAATTAACAAGTTAAAAACTCTTAGGAAATAAAACTGAAAAGAAAAAACAACAAAGGCATAGGAAGGTCTACTCATGGCCACCAGACCCAACTACCAAATAAAGAAATCATATGAGGGTTTTCACACTGCAAACACCCCCAATGAAGCTGCACCCCTTGCCGTACCACCTGGTCCTGGAAGTTCTCCATGAGAACTCATGGCTACAGTCACATACAACACAATGGCCTTGGGTGCCTGCCCGGGATCACTTATTATCAATGTCTTTTCATTGGACATACCCATCTTCATCTCTGCCATCAGAAGCCTTTACAGTAGCATTGTCAAATCAGTTTTTGTGGGCTGGGCTTCTTCTTTCTAGTCCCCACCTTGTACAAATTATTTGACTAACTAACCGATGACTCCATGTACTAAGCCCGAATTGCAAATAGAGGAGGGCGCACAGGTAAATTATTAGGTCCAGCCAAGCCAAAGATGAGCCATGGGTCTGGCAAAGCTCTAAGCGTCCGTGCATGAGCCAAGCCATGGAAACATTAGGCTTGTATATTGTGCAACAAATATAATTTAAAAATATGATGCAATCTTCCCAAAAAGTGTATTTCTTTAACATGCTGAAGCGCTTTTTCCTTTGCACATCAGATTATATTACAGCATGGACAGATATTTATTAAACGTTTTCAGAAACATTCATGTCACCACTAAAAAATGCCATTAGAGTGCTAAAAGCACCAGTAGTGTACTAAGAGACAAGTCTGTAGTAATGCAAATCCTAAACGCGGTCTAGATTCTTATTCTTGATGGAGCAACAGTACAGTCTATTAAATCAAATACAAGAGGTGCTTGTACCTCACACATCCTGAAAGCAAGTGTTTAAAAGCATGCTCATATGTGATAATAAAGAAAAAAGGAGTCTGTTAAATAAAAATATGTGCCTTGGGATCACTCAATTTGGACAAGCAAGGAAGCTGGTATTGATTCCAGGTTATCTCATTTCACATTTTGAAATTCAGACACCAGATGGTTTTCTCGGTCTCCCTCTCTATCTCTCTCTCGCTCTCGTTTACTTCAAAGTTCACTTTTCTTTCTTTCTTGGCTCACAACTAGAAAACTAAGAAAGATTTAGCAGACCGGACTCCGGGCTCCAGACCTGACTACAAGCCATGAATGCATTTATTTAGAGATGTCCCACCCCAAACACCTGCCATGGAGTTACATCCCTGCACGTTTTGCAAACTTAAATCAGTTGTTTCTTGTTTTTTCACATCAAGCTATATTTAGTGATTTAATTTGGAAATGTGTGCTAATCAAACATACAAGTGCGCATGTATGTTTACACATTCATAGAGACACAAGCAAAAGGTGAACAATCCAGCTGCTTAAAACAAAACTACTGGCAACGCCAATTCGACTGGCTTTAATAGTAAAGCATAGAGACACAAGTATTTACAAATTCTATTTGCATGCAGAGGCGCACCAAAGCCAGACCTATTTGCTTTGCCAATGCTCGTTTTACTTTGTCTGCTTTAGGAACTCAAGACTGGTACAGTGGTCAGCTGTTTTGGTCCTACTGGCTCATTGTGTAGGCATTGCAGTCTTACTATGTCTACAACAGGAGGGGAGAGAAGTGGTAGATAACAGGCTATTGTGTTTATAAGAGAAATGGCTATGTAGGAAAGAAAATTAAAAATTTAAAAATATATGAATATTGGGGACCATGATGGCTAGTCAAGTGCTCCTCTCCTGAAACACCATAAATGGTGCCATTAGATAGGTCACCATACCAGATTCATAAAGAGATTTAAAACCATTGGACCATGATCACCTTATGCCTTTTGATGCTGCTATCACCCACGAGCAAGGCCTTGCATTAACATTTTATGGAATGGTCTGATTTTATTTACGTGTTTATCAGTGGCGGCCGGCAAAGGTAAGAGCAGTGGGGTGGTGGAAAGGCAGGGGGATGTAGTGGACAGATGATGGGCAAGGTAAGTGTTTTTTTATTTATTTTTATGTAATAATACCTATCCCGTTGTCTGTCAACTTCCACGCCCCGCCCCACTGCTCTTACCTGAGTGGCTGCCACTGGTGTTTACTTTGACAGAAACTGGCATCACTTAGAATTCCAAAGCCTAAATCTCTCTCATTGCTTACCACAGATGCATGGATTACAATTTGTCACCCATACGTTGAAAGTTCTTCCCATAGAACTCAAGCCTTTTGAGCAATTAAATTGGTGTGCATGTTAATATCCGCTCTTTATTTTTGGGGGCTGATGAGGATAGGGTTTTAAGATTGGCTAATAATCCATTACCAGAAACATGTTTAACTCGGATACCAGAGCTGCTTTGCCCTGAAGATTTTGTTTTGTGATTATGCACCCACATAGGTATGCAATGCAGTGTAAATAAACTTAACAGTTTGGTAATTGCTAATAGCAAGAGGAATGCCTTATGATTTGTGGGAGCAGGGGAATTTAGAGAGGGATAGCAGTCAGGTCAGAGACCACCTGCTTTTAACACCAGCATTTCAGGGTGGGCTGGAGGCTTTGGAGGCAGGACTGTAGCCACCTTGTGATGGGGCCTGGGGCAAGGAAGGAAATGGGCACCTGGCTGCTGTTTGAATTGTGAAATACAGTAATAATCAGGACTGAATATGCCCCTCAGCCCTCTGGGCCCTGGTAATGGCAAAGGCTGCACCACTGGAAGCTACGCCCTTAGCAAGGGGCCACTACTGTCCTCTCTGTTTCTCCAGCTATCAGCCAGCAAAGGGAGGGGCCTCAGGTGAGAGAGCTGACAGTGCAAGGAGGGAGGGAGTAGGGCTAGTTTGAACATCTTTCCCAGGGCTGTTTTTGGTTACCAGTCGGGTCTTGATAGCTTGACTAAAAAGTATTCACATCTAGCACTGTCCTGGTCTATTAATGGATAATTGATTTAAGTGGAAATTATATTTGCCAGACAAAACGAAAATTGATGGAGAGAATGCTGATCAATGTCAAACATTCACCGCAGTCCACAGGTGACCCAGTCATAAAATGACATACATGGGCTTAACACTGTTAAAGCATGGGGGATTCACAATGCAACCATTCTCATGGATATATAGGATGACAACTCTTCAGATAATAACATACATGGAAACAATCTCCTGGACTCAGAAGAAGCCCGAACCAGACTAACATTTCCAGAGCTAGGGATGAATGGTTACATTAATATTTTCTATGCATGCAATTTTTCAGATTTCTTATGGTTTGATTTGAAAAACATACACAAAAGTTGTTTGTTAGTACACATTTCCGAAGATGTAACTTTGGTTCAGAATTGTTTTTTTTTGAGCCGGATGAACATATTCATGGATTTGCCTTCAAGATGTTGTCAACTAAATTGAGTCCTTTAAGCCATGCGGCCAAAGCCAGTAGTTTAAAATCATATGAAAATTATGGGGTTAATTACGATGGTGGGCGGACATCAGTCCACCCGCCATCGTTGCGGTTCAGGGACCGGCCGCTGGTAAGGAGCCGGGCTTGCTGAGTGTATTAGGATGTGCCTGCCACTATGGTGGGCGAATCCAGGGCCCTGTTCATTGCGGACTGTGCTGCCTGCTGCAGCACCGTTCGCAATGCCAAAATGCCACGATGTGCATTTCCATGCACAACGTGACAGGCACCATGCGGTGCCTGCCACCTTGTGCATGGAAATGTTGGGGGGTACCATGGCATCTCCCCAGTGCACATACACCATCCCCCCACACAGAGGGGGCCAGCAACGGGCCCCCAACCATAATCCCCACTCAGCCTTTCCATGGCGGCATCGCCGTCATGAAAGGCCTCTTTCAGGACACATCCTAATATGGTGGACGGCACCTGCTAGGCAGCGCCACCATATTAGTGGCTATTTTCTGTCTGCCAGGCAATCGGTGCGATGGCCTCCGGCGTAAAAGCGGCGGATGGACTTTGTGTCCGCTGTGAAAAACACCACCATCCTAATTTGACGGTGGGTAAAATGCTCAGTGATGCCGGAAGGACCGCCACCGCCGGCCCTGCGGTGGGGGTCCTTCCGCCATCATAATGACCCATGTTTCTTGTTTTAAAAAGAGTTTGAATAATGATGACTCATAGGATCATTTTGTATTTGATGAAAAATGACTTTTTTAACATAGGCACGCTCCCCTTTTTGGAAAGGGTGGGGGTCTGGATAGTGAAACCTTGCAGTAACTGAGTGCAGATGTCACCGATGAGCATCTCCAGATAATTTCCGAATCTAAACTGATAGCAGGTGTTTTTTCTTTCTTGGAGAGAAGCCTATGAATATACCTCGGGATTGTTCCTAATATTTAATGGATTTGTCAATATCTGTCCTAACTGTTATCTTTTTTTAAGATCAAATAAAGTGTCTGTGAGCACTGTTTTAAGGTTCATGCATGCAAGTATCAAGAATAAATATAAGTATTAAATACATTTTTAGTTTGTTTTGTGTCCCATGGTGGTGGGAGAGCCAAAACTAGAAATTAATTTTCAAGGATTATCGAGAAGTCATTTTACTAAAACATTTAGGGCCTCATTTAAGGGGTTTTGGTGTAGAGCAGCACCGCAAGGAATCTTGCTGCGCTGCCCTACGTCAAAACAAATGGGCAGGAATGCACAGTATCTATTTGATACGGTACATTCCAGTCTTTTCCCCCAGCAGTGGCGCACATTGGGCTACTGTGCGCCAACGCAGGTATCCTTGCATCGTGGTGCAAGGGTGCCTGCTTTGCGGGGCTGATTGAATTTGTGCAAGAAGGGACACCTTACAGCACAAAATCAATCAATTCAGGCGAAAAGGAAAGCATGAGGTGAAATAAAAAATGTCTCCTTATTGCACAACCCTATGCGTATGTTCTGACGCATTCCCAGATTTACAATTTTTCGTAAATCTGGGAATTTGTCAGGTTCCATGGGTGTTGCATGGGAACACCCACAGCAATACCCATGGAACACCCGTTTTGCACAGTTTTCTGCATGAAAGGGGCACAAATTTATAAGGCCATGCAAAGTCACGTAAAGTAGGTTTACATGGACTTATAAATATCCTGTGGCACATTGCGCCACCGGAACATCAAAAAAGTGACTTTCTGGTGATGCAAAAGTGCACATATGAGGCATTCCCTCTTTTTTGCCACCGCCAGGCTAATCATATACCCGTTCTCGTATATTCTTTTTACTGTAACATACGATTGAGGCGATGCAACATACACTGGACAAATTCGATGCTTGCACTGCATGTCCTTTCATATCAAACATATTTGTCATATGTCTAGGAAGCTGGTTCCACATGACATTGTCAGGATATATATAAAATGAATTTACATATAAGTAATCTAAATGGAAACCTTTGCATAAATGTCCATTGACCTGAAAATTTGCCACAGATCGGCCATCCGGAATCCATTTGTCACTCTTTCCTTATCAGTGTCAGTCAGTCAAACAAGCTTTATTCGACAATTGTCAAAAAAGCAGTACATTAAAACAATTCATGCAATAGAAAAAGAGATAAAATTCACACAGAAATACTACAAAACCTAAAATCCATCAAGATAAGAGAATTTCATCAAAACTAAGTACATCAGGAATCGTAAAATCAATCATAGAATTACTTATCCCTTTAAACGTTTGCTTCTAATGACCCATGCCCATCCCAAAAATTTGGCAACTGCTATGTATATTAGGGGGCTGGGATTTGTGCAGATAATTCTAAGGGCAAGTAGTCCACTCCGAGTGCCCAACAGTTTACCCATTGGACGCAACCATGCTCTACGCGGGGAGGAATATGCTTGACATGCGAAGAGCAGGTGGCTAATTGTTTCCTTAGAATTCGGGCAGAATGGGCATAAGGGATTTCCACCACTAGACCACCTGGATGTAAATGCTCTGACAGGAATACTGCCGAGTCTCAATTGGAAATAAAGCTTTCTGTCCAGTGGTTTGGTTATGTCGTCCCAGAATGGCTCAAATAGCGTCTCATCCTTGAACTCCATAAAAACCCCGGTTAATGAAAGTGGGGGAGTGGACCTGAACAATTTGGAGAATATCATTCCCCAGTACATGCTCTTCAAGACTTTTTTTGACGGAAATGTAGCATTCGTCGGGTCCTCCCATGCCTCCACCAGGCCCAGCTCCCTGAGAATCGCTCCAATTCCAGAGAGCCATTTTATCCGACGGAAGACATCACTTTTGATAATATCAAGGAGGCCCCTTGTGAATTTTTCCAGTTCCGGCGTGACCCATATTCGCCTCCAGTATAATACTGGGCGAAGGTTTACAATAATCTTAATTGGTTTCATGCCTAGGTCCTGAAAGACAGGCCCCATAGGGGTACTCTGTGGTAACATGGTAAGCTTACGCAGAAAGCTATTTTCTAAACATGTTAACTTACTTAGGTTTCCGTGCCCCCAGATTTCTACACCATAAAGGGCTGCACTTATAGCCTTCGCTTTATAGACCATGATTGCAGGGGCCACTGTTTTAGTCAAGGACTTGGCATGTTCTCTGTTCAGCACCCCAGCAAGTTGCCTATGTTTTAGGGCTGCAAGATCTATCTGTTCGTTCCATCGCAGGTCGTGCTGGATGGTTACACCCAGATATAAAAATTATTTTACTTGTTCCAGGGGTTGTTTATTCATTAGTATTTTCCCTCTAAATGACTTGTGCTGGTTAAAATACATGAATTTGGATTTTAAAACATTGATTGTATAGTCAAATTTGAAGAGGTCATGGTAGTCAGATTTGGTAGGTCAGTGGACTGATGCATACACAAGCTGACAACCTAACATACCTGTTATAAAGGAACGAAAATTAGCTCAAGGGAAACACATAATTGTGGCTACACCCATTCCAGCCTTAGAGGCAGTAACGAAGGCCAGTGTTCCAAACGCAAAAACCTTACATCCTCGTTGGATACAGTGAGCCATCTCCTTAATAGCTACTTATGTAGACTATGTCTTTGACCCTAAACTTCAAATACAAGAATTCCTCCAGTAGCAGCAAGAATGCCCTGTTTCGAGTGACATTTTGCCTCTTGACCTGTATGAATTCATAGTCTATACTGATGGTTCAGCCAAGCCTGCTGTTAGAACTAAACAGCAATACTAAGCAGCTTGATGAAGCCGGAGCAGCATGTTCTAGATCTGCTCTAGAACATCGAGTTGATGGTAATTTTTCTCAGCATGAGAGTGTGGAGAGGAGAGAAATTCATTAACAATGTCAACCAATTCGATTTCAGTTCCCTAGGACCATAATATTCACAGACTACTAAATAAGGTTAGTGAATTTATTACAAAGCCAAAAACAACTGGACATACAGACACCTCAATAAGAGGGTGTAGAAGTAGATTGGAACCAACATAAAGCCAAATCTATGAATACGATTGAGGCGATGCAACATACACAATACAATTAATTCAAAAATCAGGCTACAAAAGATCAAGAAACAGGAATCCAAGTTCCCCCAAATCAAGGGTTGATGTAGATAAATCATTAAACTATCCCTGCACTAGCACTAATTTGACATCCCCATTCAAGCATTCTTTGGGACAGGATAGATTATGGTGTCAGCGTGTGGAGTCTTCCTCAGAAGTCTGTCCACTTCAGTTGGGTTGAGTACCATAAAGCTACTGAGACAGAGCTCGTTCTAAGATGCTCGCTCTCCAAAAGGCAGAGGAGAGGACTCTTTCCCTACTTGCAATACTCCAAATATCACAGGTGTCTTCCCATGATTCCTTTCAAGTCACACCATCCTTTCAGGCCACATTCTCATAGGTAGTTTTCCATGGGACGACGATTACTCCTAACCAGTAACAAAACAACCTTGATTCCCTGACCCTCACCAGTGAGAAAATACAACAGTTCTCAGGGGCATAACACAGGCCCCTGCTTCCTCCGCGGTGCAGGGGGGCCCCAAACTGCAGGGTCCCCCTCAGCACAGTACTTAGACCTGAGCGCTCCGATTAAATATGGAACGGGGGCCCCTCCGTGTACATTGCAGGGAGGCCCCTTAAACGTTCGTTACGCCATTGACAGCTCTCTTTATCAGCATTAGCTACCAATGTATCCTCTTCTCTCCTTCCCTAACTCTTCAAACAAAGACATTATTCTAATGAACAAGGGCACTTCTTCCACCTGCAAAATAAATGTGAGAAAGTAAAGAATCTAACATGCACATGAAATTCAACTATTAATTTGAATTCGAGAGCTTCCATCGAAAATACATTTCTGGCCTACAATATTCAGCTAACATACGAGAAATGGAACATGAGCTTTACACAGTTATACAGAAATTGAGACTAATACAATTAATTTTCTCATCTACATATAAAACGGCATGACTAATAAGCAAATTCAATAATAAAATGATTGTCAATTGCACAACACAAGCATTTCAGTCAATGGTTTCCGCAAGTTATAATTGATCTTCCATGTTAGTTCTTCATGTATTCTTATTTCTGGGCTAAACACATCACATTCATGTAATTACATTACAAGAACTTAACACTTAGGTTAGCATGACAAAAGAATATACATGCGGATGCAATCTAGGTATGTGATTATAATGCACCCATACAATAAAAAAATAGATTTTGCGCTACATCAAGCTTATGCCGCAGTATGCGGAGTAATGATGAATGGAGAATTCCACCCTCAAAAAACCTTTATGCAATCCTTAGGGGGTTGCACCGCTCAGCTAAATGAACTCAAAGCTCTCATTCTGGCACTAGAAAATACCAAACCTGAATTTCCCACAATTATAGTGCCTGATTCGTATTATTATGACCAGTCTTTCAATGAGCATTCATACTATTGGCACCTAAATGGATTCAGAGACTCAAAAGCAGTAATAGCCAGTGGGTAGTCTGTTTGTGAGCTTCCGCCCATTACCTTTTGCGTGTTTAACGGAACTGTGTGTATACCAAATAACTCTCAAGTTTGTGTGCATTCAGCTTCAGCCATCCACTCCCCACCCTTTGCACAGGTTTACTGCTACATAATTCTACACATTCTTGGCATACAACTATGCAGTAGTAAAACAATGTATGCCTGCCACTTACCCTTTTGTGACTGTAAATGATGGTTTATTTGTGTAAATTGGTTTGCGGATCTGGCTCTAAGTATTAATGCTTTTTTTTGGAGCGATGGGTGTCCCTTTACTTTTTTCACATTTATGCGCCCTCTAAAATGTTGCATTTATTCAAATTTGCTATGTTTGTGGCGCTTCTGCAAACGACAAATGCAGAGAAGCAGCAGCATTGGGTACATGGTTCAGTGCAAATGCGTTTGACTTCTACATGCCAGACAACCTCATTTGCATATTCGAATGGCACTCACATGATTAAAGAGGACCCCGTGTCACATGTTCCCAATTGGCAGTATGCTGCTCGAAAACGCAGCACTTCTTCAGCTGCATGTTCGCACTAAGGAACTGCATTCACCTCACCGCAAAGAAGGCTTCTTCAACTAATTGACTCGCGCACGGGAAAAAAAATGATACACTCGGGTCGCTGGTAGGCCGTTAAAAATTCAATACTGGCAATCTATTCAGGCGGCAATGTAGCTCTGTCCTTCCACTCCTTTATCTCCCAGTGCCGCCCATCTCATGTGGTCCCCCTCTTTGCATACAGCTGCTGCGCATTGAATGGGCGAGTCTCTGACGTGCATTAGCTCAGGCCTCTCATATTTGGATGCACAATGTCACATTGACTAATTTGAAGGGCCTTTTCACTGTTCAGTGCATACTTTAATGCTACTGGCTGCTGTTTGGCATTTTAATGACTTGTGGACATGGCTTGTTTTTTTCTTTTTCCTTTTTTGCAAATGACCCTGATCATCATCCTCTTAAACATCATCCAATTGGCACCCTGTTAGAACGAAAGTTGCTCACAAGACAGAACCATCAGGATTTATTTGGAAATGTTACCATTAGGCACAATTTGAATTTCTAATGAGAATCATGAAAAAAATATGCTTTTTGATTGCATTCCAACATCAATAATGTTCCCTCCAAAAGGAAGCAATAATAACAACAAAGTGCCAAGTGGCAGTCAAGAGGTCACTGAGCAAGGGAGGCCACGTCTCATGCACACCACCCTGTGGGTGGTTTTGGCATAGATCGCGTTAATGAAATGAGTGTTGGCATTGGATGCGAGACTGTGCTTGTTTAATGGAGGTGAAGATTTATATGTGCATGTATTGACAACAGGTGCAGCTACTGCTACCATAGGTGCTGATCATGAGACCGATATCAGATCTAGTGGAGCATTTAAGGGCATATTCACAAGGAGCTATCGCCAAATTAACTTCACTTTTGCGCAGCCAAAGTCATGATAAATTTACCCCACCATTCACAAGCAGGTGGTAACAACCTACAGCACCAGTTTTCCCGCGATAGCAGCCGCAAAAAAACATAGCCACAGAGGACCCCCGCAAATATCGCTAATGAGATGCAGAGCAGGCGTTCCCGTGCCAAAACCTGCAACAACACCACACCTCAACATTCACAATGACCAGATAGAACCGTGAAAAAAACACAAAACGCGCGATAAGCCGCGTAAGCAGCAGGAAATTTACACCTGCTCTGACCTGGTGTAATGTCGGACCACAGTCACACCAGAAGACAAACAAATGCCATGGGGCAACTGCACATGCAGCAAGGACACCCAAGAGGGCCACAACACCCACCAACACCATGCCCAGGCCCGCAACACCACCCCGGCCCACCCCCAAACCCGGACCAAGAAACTGCACTCAAAAACCAAGAATCACGAAACAAATATGTTGCCTGAGGTCGCACAAGCAGAAAAATCAACATACATGAGTTGCCGGAAAATGGAGAACCTGTCATACAGCAATGAAATCACCACCACAAAACATAATACAAAGAAAAGACAAAAGAACCATTCGGATGAGTCCTAGCGAGTCCACACTGGACAATCCGTAGTTCATAGCCTGGAAGACGAAATCCAACAGAAGAAGGTGTGCCATGCGCCCAACAAAGGAAAGAGAGGTACAGAGTGAGGGAGAGAGATGGAGTGAGAATGCACAAGCACGCACAAGCAGCGCAAGGATCGCAGGGCACCTGGCACCACATTCCAACATGTGTGTGTGTGTATCGCCATCAGTCCACCATGAGCCCAAGACTATGTCCCAGTCTCAGCCACAAAGCCACATGACATTCCGAAACCGCAAGTAGTAGTTAGACACACCTCAGGGATGAAAGCTCCATTGTACCAATGCAGAAGGTGGGAGGACACCTGCACCTCTGACCTTGGTCCTGAACGCGCCTGGAACACCCTGAGAGAGATGCCATGGCAGATGTGGTCTACTCCCACACCACGCATTGCGCAAAGGAGCAATCCAACTGATCCACATCGCACACACAGAAGCCCCTGCCTGAGGTACCCCCGCATGAGATGGCCTTGACTGTCACGGAAACAGCAACCCATTCTGCCCAACGTTGCACACACATTTGAATTATTGCTCAGAGACCTCTACACAACTGCCGCAGTACAGAAGAGTATCGGTTCCACAATATGCACCAAGGCAATGGCAGGCCATACTGGGCACATGCACAACCCCCATCATGTGGAACAGTACTGTGCACGCATGCTGCATTTACTGAGTGCAGTGCCACTGGCAGTGCTGCGGATCAGTTACCGGCTCACCTTCCGCATTGCCTACTTCACCTGCGTCCAGCCCTGGTTCCACTGCAGAACATGCAAATTCGAGTGTCCCATGGATGTCTGCCTATCCAACACAACAGTAGCTTAACTGGATTATGACTTGTGTCTGCACCCCCTGTTGGATCACGATCAGGAGTGTAACCGGGACAGCCGTGTATTGGATGCCTTGACATACTGCGCATGTATTGGCAGCTGTGCATGGGAGATTGCACAATTCCTTGTGTGCAGTGACCACATACAGGCGCTACCCTATAGGGCTGTCTTGCGGATTGGTAAAATGTCGTGGGCTGAACACACCTGCCCGGACCAGTTATTGGATTGGCTCACCCTGGTGTTTCTTGAACACAACAACGATGTACTATTGGAACACATTGCATATGAAGCTGCAAGGGCATTCTTGGACAAGTAACTACGCACCTGCAGCCACAACTAATTGCTACCCACAACACAGGTCCCAACAACATGTTGCATCATGGGGATGGCTCACATATCCCAACACAACAGAGGACACATCTGCCATTGTCTGAACTCTGGATGCATGTGCGTGAAACAACGCGTGTGTACACATACCTTTGCAGGGTGAGGCAGGTCCATGGTCATAGCAACACAGCTTTGTTTGGCAACATTGCCAATTCGGACACACTGCTGGGGTGTAGCACACACACAGCACTGTGGCAAAACGTGAACCTGTCGGAGCATTTCACCTGAGCATTGTCAGCAGAGCAGACTATAGGCGCACTCTGGTGTCAGAGCACTATGCAGATCCCATGGGCAGTGAGTCGTGCCCCCTCACATGGGGCAATGGGCAGACGCCAAACAACACCTGACTCATCCAGCAAGGCAAGTTGGCCTGGGAGCATTGCCATCCGTGATGATTTTCGTCCATTGTTGCAACAACAATGTATGAACCTCAACATGTACCCATGCTGCATGCAAGTGTCTTAAGCATGTCCATGCCTGTCGTGGCCGTTGCCTCGTCCGTACTGACACGCACATGCCAATAAAATCTATGTCAACCCACTGGTGTCTAACCGTGAGGTGTGTTGATTTGATTGTTCACTCGTGTGCCACAAAGAGCATCGTCCCTACACAGGGGAGGACTGACTGACACATGTGCAATGGTGGTGTGTCCCTTTTGCAAGTTCAACCTCTGTGAGCCAGACATGGTTTTGGGATAGGTGCTGGCCGACATGTGCACATACGTGACTACAGCAATGTGAGTATAGTGTGCAACCTCTGATCATGTGGAGCAATGTCATACATCTTAACATGTGTGCCCACACAGATGTGTGCAAGTGGGTATGCGATGTGCTGTTCTGTTGTCACATGTGATGTAGTCCACCACACATGGCCTGATACCGATTTGGTCAGTCCTACCCACAGCCCTATTCAACACATGGACGTGTGCCTAGTTTGCGGGGTTGTGAGATTATTGTTGATGTGCAATGGGGGCACAGCTAGTACTCACCTTCACAGTCAACCAATTTGCCATGTGTCTCAGGGATACGCATGCTCATAGATGTAAGTTACCATGGTGTACCTTCATGTGCAATCATTGTCCCAACATCCAGCCATACTTCTATACGTGAGTGAAAATCGTAATGACATATCTGTGTGATTTAGAATGTTTTATTCACATTCAGGTGAGTGACGGAGCTGGTGCTGTACATGGCCATCCAAGCCCCCCACATCACATGGAAGCCCAGTGGTGGACCAAACACAGTCCTTTGGGTATTGAGAAGTGATTAGGAAGTGGGAGAGTGCAGTCCACAGCAGGATTGTGGTGTAATTGGCCAGCAGTGATGAAATGCCAGTCCGTGTGCATGTCGCGGAGTTTTCCGGGGTCAGTATAAAGTGTTTCCCAGGGCATGACGCATAGGTCATTACCAGGCAGGGACCGGGTATATGGCGGGGATGGAAGCTACTAAGACCTTCCTCACTAAGTAATTCCCATTCCCTTCTTACTCCCCTGATACAGGGTCTGTATCCGGTGTGTCTGGGGTGTGTGGCGGGGTGATGGTTGCATCACTGTGTGCCACTGACACAAAAGACTGTGAAGGTGATGGTGCAGCATCACTGTGTGCCAGGGACAAATCAGGGCTCTGAGCTGTGTGTGTCGATGTTCCCGCTGCAGTCATCTGGGACAGGCTCAGTGGCAGCAAGGGCAAGATGAAGTACTGCAGGGCATTGAGGTTCCCAGTTACTACTCGTTGATGTCCAGCCGTGGCAGACAGACTTCCAGCCTGCATCTGCTCCATGGTCTCCATTGACCTTCACATCTGTGCCAACTCTGTACTCTGATCGCCAGTGCTTGTCTGACCACACAGTTCTTGTATTAGATTCATTGCCCCGGCAAGGTCAGCCAAGGTCTCTGGTGGAGCATGGTGTGTATAGGGGGTGTCCGATAGGGACTGTAAGTGGTCCCTGATGGGACTCAGACACCCACGTGTGGCATCGAGTTTGGCTGCCACGAGTTTGAAGCCCACCCGCAGCTGGTTAGCCAACTCCACCTGGCAACGCCGCATAAGTTGTTGGAACTCCATGAATTGGTCGGGGGTGCTGGGAGACAGCTATGGTGATGTGTGTTTCCTGCTGTGTGGTCTGTGCAGGTGGTGGGGTCACCTTGGGGCTGCTGGCCTGCCCTACTTCTGGGGATGGGGTGCGGAGGCTATCTATGATCCGTTGGAGGGTGTCGGTGCAGATGACCAGGGGGTCCTCTTCATCGTCACTGAAGATATGTTTGGTCTGCTCTACAGGAGCTGTTGTTTGTCCCTCTGCAATGTGATAGGGGAGATGCAGGTTAACAGAGTTGTACATGTATGTTGGAGATTTGCAGATGTTTACGTTCAGACTGCATGCCAATGTACATTGTGACTGTTTTGGTGTAGCTGGCTATTTGGTCGCAGTCAGTGCGTTTTTCGACTACATGACGGACGTGTGGTAGTACCCGTGCATTGTCATCACACAGTGTCAGGCAATGCCTTATCTGAGTGGACTGTTACTACGCATGTATGGGACCTGTTGTGAGTCATGTCCTATGGTGCTGGTGTTGCACTTTGTACCTCATTGCCGTCATTGCTATTGTTCTGTGATTGCTATGTGTGTGTTCCATTGTGGGGGGGTTGCCCCTGCAGCTCTGATTACATGTTGCCTTCTCCCTTTGAGGCGGAGTGCCTTTGAATTGTGTGCTTTTCGGGGCCTGTTTTGTTTTTGACTTGGGTCATATGTGCTCTCGGACAGATCTTGTGGCCTAGTGCATTGTTCGTCTGCTGCGTGTATTGTACGGCATTGGGTTGTGTGTGCGCGTAGACATGTCGGAGTGTGACCTGCTCCTTTATGGATGTGATCCGGTCTGGGCTATCTCCATGTCGATTCGTGGCCCATCTCATGTTTTTGGGCTGCTGCCATGCTATTGGGCATGCAGTGTTACTTGCATAGTCTGTGTGGGTCACAGAGCCGCTGCTTTTCTGGATTCATCACATGTGCATGGGTTGGTTGTGTTATTGGTGATCTGGAGGGGGCCCCTTTGTGCACATTGTGGACGGGGCCTACTTGCCGTTTCTTTGTGTGCTGCAGTATGCCACGGCTCTCAGTGACATGATCCAGGGTCATTGTGGGTGTGCAGTGTGCTACACATAATTGTGCATGTGTGCTATTGTGCCCATCTCCCCCGTCCCACCATCCCTGGTCGTTACTCACCCTGTTGCTATTGGGTAAGGTCATATTGTGCTGTGTCAAGGCCCCCAATTCCTGCCACCGTCTTCACACTGCTGACTGTGGCCACCATTTCCTCCAGCTCATCAGTCACCTCCTGTGTCGCAGGACTCCCACCTCCAGTCGCCCTTGCTGCCTTCCTGTGGGTGGAGAGCTTCTCCTTGGTTTGGGTGTGCACTTAATGCTGCGCCTCTTGACCTCCTCTAGTGACCTCCTCGCCACCCCAACTGCATTGACGTTGTCGACGATGGCCTGCCATATTTCCATTTTGGATTCCAGTGCCACAGTGGAGGTGGCAGACAGTTGTTGGTAGTGTCCTATGACCTCCATGATGATGGTCCGGTGTTCCTGCAGACTGAACCATGTCTTTCTCTTCCTCTTGTCCTTGCCCTTCCCTGAACATGGGGTTCCATGATGGTCCTCCATGGGGCTTGTGGTGTTTGGCTTGTCCTCTGCACTCGGTCCGGGTGCATCCATGGTGCTACGCAGTTTGAAATGTTTTTTTTTTCTTTTATAGTGCATTTTCCCGTCAGACGCGTGGGGTTTGCAGGCCTGTGGCTGGTTTTCTCTGATTTTTATACCCCGATTGGCCTCATCGCATTTTTTTTGCGTTTCCCCTTTTACAGTTTTGCAGCGTGGTGTTGATTGTCTCGCTGATTTTTGACGCGTTATCTGATGACTATTGCTGCTTCCGCATTGTTGTGATTTCAAAGTTGACAACGGGTATTTACCCGCGATGGACTGCGATGTTGAAAGTTGCGTTGCGCTACTCTTGCTGTAGTTATCACACCTTCCTGTGAATATACCTCTCAGTGGCTTGAAAGTGCATGATTTTGACAACAATAGCAAACCAAATAATTATTCATTTAATAAAAACCATACTTTGAGTTTATTACAAATACTACACTTTAAACTCCTATATGTTTTTAATTTTTTGATATTTTACTTTGAAAATACTTATTCATCCAAAATATTCAAATTGCAATTAACACTTCCTAACACCTATTAAGTTTTGAAAATTTATGGTTGTAATAGCTAAGCTTTCACCACTCTAGAGTGAAGATCATGAAAAACTTAACATCGGCTATCATTATAAGTTGAGTTATTTCAACCGGAACTTTAACACCAGATGAAATAATGCAAGTTGAAATTACAAGTGTGCGATGGACCGGAAATAGTAGGTCCGAAAAATCCAGATCCAATAATTTTGGATTTGCTGGCCAGAGACATCTGACCAGCGAAAGTTCCTGCAGATCTGAGCAATGCTCCCAATTCAATATTAATAACCATGTCAACCTGCTCCTGTCAGAAGTAACTGCATTGTACGTGGTCCCTATCGTGAAAGCTGACCATATTTCTAGTACATGGCGTACAGGTAACCATGTCAATATGCAGATAAAAATATGCTAAGAATCGCAGTCCTGTGAAGGGTGAATGACAAATGTTTTCCTACATACTTCAGCAGTCCTGTACTTTCATTCAATTCTCTTTGCCACTCCTACTCCTCTAAGTACTCCTAGCGGCCATTTTTCTCATCTGTTCCTTTATACCTAATCTTCATATTTTCCTACCATACTTTCTCCCCCCATGTCAGTCTGTAATTTGAGCGGGTGGGTGCAGGTGGGGCCCACTGGAACTCATTATTGACGACCATGCATTTATTTTTTTTAAAAAGACTTCGATCCAGGGTAAGAAAGAGAAAATCACAAAAGAAGGAAAAAGAAAGAAGGAAAATAGTGACAAAGAGAGACATAGTGATGAAAAGGAACCTGCAAGACTGAGATAAAGAAGCATGGAGTGTTTTGTGATGAATTAAAGCAGCATCAGGTGTAATTAAGTCTGCACTGCTTTGGTATTCGGCACCTAACCTTCAATAGCACTGACTGCGGACATCTAAACAAAAGTTAGGGCATTTGTTTTGTACAAATCAAGCAGCGACGGCTCGCATAGGGCGTGCTGCGGGGGGTTGAGGCAGGGGAGGGGCAGGCTGGGTGGGGCAGTAAACTCGGACATACGACGGAATGGAGGAAAGTAAGTATTAGGTTCCTCCGTTCCGTCGTATGTCTGAGTTTACTACCCCCTTGCCCTGCCCTCCCACCGCCCTGCAGCATTGCCCTATGCGAGACGCCACTGAAGGTAAGCACTTCTTCATGCCCTGCTATATATAACACTGCACTCTGACTCCTGACTGTTCACTTCCACACAATCATACCGCATCCCATTCCAGGCTGACTCCACTCATGTACTGCCTCCTCTCCCCCCCCCCCCATTAATTATTTCCTTTTTTCATACCCCTTCTGGCATTCAGTCTATTCTCACCAGCAACTCCACTTTCTGATTTACTCATCCCTTCGCCACTTACACATCTACAACCTACAGCCCTTTTATGAACCATACACACCTCTCAGTTCCACTTTCCATCTTCCTCCTATTCAAATACTTTATTCCCACACCCCTAATAGCTATAGCTTCTCTAACCTATAATTTGTAATCTTCTCTCTTCCTCAAAAACCCACCCGTCCATCTCACCCCTCGTCTGCTGAAACGCATCTGCTTTCCTCCCCTTCCTTACAAGTCTTCTAATGTCACACCTCAACCTGCTTAACTCAGAGAATGAGGCCATCCCCATTGCCCGGCAACGTCAAATGACCACTTTATCTGCCACAGTTACCATTATACTATCTATAAGGCAAACGTGCTGTTCTCCACTGTCCTAATCAATGGAAGATCCTTGACAAAGAACATTAACATCTATGAACTCCGGAACTGACCTACGGCTGCTTTTCTTTACTGCAGCATGGAAATGTGATTATGCTAAATCAATTCTATATGAAACAAATCCAACCGCTATTAACAAATCTTGAGAATCATAGGATTAAGAATACTGGAGTTGTAAATGTCTTCCTCAATACATGACTACGTACAAAATCTATTGTAAACTACATTGCTTAAGAACATGAGTTGGTGCTTGCCCAATGTTTTATTACATTCTTAGGGCCATATGTATCAACATTCCGTTTTGGGATTCCTAAATAGCGATTTTTAAGGAATCGCTATTTAGAAATCGCAAAATGGTATGTATGTAGAATTTTGCTTCTTTTTAGCGATTTCTTACCATTCCATAATTGCGATTAGTAAATTGCTAATCGCAATTAAGGAATAATTTCCGATTCATTTCTATGGGCCAGGAGGCGGAAAGGAATGAAGGGGAAATTTTCGATTCGCAATTTGCTAATCGCAAATTGTGATTATTTTCAAGGGTGCAGGGGTGTTCAAAGGACACCCTGTTGCACCCCTGAAATCGGCATGGGTGGACATGTGGCGCACATACATGCCCTAAGGGCATGCATGTGCATCACATGGCACTTAGAAAATAGAAAAAATATGCTTTTTGAAAGGAATTCGCAACTTACCACCAACTAGAAGTTGGTGGTAAATTGCGATTCCTGAAGGCCAATTTGCTATTTTTTTGGCTTCTTACATTGCATTTAACGAATCGCAAAATTTGCAATTCCTTAAATGCAATCGCAAGATAAGGAATCACATATTTTGCGAATCCTTATTTTGTAGGAAGATTACCTTGATGCATACAAATCGTTCAAATTGCATTTGCAAACGCCGAAATTCTGTGAATTTCGGCGTTTGCGAATTCAATTTGGCTTGGTACATATGGCACTTAGTCGCTTCCTAATTTCTTGTTTTCTCTATACCTCCCCCTAACAATCCCATATTTCCTCACTGTTTTACAAACATTGTCTTCTAAATCCCACTAAAACATACGACTCTGTATAAACTGATGGACGTTTAAACCTGGTTTGACAGCCTGGATTTCGAAATGTTTCCTACATGAAATTGTAGACTCTACTTCAAATGGGCTTTTGCACTACCCGCTTCGCTATAACCTCTGATCCTCCAAATCTCACCATAGATACTGGAAGTGTCAGGTAAAATGGAATGATTATAGTGTAATTCAGTTCAATTTCGACCCACCCTTAGACACAAGGGTAAAAACACCTGCAAGAAAATGGAAATACTTAGATCGTGCCACCGCTTTCTCTCTGCTTAGAGATCCCGGATTAGTATTAACATCACTCGCTGGCAACTTTTTTTTATATATTGTGCTGTTGTTCCAGGAAGGTGGAAAAATCAGGGTCCGGATTTACAAAGGCTCTATTATACTTTTATAAGGTAAATCTGGCGCAAACTGATTAGGTGGGCTTTACTATTTAAAGCAAATCGTGATTTGTGATGGATCGTAGCCCAAAGTAACTGCCTTGCATTAATTTGCGTCAAGGGGCGTTCCATGGTTGGCACATGGGCATTCCCATGCAACCACCCATGGGTTTTAATGCAGTACCCTATCTACAAATAATTGTTGACGCGTATTTGCAGCAAAATCCTATGCCTCTATCAGGCAGGTGCGACAAGAGGAAATGCTTTCATTTCTCCTTGTTTTCCAACTTTGCATGTGTGCTGCATTGTACAGCACACTTACACAGTGGGAAAAGTCTTAAAGCATAGTTTTTATACTGAAGGCACCCATTCCAGAATAAAACCTATGCTTCAGATAATGAGGCCTGCTTTGGCAAAAGGCTACCTAAAGGGTGCCAGCACAAGGAAAGAGGAGAATAGCGCCACATCTTACTGGATATGGCGATCTTCTGCTCTCTCCCTTTCACGCAACGGAGTGCGGCAACTCCACGTGTTGCCCTGTATTGCATGACCTCTTGATAAACCTGGGCGCTAGTTTGTTGCACTCTGTTGTTCTGTCTTCAAACATCCATACTGTTCAAAACAGGGAAATTGTTCACAACGTTTTTCTTTCCAGTTTACCATATTTTACTTCCCATCCCTCCCTATCTTCTATTCTCACTTCTGTCCTCCATCAATGTCTACCACTTTCTTGCTCCATCTCATTCTCGCTTATTGTCCCTTCACTCAGTAGCTTTGTCCCAGCTGCCCCACTAATCTCTATCTGTAACCCCCCTCCCTATTGCCCACTTTAGTTTAATCAAACCCCTATTCTCTTCTCCTGCTCCATTTTTGAGTGACGCCTCATGTTCTATTATCATACTCAGCTAATATGTGCAAAGTATTATTAAAGACTATTATTTTCATTCTTTCTCTCTAATCTCCTCGCCTTCTCCTTAAAATAAGAGTGTTAGAAAAGTAACCTATTTGGTGTGCAGCATATTTTCAAGCAGCATCAATTGTTGTTCAGAGTCTCTTTTGCCGGTAAGAGGGTCTGATTTGTAACAGGAGGCGTGCATCCTCAATGGCTTGGTGAAGTTCTAATCATTTGTTTTTCCTACCTTTGCTGCCTGGGCTTCTAGCAATCGATGAGGTGAGATGCCCCCGATGCTTTGAAGATCTTGACGGCAGTTAGACATCAGGAGAGTGGGGATTTATTTTGGCAGCCTTTGATATTTAAAGCTCTGTGTACCTTCTTATGCTGTGCCATGTTGGGCCTATGCTCGTTGTTAGGCCCCTCCTTGTATCAGTGACTGATTCCTTAACACTGAGTTTCCTGTTCTTGCCTCCTCATCTGTTCCACTCCCTATAGTGCTGCTAGATCTTTAGTCCATTGGCTTTCTTGGGAAAAGCCATCTTGAAATGGTATATTGAAAAACTCCCAACTGATCATCAATTTCCTCTTTTCTGATCTTCTACGCGAATCTAGCTCACCTACCACTTGATCATTCAATTCTCTACATCATTGACAGTAGGAAATCATATGCTATGCTTTCTAATGGTAACATCTTATAAGAGATGGTTAACTTAGGGAGCCAGAATGCAATTGATGGTGGTGTTTTGTTAATGCTCTGATGGGTTGAATAATATGGATTCCACTCATAGGCATCAGAAGATATCAGCGGTTTCATGATATCTTTACTGTATCACTGGGGTCTTGATAGTTGATAATGGAAATCAATGAGCTCTTTACATGAATGGCCACCTCAGCTGGTGGAACCCTCTGAAATGCACCCTGCAGAGACAACCCAAATATGCACACACTCCAAACTGGTTTGGATGGCAAGGCAAAAGAGCCATAGCTATGGATGCAATCTTCAGAGACAACCAAACACACATTGAAATACCACTCTTACTCACAACATCGGAGCACATCTATGGACATCTCACAAAAGAGTCCTTCCCCATCGACAGGCCCAGAACTCAGGGCAAGCTCTACACCAAGAAGAAGGTGAACGCACGCAATATAAGAACCACATACTATAATGTAGCCTAATATAAGAAATTCTTTAAAAAAAAATCTATAGAATTCTATCATTTACTCATTTCAAATGAGGTTTCCACCAATCTCATTCACACTGTGTCCTGAATAATTTTAATAGGCTTTAATTATTTTTACAGCATTTACATACATGGATATGCATAACTTTGTCCATCTCCTATAGCATTGACAGTTCCGCAGTTTGTAAATCAAGAATCAGTCTTTAAATCAGGCAGTTCTTTAGTTCTTTAATGCATTCAGCAAAACATGTAACATTTTTATCACATGGACCTCTACAGGTAAACCATATGCTTTATTTAATATGGGGGCATATTATCAAGGGGGTTTATCTCCGCTTTTTTGGCTTTAAAAGCCAAGAAAGCGGAGATAAAATTATCTCCCTATTACCTAGCTGCCGCTAACACCAGTTAGCAACAGCTAGTAGGAGATAGCGACCATCTTGGGCCCCACTTTGCATGTCAGTGATATTTATCACTAATGAGATGCAAAGTGGGCGTGCCAAGATGTTAGCGACTGAAAACAGTCGCTAACATCGCTATCTCCTATTACCAACTTTTGGAGATATTCGCGCTAAGCGGGAATATCTCCAAAAGCTAACACCTGCCCTGAGCAGTTCTTAGCCATGTTATCCAATGGGAGGTGGATAACATGGCTAAGAGCATTAGCTCGCTAATGCATGAATATCGCGGACTTTTCAGCGATATTCATGCTTTGCGGCGATTTTTACCGCAGTTGCGTTAAACCTTGGTAATACCAAGGTTTATTTGCGGTAAAAATCGCTGCAGCGCTGCGGTAAATTTTTGTCTCTAACAAGCAATAGCGATAATTATCGCTATTGCTTGGTAATATGCCCCCTAGTTCCCAGATTGTTTCTGTGCTTCCACATTAATGAAGCAGTAATGCTAAAAATGTCTTCTTCTGTATATACGAATTCGAATATATTATTGTCAGCACTGATCCACAAGAACGGGAGCTGTCTTCAAGAGACAACCTGTTATCTTTCCATGGCTCATTCACGTACAGGTGCCTCTGACTAAAGGTAGCACACTAACCTGCTGCCATCTAAGCGTTAAAGTCTACCCCATAATTATTGACACTGGAATTCACGCCAGCTCTCTTGTAATCTCCTCCAAACGTTCTGTATCGTCGATTACCAGCCTGTTAAAGAGGGCAGTATGGCAACTTCTATGACCCAAAAGTGTTTTAGTTAGTTTTGGGGTAAAACATGTCTTGTGCTGATAAACTTTCAGCATTAATTCATTAAAAAAAGACCTAACATTCACATTATCTGAGTGTAACTTTTAATTCTTGCTATTGAGCTCACATATACAATGATTGAGTCAACTGTAGCAGCAATCCTTTTTTCCTCCTTTTTCCCATTCTGATATCTTTTTCTTAATTTTAGATTGACTGGTGAGACCTATTTCCAACTATTTTTCTTCTTTTCACTGAAATCTTTGCTCCACTAACCACCTTGCTCCACACGCTCCACATCCCACAAAGGTATGTGCGGTCCAAGATCAGTATGGATCATTCACCCATTCCTCCTCCTGAGAGAATGGTGCTTTCTTATGGATGATGCATGGCAGGAGGCTGAATGGGTGGGCACTTTTTAAAACACATCAGGAAAGAAAAGAGAAAAACAAGCCCATGACACACAAATGAGCAAAATGAAATAATATGAATCAATTTACATTTTAAACTACATCCACATTTTATTAATGTTATGGTCTTGAAATTAATTTATAATATCCCAACTCATTTGGGGCCAAGATAAGTTGAAGGATGGTCTTGACAGTTGGTTTCAGACAAACTGTATCTACTCTGCACCAACAAAAACATAAGCTTTGAGTTTAGAATAATTTTTGTTTAGACCTTGGCATTCTTGAAATCTAGAATCAATTTACAAAATACCCACAAGCATTGATCTGTCAACTTTGTAAGGAAAAGCCTTATGAGTGACAACAGAGAGAGTACGGTGTATGATGATGCGGTCTACCATGATAGCCCTGACTTTTGCCCGAACATAGGAAGCTAGAAACTCCTATTGCTAGATTTTTTTCTTCTGTCCAAAGATATGCAAGAGGCAGATTGGCCCACTGTTCATTGAAAATGACAAGCTTGGGCCTTGTTATGGAAGGGCCTTGATGTGCAATGGGTTTACTTTTTAGCCCCACTCACTTCCGTTGAAAAGAAGGGTGCGCCGGTGTTTGTGAGTCTCTTTCTGTAACATAGATCATGTAGGTGGACATTTTGTGCACATGTGATTCAAAGGTGCTGTGTCATCATTGGCATAGGGGATTGGACCAGTGTAAATGAGGCAATGCCTTTGCCCTTGTGCCCAACACACATATTGTGAGCCTAAAGGTAAACTGACTCTCAGAAGGTGCACTTATTGAGGGACTCAGGGTACGTGGATCATAGTCAGGGCGCCTCTCTGGGGCATCTTTTGTGAGTGATACAACTATATCTCAGGCTTTCCACTACAGCTATGTGCAATCACAAAATGAACCCACAAGCACGGTTTCCCTGCCATCCTTGTCAAATTCAAGTAGATCCTTTTAAAAGGATGGATAACCAGTCAGTATCAATCCGGTAGTCCATCTTTCACTTTAGGGCTGTCCCAAAACATTCACCCATTCCCACCTACACTGGGGAGAGCAATTGATTTGTAATTCAGCCCAAAGACATATTCTGCTCTAAATGTTTTAGTACACTCCATGGGGCCCTATCAAGATATGCATGAAGCCTGAGAAAGGATTTGTGTGCTGATTTTTTACAAAATCCCTCCGATTCCAGTAAATGTTTTAACTTGACAACACTGTAAGTTAGAAGATGAGCTATAGACAGCACAGCTTGGAAACATTTAGTAAATATGAGAGACAACCACTGCTCTGTGCTGCAGAGATGTGCTCATGCACTAACCCAGTTTACACAAAGTTATTACATGCACAATGAGCTGGATTTAATTAAAATGTGTTCCATTCTGCACCTGTGCAAAGGTGCAGAACTTGCCAGGGAGGCATATCATGAATAGCTCTGCTGGTTCAATGTAAAGTGCCACGCAAACAAGCTAGTCTGGCTGATGAAGGGTAATACCCAGAAACCGGTCCCAGAATGTTTGTTTCCGGTCCAGGGAGGACCTGGCGTGGCAGTTCCATCTGGACTGTTCCCATGAGGCACAGGATCAAGACTAATTTGCATATGGCTGGGTCTAAACTGGGGTGGCATGGTGAGCAAAAGAACAATGGATTTAACTCAAATTTCTTGACTGGGGGTGAATGTATGATTTATTCAGCATTCCGTCCATCATTTGCTTGCGTAGCACTTTTCACCCTAAGTTGGATGGGTATGCCCAGATGTGGGTCCCTTGCTCACTGTGCCATTGGATTCAAACTACCCTGGCTGATGAAGGGTAATACCCACAAACCATTCCCAGGATGCTTGTTTCCGGCCCAGGGAGTTTCTGGCTTCGCAGTTCGGTCTGGATTGTTCCCATGAGGCACATGGTCAAGACTGATTTGCATATGGCTGGGTCTAAACTGGGGTGGCATGGTGAGCAAAAGAACAATGGATTTAACTCAGATCTCGTGACTGGGGTGAATGTATGATTTATTCAGCATTCCGTCCATCATTTGTTTGCATAGCAGTTTTCACCCTAAGTGGGATGGGTATGCCCTGACGTGGGTCCCTTGCTCCCTGTACCACTGGATTCAAGCTAGCCTGGCTGATGAAGAGTAATTACCCAGAAACTGGTCCCAGGATGCTTGTTTCCGGTTCAGGGAGGACCTGGCTTGGTAGTTCGGTCTGGATTGTTCCCATGAGGCACAGGGTTAAGACTGATTTGCATATGGCTGAGTCTATACTGGGATGGCATGTGGATAAACGTATGATTTATTTAGCATTCCGTCCATCATTTGTTTGTGTAGCACGGTTCAATGTAAGTGGCATACCATTGTATTTTGCAGCATGCATAAAAAGAGGAAAACACCATCAATGATTGTTTTTGTGCAGGAAGGTGTCCCTTCCTGCACATAAACAATCATCCCCGCAACAAAGACACCCTGGCACCATTGTGCAAGGGTGCCTGCGTTGGTGCATGCAACCAATTGTGCGCCACCGCAGAGGGAAGCACAGGGATGCGTCATATTGTTAGAAATATGTGTTATTATTATCTATTGAATATTCCATTGTTTCACCCCGTCCTTTCAGTGTTGGTATGTACTTGGACTGTTGGGTTCTCTGAGTTCCACAGCTGACTGAAACCTGTGGTAGTGGAGAGATGGAATAAAGGTTTCTCCTATGCTTTCCAGAGTCTTCTCTCTTGTAACTATATGAGACATCCCCGTGCCTTTAAAAAGATGCAGCTCGGTGCAGCAAAATGGCTTGTGGCGAAGCGCTGTGTCATTTTTTAGGTCGAGCAGACCTAAAAAGCATGCGAAGCATGCTTTGTCTGCGAAGACATCTTTTGTTGGCGTGTTCGGAGGAATGTGAGACAGCGTTCAGGCACGAGCTTCGCTGTCTCAGATTCCTCCTCGAGGGCGCGCACGTCGCCGTGCACCTTCTCTGCCTCGCATTCGCAGCCTCTCTCAATCACACACAGTCACGCATGCGCACACACATTCCCACGGGCACACACTCCCCCCCCCCTTCCCCCCAAGGCATACACACACACACACACAGGCAGGCAGGCAGGCACACACACACACACGCACGCACGCACCACCCTCCCCCACCACTCACGGGGCTCACGCGCACACACAGACACACATATCCCCCCCTACACACACCGTGCTCTTTTGTCGCGTTGCCTCGCTGTGCTCCTTTTCTCCGGCGCATCTCCACACGCGGGGCACTTCTCAGGATTCCGGCCGCGTCACAGGCCCCGCCCATGTCACGGGCAAGGATGTCTGACTTCCTGGTTACTTTGAGCTGTGCTTTTATGCTGCAGAAGTACCGCAAATAAAGTTATTGGGTAGAGTGATTGATTGAGTAGACAGGAATGTGTCCGCTTTTCGTAAAGAGCACGGAGAGTGGGAAGAATCCGGCACGGCTCGTGCCGACTGTGGAACTTACCCTAAGCAGCGTACAAGACGAGGATGAACAAGACATGGCCAACTATGCTCCTGAGTCAGAAAGCAGAGGACCAGGGATTTCCCGTACCACCTCAAGTCTCCATCTGTAAACAACAAAAGTTCTAATACAATGTGTGTTGGACGTTATCTTTAAAAGTCCCAGTAAAGTTAGGCTGACCAACCGTCCGTAGCAACCGTTGCTCCAATCTTTTGCCGTGGACAACAAACAAGCGATCTAGGATTGGCTTAAAACGCATCAGCCAATCCTAGAGCTCGCTGGTACACTGCAGGAGGGCTCTCATTGGTGAGAACAGCTTTAGGTTACCCAGCCACGGGAGCACGTTTTGAGCCTTTTTTTTTTTAACTTTACATTTTTCGGGACCGGACTCGACCATTGAACTGTAGACTTCTGTGTGTGTGTGTGTAGGCCTGGCAATGGCCTAATTGTGTGCCGCTACTGCCAGTCTGCCAGAGGAGGAAGACCCGGACCAGAATCACCAGTCTGCCGCGGACCCGCCCTTACCCATCAAACACCTTCTCATTCCGATTCGGTGCCTACATTCGGCAGAGTCTGAAATTGCTCCTGCGCAGTCATCTACCAAAAAACAAAAAACAAATATCGCCAGAGAAGCCATATCACTGCTTGCTTAGCAACCAAATCTGCATTTTGATGCAATAAATGTTAATTTCAACTTGTTTTTTTTTAGCTATTAACATTTTGTTACTCACTGTGCGAGGGCAGTCCAGTGCGAGAGGCTGAGTGATGCACCCACAGCCGTATGTCACTGTTGGTATTTGCTGTGAATGTGGAGGTCAGCTGGGCTGGGTGCACGGGGACATGTCTGGAGGGCCCTAGTGGGAGGGCAAAGATTGAACTGATACAAACGCTCTACTTTGAAGGATGCCCGATGTCCCTGCAAGGGACCCCCTGGGAGGGCAAACTAAGCATGGGCGAATTTTGCGAATCTCGCGTTCGTGAATTTTGCGGATTTGCGAACTCGCAATCCGCAAAATCCGCGAATTCTCGCGAATTTGCGGATTTTTTTTTTTTGTGTTTGCGCGGGTTTCTGCCAGTTCGCGAGGGTTTTGTACACTTTCGCAAATTGCGAACTTACCTGTCGGGTCGCAAGTTTCGCGAACTTGTTGTTTCTACGTGTCCAGCCTGTTTGGGACACTCTTCTTCATCACTGCCACTCTCTGTCACCACTGCCACTCTCTGACTACTCATGCCACCCTCTGGCCCACCCATGCCACCCTCTGTTTCATCACCACACCCTCTGGTTGTCCAGTGTACATTATTTTCGGCAAAGCAAAGCACACCTTCCCTGCCTCAAGTGACCTGAATTAATTTGGGGCTGATTAATGTGTCACAGAATATTTTTTTAGCTGGCACCTGCTTCCTTAGTGCGCCCAGATTAGTGATCTTTTGCACTTGCTAAGTGCTTTCATTGTTGCAAAATTAGTTACAACACCTGCCCTGCCCCAACTGACAATAATGAATTAGGGGCTGATTAATGGATTTTAACTTCCAGCCTGGCTCCTGCTTGTCTCCCTTAGCTGTAATTCAGGACCTTTGTGGCATATGTTTAACTATTCTGAGGTTCAGAGCAGGGTCACATAATAGTTGCAACTGGCAACTGAACTCTGGAGGGGCCCCTCAGGAAGCACTACAGGAAATGGCTACTAATGATGAGCCTGAACTTTTGAACCTGGCAAGTAGTTTCAGTTTTGCTAAGATCGTATTTCTGCAATTTAGCACTTATTCGCGGGGCGCGAAGTTGTACTGGGAAGCCGCGAACTCACGCGAACAGTGCGAGCAGTGCGAGCAAAATCCGCTGCTCGCGGATTTGCGGATTTTGCGGGAGATTCGCGAATCTCGCGGATTGCGAATTTCCCGAAAATCCGCAAAATCCGCGAGCGAAACGGATTTTCCGCCCATACCTAGGGCAAACCCCGTAGTAGGGCGCAGGAAACCGAGGCCAGCCGTTGGGTGGGAGGGGGCGGGGAGGCGGGGTCACGCTAGTTCAGGCCACCCCTTCCCTTCCTTGGGAGGTTATTAGGTGAGCTCCTCCTTCACGGCGGCCTCTTTGCTGCTGCCCCTCCACCATTGTGGTCGCAAGGCTGTCCCTCGCCAGCCTTAGGCCCGTTAGCCCCTCCTAGGCCCTTTCCCTCACCCCACGACCCGGACGCGAGGCCCGCAATTTCAGATCAGCGCAGAAATCGATCCCTATCACCTTGCGGAATCACCCCCGTCCTTCTTGAACTAAGGCTGGGATGAGCGCGGTCGCGGCGTCGGGAGGGGACCATGTCACCAGGTGAGGTGGGGGAGTGCGCTTCGGGGGCCCGTGGGCAGCCAGGAAGGGGTTGTAGGTAATGGTCTGCCCTGGTGTGCGGCTTTAGGACCTTGTGCTAAACTGAGGGTTGGGGCTGCCGACGGAGCTCCTCGGGGCGTGCTGCCCACCCCCCATCGAAACGGGGTCGGGTAAAATTGGAGATGGGCACAGGGGGGAAAGCACGATGCAGGCGGCGGTATATCAGGCGCAGGTAAAGCAGCGCGCCAGGTTTGGTTACTGCGCGTGCTTCCCGTTTGACGAAGGTGGGCTTATTAATTTCAACTTGTTTTTTTTTAGCTATTACCATTTTGTTACTCACTGTGCGAGGGCAGTCCAGTGCGAGAGGCTGAGTGATGCACCCACAGCCGTATGTCACTGTTGGTATGTGCTGTGCATGTGGAGGTCAGCTGGGCTGGGTGCACGGGGACATGTCTGGAGGGCCCTAGTGGGAGGGCAAAGATTGAACTGATACGAACGCTCCACTTTGAAGGATGCCCGATGTCCCTGCAAGGGACCCCATGGGAGGGCAAACCCCGTAGTAGGGCGCAGGAAACCGAGGCCAGCCCTTGGGTGGGAGGGGGCGGGGAGGCGGGGTCACGCTAGTTCAGGCCACCCCTTCCCTTCCTTGGGAGGTTATTAGGTGAGCTCCTCCTTCACGGCGGCCTCTTTGCTGCTGCCCCTCCACCATTGTGGTTGCAAGGCTGTCCCTCGCCAGCCTTAGGCCCGTTAGCCCCTCCTAGGCCCTTTCCCTCACCCCACGACCCGGACGCGAGGCCCGCAATTTCAGGTCGGCGCAGAAATCGATCCCTATCACCTTGCGGAATCACCCCCGTCCTTTTTGAACTAAGGCTGGGATGAGCGCGGTCGCGGCGTCGGGAGGGGACCATGTCGCCAGGTGAGGTGGGGGAGTGCGCTTCGGGGGCCCGTGGGCAGCCAGTAAGGGGTTGTAGGTAATGGTCTGCCCTGGTGTGCGGCTTTAGGACCTTGTGCTAAACTGAGGGTTGGGGCTGCCGACGGAGCTCCTCGGGGCGTGCTGCCCACCCCCCATCGAAACGGGGTCGGGTAAAATTGGAGATGGGCACAGGGGGGAAAGCACGATGCAGGCGGCGGTATATCAGGCGCAGGTAAAGCAGCGCGCCAGGTTTGGTTACTGCTCGTGCTTCCCGTTTGACGAAGGTGGGCTTATTTCCGGCAACCGCGTGCTGAGCACTAGGGCGTGGATAGATTGTGCGGAAAATCCGAATCTCAAGCCCCCAACATTACTGGCCAAGTTACGTCCCTGGGCATTCTCCGACTTACTTTTAAGTACATACTTCTATGGCAGCCGCGCGGCTGTGCGTGCTTCAGAGCGTGCAGTGACCCCAGGGGCTTTTCTTCACACTATCGTTTCCCAGAACGTGTGAGAAGGCACAAGGCACTGTGTTCCGTCCTCAGTACCCCCCTCCGCCGTCAGGACTCTGGACTGCTCCCAGACCCCTCCGGAGCTTCCCACTGACTCAGAAATGATCACCTCGCATGACCTTTGAGACTCAAGGCCCGGCACGGCCTTTCTTTGTGACCTATCTGTGTGACCTTGTGCTGGTCGGGTCAGGACCATCGAAGAAGACGAGGACGCCGAGAAGCGGAAAGGAGACGGACAGTGCCGGTAACACGCCGAGGGAAAGGAGACGGAGCCCCGGTCGATGAAACAAAGCGGAGATTCGTAGCTACGATGCGCACATAAGCTTAAAGGACAGAAAACAAGCTTAAGACTTTCACGCTAAAGGCGCCTGAAAGAAACTGAAATATCGGACATATCGCTGCCAGAAGCAAACCTTAAAAAGGGTTACAATAGAGAAACACGTCCCCTAACAACAAGAAGGAGGATATAAAGTTGTCCTACGCCATACAAAAATTCAGCCCTGAGGAAGACCTTAATATAATGCGACAATGAAGGTCCAACACTAATAAGGTCGAAACGCGTCGGCGAGACTTTAAATGTGTATATGATCACAAGTGAATGTGAACAAATTTTCTAATACCTGGTGAATAAAAGACTAATTCCCAGTGACATGCACTATTACTGTAAACTCCAAAGTGGTGATTATAACGTTAATAGGACCGTTAGAAATATATGAGACCTTGATCAAGTAAGGAGTCACTCTTGACAAGATTTAAAAAGTAGGACTTTCTTTGATTGTAACATTGAAATCAAATATGAACTAAGAAAATGTATAACCTTATAATTTGCATGTAAAGCAACATTTCATTTGAGTTGACATATTTGTTGTTTATTTGCTCTGACGAACGGATGTAAATATATGTACAGTATGATGAATAAGGTGTAAATATTGTAGATGTATGATATAGAAACAAATGTGCAGTACTAACAAAAAAATATATATAAAATAAGAAGAAAAATAGTTTTGGATAAACACAGAGTCAATTAAAAAGACTTCTGTTTGAAAATCAATTGTGTGATTTATGGTGTCAGGGGTACTCCTTTTTGTATTACTAGTTTATTTGATTCACACCCCTGTCCCCTTAAAGAATCATCCCCTTTATATAGACAGAGGTCGGGTCAGGAGGGCACCGAACAATCTGCCAACTGAATTATTAAAGTGACTTTATCGATTTGTAACACAAAGGCTCTTTGAGACCTGCATGAGAACGGTGCTCGGGGTTCATGGTCAAAAAAAAAAAAAAAAATGTTTTTCAGACGTACTTCCTGCACTACCAATGGATGTAGAGGTTAAGTGGGATGTGTATTCATAATGAGGGCGATTAAAGGCCCGGGACCTTTGAGGAAGGTGTGTCGCTGAGGCGGCTTCCACTATGCCAAGCGCGGCACTCGAGACGTGCGCACTACACAAATACACTAGTCCACACAAATGCACAAGAAGACGATTGTTCGCCTCTTTTTGCCTATATGACATATATGGGGTAATCTGCATTCAATCCATAGTCGGTATACCTTTTAGATTGTTTTTAGATATTGCAAGGTGGCATACCCCCTTTTAGAATGTTTTAGATATTCCAGTGTTGGTACAGCGCCAGGGCTGCTGCAAGCCGCCTCGGGCGCTTTTGCGAGGAGGCAGGTTTTTGAAAGGGGATTGGACGGCCCGGATTGGTTGCGTGAGCCAGTCTGCGCCACGGATGCAAATGTACTTTTACAATGCCGATTGTATTTAGCCAGTCAACGACAGTTAATTTACAGCTGTATATAGTTATATTCGCGTATCTATAAGTATGTGGGGTTTGATGTTTAAAGAAATGATCCAATGTTACTCATTTGTTACTATTGGGATTACACGGGACACGGATGCGGAGACTAGGCTGCGCAATTGGTTTTTAAAACCACAAGATCCTCGCCGCATGCCGTTTTGAATATCAGAGACGAGGTGGCCTGAATATCAGAGACGAGGTGGCCTAACGGCTAGGGCGCTCGACCTCGGACCGAGAGGACCCAGGTTCGAGTCCCGGTCACAGTCCCCTTAGCAGAAATCAATGCAAACGGTCCATTTTGTGCTTCAATAAAAATATTTTGATATAAAAAAAAAAAATTAAAAAAAAAAGCGCAACATAGCTGAAAATGCAGCTTCTTGTGACCAATTAAGTAATCTAAAAGAGATTCCTGTAAAGTGTCCTCAGCAACTTGTTCATTGAAGAACTTACCATCAAATTTGGATCGCATTCAGGGCGGCGGTTTGTGTGGCCTGGGGGCCGAGGGAGAGCGTGCCTAGCTGCGGTTTGTGTGGTCTGGGCCCGAGGGAGAGCGTGCCGGGCAGTGCAGTCAAGGGCAGGCCCCCCCTGGGTTCTCAGCGGGGGCCGGAATGCGGGTCCTAATCAAGATGTCGCACTGTAGGGCCCCACCGGTATGCGGCGGTATACGAAGAGTATAAATGATTTGCCCACGGTCTCTGAATAGTTGTTGCCAGACTCGAAACGAGTACCCGCAACTATGAAGTTAATGGCAGAGAGTCGGATGCATGTGCTTTTAGGATCTTGCTCGATTGGGTGAGAGTTAACATCCAGATCGTCAGTTTCAGAGATAGAGAGGAGCTTGGTGCTGGTTTTCGATACAGCGATTCTTTACAGGTTCAAGTAAGTCTGCTATAGCCATTGTTACAAATGAGAAACAGTTTACATAGGCTGCTGGACTCACTACTGATATGTTTATGAAAGTGGCTTCTGATACACGAGCAGATAACAGGGATAGGCTTTGAGAAATAGTTACTGCCTGATGCACGTGGCCTTTTTGCACGGCATCCCAAAACATTCGCCTTCACTCCTACTAACTTTGCTGAATTTGTTCTTATTGGTAGAAGGGACTGATTTCCTAATTGTAATAGTTTTAAGTGTTGCTCGGGCTCAATTGTATTTGGATATTATTATATTACCAGTAGCGTCTCCTTTACAGGGGAGCCTGTGGGGGTCTACGGGCTTGCTACACTCCAGCTTTGCACTTTTAATTCGCCCTCCACCACGCTTTTAAGATTCGCTCTCGCAGAGCTAATTCAGACACGGCCCCTCGTCGGGAGGGTTAATCAAAAAAGTAATTGTGGATCCATGCAGCCGACGCTAGCAGCGGGTGTGCAACTGGCACAGCAAAAGGGCGACAAAGGCAAGTCCAGCTGTGCCCAGCCGCGGCCAGAACACGCCAAGCGCCACGAGCGGAATTATTAGTAGGTGTGGCAAGCACTATTCCAGGATGTCAAGGCTTTCGAAGGAAGTTCCTGATTCAGTGCCCCCTTCATAAATCATTAGCTGGGTTATTGGTGGAGGTAATAGTACCAGCAGAGATTGGAGCAGTGGTATAGCTGCAACGTCCTCAGCTTGTTTAGCTGCACATTAACAAGTTCGCCTTTTAGCACATTCCTGTTAATGTTTCATTAAGCAGGTTAATATTGCCTTTTGCACATCTGCACAAAGCGCGCTGTACAATTGCGATCAGCTCATTGCACTAGACATTTTGGTAAGCATTGTGCGTACAAGCTCTCATGGGGTAGGTAGGAGTATTATTATCAATAGATTCCCCCTGCCCTGTGCACAATTGTGTTAATGTAATTTTAGCGCCTTGTTATGACTCTTTTGCACTGTAGGGTCAATGTTTGCGTTAGGCGTTACGAACAATGTTTTGTGCACTTAAACCCAGCAGGTGACGCAAGTTGACGTCTCGTCTCAAGATGTTTACACTTGTTGCCCCTTTGCATAGTAACCTCTAATGCCATTTGTTGCGGAGTAAACCTACCGTGGTTCACCCTGGATTACAGATATATTGGCGAGATAGACCCCTTACAAGGGGTGGAGGGCTGGCCATAATTGACAGATAACCTCTTGCAGCCAATTGTTCTGTTATTGATTCGGAATGTGAAGCACTTTACTTTTCACTAGAACTTAACCATAAAATATCCTTTAATGCATCCAAAGTTTGAGGCTGCATCAATCAGTGATCCCATTGACAGAATCCCTCTAATCGATTTAAGACACAATGTGTTTTCCAATTTCTCTTGTTATTAGTGAACAGGTAATAAAAACAAAAGGATTATAGAAGCAAAAGCGGGTTCCCTGTTGGCCCCTTGTCCTCCTTCCACTATTACTACTTTGCCAGGATGATAGGACTAATCTTGCAAATATTTGAATGACAGCACGTCACAATTGTCATTGCCACATTTCCATACAAGGAAATGTGTCCAGTTTACCTCACGAACTGCAGTGTCAGAGAGAGAGTTGAGCATAGCACCATCAGAGTTCACGAATATATTTATCCTTACGGAATACTGCATGGTCGGAATAACTTATGTACTATGCCATCCATCGATGTCCAATATAAAGCATCATAACATACAACTGATAGTGGAAGCACCAATTTATATAACCTAGCTAAAGCAAGAGTAGATTAAACACAGCATGAAAGAAATGATTACTATGCAAAATAGATTGTTTACAAAGCACGTCCTGTGTCAGATTGTACCAATGCACAGCACTACAACTAACAGATGTCACTATTGGACAGCTCAATAGTCTGTTTATCCGCCTTGCAAGGATGAAGGTATAAGCGGGTGCGGCAGGAATTTAAATTGTGACTGCAATACAGCATACATGGTAGCAGAAGATGCTTATTAGGTGATCTACTTAAAGACTGCAATAGAGACAAACTAACGTGCCGCAGGAAAGAAAGTTCAGAAGTGTTTGTCTCTGCCAAACACACTTCCATAATACAACAGAAAGCATATCCCCCAGTCCACAGCGGGCCATACCAGCATCCCCAGATAGCTTCTGTACAACATGAAAGGTACTATCTTGGCAATGCAGTGCTGTATATTAGGTTGTGTTGAATTACCTTCCAGCCCAGTCATTTATGGGTTTCTTAGCCAAGCTTCCCAAGATCATACCCTGAGGATGGGGTGATAATGCACAAAGGTTTTCCGGCGTGCTAATTGGGGAGCGTGCCCACAACTTACATTAGCTCTTTCTGAAGGCTCAGGTAACCATTAAACCAGTGAAAAGGCTTTAGGAGCTTCGGGAGATGTTCTGAAAGGACAAGCGCTTTAAAAACAAGCCCTGAATATAGCAGTCAATGCTCCCGGTACTCGGCGGATGGTCCATACCATAGGCCTAGGGTGTCCACAGCCGCTGGCCAGTTTAAGGAATATAATGGCTGCATTGATCTTGGAGTTCTCCATTGATGTAGGCGGTTGAGCCCCTTTCGAAGAATACCTGCAACTTAGGGGAAATAGGGGATGTCTTTGATATCTAATTTATTAAGGGCTCTTATCACAGATGGCTATCCTTAGCAGAGGTAAGATGATTTGGCAGGGCCCCATGCAACTTGGTGAGTTGTATTCCTGATATGGGGCGTTAGCATTTCAGAAGGCCGCCTTGTCATCCCTTAAGGGCTTTGGGTTAGGAAGAATAACAAGTGGGTAGTTATAACTTGGCATGTGGGGTGCCCCCCTTAATGCTCGCTCATTGCAGGGACAGAGGTGTGGGAGAAGGGGCACTCTTATGCCACAAGGCTGGCGGGAAGGGTGAATGCAAACACTTGGAAGCATGGCTTCACCAACACTAATATATCTTGGTTTGGCTTCCCCGGAATGCATGGGGCGGCACTTTTGGTGACTCTGCGTAGGACATTGCGGGAGAATAGGCGGCCGCACAGTGCAAGGTATATTGGTCAGAAATAACTCCCAGACCAATTTGGCATGGGGCAGCATCACAAGGGGCATTGGAAGTCACTCGCAGGCGAGTCAACGCAGCAATGCGGAAATTCAGCGAACAAAGAGGGGTGGGTCATTAGGCATGGCTTGCTGCACGCCAAATCCAGTGGGTGTTGGGAATCTGATGGGGTGCACCTATCCAAAGTGGGCATGGCGATCTTCCTATTAGACCTGGGGGAAGCGCTAGAAAAAGCGGGGTGTAGATAGAGTAGGACTAAGGCTAGGTAGTGGGGGCCCTGGGCGCAGCGGGTGCCACGCCCAAGGCTGTGGAAAAGGTGGTAAGGCAACCCCATGCAGGACAGGCGCAGGAACAGGACCTGAAGCCCCCGTGCAAATGCACAGCGATGAGTCATATATAAGCCGAGGGGCCCTTCTCGGGGACTTGGTTCAACGGCACCCCGTTAGTCCTTAGGGCGGTTGTAAGCCTGAACAACCGGGGGTTTGCTAATAACGCCCCGCCTGGATGGGCAAGGTGTGAGTTGACTCTCCCTTGTCCGGAGGGTGGGGCAGGTGGACGATAGGTCCACCGGTGGGAGGCTGGTGCCTCCCAGGATCGACCCCTGGCCAGGGCCATTGTGTCCGCATCATTGGCTCAACTTCAGGCGCCCTGCCACGAGGGGTAGCGGGGCTTAGGGGGGTCGCCTGTCAGTTAACCCGCTCTGTTATTTGTATCACAAATAAACCTGCAACTTCTTATTCCCACCTTACTTGTCTGTGTATCATTTGGGAGGGGAAAGTTGTGGGAGAGCGAGGTGTACCGATGCAACTACTATGAAGGATGCCCGATGTCCCTGCAAGGGACCCCATGGGAGGGCAAACCCCGTAGTAGGGCGCAGGAAACCGAGGCCAGCCCTTGGGTGGGAGGGGGCGGGGAGGCGGGGTCACGCTAGTTCAGGCCACCCCTTCCCTTCCTTGGGAGGTTATTAGGTGAGCTCCTCCTTCACGGCGGCCTCTTTGCTGCTGCCCCTCCACCATTGTGGTCGCAAGGCTGTCCCTCGCCAGCCCTAGGCCCGTTAGCCCCTCCTAGGCCCTTTCCCTCACCCCACGACCCGGACGCGAGGCCCGCAATTTCAGCTCCCCTCCCTACCGCTCACCCGCTGAAAGGGGGAAGAGGTGAGGGGGGTTTATTAATATTGTTTATGTTTCTTTCAGGTTGCAGGAGGTGTTACAGGGCGATCCCCCATGCAGGACAGGCGCAGGAACAGGACCTGAAGCCCCCGTGCAAATGCACAGCGATGAGTCATATATAAGCCGAGGGTCCCTTCTCGGGGACTTGGTTCAACGGCACCCCGTTAGTCCTTAGGGCGGTTGTAAGCCTGAACAACCGGGGGTTTGCTAATAACGCCCCGCCTGGATGGGCAAGGTGTGAGTTGACTCTCCCTTGTCCGGAGGGTGGGGCAGGTGGACGATAGGTCCACCGGTGGGAGGCTGGTGCCTCCCAGGATCGACACCTGGCCAGGGCCATTGTGTCCGCATCATTGGCTCAACTTCAGGCGCCCTGCCACGAGGGGTAGCGGGGCTTAGGGGGGTCGCCTGTCAGTTAACCCGCTCTGTTATTTGTATCACAAATAAACCTGCAACTTCTTATTCCCAACTTACTTGTCTGTGTATCATTTGGGAGGGGAAAGTTGTGGGAGGGCGAGGTGTACCGATGCAACTACTATAAACCTGAAAGGGATTTAATCTGCAAGACCGCTAACAAAATCTTATGCTTGCATTCACCGCGAGCACCAGGTCCTCTCCCACCAGTCGGACAGGACTGCCGGAAGTTGGGTCCCATGCACTGGGCTGCAATGGGCGTGCTGACGTTTTCAGACCCAGGGGCGCATTCAGCAGCGCATGCCCCTTGTCTGCATTGGCTCTGAGCAGCAACATGCAACCCGCCTGCACCTACCCTCTAGAACCAACCCCCACCATGCCCACACGATCCCCTTGTATGCCCAACTAAGCTGCGGCAAGCACCACAACTCCCGTCCCCCACCCCCAAACCCCATGCCACGCTCTTCCCCACACAGATCTCCTGTAGCCCTGTCCGCTCTCCGAGAAATAAACTCACTGAGCTATTGGTATTATAAATGACAATGTGTTTTATTTGTTTTTTTTTCTAATAGCATAAGTAAAAGGCATTGTCATTTACAGTACGAGGGTTTGAGCCATTGGCATTGTAAATGACAATGCCATTTATTTATCTGGTTTCAAAACCAACACATAGATAAAAGGTTTGTCATTTACAATGCCAATAGCTCAAACTTTTGCAAATGCGAGACCTATTGCAATGCAAATGCTTGTTTGTAAATGAGGCCGTGTAGTTGGAAAAGGGTCCAATACAACTATTTTAAGTCAATAAGAGGCCTGGGCCTGATATATATATAAGGCTCTGATCAAGTCCTGTTTCAGGCTTTGTTTTCAGGTGAATCTGTTAAAATGTATAAATGATGGCGAACACATCAACTAGGAGACTTGAGTGATTATTTCCAAAAAAGGCCACATTTCACAAAATGAAAAGGGTAAGACAGAGTTTTCAAAAGTTAGTGAACTTCTTCCTAATATAGGAAGTGGGAGTTACAAGAAAAACGATGTGTATCAACTTTGTAAGGTTTCCCTCACATGCAGCACTTTATTAACGTTAGTAAGTAGGCACACATTTATTTTGCCGACATTATATTATATTGCAGATTTACTACTTTTAGAATTAGCACATAATGATCATACATATCACTGTTTTATTGCTAGCTGTTTTATAATGGTCGTGTTTTTATGAGCATTCGAAAATAATTGTTAATGGGTATCATATGTTTATTGCAGTGGCACAAAGAACTCATTGTTTTTATATCTGAGATATTTTCAGTACATTAACGTACGTTTTAGGGAATTAAGTTTATTCTGAAATACAATGTTTTACTGCTATAACAAATAAACTCTTTAGGGGAATTGAAAGTCACTAAGTTTTAAAAGGCGCTTAACCGTTGCTCTTGGAATTTTTTTTAAATAAATGGAGTTTTGAATGTTTTGTTGAGCTTTTTAGTTGCTCATCAAAATCGTATTAACATTAATTTTATCAGGTTGAGAAAGATGAAAGATTGAGTTTTCTCTCTGAAGTCAAACCTGCCGACTACGTCAGAAATATACCAGTGTTGTAGTGCAAAGCTCACTGAGGTATTTTAACTCCTTCTAATAAATGATACGAGCCTTCCCACCTTCTGCTTCTTCCAACTTAACAGTGGGTGATGGATTGTCTGCATCTTTCAATGCGTTCTGATTGGGCTATGTGGCAAGCACACTATTTTAGAGTTATTAGGTGGAGGCAGGGCATACTTAAAGCAGGTTGTGAGGAGTATTACTGAGTTCAGGAACTGAGTCTGCCCACCTACAAGGCAGCGGTCCCACAGGGGAAATTGCAATGCGACCGCCACCACGCCGGTCGCACTCCACTTATTTAACATTGCAGCAGCAATGCAAAAACGGAACGTAATACATTTCCCTGAACTACGTGGCAGGCACTGTGCGGTGACTGCCACATGGTGCAGGGAAATGTAGGGGGGAATCATAGGTGCACCTAAAGTGCAAATACCAACTGCTCCTGCACAAGGGAGGCCCGCAAAAGGCCCATAAAGGCCATCCCCATTAGCCTTTCAATGGTGGCTGAACTACCATGGAAAGGCTGGTGGGGAGGCAGCATCATAATCTGACCAGCAGTGCCTTCTAGGCACCGCCGACATGTAGAACATGCTGAGGGCCTCTGTGCACCTGCAGGCTCAAGGAGCCTGTCGGGTGTGTGGTGGTCAGAGTTTCTGACCCCCACGGTACCCCACCATAATATTATGGCAGGTGGTAAATGGCCTCACGATGGCGGTGAACCTGCCACCGACCCTTTGGGGGCCGAACCCGGCCACTTCTTTGTGACCGGCTTCCCCTCGAGTCCCCCTACATTAGCCCTCGGATCCCCTGGTTGCCACAGGCCGCCCTCGAATCTTCACTGATCCAGAGCCCTTTAGGGCCTGCAGATTCCACTGCACAACACCGGGCCCAGCTGGTGCAGGGGAGCGAATAACGGTGCAGATGGGGGGAGATTCATTAGCGTGGGTGGTGGAGCGACTCTAGCAAGCCGCCATCTTCGGCCTTACCGTAATTGAACCTTGGGAGCTACATGCTACTAGATATCAGAAGAGTATTTAATGAATTGTGTCACTTTGCCAGCTCAATTCATGGGACTACTCTATAGATCATTGAGTCGTATATTACAAGTATGTATTAAACCATTGATCTTTTTTGGCGTGGCTTAGCGGGCAAGCATGGTGGACGCTGCCTAAAGGAGCTCCGTCCTGCCCGTAATCTATCTGACTAACTATCCTGTCTCCCCGGTCCTGGCTGCTACCCAGAGCGGCGGTCGAGCCTGCGGAACCCCCACGACACCCTCCGGTGCTGTTTTCCAGGGTCTGGGGGTCCGGGTCACGGAGCAGCAGAGAGGGACGGATCGGGGCCTGGCTGGGTGTCGTTCAGCCGGGGCCTCGAGTTTGGCGACCCCGAGCCTGAGGCATACTTCGTGGCGGGACCCGGGGGTGCGGGAGCGCCCCGACTCCGCTGGTGCACTGATGGGGCCCAACAGACATCTGGCACTGGCGGCGGGGGCAAGCGGAGCGCCTGAGCCCCCATAACGTGACGGAGCTGCGGGGACCCCCGCGGCGTGAGGCCTGGTTGCCCACGTGAAGCCGGGGCTTAAATTTTGGCGACAGTGGTGGGGGAGCCCGGGAAGTGGGCGCCCCTGGCCGGGGGGCAGTTGGCCCTTCAGGGAGATACTGCGACGCGACTGGCCCAGGTCTGGAGGCGACAGTGAGGAGCGGCCGCACTGGACCATACCGGCTCAACTGATTTAATATTGGAGGTGTGCTGCCCCTGGGCCAGAGCAGCTCGGCGGCCGCACCGGTAACACTTTCAAGAGGCCCTGGAAACTACCGCCAAGGACAGACGGTGGAGGGAGTGGCCTGGGCTCCAGAGCGGACCGGTGGTATGGTGACCTGCTGCGGCGGGGCCGAACGGTCAGTGGTGTGGTCGGGGAGCGGGGTGCCTCCCGCAGGGACGCCCCCAGTGCCGCGACATCGTGAGGAAGGAGTTCGGGGACAAATCAGCCTCTGGGGGTGGCCGTAGCAGTGCACGAGGTCGGGAGTGGAGGTCGCCGCATCAATTGGGCCTGAGGAAGTGCCGTGGCCTATGCGAGGTTCTGTGCAGAGAGCTGGAAGGTGCTATCTGTGGAGACAGCAAGGGGCCAGGAACAGTGGTGAGCGGCGGAGTGACGCAAAGTGAGCCCATGCGGCGGTGGCCCGCCTGCCCTTGATCGGTCCTGGTGAGACTGTCCGGCAAGTCGAGTACAGGACGTGGTGAGATCCCACTGGTTCCTTCCTCCCAGCGGCACAAGTGCGGACATCCCGGGGTTCGGGCACTGGGTTCCAAGGTGACTGCCCCAGCCGCGGTCCAAGATGACTAGAGGTGGAAGTGGCGGAGGTACTTCGAAGCAGGGTCCCATTGATAAATTCACGGGGCCGAGTGGCGGCGCTGGGGCCACCGGAGGCCCACAGGGCTCGGGCCGGACAATGCAGCGATTCTGACAGCGATAACCCAATCCCGGGATATGTTGGACGCGAAAATAGGAGCGGTGGGGGCTGATGTCACACTGTTGCGCCAGCACCTGCGCAATGCCGTGGCCCGCATCACGGAGGCTGCAACCAGGATATCGGGTGTGGAGGACGATGTGGTGGTATTGAAGCAGAAGGTGGCCAGTATGGAATGGATCCAGAAAGGCCTAGCGCTCAGAGTCGAGGATGCGGAAGGGCGGGCCCGACGGAACAACTTGAGATTTGTAGGATTTCCGGAGGGCTGCGAGAAGGGCAACATGGAGAGTTTCCTGACCAGGTGGCTGGAGGGCTGGCTTCCACCCGATTACCTCTCCACATGTTTCGTCATAGAGCGGGCACATAGGGCTCTTATACAAAAACCACCTGTGGGGTCGCGCCCCCAGCCAGTAATAGCCAAACTATTGAACTATCATGATCGGGACACTATTCTGCGGCAGGCGCGGGCGAAGGAACCCCTCATGTGCGACAACCAAAAGATCCTGATCTTTCTGGACTACACCAGTCTCGTCCAGCAGAGGCAGTCATTCACGGCGGCCAAGGCACATCTACGGGATCTTAAGCTCCCCTATGCTTTACTATACCCAGCCCGCCTGCGAGTGGTGTACCAGTCCCGCACATTATTCTTTGACACCCGAGAGGAGGTGTTCCATTGGACCGATGAGACGGTGAAGGTGAGGGTGCATACTCCCCCGGGCCGCGACTCGGATTCTTCATCAAGCGGGGCGCCGGGGCGGACTCCCGGACGCTCCCGGAGCCAAAACAACTGGAGATCCAGATCTCGGAAGCGCTCTAACTCCGGAGGGGCGGCTGATGGGAAGACGGCGGGCCCTGACCAGCCGCAGATGGACCCTTGTACACCTGAACTATGCGTGGCAGATCTGCGGAGTATAAGATCGTCTGTGGCACCTGGTAGGATGGGGACACCCTAAAACGTAATCCTGGGGCTGCAAGGAATGGCTAACAGAGACTGCTGAACTGTAGTGATATTGCTTGTTTGGGGTAGCAGGGGGAAGGGGGGGGGGGGGGCGATGTATTATGGGCGGACGCTTTCCCCCTGGTTTAGAGTTCCTTTTTCTGGGGAGGGAGGTTGGGTGAATGGGCGGGTTGTTGGGGATCCATTGGCGTGGGCGCTCTCGGGTCCCACGTTTGTGATCAGGGGTTGCCCACGCCGCAACAGGTACTTCAGAGTTTTTTGAGGTATGGGGGGTTTAGGTGTGTTGAGGGGGAGGGTGTTTGCGGGGGGATGTTTGAGGTTGATTTGGGGGGGGGAAGCACGGTCCGGACAATGTTGCAGTGGGGTTGAGTGTACACATACTTGGCGCATGTGGTAGTTCTTTGATACAAGGGGTCCTTGATGTCACGTCTGGATGCTGGGGCCGTGGGGCCTAGGGGCACACTTCGTGTCCTTAGTTGGAATGTAAGGGGAGTGCTGGATAAGATCAAGCGGGGGCGGTCCTGAAACAGGCCAAAAGAGCGGAGGCGGATGTAGTGATGTTGCAAGAAACACATCTAATGGGCAATAAAACACTATGCCTCCAGCGATATGGCTATCATCAGGTTTTCCATGCTGGTTTCGCAAGGTGCTCCAGAGAGGTAGCCATACTGGTGCACCGCAGGGTCCCATATGTCCACTCCACTCACTGGGTAGATACACAGGGCCGCTACGTCTTTGTTCAGGGTGCATTAGGGGAGGAATCTGTTATGTTTGGCTGTCTGTATGCCCCACCCCCGTTGCAGTGGTCTCTGGTGGAAAAGATACTGGTGGTGTGGGCTGATATCCCGAATGCACTGGCAGTTATAGGTGGTGACTGGAATGATGTGGTTGATAGTGCACGCGATAGGTGCAGGCCAGGGGGGGGACGGTGGTAGCTGGACATACCAAACTGAGTACTATGATTAGGAACCTGGGCCGGATGGACACATGGAGGCACATACATGGCGTACGACGAGAATACACCTTTCTCTCACCAGTCCATAAATCTTTCTCCAGACTCGACTACATATTTGTTCCTCTGGCGGCTCAGGGCAGGGTAGAGGCTGCAGACATATTGCTGCAATGGCTGTCGGATCACTCCCCTACGGCTGTCACTATAGGTTTGGATCGACGGCGGCGGGCATTTTGTTGGCGCCTCTCTGTCTGGCACTTGCAACTGGGAGATTACTAAGCGCACATGCGGGAGGCAATAGCGCAGTACTTGGCCAAGAATGTCGGGAAAGTGATGGACACGGCGACGCTATGGGAGGCTATGAAGCCCACCTTGCGGGGCACACACATTGCTTGGTGTGTGGCGGCCCAGGAGAGGCGTAGGGAGGCCCTAGACCAGGCTGTGGCGGAGATTAGGGATTTGGAGCAATGCAGTAGCCCTGAGGGGGAGATCCGGACTGTGGAGCAGTTGATGTTGGCGCAACAGTCTTATGCCTCGTTCCTACTGGATGAGGCGCGGCAGCAGTGGCTGACGACCCGGAGCAGAATATATCAATGGGGGGATAAAGCTGGGACGATGCTCCATAGATTGTGTCAGGGCCAGTTTCAGGCTCAGACCCCTCAGAGGATCTTAGATGATTCCGGTTTCCTGATTACAGACCCCAAGTCGCTTGCGGAGGGCTTTGCAGCTTATTACGCTGATTTATACTCCCCGCATGAATGCATATCTGCAGACTTAGTGGATAGATTCATAGCTGATTTGCCGCCGCAAGTAGTTTCGGATGAAGCCCGAGACCACCTTGACTGTCCACTAACAGAGGACGAGCTGGTAGTCACCCTGGGGGAGTTGAACACTGGGAAGGCCCCTGGCCCTAATGGCTTCCCCAGCGAATTCTTTAAGAAGTTCCATCTACAATTGGGGGCTCATTATAGAGCGGTGGTAGAAGAGACTAGGGAGCGTGGCAGCTTGCCCCCGGACTGGAGACATGCGGAGGTGGTGGTGTTCCACAAACCTGGTCTGCCCCTAGAGAAGTACACCTCATACCTCCTAATCTCCCTTTTAAACGTGGAGGCCAAGGCGCTGGCCAATAGGTTGTTGCCGTATATCACTGAACTTATACACCCTGATCAGGCCATCTTTAAGCCCCAACGGGCGACACGCCACAATATCAGGTGGGCCCATGTTGCAGTGGTGGCGATTCAGTCCACCGGGGCGCAGGCAGCGCTATTCCTGGCCGATATGGACAGGGCGTTTGATTCGCTTAGTTGGACATATCTGTTCTCGCTCCTGCCGCGGCTGAATCTGGGGCCCGTCTTCATGTCTTATTATGAAGTTGCTATATACAGACCTGACGGCTTCTGTCAGGGTGGCGGGGGAGTTGTCCTCGAGCTTTGTCATCAAGAGGGGCACCAGGCAGGGTTGCCCCCTCTCGCCCTACCTATTCTCCTTGGCCATGGAGCCCCTAGCTGCTTGGGTCTGGGTGGATGCACAGATGAGGGGGTTCGAGTGGGCGCGGGGCCTGTCTGATCAAATTGCGCTTTATGCGGATGACGTCCTGTTTTTTTAACGGATCTTAATAGGTCGTGGCCTCGTCTCCTACGCATCCTGCAAATCTTTGGCGAGACATCGGGCCTATATATGAACCCACGCAAATCTACGCTCTGGGTGTTGGGGAGTGGCCCGGCAGTTGGATGTGGGCATCGGAGCTTCAGAGGGCGGTCGGGGGCATCAAATATCTAGGTGTGGTCCTGTCCGAGATCCCTGCAGTCTCATGGGAGCGAAATGTGGTGCCAGTTTGGGACCGGACCCGGGCGGATATCAAAATATGGTCCCGCATGCCACTGACCATTTATGGTAGATCGGCCATATTTAAAATGGTGGCCCTGCCTCGACTGCTATATCAGTTGCAAAATGATCCGCATTTTATCCCGCCTTCTTGGTTTAAGCAAGTGGACTCAGTCCTGGGGCAATTCCTTTGGGTGGGCGGTTCGGTCCGGGTGGCGCTGCGTACATGTTTCCGTTTGACATACAGTGGGGGTTTGGTGACTTCGGATGTTCTTTCCTATTACCAAGCATCACATCTCTTAGTATTGAATGATTGGTGGTATGGGGACAGGGGAGACCCGGGCTATGCACTGGAGCGGTTTCTGATGGAGCCACACACACTCCACACATTGCTCTATGCGACGAGTCGGCGCAATGCCTTACCGCCGGTGACGCAGGTTGTCTTTGATGTTTGGAGGCGAACGCTGCGGCAGATGGGATGGTGGCAGACCCTGACCAAAGAAACCCCCCTTTGGCGAAATGGCCGCCTACCAGGCCTAGCGGCCCTTTCGGGATTTACGGGGTGGGACGACATTGGAATATCCAAATTGGGTGATGTCATGACGGGGACGGCGCTCAAGTCATTTCAGGATCTGAGTGAGGAATATAATATGCCTCGGACACAATTCTTCTGCTACTTACAATTTTGCCATGCCCTGGCCCCTGAACTGGAGGGATTGACCTCGCTTCCTGAATTTAGTCTGTTGGAGGCCCGAGTTTTCATGGGGAGGATCGAGAATAAAAAGATTTCACGCATATACCAATCCCTGGTCATACACTGTTCCTCTGACTTCGCAAAAACTAAAGGAGGCCTGGGAGGCTGATGTTGGGACATTGGAGGAGGAGGACTGGAACGAAGCGCTGGCGGGTCCCAGGGGCGCGGCCATTTCGGTTCGCCTCAGGCTAATTCAGTTCAAATACCTCCACAGGGTGTATTACACACGGCGGAGGCTGTGGAGGGCGGGCTTCATTGCATCCCCAGAATGTACTAGGTGTGGATGTGAGGAGGGCACTTTCTTTCATACGGTGTGGAGTTGTGGACGTCTAGATGGATTCTGGTGTGGAGTTTGGAACGGTTTGAATGAGGCGCTGGGCTGGGTGCTCCCGTGCACACCGCGATTGGGATTGTTGCATGTGTTAGATGGAGTGGGAGGCAACCTTTATAAGAGACATTTATTGTTACTAGGACTCACGGTGGCCAAACGAGATATAGCGAGGGCGTGGAAGGACCCGCGGGCCCCGCCACTTGTAGCATGGAAAAGGGGCCTAGATTTTTGTATGGGGATGGAGAAACCCATATTTCTTGCTCGAGGCTGCCCCCGTAAGCATTACAAAATTTGGAAGCGATGGGCCGACTACAGGGGCCTGTGGCTACAGCCTCCACCAGAGCAAGACCCGGACTTGGATGTATGAGCGAGCTGTGCCACCGGAAGTGTGTACACGGATGGTTGGACTTGTCAGAGACCGTGCAGGGGGGGAGGGATCCGGGCGGGATGGGAGTTGGGGGTAGTTGGGGGGGAGGGAGGTGGGTTCAATATTTGCAATGATACTACATGTTAAAATCATGATGGATTGCATTGTTTTATATATGTACCTATGACTGGCAGATACCTCTGGGGTACAGGGTTCTGCGATTTTTGTGTGATCTATCAATAAACTCTGTTTTGAAAAAAAAAACATTGATATTTTGCAGCAACAATAAAATGTGCCAAATAATGAAGTCAAAGGCAGAATTTGTGAGGTGTGCCAAAGGATTGCAGTGCACCCTGCCATATTCGTTTTGTCGGGGGTCCGTGGGGCCCGGGGGGTAATATTATATATTGAAAAAAGACATTGTGAGCACATGGCTTGAGAAAAGGAAAAACAAGGAATTTGAATAGGCCTAATATTTATGAGACCTGCTAATACATCACTCTGCTTACCTGTGAAACTTTGTTTCAAAAACCGGCATAAAACCACCTACTTTCATTACTGGAAATCTTAAAAACTCATTTTCACTTTGCCTAGTCTTATGTTTTGGTGGCCAGTTTACCCTGGTTTGGCTTTTTTCCTAAAATCTTATCTTTATAGTTGCAGAAATGAATAGATGTATTGTGGCCCTCATGGATATTTTGAAATGCACTAGAACTAATTGGTCAAAAGAGAGTGAACAGTAGCAGAATTAGAGATTCTTCCTGATTTCCATTTCACTGATAACTAGCAGAATTATTGTCCTTTGTTCTATCTCACAATCATTTAATGATTCAAATGTACCCTACAATAGGCCTCCATTCACACTGACTATTGCAAATCCAAGAAACCCCGGAGAGGTGTTTATAAAAGAACTATGAAAGAAAAATAAGACGAAATGGTATACGTTGTAGGGGCACTGAAAGGAGGGGCGTGGCAGGTGCTGCAGCACCCCCTAACTGGAGGCAGTTCAGAAAAATTAAAGAAAACAACGAGGACATTCCATTAGTTTAAATGCAGAATTAACTGTTCAAATACAGCAAAAGGTCAATAGTAATTAAACTGATCCAAGACAATAACTTTTAATAAACCATGCACACTCGCTTGTCATGTATAGCTAAATTTACATTTCATTTTGGCATTTACTAACAACTTTTTTCACTCTTGTGATCTGCCTCTTTAGAGGATGACAGAATGAAAGGCACCACCTACTTGTAAAAAATTGCTCCTTTAAAATTTTACGGATGTAAGAAATGAGGGTCATTTTGGCCTTTTATTTGTAGAATGTGATGGCAGGCAAATTTCGAAATAGGGTGTGAAAACAAAGAAATTCATATTTGTTTTACCCTTGAGGTAAGTATAGGTAAACCCGTTCATTTATTGACGTTTTTTAAAATACCTTTTTTAATAATTTGGGTACACTTTATCTATTTAATAATATTGCATCATAAAGCACATTTAGGCAAAAAATTGCTTGGAGTACCATCTCATCCAGCTCCTCTTGTCTGTCAAACACACACCCCACTTAATGTTTTTGCTGATTTGCTGCACACACTCCTTTAGTAACACCAGGGTCCAGATTTACAAAGCTCTTGCATTGCCATTGCATCATGCAAGGCGACGCAAGGCAATGCCAGGGCTTCTGTGAGATTTACTAAGCCATGCAAAGCCCCCTTGCGTGGCTCTGCCTGATTTAGTCAATTTAGAGTAACAAAGGCAGCACAAGATGCTACCTTGCGTTACTTTGAATAGACCAATGGATTTTGGGGCCTTCCCAGATTTAATCTGAAGGTGTCCCTTCCTGCACAAAACAATCCTGCCTGTACCGCAGGCGCCCTTGCACCATGGCTCAAGGGTGCCTGCTTCGGCGCTCAGCTGCCCTGTGTGTGCCAGTGCAGAGAGAGTGCAGGTAGGCACCATATCTTAGTAGTCTTGCTGTGTTGCACTGTGTCAAATGTTAGTAAATCTGGGTCCAGGATTTTTTAAAAGCTCTGCAATTTTCATCAGCTGATGGCCCGTCAGCACCCCCGGTCAGAATTTCTTTCCAGCAACACTGATATTTTGGCAGGCAAAAAGGAAAGTTGTAGAATAGGTAGGGTCTAGGATAAGAAACGAGTTTGCCTCTAAGGTAATGGGATGTAATTGAGATCTCTTCCATTCTGTCACTTTACAAGTTGATACATTGCTTAAATTACTCAGAATATGTTTTTTCCAGCTCCAAAACTTCTGCATGTACTATGGTGCCGACCGTAATAGGAGAGGCTTGTAACAAAGAGTATAAATGACTTTGTATGCAGGAAGACCTGTGCTGTGCTAAGATTTGAGGCTGTTTGAAAAATTATTGGCAGACTATATTTCGGCACAAAAAAAGTGTAGTGTCTCACGCATACTTGAATCACTAGTACAGTACAAACTTGGCTTTATTTTTGTGTTAATCTGATCTTGTGTTACATTTTGGGTTTGTATAATTCTAAATTCACCATTTATGCGATACATGTGAAATAACAAGTTTACACGTTTACTATTATCAAGTATGTATATATATTTTGCATTTGGCACTTTTTGTTTTACCAAAACAACAAAGAGAGGGAGGATAGAGGTTTCTAATGGATAGAATCTGCCTTGAGTCAGACTGTATACAAACAATGAGATTCTGTCCTGTTTTTCTTATTTTTTATTTTACTATGATCAGTGAAAAAAAACTGCTTCCTAGAAATGTAAGGGAGAAGCACTATGTGTTTTTAAAATACCCCTCACACATTATGAATCCCATAGTGTCATACTTCATCATAGGGGTCTTCCCGTCCCTCTACGGGGCGGGGCGTGCTACAACTACGCGGGAGCACTTGTTTTTGTGTGAGCAGACTATATGTGGGTGGATTGTGAGAGTGGTAGGGAAAGTGCTAGTTACAAAAAAGTAAAAAATGTCCTGGCTAGTGGATAACATACATTTTATTCAGTTCCCAAGCTGGAACATTAAAACAGGAAGAAATATAAGTAGGGGGTAGATCTTACTCCCTACTTGGCCGACATGTTTCGAAAGCAGTCCCCACTGCTTTACTCATCAGAACCTAAATACGATCCCTACTACACTCTGGGATATTAATGTGGATATATAGTATGCCTATTATCTCACGTTGACTGACCGCAACAATAAGCTGGTCAGTTTGAAAACAGGGGGTGATTGACCCCTAAAAATTACCAAATTGGTACACTTTGTTTCGATTGATGTGCCACATGAGCTAGCGCCGGGGGGGGGGGGGGGGGTTCCTTATTTAAATATGTTTTTTTCACTGTGAAACCGGTAATCCCTCGCCCGCACAATACCTCCGTGCTGCTCCGTGGTTCGAATGAGGTGGAAACTTAATTGGGCAAATATTTGCGAATGAACAACAAAAAAGGGTAAACTTGTGGTGCTGGGCAGATCCCCAATGGAGGTCAATGTTGATTACACTGTATATTTTAAAAAAATAGAGCAAACAATAGATAAACATATTTACAAGTGCCTCAGCAAAGGTATTTTACATCAAATCCAACTACACTAATCTAATTAATCTCCAGCCACGGCCTGTGCAAGTAAGAGCAGTAGGGCGGGGGGCGAGTGGGGGGGGGGGGGTTTCAACAGATGAGCATGAGGGAAAATTGTTTTTTTATTTAATTTTCCCTCGTGGTCTTCTGTCGAATCCCCCCACAACCCCTCCCCACCACCCCACTGCTCTTGCCTGCACGGGCCACAGCTGTTAATCTCATCTAAATGTTTCGAGGACCTGGATAACCTTGGGAGTTTCTGTTCACTCTCTGGTATCACGCTCTTCACTAAAGTTCTTAAAAGCGTGTTAACAATCGACTGTTAACAATCGACTGAAATAGTTTGTAATTTACAAGCAGAAATTATTAATTTTATCTTGTTTTTTGCTCTTTCCATCCTTGCTGCATTCTGCTGCACACATAGAAAGAGCCATTATTGATAATTTATGTGCAGGAAGGTGTCCCTTCCTGCACATAAACAATCGTCCCTGCAGCACCAGCAACATGGCAGCAGGGTGCCTGAGCTGCCGCTAAGCAGCTTTTTGTGCGCCACACTAGGGGAAACACAGGGGTGCATCATATTCTGGTGAATACGGAGCTGCCCTGCGTTTTAAAAATTTGGAGCGTGTCGCTGCCGAATTTGACGCAGCTCAGCGCTCTGAAATTTATTTGTAAATATGAAAACAGTTCCCCAATCACATTTTGAAACGAAAATCTTGGCCAAATATGAATGGGGTAAATTAGCCGCTAAGAGGATAAATTGTGTTAAGCCCTTCGGCAAACCTGAAGCCTAATGATTATAGGTCAATCCAGGCATGAAAACTTGCAATAGGAAGGGAGAACTATCCCCGGTAAATACTGAAGTACTAGCTGGCCGACTCACAACCATACCGGTACGAATTCTTTTGTCACTTTGATTGCATGATATAAATAATGTTTAATTATTACTTCCTTGGGCTATTATACAGTACATTTATGATAAGTCTTCCTAATAGTCCCTGAGGTAAAAGCTGTGTATTTTCCCTTTGCAATTACTCAATGTAAAAGTCTAGAATTGCTTCTAATCCTGCTATGGATAGTAAAAGGATATTTGTGTTTAGACGTCAGGCTGAGTGAGACTGCTCTCCTTCGTTGACTGTAAATTTCAAACCAAGTGCACTATCCATAATCTAAATAGCTGCACATGCCACAGAATATTACTATTTAAGCAGTTACAAATTACCAAAGCACTAAACGCTAAAGAAAATTGTCATTGTGCCATTCCATTAACATGTACAATTTGCTAAAACCATTAATAGCTTCTGTAAATTGGTGCTCTCTGGGAAAGTCATATTTGTTTTCGAGTGGCCGGATATGGCTGCAGACAGATGAGGCTGTTAAGTTTTTTCCCCCTGGCGGATGATGCATCTGTAATGATCCAGCTGGTGTTTTCGCTTTATGTTTAGTTTTAATTTCAGAGAGAGCAGCGCTTAAAACGAAAACTTGATAAGAAACATAAAGTATATAAACTTATAAAATGCATTTCAACGGAAAAACAAATATCTAGTTTGACTTGATTGAACTGAACTGACTTGATTGTGAAAGGCCAGTGTGAAATAGTATTTTTGATTCTTGTCACACCTGAGAAAACATTTAACTTGCTCAGGAAATAATCTTCTTACGTAAGAGACAAATTAAACAGGAGTCAGAGGGGCAAATTACCACTGAGTGCGTTGGAAAACGCACAACGCACATTCCCGTATCGCTGGCTATCGCCGGATTTCATCGCCGTTTTAGCCCGCAATTATCAATGCGCATCAGGTAGGCGAATTGAAGTCCGGCGATAGTCGGCGATATGGCACATTAGCGCATGAAAACAAACATTGTTTTCATGCGCTAATGTGGGCCTTGATAATATGGGGGGGGTGGATTCAGCTTTATGATCCACACCCACATGTTATCAATGCCTAACGCCTGGTCAGAGCAGGCGTTGGGAGACCTGCGATAAACGAGGTTATCGCAGGTCTTTTCCTCCCAACGCCTGCCTTGGTAATAGGGTGTTCCTTTGCATGTCATTAGCGATGTTTATCGCCAACATGCAAAGTGGGCTTGGGCCAGGCTTTAAAATGCCCTTGTTAATAGGGCTCTAGCAGTATCGCCGCTTTCTCGGCACAATTCGCCGAAAAAGCGCCGATACTTGCCATTGGTAATATGCCCCAGAATTCTTTGGGAGTCAGAATTCTTTAGAAATAAAAATGTTTCTATCTGTAGTGTAAACGTGTTTTCCTCCGTTTTTTTAGCACCGTTGCCACTTTTAATATTCTGATTGATGTAAAATTATTGTGTGAAGAATACCTCTGAGGTATCTTCTTTAAGATATTGATTATTAATGTATTTTATATAACACAAGGTTTGTTCAGTCCCTAGACTCTGGGCAGACTCCAGTTTATGTGTTTGTGGATTCCTAAATCAGAAAATTGAAAAACGGAAAAATATATCTTTCTAGAAGTCCTTTCAGTTGAAACAATACATATTATCTGTAGTGTACCAGCACCTTCTTTTGCTTCCCCAAAGAAGGGGATCAACGCGTGCACTGGACTCCATGGAGCTATTTGATGAATAGTGTGAATTTTTAGGAGAAAGTCGTACCTTTTCTGAAAAAAAAATCCTTGTGAATTGCGCCAGTAATGAGTACTTGTGATAGGCATTCAGGGAGATATGTACAATGAAGTGGTGGAGCGTGTCGTTAGCCTCCTGGGCTTAACGACACAATCCGCCATTTTGGAAACGCAAGGCTGCACCATATTTACAAGAATGTGCGTTTTCCCCTGCAAGGGCGCTAAGTTTAACAACTTAGCACCAACGCAGGCACCCTTGCAGCAGAGTGCAAGGGTGTCTGTGTGCAGGGGAGGATTGGATATGTGTAGGAAGGTGTCCCTTCATGCACACAAAAGATCCTAAAATGCCATTTTGTAACTTTCATGTGTGCTGCTTCATGCACACACATGAAAGTTACAAAATGGCCTTTTCTAAAAAGGTTTGTTTATGTACAGGAAGGGACACCTTCCTATACATAAACAACCCATGGTATTTAGCTTTTTCCATGTGTGCTGCCTTGTGCAGCACACCTGGAAAAAGCAAAAACGAGGAGAAATAATGCATTTCTCCTCGTTTAGCCATCTTAAGACCAGGCTTTTCCTGGTCTTAATTTTGGCGCTGTCTCCTATGTACGTCACCCTTGTACATAGGGGGCAGCGTCAAATACAATGGATGTTACGGTGGAACGCCCACCACAACACCCAATGCATGCCCCTTTCATGCTAAACATAGCTTGACAGGGTGCCTTATGTACAAGGCAGCTTTAAGCCTAGTTGAGTGGTTTAACACTGCTTTGTACATAAGGAGGGCCCCTATAGCCACGGGAACGTCACAGAAAGTTACGTTCCCGTGGCGATAGGGGCATGTACATATGCCCCACAGTCTCTTTATAGTAAAGAGCAAATAGTGTTACAGCACAACAATGGAGAATAGCATGGTTTGAGTGGCATATATCACATGACAAGCAGTGCTTTCCTCTTGCTTCGGCATATGTTCTCCTTATGGAACATATGTAGGTCCAAAAAACCCGTTGAGGAGGTGGAATATGCGCACCATTCAGGACTAGGAAGGAGGAATTGAACAACTAGAGTCCTGAAGATTGTATGCATCCTCATGACTCCCTCAAGGTATTTGGTACCCATGCACATCTTGAAAGAAAGGCACTGTCACCACCTATACCCATGATACGAATGGCACTCTGCATGGCAGTGTGGCTCACTGGTTGGAGGCGGCAGACCCGAGAGCAGAGGACGGCCCGGGACCAGGCCCGGGACCAGGGTTCGATTCCCGGCGCGGCAGGTTTCTGGACCAGGGTCAGCGGACTCGATAATTCTCTCGCCTCGGTGCCCACTCTGATCAGCGATCACACTCGGCAACTCTGGGCATTAGCTTGCCTCATCTTCACTGACGGCCCCACCAGACCGCCGGGGATGCCTGGTCTCACCCTGGAGAAACCCATTAAGGGACCATCTCTCAGGGAAGCCAGGAAGGGTTTCGCAGCGGTCGAAGCGCCTTGGGACCCTCCGGGTAAGTAGTGCGCTATATAAATGCCTATACATACACCTCTGCAAGAGGGCGTCCTTTATCCGCCACAGTTTTCTTGACTTCACAGCATAACTTATAACAAACCTCAGTGGATACCTCTCAGGGCTGGGTCCAACCGAACCAAAACATTCTACAGAATGAGAAATCTACAAAAGCATGACATATTCTACCGCGAATTCTATCATTTGAGGTAGAGTTTGTAGAATTTGCCAATTTTAATCAAAACAATAAGTGTGCATGTACTGAATTAACATGTGCTGATTGGATCCAAGCACAGCTGTGTGGCATTATGGTCGATGGTGAACTTTCAAGTAGGCGTTCTGAAAACATTGCTGTATTGCACAAGGGCTATCCTTAACTTACTTACCTAGCATTGTATGACAGAATATTGAGGCCTACAACATCAGAGGACAGAAGTATCAACAAAAAATATTGGTCCCAAAAATATTGAGATGTCATAACTAAAAAACAAACACACACACACACATCTATCGACTACAGATATATCACTGTTAAGTATCTCTAAAATACCGAAATATCAAAAACAAAAATAAAGAAATACAAGAGAAACACAGTAATGTGACTACGTTAAATATACAACATCACACACATATGGAAAATAAAATTGTCTACTTCCAGAATATCGTTACCTATAAATAAACAATGTAAAATAACTATAATTAAAATACACTAAACCAATTTTAAAAGCTGTGAAAGAACACATTACATTATTTAATATTAGTTATTTTACATATAAAGACAAAATAAAATATTTCTAAATATTATATAAAATATATCAACTAAACTAAACAAAAATACGGAAAACTAATATTAATTCTACATTATAAAATAAAACAAATGAATTTAACAACTATAAAAATGTAATATTTTCAAAAGTGTTAAATATGTGACTGTAATAAATATTATATATATGTGTGTGTATATATAATGGATAGATAAGTGGATATACATTACATATATATATATTTATGCCGCATTCAAGGATTTTGTTCACTTTTAATTATTATTGGGGCATGAATCAGCCCATAATGCCTGCACCAGCCTTAAGTGAATTGTGGTATTGGAATCATTTGATGAGTAGCAGTTGCTCTGAAAGGCGTTGGGCATTTATCGCTGTTTGGAATAAATAAGCATTTTTCACTCCAAAGGAATTGGGCTTAGTATTGGTTTTGTTTATTAAGGATAAAGAGGATGGATGTTGGAGGTACGCAATCTCGCTGTGAGCCCGCCGCCGCATTAAGAGGCAGGAAATTCGCAAAATCATTGGATTTATATATATATATATATATGTCTACGGATGTATGGCGTTACAACGCATATTTTTACATCGCATACCATTAAAACGCGATTTTTACAACGCAGGATCCATTACAATGCATGCCTTTACAACGCATGTCATTACATAGCAGATGCTATTACAACGCATGCCATTACAACGTAAGTATAGGTAAGTATATCTTTTTTAAAAAAATGTAATTAATTTAATATAATTATTTTAATTTATTTAATTTAATTTAATTAATTTTAAATTTTAAATTAATTTAATTTAATTAATTTTAAATTAATTTAATTTAATTAATTTTATTCTATAAATTTAATTTAATTAATTTTAAAAATGTAATTAATTTAATTTAATTAATTTAATTTAATTTAATTTAATTTATTATAAAATTGTAATTAATTTAATGTAATTAATTTAATTTAATTAATTTAATTTAATTAATTTAAAAATTGTAATTAATATAATTTAATTAATTTAATTTTATATAATTAATTTAATTTAATTAAATTTAATTAATTATAACATTGTAATTAATTTAATTTATTTAATTTAATTTAATTAATTAAATTTGATCATTTAAAAATTGTAATTAATATAATTTAATTAATTTAATTTAATTTAATTAATTTATTTATTTAAAGTGTTTTTTTCTTAAAACTGAACTCTAAAAAAAACCCTGTACCCCTTAACCTAAACCTAGCCCTGAACCCTAAAAATACCCCTGTACCCCATAACCCAAACCTAGCCCTGAACCCTAAAAATACCCCTGTACCCCATAACCCAAACCTAGCCCTGAACCCTAAAAATACCCCTGTACCCCAAAACCCAAACCTAGCCCTGAACCCTAAAAATACCCCTGTACCCCATAACCGAAACCTAGCCCTGAACTCTAAAAATACCCCAAAACCCAAACCTAGCCCTGTACCCCAAAACCCAAACCTAGCCCTGAACCCTAAAAATACCCCTGTACCCCAAAACCCAAACCTAGCCCTGAACCCTAAAAATACCCCTGTACCCCATAACCCAAACCTAGCCCTGAACCCTAAAAATACCCCTGTACCACAAAACCCAAACCTAGCCCTGTACCCTAAAAATACCCCTGTACCCCAAAACCCAAACCTAGCCATGAACCCTAAAAATACCCCTGTACCCCATAACCCAAACCAAGCCCTGAGCCCTAAAAATACCCCTGTACCCCAAAACCTAATCCTAGCCCTGAACCCTAAAAATACCCCTGTACCCCATAACCCAAACCTAGCCCTGAACCCTAAAAATACCCAAACTCCCCAAAACATACACCTCAGTACCCCAAAACATATACTCCTATACACATACTTATTTTTTAAAATTACTTAAATAAATATACTTAATTTATTTTTTATAAATACATAACTTAATATATTTATTTAATTTAAAAATTAATTACATTTATTAAATAATGTTAAATAAAATATAAAATAAAATTATTTACTTACCTATACTTACGTTGTAATGGCATGCGTTGTAATAGCATCTGCTATGTAATGTCATGCGTTGTAAAGGCATGCATTGTAATGGATCCTGCATTGTAAAAGTTGCGGTGTAATAGTAGTGCGTTGTAAAAGTTGCGTTGTAACGGTGCAACACCATATCAGCTCGGAAATGAACTGCACGTTCCAGCATGCACCTGAAAGAAAATCAGGAGTGAAGCACACTGGAGGCGGATGAATTTAAAAGCATGCAGGGAACGCTGGGAGCAAACATTGCCGTGATGTCCATTTTTTGCCTATGAGGAAGGGGAAAGATACCCCAAAACGCGTCAGGCTGCAGATTGAAAATAAAGAAATAAAATATCAAATTACCGGTTTGTGAGTGCGTCCTTCCTTATAATGCGAGGGAGTTGAAGCAATATTTTACGGCTTGGTCCCGCCGATGGATGCAACGCCCAAGAAAGAGCGCCAAGAAAATTGCACACTTTAAGGAGGGTTTAATTTGCTATTACCACTCCAATCTAAGCTACATTGGGAAGATGTTAGACATTGAGTTGGATAGATTTACTATTCCTACTCTAATCAAAGCTACATTGGGGGATGTTGTGGATATCAAGGGTTGTAGATTTTGCATTCCTACTCCAATGTAAGGTAAATTAGTAAAGAAGTTGGATGTTGAAGGGGATATATGTACTTTTACCATTCCAATTCAAGCTACACTGGAGAAGGTATTGGACATTATGGAGGACAGATTTACAGTTCCCACTCCAATCTAATATTGCATTGGAGAAGGTGATGGACTTTGAAGGAGACAGATTTCCACTCTAAGCTATTTTGGGGAAGGTGCTGGGCATCGAGAGGGACAGCTATACCATTCCAACTCAAATCTTAGGGCCTCATTACGATGGTGGAGGGACTGCCACTGAAAGGCTGTCGGTGGTGGTTCCTCCGCAATCGTAACAGGGATGTCCGCCTGACAGATTACAATGGGGGACAGAAGTGTGGCAATCAGAAAGATTGACAGCCATGGTCCCGACGTGCGGATGTCACTCCACCGCCCGTCAAACATCCCTTTAGTCCCTTTAGTCCCTGAATGGCAGCAGTGCCTGCCAGGCACCACTGAAGGGATTACAATATCCCTTTCCTCCGGTTGTTTTGCAGCGGTCAACCCGCCACGAAATGGCTGGTGGAAACGGACTTGGTGGCCGAAAGTGGGCCCCCATACACCCTGGGGCCGGGACATGGGCCCTGCATATCCCTGTACCGCATGGTGCCTGCCATGTAGTGCAGGGATATGTCAACACCCTATTTTTTGTATTGCAGAGGTGGCTGCTGACCCCATCCTGCTGCAAAACAAAAGATAGGGAATGCGACCGCCTTGGTGGTGGTCGCATCCTAATTCGTATGTGGGACTGATGCCTTGTAGGCGGGTGGTCCCAAATAGGGAATGATTGCGGATGGACTGAAGTCCGTCCGCCAACGTAATCAGCCCCAATGCTACATTGGGAAAGGCATTAGATTTTAAAGTGGATACATCTACTATTCCTTCTCTGATAAAACCACAGTTAAAAAATCTGTGTAATTTTTCTTAATATTACAAAATATTAATATAAATGTGTATTTTTTTGTGAAAGCATTCACAAAATCCTAAAACTGCTTAATAGTTTAATAAATTAATTATAAAATTTAAAAATGTAATATTATTTAAATATGCATAAAAGATATTGTTAATTATAGAAACTTAAAATATCAATTTGAAAACAAAATTACTTACAAACTAATTTTCTAATAATTTAGTAAAAAAGTAACATCAATGTGATCAAATATTAAAATCATTCAAACAATTTTTACATTTCTTTGCATTTACAATTGATTTATACAAAGATTAACATTAAAATAAAATAGAAAAGCCAATTTAAAATAAATAAAATGCAATCAACTAAATTTGAATATTTAATGTAAAATATTTCTAATAGATTTCTCAAATTTCTCTAAAAATAATTTCAGAATACTTTATTTATAAACAATAAAATCAATGATTTAAAGTAACTAAAAATATGTTAAACAATTATATCTGCAACAATATTTTTAGAAACATTAAAAAAATTAGAAACACATTATAAAACACTATCCGCCCATTCCCCTATAATCCTCCATACCACATTAAAACAAAGAAAACAAATAACATTCACACACAAAAAAATCAAAAATAGATTAAAATAATATGATCAAATAATATGTAAATATTGAAGCCTACAAAATTACTTAATTTAAAACCAAACAAATTAAAAAATTATATAGCAATAAAAAAATACCTTCTCCATGCCCCACATTAACAACACCCCTCTCCTAAAATATATAAACATTTAAATAAAAAATAACATTCATAATACTGCAATTATATAGGAAATAACAATATTAATGAAATCCATTATATAAAAAAAAATATATATATAACAGTATTCTTAACTACAATATTCATACCTGTGATATTCCAAAAAACAGTACTTTGGTTATCATAATGAAAAGATATCAATATTATGGTAAGACATTATTTCCAACTTGATATTTTGGTAAACACCTACCTGGAGTTGCTGTTACATTTTTTTATATCATCTTATCCTTAATAGATAAGAGGGAAGAATGCTGGTGCTGCATAGTGCCTTTTGCATTTAGGCATAAAAATCAGAGGAGCACTCATCCTCTGTTCCTGAACCCCAGCAGTGCCAGCCAGGATAAGACATCACATCATACTTGAATCTGAACTTCCAGGTGATTCATTCATTCACAGGAGCATAGCTTCGGTAAGAGGGTGTTTGAGGTGTGACACCACCCAAATAATTGCATTCTTGGCTTTGCAGTTGGGACTGGGGCCCTGAGTCAGGCCTGCTATGCTTGCGTTGTTTTTTTTCTAATCATCCAAGAGGTTTTAACTTGCTAATTTTTTGGGCCAGGAACTTAAATATATATAGTGACCGGCTTACCAAAAGTGTAGTAAACTTTCACCCATATACGTTTTCCTTGAGTGGATGCAAATTTACTCTTTGTGGAACTCACAAATATTACATTAGTAGGCTTGGAAAGATGCTCCCGTCTCGGGCTTTCAGGCATACTACTGGCAATCAAACACACAAAAGTGTAATGCGATAAATGCTTGCAAGTAGTCTAACCACTGTCACTCGAGGTAGCATTCCAAATCATCGGTTTTGTCCGCTGTGCTACTCTAGACGGAGGGCCTGGTTTATATTTTGTTGGAAGGAGTAAAAGGCACAAAGGATGGCACATGACTTTATTTCAACCACACTGCCTTTAGTCTGCCTACAAAATTTAGAGCTGTATACCAGATCCATGCACATCTCTATATATTTGCAGGCATCGCTGTCATGGGGGAAAATTTGACAGATGATTCTTTTACAGAGTTTTTATTTTCAAAAACAAATTCCTAAACTGGGAGTTTGTTTTTGAAAAATATTAAAACTAATGATTCCAACACCGAAGGAGTTATTTCCATGGACGGAGGGTCATTTTCATTTTTATTTTAGTGTCTCTCACCGCCAGGATATACATGACTGTAACAGACATTAAAAAAAAATTAATCCGATCATCTGCTCTAAATAGGCTGAACACTCTGATGGTGGTGGCCACTACTCCATCAGCCATTAGAGGACATTTTACAACTCAGTCAGCATAAACATGCGGTCCCCTCGACTCAATGTCAAGTGGGCATACCTTGAGTTTTGGTGCAAGGGTATTTTGTTGCCATTGTGTTGGAGCACCCTGCCCACCAACCGCCAAGTCAGTAGAGGATTTATTTATTTATTTATTTTATAGCATTTGTATAGCGCTCTGTAACCCTACGGGCATCCTGGCGCTTAGGTACGTAGCTAAAGCTTTGTGGGGACAGGAGCAGGAACGAGATGCTGAGCCGGGAAGAATTATTTATTGCGGAGGGTTTTGGGAGGGTTTTTTGGGAAAAGCCAAGTTTCCACCTTTTTCCGAAAGGTTAGAAGATCATTAGTTATCCTGATGTCAAAGGGGAGGCTATTCCAAAGGTGGGCTGCAGCAATGCTGAAAGCTCGTCCTCCACAGGTGGCTTTCTTGATCCTGGGGATGCTGATGAAATTCATTGATGAGGATCGAAGAGACCGGCTGGGCTCATACCACTTAAATTTGTGCTGGAGTGGTCGGGGGCCTAGCCCGTGAACTGCCCTGAAAACAATACATAGGGATTTGAAGCAAATCCTTTGGTGTATGGGCAGCCAGTGTAGGTCATGCAGGGCAAGAGTGGTAGAGGATCTATGCTCACGGGACAGTGCGAGTTTGGCAGCGGCTGCCTGGACACTCTGGAGTCTGGAGATGAGATAGGCAAGGGATTCTAGCAGGAGGGCATTGCAATAGTCCAGGTGGCTCAGGATAGTGCTCCTGACTATGTCGGCTCTGGTCTGTGGGGGCAGGAGAGGTAGCAGTCTTTGAAGTCCTCTTAGTAGGGTGAAACAGCAGCTAACCTGCTTGTTGACGTTAGTCTCTAGGCTTAGTTTGTTATTAATAGTGACTCCCAGATTTTTTACAGAGCTCACTGGGGTGGGCGAGTCCCCTAGCGACTGAGGCCAGAAGTCTGTCGGGAGATTTTTGGGGATTTTTCCTACTGTGCAATGTAGTATTTCAGTTTTCTCACTGTTGAATTTTAGTGAGTTCTGACTGAGCCAGAGAGACATGTCCAGCATACAGGTGTGAAAAGTTTCCATTGAGCTTGCTCTATTTCCGTCCAGCGAGATTATCAGCTGGGTATCGTCTGCATAGTTTGTCACGCTGATGCCATGGCTTTTGATAATCCGCATCAGGGGTTGCATGTAAATATTAAAGAGTATAGGGCTGATGGCAGACCCCTGTGGGACTCCATGCAGGACTTTCGTGAACTCGGATTAGTAGGGAGGGATAGATACTGTCTGCCACCTGTCCGTCAAGTAAGAGCGGAACTAGTCGAGCGCGACCCCTCTGACTCCGATGTTCCTTAATCTTTCTATCAGGATGCCGTGGTTCACCGTATCGAACGCGGCGGACAGGTCAAGCAGAATCAGCATTGCTGATTCTCCCCTGTCCGCCCTCATTCGTAGGTCATCCATAACTGTCAGCAGGGCTGACTCCGTTCCATGAACTGGTCTGAAGCCAAACTGCTCCTCTTCCAGGATGTTGTTGGTTTCAAGGAAGAGGGCTAGAGCTCTACTGACCCATCTCTCTATGATTTTTATAGGATATGGTAATAGGGATAAGGGTCGGTAATTCTTGTGGCAGCTTGGGTCCAGGTTGGGTTTTTTTAGTAGCGGGGTGACGATCGCTAGTTTCCAGTCTTTGGGAATGGAGCCTGTATGCAGAGATTGAATACATAGTTGGTGCAGGGCTGGTAAAACGGAGGCGGCCCACTTAGTGTAAATAAGTACTAACCCTGCTCCTCCTGGGAACACTTAATCACAAACTTTGGTTTTCTCATCCATCCAACCTGCATCTTAATTAATGCATTTTTCTAGTTGAGAAATCTGCGATTCACACAGCCACGAATCTCCGTGACAAGGATACTCCCCCGTACATGGGTGGCACAAGCCTTCATAAGGTCTGGCACCACGACAGATCTATAGGTGAACAGGGTTCAGGAAGTGGTGGGAGGAAAGAGGTGGAGGAAAGAGAGGAAAACACTCACAGAAAAAATATGCAAGCTGAATACCATTTTGGTGTGTAGATACACAGAATTAATTTTTTTATTGAATGTTGAACAACTACTTGTACTGTGTTTATATTCTGTACAATTAAATGTACTATAATGCATCATGGAAGAACTAGTACAGTGAGTAATATAAACATATTTCAATATTTAATCTAGGTTTGAATAGATGCTAATAGCCTGAAGTGTCATATTTGCAATTTGCTTTGCTCCTATTACGTTTTGAGGGTTGTTGATATTATATCAAGAACTATTCCAGTGCTTTTATAGCGTTTAATATTGTCTTTAAGCACAGAATGATTTATGACTTCCACAGAAAGAAACATTAGAGGCATAGTAAAAGACTGACTCACTGGTGCCAAATGTCATTGGTCAGAGGGCTCCTGACTAATCTTAGCTCACTTTGAAGATTCTTTGGGGCATATTCTCAAGGAGTTATCGCCGTGTTAGCGACACTTTTCTGCTGCTAATGCGGCGATACATTTATCGCTCTATTACCAAGCTGTCGCTAACAGCCATTAGCGACAGGTTTCAGGTGAAAACGCCCGTTGTAAAGATCGCTACTTCTGTTAGCGATAACTATATGCAGGAGAGGTGTTACAGTGCAGAAACAGCCGCAAACACCACTACTCCATATTCACAAGGGGATCCTTGAAATTCTGAAGACCAAAAAAACTGGCTCTAATTGCAGTTAGAGCCAGTTACATAGGATCAAAAAATAGCTGGTCTTAAAAATGGGGATAACACTTGGGGCCACATCTCAGCAGGTTTTGGTGCTGGACAGCGCTGCAAGCAATGTTGCAGCGCTGCCCTGTGACAAAACCACAGTGCAGGAATGCACAACATCAATAAGATAGTGCACATTCCGGGGCCCCAGTCATGAAAAGAGGTGCAGCGCTGTGACAAGACAGCGTTGCACCACTTCTCACTATACCCTTCTTGCGAGAGCATGGATGCGCTGTATTCAATGGACAGCGCTCCATGGCGCAAGTAAGGACAGATACGTCAGGAATCCTGATGTATCTGTCTGTGCTAAAGTCAAGCATTGCTGCAGTCATATCACAATCATGATGCAACTCCAGCAATGCATTGGGCCAGCCTATCCTTGTGGCACTGCGCAGGACTGCCATCAGGCAGGCAGAAGGTATTGACGCAGTGCCGTTCATGAGGGGTGCCTGAATGTCGGTGCTGTTGGAGATCCATCGGTGGTGGTTGCTTGCTGCGGTGTCATCATTTGGAAGCATTGGTGGAGTGTTGGTGCGGTGGCAGTGACAAGAAGTTCTTTGGTGGCCTTGATCCAGCTCCGAGGGGGTGCAATGATGGCGGTGGGGTCCTGTGAGCAAGGTTAAGACGTGATGTAAACAATGATGCACTGTCCAGGAGAGTCCGATGTTGTGGCTGTAGTTGAAGTTCCCGCTGGCGGAGGTGACTTGCCTGCTATGTGGCATGTTGAGGTGACTTGCTGCTTGCGTCTGATGTAGGGGACCTTCCCCAGGAGGGGGTGGTGTCCTGGTCACTGGGGTTGTCCAGGTGGAACTTGAGTTCACCGACTAGGATGTCATCGGTGGATGGGAGACCGTGGGGTGCAATGAGGTCTACAATGGTATTGAAGAATGAGGGGCCATGGCCCGGGGGCCTGCACACCAGGGTGCCCCAGAAGATGTGCTTGGGCTTGGTCTGGATCTGGGAGTTGAGGTGGTCCATGGTCACCCGTGGGTCATTAGAGTGCTTGGTCAGTCAGAGTGTGCTTCTGTAGGTGATGGTAATGCCTCCTTCTTCATGGTTGGGGTGTTCCTTGCGTGAGATACTGCAGCCATCAGTGATGGCGATGTCCGGTACTGAGCAGAGGTTGGTCCTGGCAGGCGAGATGGCATCCAGGGTTGATGGCAAGAAGGGTGATGGCGTCGTAGCGGTGGAGTGTCCAAGAGGAAGGCTCCTTGGTGCTTAGCGTGGTCCAGGGGCAGATGGATGCACACGCTGTAGCCTATGGGTTGCCTTTGGCATGGGAGATAACCATTATAACACAGGCGAACATCGTTAAGAACACAACACCGACAACGCAGGTGCCTTTACATCCCATTAGATTACAATGCATTGTGAGGTCAGTAAAGGGGTAATTTAAAGTTTTTCAGGTGGGTATGGGTTTCGGATGTAAAATATGAAAATTGGGGTGTGATGTAGGGTAAATATGAAAATTGGGGTGTGTTTTGGGGAAAAATATGGAAATTGGGGTGTGCATCTGGATCAAATTTGATTTTTTGGTGTGTTATGGGGGCTCAAAAAAGAATTCCAGGGTTCACAGTTGGGTTTGGGGTGCAAAGGTTAGTTTTGAGTTGCGCTCACTGAAATAGGAATAGTGATATTAATGTCTCCACTATGCAACACCTAGTCTACTGTTGCAATAGGCCTATTATTAGTATGCATTGGAATGGAATGCAATGTTATAGAATGCCTCGCAACCATGTATGTGCCTTTGGCACATGAGTGGTACGCCGGCTGTGCATGGGTTCACAGCGGCCACCATTGGGAAGTGCGGGGGGGCTGGAGAGCTGTGAGGTGGTAAACGCTGGAAAGAACACTGGATGGGGCGTTGAAGCGGGGATGTGTGTGTGAGTATATGTTGTAAATATTTTAAAAAGGGAAGTCTTACCTCGAAGCCGGGTCCCATGTCTTCTATGCTCCTGCTCTCCTGCGTCTGCTTCCAGGAACAGGAAGTAGGCAGCCAGGCTCCCTCCCCTAAGCCAATCACAATGCTGCGATGGGATTGGCAATTGGCAACAGGACAAGGCATGCAGCCAGAGGCTTGAGGGGTGGGCATATTCTCCATGCAGGCTATAATGCAGCGTTCATTACGAACAGGGAAATGTGCATGACTACTTTGGGCGGCCTGAGTGGGCCAACCAAAAAGTCATTATGCCCCTGAGTGGGCATGCCAATCCACCCATGCCTTGCCCCATGCTTGGAGCAGTTCTACCCACCATCCCACCCGCAAGGGAAATATAGCACGGTTACATCAGTAAGTTATCATCATGTAATGATTGTTTCTCTTCTGTACTGCTTGAAAGCAGTGGGGTGATGCTCTTCCGCCATAGCGGATGAGCCGCCACTGGGGGGCGTCATCTACGTGTGCTAGGCCTGGGCCACTCAACCCCCAGACATCCTGCGCTATGCTTCCCACCTTCTCCTTACCTGGACATTGACACCGTGGAGCAATCCGCTGCACTCTCTCCAAATGTGTGACTCAGACACTAGGAGCCTCAGCCAGGTGGGATTTCACATACCTGGGTACAGCTGTTGCTGCCAAGTCCACTGGTGAACCTCCCGATGCAGTTGATGCAGCAGGGCCCCCTTAGGCGTGAAGTTGCATCGCTCCTGCCACACAAGTTCGACGCAGCTCGGGGGCCTCACCCTCCACAGCGTCCGGCCAGCTCAACATCATCCGGCCTGTGATGTAGAGAGGTGGCACCCACCATTGGTAATCACCTCTGTGCACCTTGGTGTAGTGGTGGATAGTAGTATGTGATGCAGACCAACCTACGTTGGACTGCAGGAGCGTCTCTACTATTAACAGCTCTAAGGTGCGCAAGGAGGTCTTCTCACACAGGTCAGTCAACCTGTTTCCATGCGACCTGCCAGACTTCATCACCAGGTACGAGCGATCACCGCGCCTCAATGTTTATCGCCATGGCTCATCGACTCCACAGCTCCTTCGCATCCCACTCCAGGCTCCAGATGCAGGTCCAGTGATGCATCCAAGCTCCAAACGCAGGTCCAGCGAGGCATCCAGGCATCCAGGCTTCAGGCGCAGTTCCAGCGAGGCATCCAGGCTCCAGACGCAGGTCCAGTGAGGCATCCAGGCTCCAGACGCAGGTCCAGCGAGGCATCCAGGCTCCAGACGCAGGTCCAGCGAGGCATCCTGGCTCTCAGCCTGGTTATCCTGGATGTTGGGTGGCTTGCAGGGGTTGTTGATGTGTGCTGCACTTGGCCCAGGCTGCTCCATTCAGCATTTTCTTAGATTTTTATGCCTATTTTCTAATGGATGTTGACTGATAGGTTATTTTTTGCATTAGAGGCAAAAAAAAACCTCATGTTGGGCTGACTAACGTGAGTTTTTTTTGCCACAAATGGGCCTATCGGTAGTTTTCGCCCGCTAACGGCCGATTTCCTATCGCCTTCGCGCTGATGTTAGCGGCAGTTTTCACCGCCGTTCCCTGATACTATTGCCATGTACCGAAGGCTTGTTAATACGCAGCTAACATATGGCGATAGTTTTCAGGGTTAGGCGGCAATTAAAAAACTGCTGCTAACTGGCGTTTGCGATGGTCCTTGAGAATATCCAAGTAACAAATGAAGGAGGCCCCCTTAGCTGTCAGTTCTGGGACAGGGGAGGATAAGTAGTAAAGCAAGGAAGTCCCACAGTTGGCCCGGGTTGGGTAGTATGACCTTATAAATGCCCAAACTTATATTTTTACAAATACCAATCACACATTATCATATGCAAAAACTAATCATAGTTATATTAGCTAATGGAGCGGCCAGCATTTAGACACAAGAAAATCAGAATATTACACACACTTTATCATAGATCCCGGAAGGACGGTCGAAGTAGGAGCAGGGAGGCCGGATTACGAACTACAGTGTAAGGAGCAGCGCATTTATATAAGGCAGCGCTTATTAATGCAGCGCCAAATGGAAAAGGCGATACTTACTTGAGGAACCAGGATTAAAATATCTGGCTCTTTGAAATACATATATCGGTGGCTCCTACTTCCATCAACTTCCTTAAAAGAAATTATAAGAACTTGGTCCTGAAGAAAGTTTTTAATCGTCTCTCCAAAAACCGAAACGCCGCGTCGACCCCTGTTCTTGTAATAAAATGTTGTGTTGATATTTCTTATGAATGGATTTTTTGCCTTGAAGTATACACTATTGTATTTTTATTCTGTTTTTATCTAGCGATTGTATAAATTGTTTTTACCCATTTGTGATTTGCGAATGACTTTTGAAATAAATATACATTGTTATATTTTTCTAAACCTACACGTCCTGTCCTTTTTAGAATTTGATCAATACCGAAAGGTTGTAAGAGCACTAAAAATATTCTGATTTTCTTGTGTCTAAATGCTGGCCGCTCCATTAGCTAATATAACTATGATTAGTTTTTGCATATGATAATGTGTGATTGGTATTTGTAAAAATATAAGTTTGGGCATTTATAAGGTCATACTACCCAACCCGGGCCAACTGTGGGACTTCCTTGCTTTACTCCTTGAGAATATCCCCCTTTGTGTTCACTGTATTAACATGTATTTCCTGTGCCTCTACAGTTGCTTTAAAAATGACAGAACATGTCAAGCCACTTTACTAAAGCACGCCATTTGGAACTGATAAATTACATTTTCAGCACAACGACTACTGTTGTAGGGATTAGGTAGTATCTCCAACAATAACTAAGGGCATGTTACCTGAAACGTACAAAACATTGGAAAATTTAACAAATTTGAATGAAAAATCAATTCCTATCACTTTTAAATTTGAATACGCATGAAATATGATACATATATACTAAAAAGATTTTGAAATCTGAAAAACACTTCCATTAGTTATTGTGTTTGATAAAGTCTGGAACTTCCAGTGTGCGTTAAAACCAATAGGTCAAAGTCTAATACATACATTCACAGTGATGTTATCGATACAAAAATGTGGAATACAATTGAAATCAGTCACAATATTGTTGATGGACAAGTAGGTCTAATGCTTGCGTAGTCCAAAACTTCATCACGCAGGCTATTATCCTTCCAAAATTAGTTGTACATCGCATTGGCAGAGGCCTCTGCATACAGTATGTATAACGTCAAATTAGAAAACAGAGTTCGTCTCAGGAAAATGAAATACATCTCATAAGCATTACTATTTGATGCACATGCAGCTACTATCTAAAGCTGTTCTCTCTGAGCCTTGTGCTGTGAGACATGGGGACCCAGCTAAGAGCTCCAGTAGTGTTGTATGTCAGTGTGTGTGTGTGTGTGTATTTGTGAAAACGGAAAGTAATGTTAGATGTTAAGTAAGTCTATTTTTTAATTCCTTTACAACTTACATGTGTAAAATTTGTCGAAGTTTCTGCATTTGTTTTATTTACAATTTTACATTGTGGTTTGCATGGCTTTGTGTGCAATGTCTAAAGTTATATGACCTTTGTTTTCAGTCTTTTTAGGAGTGTGTCTTTGTGCTGATACCATTGTTCCCTGCTTCCATTGATTTGTATATGATTCTCTCACTCACTATTGAAGCAGATGTAGGGTACCTTTTGTGGATTTCAACTAAATTATCTTTTTGCAGGTTTGCTTTTCTATTTGCATGCACCTCCCTGTATCCTTCTATAATATTTCCGTTCCTTCTCCTGCTTTGTAGTTGATATTGACCATGTTCAAGCTACTTGTCTTGCCACTTCCACATTCACACTTAAAACGTTTTACTACTTGAGTGTAATACTACGCACTCTAGTCAGAGAACTACAGACATGAAAGATAGTGTAGACATAGAAGGAGATGGACTCCTGTGCCTATTTGAAAGTATTTATGAGTATGTGAAGTGATACGAACGGAGTAATATTACACATACCTGTTAATGCTTTCATGAATTGTCCCTCATTCCCTGAACAAAAGAACCTGAGAGGGCAACTCGCATACATATTGCGTGAGCATACTGAGTGATAAGATCAGTGACATGACCCACGTAGGATTCTCGTGCTCAAATTCTGTAATATTCAAATTAAAAAAGGCCAAACATGTTAGCTAGTACATGAATTTATTATGTTCCACACTTAGGGTCAGTACCTCTGAGGTTCCGTGACGATTGTAAGTGGTGTTTTCGACTCGCACGAATATGGTCGAGTCTGGTATCTACGAACCGCAAATGACGAGTTTAGTGGGTGTGCGCAGTTTCGCTGTGCTAACCTAAACCGTTCGTTTGTTACGTGGGTTTATACATCTGTACCCACAGGTTCCATCTTAGATATGGCATCCATTTTGTCTCTTGCCCTCAAGTAGCCAGCGAACGGACGCTGTCCGCTTCGTGACCCTGGGGTTCCCAAGACTCTTGCGGAAGACACGTTTCTTTTGAAAATGTCTTTATGATGAGGGGGATGATACTGTAAGGCAGATGGCTCCGCTCGAGGCTCATCTTGCCGTGTCGGACTATTGTCTCAGCCGTGCATCTCATTAGGCACGTCCCTTTGATGCCTGTAGCTCGTGTTTCCTGATACCTCCCCTTTTACACCCTTTCCGATCTCCCCACTGTTTCTGCCTTCCTCTACACCTATTCTTGTTCCTTTTTCGATCTGTTTACTGCCGACTGGAATGTACTAATGGTGGGAAGATGGGTTTTTACAGTTGGGAATCGCCAAATGTTTCTGTACTTATGTTCCGGACCTTGAATGCATCAAAGCGACCCCTCTTGGGGATAATTATGGGAACCAAGTTGTAAACCTTTGTGTACCATGTTAGCTTATGAGAGAATCGTGTATAAAAGGAGCGTTCCACAGTACCAATTTGAAGCAGATCCCGAAAACATACCGTTGTGTACTTCTCGTGACTTCTGTGTTTCCCTGCAGTAAATAAACCTCAAATCTTTGACGCCGAAGGAAGTGTCCCGTGTCTCTGTCATTTGTACGCCGGAACAGGTAACCCACGAAGGTTTCAGGTGTTGTCCCCTGGCACCGCTGGGTCTTAAATAACCCAGTCCTTCAGTTGGCGCCCAACGTGGGGCTGCATCAGTGGTACCGGTCCAAGCCCGACGATCGTGAGGAACTTCGTGTGAAATCTCCGAGGGAAGGTGCACTCCGCTTCATCGATCCTGTTGTCGAAATAAGTGGCCCGAAGACTTTTCCCGCGAAGATTCCCGCCTCCTGACGGCTGCGACGGACTGCTGCCCTGACTGTAGACCTGTTTTGGCGCCTGGCGTAGACCTTGGTACAGCGAGACGATTGACGGGCCTTCCTGGTGACGCCATCGATCTTTGAGTTAAGTATTTGTGGGTCGCTCCCAGAGTCCTTAGTTGTGGTTCTTAGTTGTTGCATGGTTCCATTGCATTTGTGGTTCTTAGTACTTGGTTCTTTGTTGTGGTATTTGACATCTGCAGTTGCCAAAAACCGAGGGTTTTCGCTCTTTGCTGGGACTTGGTAAATCCCGTAACCCTTGACGTTTGTGAAACTCGGCTAGTGTGCAAGATGCCTGGTCGTAGTACTTTGTTCAGTTGTTTCAAACGTTGTGGTGCGGATTCCCGACTGGAGGACTCGTGTCCGATACCTCCGGTTGGAACTCCAACTTATGAGCTTTACAGTAAACATGGGTTAGGTCCGATCACCTTTAATGAATATTGGATTCGTTATACTAAAAAAGACGGTGTCCTTAGTTGGCCACCTCACGGTAGTTTTGAGACCCCCATTTTAGATAACCTCGAGGCTAAATTGTTTAAGAAAAAGTCAAGGCCGGCCATGTTTGATGCCTTTCGGTTGTGGCGCAAAGAAGCCCGACAGAAAGAGATCAGACAGACTAAACATAATCAGAGAGATGGTGTTGCTACCATCGTAAAGAAAGCAGAGCAGTTTCAGCGTGATAAGGAGGAAAAGGAAAAGGAAGTTTTTGATAGGCTTCAGCGTATGTCTATAGATAAATGTTATCCTGCTTTGCCGACGGAGTCGGATAAGAAAGAGGAATTAGTTGAGGATCCCTTAATGTCCTATCTTATGAAATCACCTCCTCCGTACGTACAGGGTACCGCAGCTCCTATGGTCCCACCTGCCCCTGCTCCTGTGCCTGTTCCCCAACCTGCTCCTCAACCTATACCTGTTCTTCCGGCTGTTCCTGCTCCCTTGCCTATTGCTGTTCCTACTGCTCCTCCGCTTGTGCTTCCACATACTCCTGCTCCCGCTACTGCTCCTGTTCTACTTACGCCTACTGCTTCTTCTGTTTCTACTCCTTCTCTTGTTTCTACTCTATCGTATACTTCTCCAACTACTAGACGTCGTACTCCTTCAATGGCTGCTAGCTTCTTTAATTCTCTTGGACCTATTCTCGAGTCCGCTGGTTCGGACGGTCCTCAAAGACGTAGCCAACTTCCCGGTAACAGGGAACGTGCTGCGTTGTATAATATGGCGATGGGGTGGATGACGCACCCTTTTAGAAATCCTCCATGTACTGTGCTTGATACGTTTTGTCAATTCAATATACCGACACAAAGATATGTCTTCGAAGAAATGTGTAAAGTTCTGCGTGACCAAATATCGGCAGATGCATCGGAAGATGTATTAACTGCTTTGACTAACCTACAGCTTCAGTTCTCGAGCGGAATGATAGTGGATACTAATGTTCGACGCGCTGTTGAGCAATTGTTATCCCTTCGTCCCTCTCCGATACCTCAAGCATTGTTTGTTGAGGATGTTGAGAGACAGTTAGATCCGTCTGGTCAGTTTCCTATGCGTGAAGTTCCGCCAGTGTGGATGCCAGGTGATGCTACTGCCGTTCCTGTTGTCCTGCCGCATTTCCAGAGGGTGTGGATACATCTCCCATGGAAACGATCGGAAGTATTACAGGTGAAGCAATCTTTGCCCGACCCTCGCAAAAATCCTGCAGGGTATTATAAAGAATTATCGCAGCTCGTAGACGCTACGATAATGACTCTTGCCGATATCGATATGTTGTTTGGCAATGTTGTACCGCAACCGGTATGGGCTAAGATTCGGCACGAAGATCATGCAAATGAATTAGGTGGCGATTGGGCTGCTCTTACTGCGGCAGACGCACTACAAACTGGTGGGGCTAAGCCTGAACAGCTTATTACTGCTCTCCCTCAGAGAATCATTACCTTGATGAAAACGCTTATGCCAGCTATGAGGGTGAACTGGGATAAGTTGTCAGCTTGCCGACAGAAGAAAGACGAGAGTGTCTCCGATTTCTTTACGAGATTTGAGGAGGCATTCATTGACCACAGTGGTCAGGATATGAGTACTGAGGGTGGTCAGCGGTTGTTTGTGGGTAAATTTGTTTCAAACTTATTGCCCGACTTGAGCAATAAATAAAAAAATTCTGAGAGTGCGTGGGCTGTTTCTACGTCTGCTCAAATATTGGCTACGGCTCAATATTATGAGAATAGGGAGAAAGAAGAGAATGACCGTGCTGATAAAAAGACGAAAGAACTTAAAACTAAGGTGTTGTTGCAACAAGCGTATCCTCCGCGTTCGAATCAGAATGATTCACAACAACGTAATCTAATAGGTCGCAATTGCGAAATGACTCCCCTTCGCAGAGATCATCGTTAGGGTACAATCAGTGTGCCTATTGTAGACAGGAGGGTCACTTAAAATTCAATTGTTCTGTTCTAAATGAGCGTAATAATGGTAACACATCTAGAGGAGGTCGTGGTGGTTCTCAGCAGACATCACGTGGTAGAGGTCGAGGTGCTCCCAATGATCGTTCAGACAATTCATCAAATTCTAACAATTGTTTTGATCAACGTGGATCATCGCAAGGACGATCTGCGCAGTACAATGTAGATGATTATTACGTTGATCAGGGAACTGACGACAGTAATTACTAGGATAGCCATAGACAAGGAGAGGGAGTGGTATCAGTTCCGGTTGATCAGAGAGGGCCTTACGTCGCAGTTGCCACCTCGGGCGTCGTTGAGCCTTTTCTGTTGGACACTGGTGCAGCGAAAAGGTCCATAATGCATTCAAAACTCCCTGGCGCACCTTTGTCTGGCTTAACAAATGTTTCCGTTGGATTCTCTGGCGCCCCTGTTAGCAATCCAGTTTTGTGCCCATTGCCACTCACAATTGGGCCACGTGAGCTTGAAGCTCCGCTGATTTTGACTACTGGATGTGGTGAAAATCTTTTGGGCCTGGATTTGCTAAAACGTCTGTATGCGACTTTGTATTGTTCTCCTGCGGGAGTAAAGCTTACTTTGGGTGAGAGAGTTGTCTCTCTAATGTATTTATCTCTCGATAAGCTTCCACCGGAATTGAGTTCTCTTCCTGCATCTTTGTGGGCAACAGGTCCCAATGACGTGGGCCTGCTCGACATCTCCCCTTATGTTGTTCACGTGAAATCTAATGTGCGGTTGCCACGTATTCCCCAGTATCGTATCTCCCTTGATGGTGAACGAGCACTGTTAGCGATCATCTATGATTTGATCGAGAAAGATGTTATTGAAGAGACTCGGGGAAACGTGTGCAACAGCCCTGTACTGCCTATCTTGAAACGTACCGATCCTTCTAAACCACCTGTTTATCGTTTTTTTATCGATTTACGGGAGGTAAATAAAATTGTGATTCCTCAGTTCCCTGTTGTGCCTGACATCACGGCGCTACTGACTCTGATTCCAGCTTCTGCATCATGGTTCTCGGTGATCGATCTGAAGAATGCTTTCTTTAGCATTCCGATTGCCGAAGAAAGCAGAGACCTTTTTGGTTTCTCCCTTGGTGGTCGTAGCTTCCGGTTTAAACGCGCCCCTCAGGGCTACTGTGAAAGTCCATCTATTTACAGTCAAGCCTTGAAGGGTCAACTAGATGCGTTTGTGTTGCCGGCTGGTGCGGCCTTAATCCAATACGTCGATGACCTATTGGTGGCTGCCGATACTCAGGACATTTGCAAAACTGCCACTATATCGTTGTTACAGCATCTCTGTGACTTGCATCACAAGGTGTCTCCTTCTAAACTTCAATATTGTTGTCAAGAAGTAACCTACCTAGGTCACTTATTGTCAAAGGAGGGAAGAAGGTTGACCCCAGAAAGAATTGCAGCAATTGCGCGCATATCCGTGCCCAAAACCCAAAGAGATGTGCGTGCCTTTTTAGGTATCACGTCATACTGCAGACAGTGGATTCCAAATTTTTCATTGTTAGCGAAACCATTGGTGGCTCTTACGTGTAAGGACGTTTCAACTCCTTTACCATGGACGGACGAATGTCAGAAAAGTTTTTCTGAATTACGTGACGCATTGTGTTCGGCTCCTGTGTTAGGTACTCCTGACTATAGCAAGCCGTTTACACTATACGTTCACGAGAGGGAAGGTTGTGCGTTGAGTGTTTTAACGCAACCTTTCGGTGATAAGCAGCGTCCATGTGCATATTTTTCCTCGACCTTGGACCCGGTAGCTAGAGCACTGCCGAGTTGTTTAAGAGCAACGGCGGCAGCCGCGGTCTCCATCCGACAATCAGCAGGATTGGTCATGGATAATATGCTTACGGTGATGGTTCCGCACGCAGTTGACACTCTCTTAAATCGTACGAAAACTCAGCACTTGACGAGTGCGAGGTTGTCAGGGTACGAGTTGACGCTTTTGGCAAGTCATATTCAGATAAAACGATGTAATGTCCTGAACCCGGCGACTTTGTTGCCAATTAGTACAGAGTCAGATGAAGTAACAGCTCATGACTGTTACTTAAGGACAGAAGAGGAAACAAAAGGTTGAGTGGACCTTAAAAACACTCCTTTGGAAGATCCCGATGGGACTTTGTATGTGGATGGTTCATGTTTTAAATTGCCGAATGGTGATGTGACGACTGCGTATGCTGTGGTAACATTGAATACTGTCGTGGAAGCTGCCAGAGTGAATCAAAACTCTGCCCAGGCTGCAGAGCTGATAGCTCTAACTAGAGCGTGCGTGTTGGCGAAAGGGAAACGGGTGAATGTGTTTACCGACAGCCAATATGCGTTTGGCGTCGCTCATAACTTTGGACGGTTGTGGAGAGAGAGAGGTTTTATGACGTTGCATGGTACGAAGATTCAGCATGGACAGCTTGTGAATGATCTTTTGGATGCACTTACGTTGCCTAAGCAGGTAGCGATTGTTAAATGTAGTGCACATCGTAAGGTCACGGATGATGTTGGTCGTGGTAATGCGTTCGCGGATGAGACTGCTAAGGAGACTGCCCGGAACCTTAGCACTAGAATGTATGTGACGAGTTCGGTTAGGTGGCCTACAGAGACTAGCATGTGTGAGGACACTATCGAGAGCGTGAAAGCGATTCAAGATGAGGCCACCGAGACTGAAAAGACGAAGTGGAAAGAAAGTACGGAAAAGTTGGATGCGAATGGTTGTTGGGTTGATTTGTCGGGAACATAAGAGATGGATGTTGCCGGATGCGTATGTGCTAGCTGTTGTGACAATGGCGCATGGGCTAGCACATATTAGTGTGAAGGGTATTTGTAAGTTGCTGTCCCCTGTGTGGAAGAATGATGGTATCACAAAATGTGCTGAGAGATTGGTGAAGAATTGCATGATATGTATGTTGTACAATCCTGGTAAGGGAACTCCAACACCTCCTGGCCATTTTTCTCCCCCTTCATGTCCTTTTGAGGTGATTCAATTAGACTTCATCCATATGGAGAGATGCAATAACCTGAAATACGTTTTAGTTGTGGTTTGCGCGTTCTCCCGATGGATTGAAGCCTACCCTCTCAAAGACAATACTGCCCTGTCGACTGCGAAAATCCTACTGAAGGAATACTTTCCTCGGTATGGAATGCCTCGGATTGTATGGTCTGATAACGGAAGTGAGTTTGTGGGGAGTGTGATGAAGAGTGTGTGTAAGGGCCTTGGAATTAATCAAAAATTCCATAGCGCCAATCATCCCCAGTCAGCAGGTTTGGTTGAAGGGTATAATGGCACCCTTAAACTCAAACTGGCTAAGATTCAGGCTACAACTGGTCTTTCGTGGCCTGACGCTTTACCCTTAGCTTTACTGTCAACTAGGGCAACCGTACACTCCCGAGTAGGGCTCAGTCCCTATGAAATAGTGTTCGTCGTCCTGCGAATGTCTGGGGGGTCCCTAGACCGGGTGTGTTCTCTAGTCTTGAGTATCCAATGTTGATTGACTATCTTCATGATCTGACTGCTAAACTGAGGTTAATTCACCAACAGGTTTACGAAGCATTGCCGACGCAGACGGAGGGTCCAGGCCACCAGCTCCAGCCCGGAGACTGGGTGGTAACACGCAACTTTGCCCGTAAGAAGAATTTGGAACCCCGCTTCACTGGACCCTACCAGGTCCTCCTTGGCACGAGGACTGCCGTCCGTTTAGAAGGCCGAAAAAATTGGGTGCATGCCACCCATACGAAGAAAGTTCCTATACCCTTACCGGCAGACTCGTGGGTGAGGAGGGGCATTGCTTCAGCTGAATCCGAAGGATTGCCGGCTTTTGTACCTTTTAGCGTCGCACAACCTGTCGGAGAACCCTCAGTGCAGCAGAAAGACATTGTTGAACATTCGCCACCAAAAGACTCAAGACCGGAACATTCGACTGATCAGCAGGACTCTGTTCCCTCATCGGATCCTTTGTTTGATGAACATACACGTCCTGGGAAAACTCGATACTTTTTGCGTTCCGGCACTAAGGACAAATAAAAAGATTTTGTTTTGTCCCTTGACAATTGCATTTCCCGTTTTCCACGATCAGTCTGAACACCCGCATCATTGTAATTATTTTTGTATATGTTGAGTTTCGTTCCATATGTATTTTTGCTTCCGCAGCTGAGAGACATTTTTTTGCATATACATTGTGAATAAAGGCCGTAGGGCCGCGCGTGTACTTCCTTTTGGTTAGTAGGTCTTGACGCTAGGTTAAAGACCGTCGGTTCCTGGGAACTCCTGGGGATTGACTACTGCTACACAGAACGAAGTGCGTCAAGAAACGTTGCGGACGGTCATAGGGGATGGCGTTTTCAAAGCTGATGGACTTGGAAGAAGCTCAGGCGCAAAGATTCAAACTGCAACAACTTATTCGTACCAAATGTTTTATGTTTCAAATGTTCATATTGCTTTTGACCGTCTCTGCACTATTGGCGGGTGGGGTGTATTACATGATGTCGTACTTCTTACCTTCTGCCATACCTACTCCTACTTCTGACCCTAAACTTACCTCCACTGCATCCCCTCATTCTTTCCATATCCTACCCGAACACGAGCAGGCTAGACGTGCAGAATTCCGAAATAATTCCTTTATTCAGCTCCTTCATCAGCATCAGTTAGTGGTTAACACTACTAATTGTTGGGTATGTGGGCTGATGCCACATACCACGGATAAGGGAATTCCATATCTGGTCTTACCGTATAGTTCCCAGGGTTCAGCTCGAGCATTCCAAACAATGTTTCGAAGTGCACTAGATTCTTACCCCAGTCGAGAGCCACGTTCTCCCTACTTTGGCCCTGGCTCGTATCATAAGCCTTTGTCTATAGCGATAGAAGATTTAGATAGAGATATCTATGAGCCGTCGCTCATCCCAGAGGAAGAGGTACAAGCCTATAGGGTCCTGAGTAAGGTCGAGTATAGTGCGCTCACGAGTGAAAAACAGCTTAAAAGCTCGCCTCCAATATGGGTCGTACCCCACATTGGTAATTTTTGTCTAATGGGTCGTGGCCGAAGATCGAAAGCCCGACTTGGAGAGAGTGCTTGCACCGAGAATTACATTCTGCTGATGGTCTCGTCCCCTGTGTTCCTGGCTGCCAAGGGTACATACTTTGTCTGCCATGATCGTGCGTATGCATGGTTGCCTCCGACTTTGTGGGCTCATGTTTTATCGCAAATCTGTTGCCTCCGACGTTCACTGTAGACGCAGACTATCACAAAACTAGAGTTGTGAGAGGCGTAATTAGCGAAGAGGACACTGCCGGTCAAGAGGCAGGAGACTTTTTCAAGGGTTTCCTCCCGTTTTGGGGGCCTATGGTTAATAGTAGGAACCTGAGACAGTTGACTCGAGTGGTGGAATCGACAGCTAATATTACTGCCAGTGCCCTTGGTAATATCACCACAGAACTTCAGGCGGATAGGCTTATGACGTTACAAAACCGTATGGTTTTAGACGTGATCTTAGCAGATCGAGGTGGGGTATGTAAGGTGATCCATTCGAGCTGCTGTATTTTCATTCCAGATAACGCTCCGACTGTCTATCAAGCCATCTCAAAGTTGCATAAGATCTCTGAGTCCATACACGTGGACGTAGGGGATTGGACGCTGCTTGGGTGGTTTTGGGGCCTGATGTCGACTTGGGGTTGGAAGATTCTGATGATCATCAGGGTTGTTGTAGTGTTCCTGTTCACGTGTTGCCTTTGTGTGCAGTGTGGTCCTGCCTTATGTGGCCTCTGTGCTACAACGTGTATAAGACAGCCACCTGTTACCAAGGGGACTCGGTTGGACAGAGCTATGTTGCAGCAACATCTAGATGGTCTGATGAATATCGAGTATGATTCTGACTAGTGCTTGCCTACATGAGGGCAAAAGGAGCGTCTGAGGTTCCGTGACGATTGTAAGTGGTGTTTTCGACTCGCACGAATATGGTCGAGTCTGGTATCTACGAACCGCAAATGACGAGTTTAGTGGGTGTGCGCAGTTTCGCTGTGCTAACCTAAACCGTTCGTTTGTTACGTGGGTTTATACATCTGTACCCACGGGTTCCATCTTAGATATGGCATCCATTTTGTCTCTTGCCCTCAAGTAGCCAGCGAACGGACGCTGTCCGCTTCGTGACCCTGGGATTCCCAAGACTCTTGCGGAAGACACGTTTCTTTTGAAAATGTCTTTATGATGAGGGGGATGATACTGTAAGGCAGATGGCTCCGCTCGAGGCTCATCTTGCCGTGTCGGACTATTGTCTCAGCCGTGCATCTCATTAGGCACGTCCCTTTGATGCCTGTAGCTCGTGTTTCCTGATACCTCCCCTTTTACACCCTTTCCGATCTCCCCACTGTTTCTGCCTTCCTCTACACCTGTTCTTGTTCCTTTTTCGATCTGTTTACTGCCGACTGGAATGTACTAATGGTGGGAAGATGGGTTTTTACAGTTGGGAATCGCCAAATGTTTCTGTACTTATGTTCCGGACCTTGAATGCATCAAAGCGACCCCTCTTGGGGATAATTATGGGAACCAAGTTGTAAACCTTTGTGTACCATGTTAGCTTATGAGAGAATCGTGTATAAAAGGAGCGTTCCACAGTACCAATTTGAAGCAGATCCCGAAAACATACCGTTGTGTACTTCTCGTGACTTCTGTGTTTCCCTGCAGTAAATAAACCTCGAATCTTTGACGCCGAAGGAAGTGTCCCGTGTCTCTGTCATTTGTACGCCGGAACAGGTAACCCACGAAGGTTTCAGGTGTTGTCCCCTGGCACCGCTGGGTCTTAAATAACCCAGTCCTTCACCTCTAGTCAAAAGCATAGGTGAACTGCAGGAAATCTCGTTCCAAAAAGAGATAGGAAAGGAAATAAATATATCTGGAGACTGTGGTAAGACCATATTTTTGTTGTTGTATTTTTTTGTTAAACCACTTTATTGGGTTTTCAGTGTACAAAAAAAAAGGGAGAAAGACAAAAACAGTATATTTTAGTACAAAAACGAAAGTGTCAACATAACATGTGGCTCAATGGTTAGGGCGGCAGACCCTGATGCAGAGGTCTAACCCGGGACAGGGTTCAATTCCCCGCCTTGGCGGGTCTTGGGCTAAAAATTCCACGGACCTGATAATTCTCGCCTCGGTGCCTATTCCAATCACGGAGTCCCACTCTGTAATTCTGGGCAATAGCTTGCTTCCTCTCCACAACGGCCCCCACAATGCTAAGGATGCCTGGCCTAAGGAGTGGACGCCTCACAGGGAAAGCCAGGATGGGTTCTACAGCGGTATTCGTACAAGCGCCTTGAGACCCTTGCGGGTGAGTAGTGGCCTATACAAGTATCAATTTACATTTACATACATGACTGGTGCTGAGGCCTCATTACATACAATAATCACAAGGACAGAACTTGTGGAATGTCCATGAAGCACCTTGGGAGTGGGGGGCGAGTCACTCCCAAGGAAGGTGTTTCTTCTTGTGTCTCTACCCAAAGGAAGAATGATAGGGGGAGAACTAGTTACTAACATGGGGTACTAAACCAGGGTTAGTGACGCGAGGGGAAAGGAGTGGGTAGGCGGGTGTGTGTTGATGTTTATTGACTATGAGCCTAGGCGAGAACAAGTGCATAATGGGGTGTGCCGGCGGCAATGTACTTGTGCCCAGTGAGGGTGGGTCTCAAAAGGCAGGCTTGCCTCGGGCCCTAGGGAGGTCGCTCAGTGAGACCCCTCAGATGAACCCATCAGATGAACCTTATGGTGTCATGATAGATAGTTTGACAGAAGTACAGGTTGTTCAGACCATATTGAATAGAAAATTCTACCCAATCAGCCCCATTAAATCATGATTTTACTATCTTGCAGGCTTAAATTCATGCATGTTCATGCATTCATTTTACTTTATTTTGTATAATTTTATTGGTGTCAGTAGAACTTGATCCCTGTTATTTTTTTATCTGCATTTGTATCACACATGGAAAAGCCATTGTAGATGGGTTAGTTGTCTCGAATTTGTTTAAATGGTATTGGTGTAGTTTATTTTTACATTTTACATATAGTACATTACTAATACCAGTGACAGTAAGCATTTCTGTGTTAGCACAAAGAAAGTGAGATAATTTTGATGAGCCACAACTTTGGGCCCAATTACGAGTTTGGCGCTGGGGAAGTGGACCGCCATGCCAGGGGCCTGCTCCTGCACTTCTAAACCCGTGGTTGGGTCACATGCCAGATTACAAGTATCTTGGTGTTTCCACTGTGGTGCCTCTGTAAGTGGGCACAGCAATGGGATGTAAAGTCCATGCCGTGCAGAAACTGGGGAGCATGTACACAGGGGGGCACATTTTGTGCCCCCCTGCATGCATCCCCATGAAAATGGGTATCAGGGGGCCATGTAGGTCCCACTTTGTGCCAGAACCACCAGCTTTTTCCTCCATGACACCACTGGCAGTCCTGAAACTTGTAATATGCTTGGTGGTGCCACAGCAGCACAACAAGCATATTACTCAGGCCCTGACCGCCATGCCACCGCCAGGGAACAGCAGTTCTCGGGCACCTGCGTCATTGCAATGGCAGTCCAACTGCCCAACTTATAATGCAGCAGTCAGACCACAGGTGTGGTGTGGCTGGACCACCACCGCTGCGACACTGAGAGTCTGGTGGTCAGGATCACCAGACTCATACTCAAGCCCTAAGTGTGGAATCAATTAATTATATTTTCACATGGGCAGTCAAACTACTTTCATGTATAATGACACATTTCTGTTGTTGGCTGTGAATGCCGGCTCTAACTAGTGGGCAGTACCTCATTCTGCACTCTTCCAATCCTCTAAATTCCTATGAGCTTATCCTTCATGCTCTTACTTTTCCAAACAACACTGTGCACACTACGCTCCCCTTCTACATCTGCAGGTAGTGATGTGTCTGCACAGAGCACTCAATGCATCCATTTGTAGCCGCAGCATACAATTATTATTCAACAAATAGGTTATTCGCTTAAATGGGACATTAGTCATTTGAAAAAAGAAAGCTTGATTACCATAGTTAAAAGCACATTCATTAAGATGAAATCAGCATCCTTAAGACTTTAAGACCTAGTGATCCATAACTCTCATCAATTGTCTTCTTTGTCACCCAAACATATGCAATATCTAAATTTCACTTTCAACTTTGACTTTCATATTATCCATTTAACAAACCTCAAAAGTCAACAAAGAACATGTTAAAGTTTGTGAGACCAAAAGCAGTGCCTAAGATTAAAAGTGGCCTTTACATTAAAAGGTGAATTTTAATTTGGTGACAAATGCTGAATATCCACATCATTCCTTCTGATAGAGCGAACTCTGTAGCTTTAGTGTAGTCAATTAGAGCACCCTAAAATTACTTTTTTCTGTTTCACTAATTGTTGCGGCCCAAGTTGAAGAATCTGCATGAAACTTTGCAGATAAAAAAGAATTGCTTACTGAACATCAAACATGGAGTATTTTATGCAGATTTGTCAAGTGATAAGATACAGAGCTATAGAATCTCAAAGGAATCACTCTGTAAAGGGGAGTGGAGGTACTGAATATACAAGGGCATATGCAATATGTTTATTCAAACAGAAGGTTCCACCCAACCACCTAAACTGTTGCCTTCATTCTCTTTCCCTCAACCTTCTTCCCTTAGAGTCATGTCCTAACCACAGCTCCTTCCCCCCTGAATCTTTCCCCTTGCATGCTTTTCCCCTTACGTATTTGTGCTTATTGTTTATTCTGACCTTACAAGTAACTATGTTGCCATGCTCTAATAACTGTGTAACCTTTGTAACGATGTAACCTGTAACTATGATCTGATGCTCATGTAAAGTGCTCTGATACCTCCGGGTCTAGCCAGCGCTATATAAAACCTTTAAAATAAAAAATAAAAATGTTTTACACCCCCCCTACAAAAACATAAAATACTATCTCACAAATACATACAAAGAGTAAAAGAAACAAAGGGTAGAGGAATAACTGACTAATGGAATACAGAATATGTACACATAAAAATGCAAGACATTGAGATGCAAGAACAATTAATTTCACTTAACATATTCTCACAAGTAAGGAGGTGGCAACATCTTCCTGTTGGACCGTCTCACAGAAATGGTTGCTTTGTGCTCAGGAAAAATCATATTGACTACGATTATTATCATCATCATCATATTAACTTTATTCGGTCAAGTTTAGACCATAAAGTACATGGTGACAAAATTATATAAAACAATCAATAAAGCAACATACATCCAGACACATGAAATTATCTATACAAGACAGAATGTAGGTTAGTGCAAGCACAAGCTGAGACACGAATACATTCATGGATTGACCATGATTAAAATTAGGATAAAAAGATGTTGTGCAAATTAAGCAACTATATGGTCCATACAAACAAATCAGAGTCAAAACAAGTGCCCTTAAGAGGACCTCAAGTTATAGTAGCAAACAACAACAAATCAAGCTTCAGTACATTACATTCAGATCCAACAGACAGATCAAACCTAGACCATACGTAGTTAAGAAAAGAAGACCTAATGTGCAAAATAGGCAAGCGTATAAACCATCCAAATTGTTAAAGGTCAGGGCAATATGTGCTTATTCAATCTCTAAAATAATAATAAAATAGCAGCAAATCACAATAAAGTGCATTACATTAAAAAATAGCTGGGCCTACAGGACGGATGGTCAAACTGTGCAAAGTAGGCAAATATATAAATCATCCAATCTATTAAACACAAAAACAATATATACTTAATAAAACCTACAGGGATGATGTTAATTAAAAAAATAAAAATCTCATAGGAGAACATCATATCTAAAACCAGTTGTCCCAGCAGAACACCAGACAGTCTTGAAAAGACTCATACAGAAGATAAAGTGCTTGATGAACGAAAGATCAAGCAGGACCTAGGTCTTCCGCAGCCTCAAAGATGAGGCCAGTACATGAGTGACAACATTGGTTACATAAACATCCACAAGTAACTGGAGGTACATGAGAGAGGGCGAAACCTGGACAAAATTAAAAGATTTCAAAAGAAGTAATAACATTGTCTTACGAGGAACATCATAAAAACCTCAAATATACAAAATGAACAAGATCCTGGTAAAAAACAAATATCACAAAGACAGGGCCTCAGCTTCACATTCTGAATACTAGACTTTGGATGAGTCAACAACAAATGAAATTGGTTGAACCTGAATCTAGTAAGAAGTGAGTGTTGATGACATTTGGGCACATTACGCAGATAAGGTTCAGTAGTAGGCCCTGTTAAGATCAAGGTGTGTCCTCGCACCAAAGACTTCTCAAGTTCCACCCCGTCTATCTCTGCTCTCCTCCATGACAGAAAGTTAATCTGGGTCCAGGAGATATCTACCTTCGAGATATTACAAGGTGAGTCAAACAAGGCAGCTCTACCTAGCCTTAAAAAAGTATACCATATGTTTCCAAATATTTGATTGACCTCCTCCCTTGGAGCTGCAAACAGTCCATGATTCTCTCCCTGTTAAGACAATTCTCAGCTCTCATCCTAATGGTGAGCCACCTGGGCAATAAGATCCAACAAATAAGGGAACCTCAATTCCTCATGGACCATAAAAGTGGGTATCTAGACTGGGACTTCCAACAGACGTCTGCAGAACCCATTTCCTCCACTTGGAGCTCCCTAGAATCAATGTACCCTCACACGTCAATACCGAATGTGGCCACTGAGACCGATTTTGCCTGGTAGATCTTGGCCAGTGCACCCAGTGGTTTGCTACCAGTACTAGAAGAAAAGGAAAAAAATACCCCAATAAAGCAAGACAGGGCTAGTGTTTTTGATCTTATCAATGTAGCCCAGGTAGATCGATCATCAAAAACCACACTTAAGTAAGTATAGGTCTGCACCCTAAACAGCTTGTGACCCTGAACAACGAAAGATCTTGACTTGTGATTTACCATGGTTGGCTGAGAGGTCCAGACTGTTCATATACCTGACAAAGCCATCCAGCCGTGTCTGGAGACCCAGAGCAGTTCTCCCCAACCAAATGGTATTGTTTGCATAAAGCAATGTGGTGATCTGACGGGTGCCTACTCACAATCCACCTGTTTATCTAGCAACCTGATCCCGAGTACGTTCATGTACAAGGTAAATAGAAAGGGGGCCAGTATGCAACCCTGTCTTACCCCACTCTTCAGACAGAAAGAGCTGGTACAGGACCCATCCAAGTTGTATCAGACCACTACCATCACTTCCCTATGCAGCTCACTGAGAAAATGGACGATGTCTTTGTGCATGCCCAGATCTAACAAAATGGACCACAACTTGGATCTCTTTACTCTGTCAAAGGCAGAGGACAGATCCATAAAAGCTCTAAACAATGATCCTCATTTTACAATGGTGTATTTATTAACTAACAGAAACAGACATTGATCACGGGTGCCTAAACCCAGGCAAAATCCTTAAAGGAGAACTGAAAGAATGGAAACGTCCTCTGCCCATGAGCCAGGACTACGATTATCATCAACAGACTTTCCTTTGAAAATCACCACTCTGTTAAGGTTCCATATATATGGAAGTCTTTTGCCTTAAGTGCCTTGGTGAAAGTTTTGATAACCATTAATTATTTGGATAATCATGCACATCCCTCCTTTGACTGCTCTCCTGATCATCATCCAGTCGCGTACCCTCACATTAGTTCTCTAGACAGATCTCTTTTTATCAAAATTCTCTTTGTGGGTTACAATTTTCTTTGCCTTCTTCACTTTCCAGTCTTTCTTCAGGTTCACCTTACCCAACTTTGACTCTATGTTATTGTCCTATGAAGGTGCCACCAGTGTATTCAGTTGTCAGCCTCTGAATAACTCAAAAGGAATTTTCCCACAGGTGGAGTGAGGCATGATTCTGTATGCTTCAACTCTTTTGTCAACCTCTTTCCTCCAATTCAGGCCATTGTACTTTGCCATGACTATGATTCCCTTCAAAACCCTGTTGAAGCGTGCCACCATGCCATTGGTTTCAGGATGGTATAATGAACATTTCTTGTGCATAATCACATTGTCTTTATAAAAAAGTTAAATTTCCTCGTAAAACCAATTGCACCCCATTGTCTGTAAGTAAAATGTTGGGTATGCCTTCTCTCACAAACAACTCCTTCAAACATCCCACAACATGCCTATTTTCAATTCCTCTGGAGAAGAATACTTCAGACCATCTAAAATACATGTCAACATTAACTATCAGGTACATTTTACAGCCCTCTCCAAGTATGGGACTCAGTATGTCAAAGCAACTTCCTCCCAAGGGCAAGTGGGACGGTCTCTAATCCTCATGGGTTGTAATCTCATCTTCGTGTCTTTCTCACTTAATGCATATTGCACACACTTCCGAACCACTCTCTCCACTTGAGAATCAATTCAAATCAATTCAGACTTTATTGTTTTATGGTAATTAAAACCATAACAATGTTGCCAAATGTACAAGAACTACATAAAAATAATACATAAAATCTTGTAAAAATCTAGGGCTAGATGTAGGTAAATCAGATTTTCCGATTCATAAATACAGAATTTTACCGATTCGGTATTCATGAGTGGGTAAATCTGATGTAGTTAATTATTCGGTAACAAATACCGAATCGGTAGGATTCGGTATTTACCGATTCAGTAATTACCGAATCGGTATTTGCCATTGATTCCTATGGGCCTTGAAGCCCATAGGAATCAATGGCAAATACCGATTTGGTAATTACTGAATCGGTAAAAATACCGAATTGCCAAGGGGGACAGGGTGTCACTTTGACACCCTGTTGCACCCCTGTTTCTGGCTTGTGTGCCATGTGACACACATACATGCCCTTAGGGCATGTATGTGTGCCACATGGCACAGGTGTACATGCACAGATGTGCATGTACACAGGAATTCATTATTTACCATGCAATAGTATTACATGGTAAATAACGAATTCTTAGGGGCCTGTGGCACTGTTTGCAGTGCCACCTACATCTGGATTTACCGATTCTGTAAAATAAAGGCCCCCTACATTTCAATACCCAAATACTGGTTGGTAACGGCCGAAATCGTCCTTTACCAACCGGTATTTGGTCTCCTACATCTGGCCCCTAGTATTTAATTACAAGTTTTCATTGGAGATTGTAGTCACACCAGGGTCTAGGAGTTCCCAATTATTTAAATGTGAACTATTGCAATTGTCATTGATAAAGTGCCATAGTATTATTAGCGCCTGATCCATAGTGAATTCAATCAATCAATTTCAATTTTCAAAGCTTTATTTGACAGCAGTCATAAAAGCATTTTGACCCTAACACTATACAATATTCAATCTTCAAAGCATTCATTTAGTCCATTAAAAGTTAAAACCCCCTTGATTGTTATCAGTTAAGTGCCACCGTGCTATTAGTTCCTGTTCCTAGACTTGTTGGCAGATGGTCATGGTAGAGTACCATTATGCTACCTTACACCATAATATTTTAAAAAGCAAATTATCTTATGTAAACAATATGTGTATACTGCCTACCAGAGACTGTGATTTCCTGTATGCTTGAATAACTTAAACCATATTGCAATACTGTTGTTATTGCCAAAACCAGTAGTTAAAAAGGAGAAAGGGAAAAAGCATCCAAATAGACCCCCTTGAGTGTTATCAGTAAAGTGCCACAGTTCTGTAAAATCCTGTACAGTCAGCTAGGCTTGTTGGCAGATAGTCATGATAAAGTGCGGTACTGCTACCTTGTACCATCGTTTTTGAGAGAAATCATCATATATAAACATTGGGTTATGCTGCCTATGTCCATCGATCAACATGAGTTCTTGTGCACTTGTCGGTCAAGAATGTTCGAATCGGACAGTTTTTTCGTATAAAGTCAAATATTTCATCATTTTGCAGTTGAACTGAGGATCGGATGGATCAAGTCCTCTTGTTATAGCCGTCCTGCAGGATCAAATGCCCCTGCCTTTAAAAATGTTTTAAAATAGTGAAACACATGCTATCTTTAACAAGCATAGGCATAGCCAATAGGTCTCACCTTTGGGACCTTATAAGTTATTAGCCATGCAACGGTGGATGTTGTTGTACCAAGGATATTGTGCTGCATAACAAAATACTTATAATGTCCCAAAAGCGAGACCTATCGGCCATGCCAATGCTTGTTTTTCCTTCTGTCGTTTCTTTCCTGCTCCGATAGAGTACTCTCTGTGCTCTCCAGCTGTTGTTCCAAGTCCAAACACCTGTACTTATTGGGCATATTTTTCTTCAGTTGTATTACCAGCGGTGTCTTTTAATATTTTCATGCATTCCAGGTGGTTTTGCATTTCTGTTATTTTCGTACTTTGTTTGTTTTTGTATTTCCCCGTTCCTTTCCTCTTTGTGCCTTTTCTGCTGTACAAAACCGAATGTCTTCATTTCTTTAATTGGTGCACCGATGAGCTCCGACTGCTGCATTGAGTCCCAGCTGGAAAGGCTTTCGAAGCATTAAATCTTATAGTTTGTCTCTTGCGTTCCCTTAACTAGGTCGCAAAGTTACCCCTCCCTCGGCCAGCTTTACCTCATAATTACACGGTGGTGCTAGATGGAAGAAAGTAAACAATGGCACACTGAGCCCATCGCCTCCCTGTTTGGCTTGCCTTGGGAGGAACTGCAGTGGAAGGGAAAGTAGAGAAATATAAACAAGCACACGCAGCCATAGTAATTACAAACAGATGGCCCCTGCACGCCTCTGTTCACTTCCTCAAGGTGGATGCCGCCACACGCACGAGTTTGAGGAAAAGTGCAGACCGATTCAAAAAGGTCATCTCCTAGGCAGCGCATGCGCTCTGCGCTAGGCTCGACCTAAAATGGGACATATACAGACAAGATGGAAAATATCTTCCTTTGCAGCATCACATAATCTAAAAGGCGTTGGGTTGTTGCATTTCCAGGATGGTTGGTCAGCCAAGTGTGGCAGATGTTAAAGTGGGTGGCCATCAGTTTTTTCTTTATGTAGACCAAAAACATTCTACCTAGGTATGAGGCCAGTTTCAGGATGTTAATAGATTGCAGTACTATTCAAGCATACAAGAGGCTGGTTAGACTTTTTTTGTCATCTAAAAGTAAGTGCATTTTGGCGATTTTATTACTTGGTGGAAGTCTGGGAAAGGCAGATTCATATTCCAAAGATCTGTTGTGTTTGTTGCTCTCACCACAGATATTCACTGTGAATGGAACAAGGATCTTTTACTAATGACTGCCAGAGGGTTTTATTTAATAAACTTCCTTGGGTTGACCGTATTTTATACCAAATTTTAATTGTGGAGTAGCTTCTCCCTAAGATGTGTTGGGTAAGGCAGAATTTCGGGCGTACTTGACCAGGTGACACATTCTGTGGGGGACCAAACACTCATTTATATGCATTATTTTCTAGTTTGTCCAGGGCAGTAGTGTATTTACCATGCATGAAAGCACTTGCTTATGCCACTGGTGGTAAGAAAATAGCCGCTATGACGTCCAGTAATGGCTTACAGGAGAAGTCCTCTAGCTTTTTCCCAAGAGCACAGGATGCATAAATTAGGGCATTAGCTTTCTTGTCGACACACTGTTTGTGCGCTTGGAAATGTAATCCCTTGTCTATGTATCACCTCAAGTACTTGTAACTGCTGACCTCTTCTAGAGTTTCATATCTGAGCTTAAGTAAAATGAAATTAAATTAAATGTGGCATTTATAGAGTGCAAACTGTCGCTCACAGAGGAGCCTCCTGGCGCTATACAGATAACAGGCAAACTAGTGAGGAGTTAGGGCCTAGATAATTGCAAGACAGGATTCATCACTTATTCCATAGATCCAGGTCTTTAGAGCTTTCCTGAACTGTTTTTCTGATCTCATCGTTCTCAGTATGTTAGGCATAAGATTCCAAGCTTTTACACCTAATACTGTAGCAGTCTTCCCTCCCCTGGTTTTAAGTTTAAAGCCAGGCAATTTGAGGAGGTTAGCAGATATAGATCTAAGTGTCCTCCCTGTGGTGTATGGAGTGAATCTCCTAGTGAGATATTCTGGTCCAATTTGGCGGGTAGTTCTGAAGGTAATGACCAAGAGTTTGAATAGAATTCTCTTGTGTAGTGGGAGCCAATGAAGAGTTTTCAGAGCTTCTGCTGCTGATGACCTACATGGGAGTTTCAAAACCAGTATAGCAGCTGCATGTTGTACTACCTGTAGTCTCTTCACAGTTAATTTATTAACCTCTGCTAGAAGGCTGTTACAGTAGTCTAGGCGTGAGAGTATTAATGCCACAGCCACTGTTTTCTTTGCAGCCAGTTGGTTCAACTGAAAGAATGTTTTCATAGTTTTAGTTAGGCCCAAGCAAGTACCCACCACCTTAAGGGTATGGTGTTTGAAAGAGAGATAGAGGAGTCAAACCATACCCCCAGATTTTTGGCCACCTCCACTGTGGCTGGGGGAGCTGCTGCCTCTTCCGGCCACCAATCCTTTGGTTGAAAGGGATTGTCTTTCCCGATCAACAGGATCTCTGTCTTGGCCGTATTACAACGGAGATGGTTTTTTTCATCCATGTGATGACCGCCATGAGACAGGCATTAAAAAAAAATTCAGCCTCTGTGGAGTTTTTCTCAAGGGACAAGATCAGCTGAGTGTCATCAGCGTAGGATGTTTTTTCTATCCCATAGGTCGAAATAAGGGAAATAAGCGGGCCATATATATATTAAACAAGAGTGGACTACGTGAGGCCCCCCATGGGACTCGTGTGGTGATAGTACGTTCCGAGGAAAGAAAGGTGCCAAGGGAGACTGCCTGCCTCCGATTGTACAGGAAGGATGTGATCCAGGCCAGAGCCATGTTGGAAATGCCGCAAGATTTTAATCTGGCCAGAAGGATGTTATGAGATATAGTACCAAAAGCGACCGACAGATCTCAAAGGATCAGCACTCCTCCCTTCCTGTAATTGTCTGTAATGAATTTCAGAGTGTCAGATATCTCCAATAAGGCTGATTCCGCGGAATATTTCGGGCGGAGGCCAGATTGTCGAGAATGGAAGATCTGGGATGACTCGGCAAAATTAAAGAGTTCCTTATAGACCATATTTTTGGTAATCTTACCCCAGATTGGCAGTAAGGATAGGGGCCTATAATTGGAGAGATTGGAAGGGTCAATATTTTGTTTTTTCTTTAGGGGCTTCACAATCGCAAATTTCCACTCATCAGGTCCAATGCCAGAGGACAGCGAGGAATTCACAATCCCATTAATCACCGGATTCACTATATCCATAATGTGATGCAATATCATTGGTGGAAATGCATCCAGTGGGGAGCCTGATTTACATGCTAGGATATCTTCATGTGTCTGAGATAAAGTAACTGTTTGAAAGGTATGAAGAGAGGGTCTCTCGTGCCTGTGATTTGACCCCAACTCATTCATCACTTCTTCTGTTCTTAATTCTCCAAAGTCTTTTAGGATATTGGTGATTTGTTCCTCAAAGAATGTTGTGATGTCATTACAGAGAGATTGAGAGGAGGAGACTTCTGAATGTAGGGCTTTAGAATCCATAAAAGAATTCACAATAGGAAATATCTATTTTTGGTTTTGCTTTGCCATAGCTATTCTATTCCCAAAGTAGTCTTTTTTTGTAAGTTTGATAGCTGTATGATATTGCTTCCTGTATGATTTAAAGATCTGTAGATTAGCTATCTCTAGCCCCTTCTCCATCTACGTTCTAGTTGTTTACTGTGTAGATGGAGCTTCGCTAGATCTTTAGTTAACCATAGATCAATATGTGATATTATTTTGCCCCTTTTGGAGGAATGTTTTAGAAGCATTAAGTCATCACTTATGGCCATCACCCATGTATGGAATCGATGGGAGTCTTATGCTGGCTCTCCAGTGTGTCAGAATTTTTTCTTGGGCAATTTTGGGCAAGCTGGGGTTAGTAGCTAGCAGGTGCCATTTCCGTTTTGGTACTCCTATAGAGCTATTCTGAGATGCTTGTGGTGACTTAGATATTGGGCAAGCCAAGGGAATAAAATGAAGGTCTGATCAAGCCTGAGGAATAGATGCCTGTTTCCGGATTGAGGGAGAATTTGAACAAACACCATCCAGTGTGTGTCCTGACCTATGTGTCGGACCTTGAACTAGTTGATTCAGACCAAGGGGAGTAACAATTTCCAGGAATGTAGTAACCCCAGGGTTATTACCACATTCTAAATGGAGATTTATGTCCCCAATCAATGTAAAGTTAGCATATCTGAGCAGAGCTTGGCCCTAATGAGTCTAAAAATGTACCACTGTTGCCCGGAGGGCGATAGATTAAGGCTCCAGCGAATGAGGTCGAACCATTTATGGCTCAGCAGAAGCCAAGGCTATCGACTTGCTTGAGTTCGTGTAGAATACAGTTCTCCCACAATAGGGTATCTCTGTGAATGATAGCCACCCCTCCACTCCTACCATCCTCTCTGTCTTTCCTACAGATGGTATAATTAGGGGGTGGGGCAACTGCAATATCTGGGCTACAGTCTTCTTTTAGCCATGTTTCGGTAATGCATAGAAAGTCTAAATCATTATCAATGATTAGTTCCCTGATGTCAAATGCGTGTTTAACTAGGGAGCGTGCATTAATTAAGCCCCCCTTCATTACCATTTCATGATTGGCCATTTTGTTTTTTGGCATTACATGATTACATTTCAAAGGCGGAAGCTGTAATCTATATTCTCTACAAGTAATAGGGCATCTGATTTTGTCCACATCCAAGTGATGTCCACACTAATTTTTGGTATTTAATTGTTTTAAGGAGATCGAAGGCAATTCCTTGTCTGATTGAAAACCGGCAGCATGAATGGCGCTGAACGCGATCCGGACGGGCGCAGACGGGCTTGCCTTTGGCACGCCTACGGCACGCCGCCGGCGTGCCTGATGCTTGCGTCCGCTGCGTGTTGGCGCCATCAGCTGTTTTATATCTGCAATGCCAGTATGCTTGTGTAGAGACTAGACCGTCTCCTACACAAGATGGCGTCTGTTAGATGTCCCGGCAGAAGTGAGGGCAAATCTAGCGTAAATGTACCCTCCACACAACCAGCAACAGCTGTGGTGGACGGGGAACAAATGCGAAGGAGCAAGATGACCCAGGCAGCAAGACCCACACAGGTAAGAGGGCTCACCACGGGCCATTGCAAGCTTCAAGCCCGAAACCCACGACCTTGGCAGGCTCGTCAGACCATCGCTGGTGTCTGCGACACAGTTCTCCGGCACTCCTTTCTCGTTGACTTACTCCTCCACTGCTTCCGGCCTACACTGTGGTCTAGTAGGTCACACAATTAGAACTGAGTCTTGATATCATGATGGCTGAGTTCATATGTTAATGGGACATTTGATATCACTGTACTCCCTCGATGTGGTACCACCAACTCTGTGTGTAGCAAAACAACGACACATGTCTGTGGTCCCTTGGTGACTACTGCCTTTGGCCTACACTGCCGTCAAGTAGGTCACACATTTGGAACTGAGTCTTAATTTAGCAATGGCCGAGTTCATATCATTGTATGCAGGGAGTGAAGTTTGAGGAAGACTCGGTTCAGTCCGGAGGAAAAAAGATCACGGTTACGGAGGTGATCGAACACTACCAACAACTGCTCTGGTGCCACTAAATCTGTGCATTGCAAGCCAACGACACGTGGCTGTAGGCCCCTGCTGACTTCTGCCTCCGGCCTACACTGCGGTCAAGTAGATCACACATTTGGAACTGAGTCTTGATTTATTTATGGCAGAGTTTATATCATTGTACAGGCCTCATCGCAGACTGCATCCCCTTTCAGCTCTGGTGACACTAACTCTGTGCCCCGAAATTGATAGACACTCTTTGTTTGAATTTTGGTGGCATCTGAGTATATGGCCTGTGGGGTTGTCTTCATCATTATGTAGCTGATACTGACTTGGAGGTAAAAATGAGTCTGCAGCATTCATCTCTTCCATATTGCCTGTTTCTGCTTAGTTCTGCCCTCTGCATCATGCCCTGGAAGAACACCTTCCACTGTCCCGCGAAACACTCTGCGACACTCACCTTGAACATTGACAAAGACCCACTCAGCTCTCGTGGCCCTACCTCAGTGCACCGCAAGTCACCGTCCTGTGGCGGTGTGACTGTGCAGGCCGCAGTGCACCCAGGGCCACTAACTCTGTGCAGCTCAAGTCATGGACCCTTGCTGTTTGAACTTTGAACTTCTGATTGTCTGATCACTGTTGCAGTTATTGCCAGTACCAACCACCCCCTGAGGGGTGGCTTACACTCACCCCACACCCATCAAGCACAGGCGTCACTGGACATGTGACCCTGGCAATAAAAGGGGCCGGGCACGCGTGCCCGTTGCTAGTTCCACAAACTATCTAAGTGTGGCCATTATGTATGCATTAGGGCCCGGGCCCTGACCCCATTGCATTGAGCTGTGTACAGCGGACGCAACCATGTCACCTTAGGCAGTGGGGTAGACCTGGGCCATGTAGCTGTGTCGTACCCCCCTGTAAGTGTAAGCGGAGTGGACTGGCATACGACAGTCCAGCGTAGGGGTGTGGTTCATCAACCCAGGGGTCTGGGCGTGGTTAAGTTTTGGCCTTGCCAACGAAGCAACTAATGCGTGTGTCTCTGTTGTAGTGTCGACACCACCCGTCCCGCAATGGACAATGTTGCAATGTAGCATGCCCCCGGAGTGCGGGCTCGGCCGAAGGGGTAAATGAGGGAGCACAAGCCCGCTCGGGGTCCAGGATCATACATGCCAACTGTTGTGTGTGTGTCGCCATTACCGCAGCATAAGCCAAAGGTCTACCCTCAACTGCATCGCAAGTTCATCCAACCATGAACTCTACATCTGTGTCCGCCTTTCCTTACAATAGGCCTACACACATGTGGCCGCCCACCTTCAAGGCACAACATCACAGTGTCGTTGGCAGGCTTGTGGACATGCGCAGACAGGCATGACAATGGTGTGCCGTAGGAGTGCAAGTCATGCAACCACGCTGCACACACTAGTAAATAGGCTCGGGGAGGGAGGAGTAGCAGTGAGGCCACGCAATACACATTGTTGCTGCTAATTTTCAACAAGCAGTACATGTCAAACAGGAATCACTAAGTCACACATATCACACACCAATGAACCAGTGAGCATGCCAATACATCATGCAGAACCAACTATTGATTCATGTCTCTCTGCACTGTCACAGGTGATCAAGGATAAGCACTCTGCCCTTGGATGATGACACCCCTCCGAGCCCCCAACACACAGGCCCAGAGGCAGTACAATGCTGCCCACAAACGCACCAGGGGCATCGTGGAACGCACATTTGAACGAACTGAAAAGTCTGGGGGTCTGCCTAGAGCAAGACCTGTCATTTAAGACCCATGCGAAAAAAACAGCGGGCATCTGCTTCGGTCTACTTCGATCTGTCCGGAAGATTCTCCCTCTCTTACCAGCTCACTCAAGAAAGCTGCTTGTTCAAGGGCTAATCTTGTCTAGATTAGATTTTAGCAATGCCCTCTTTCTAGATGCCCCAGCAACCACCATTAACACCCGCCAACGTGTCCAGAATTCAGCGGCCAGGCTGCTTATTGGCACTTACTCTAGATCCTCAGCCAAACCCGCTCTTAGAGCTCTCCATTGGCTGCCAATATGGGAAAGCATTCAATTCAAGTCCTGTTGTATTGTTCACAAGGCATTACAGGGGAAGGGTCCCCCCATCTTAGGGAGTCTTATCTATTCTTATAAGGCCACCAGGACTCTTCGCTATGCTCATGGAAACCTAGCCAATGTTCAGAGAGTTAAGAAGGCCCGAACAGGGGGACGCCGTTTCTCTGTCAATGCGGCTACCCTGTGGAACGCTTTCCCTGTTAGACTCCGCACTGAACCTAGCTATCCTAGGTTTCGAAAGCTTCTCAAGACTTTTCTGTTCCCCCAAGACTCCTAAGGTCCGGTACTCTCGTCAGTTGTTCCCTGTTCTATAGCGCTGGGACGCTCCCGGGCAGCCATGCGCTTTATAAATCTAATTTCATTCATTTCATTCATTTGGCGTGTTGAAGTCACATTTCAGGTGCCTGGACATCACAGGTGGAAGACTCCTGTACAGCCCAGACATCGTGCCCGATTCACAGAACTAACTTAAGACAAAATCCTAAAGTCACTACCATTTGCTCATTTTGGTATTCACCGAAGGCACTTACTCATTTTGGTATTCACAGAAGGCACTTACTCATCAATGAGTAAGTGTCTTTTCACAGAAGGAACATACTAATTTTGATATTCACAGAAGGCACTTACTCATTGATGAGTAAGTGCCTTCTGTGAATGCCAAAATGAGTAAGTGAACATACTCATTTTGAAATTCACAGAAGGCACTCACTCATCAAGAGTAAGTGCCATATGTGAATATCAAAATGAGTATGTGCCTTCCGTGAATACCAAAATGGTGGTAAGTTTAGGATTTGTCTTAAATAAATTCTGTGAATCTGGCCCACCGTGTGCAAGATGATCATTGCATGTTGTGTGTTGCACAACATATGTGTACGCACCAATGCCCCATGGATACAAGTGCCAGATGCACCGGACGATGATGAGGAAGATGAGGCAGGTGGACCACACCCCACTGCAGCTGCACCAGGAACACCATCATTGACAATGTGTTCACATGAACATGTCACATTGTCACAGTCCTTAGCAATCATGGGACAGTACAAAATGACCACAGGCACAGCATGTGCAAATCAATTCATTACAACACACATTCCCTGAGTGCATGTCACTCCTCTGTACGAGCACATCACTCTGACAAGTGTAAGTGCAACATGTAGTGCTAGCAATCTCACAATTTGAAAAGAGATGGTAGGTGTGTCACCTCTGTACAGAGAGGCTGTTTAGGGTGTTACGTATCCAAAATGCCATTTCAGTGTGTCACAGCTAATACGGAATCCCACTCATCAGCGGTTCACATGTGTCCCAAATCATTACATATAGGCTGTCATTTGTGACCTACAAGTGACAACAGGGCTTCTTTTGGGGTCAAATATGTACCACCATGATGCAGGGATGCACCTTGTGACTCAAGTCCCACAATATGAGCAACATGGACGTAACGGGGAATCACTGCCCCTAAATTCGTCCATGATTTCATTCTTGATTAATCATAGACATGACACGTCTGTGTGTATTAGTATGTATTGTTTATGTTCAGTGGAGTGTTGAAGCTGTCTTAGTACTGGGCCACGTAGACAACACTTTACAATGTTGCCCCGTGAAGGGCCAGCCAGAGTCCGTTAGGGATTGACAAGTTACTCGGAAGGGGAAGAGTTCAGTCCGCAGGCTGATTGCTGTGTCATTGTTAAGCAAACAAAATATGGCAGTCCATGTCGAGGTCCAAGGTTAGTGTCTCAGAGTGTATCAGGGGACGGTGGAAGGTGTTATTCCAGGGCATGATGCAGAGGGTATAACCAAGCTGAAACAAGCCATATGGCGGAGATGAGTGCTACTGCTTCCTTCTTACCACTAAGGCAGAGTCATCCTCATCTTCGTCCTCTGACGTTTCATGTTCCTCACATGTGGGTGGTGTTGTTTTGTCTGCAGCATTGTGTGACACTGACACATCAGGGGCCGGAGATCTGGATGTAGACGTAGCAGCAGCATTCATCTGCCATGATGAGGATCTGCAGGGCATGGAAGATCTTATCTACAGCTTTCTCGTGTGCAGCGGTGGTAGCCTTTCTTTGCACCTGCCTCCGCTCCATGTTCTTCATGACCTTCCTTATGTTTACCAAATCACGGATGACATTGCTGTGGCCACTCTGACTAGACAGTTGTTGTTGTCTCCGAGTCATAACTCCAGCGATGCCAGCCATAGATTGTTGGAGGGCATGGGGAGGACTGTGGGTTTCGGTTAGGGAGTGTAAGTGGTCCCTGATGGGACTTAGACAGCCACGTATGGCATCTAGTTTGGCTGCCATGAGGTCGAACCCCACCTGCACCTGTTCAGCCAGCTCCTTCTGGTGGTGTAATACACAGCGTTGGAACGCCATGTGTTCTTAGGTGAGGTGGTGGGAGGCAGTCGTGGTGGTGGGTGCTTCCTGCTGTGTGGTCTGTGAAGGGGTGGGCTCACCTCAATGGTGCTGGGCTGCCCTGCTACTGGTGGTGGGGTGCGTAGGTTGTCCATGAACGTTTGGATTCGTCGTAGTCGTTGTCCTTCGGGTCGTCTCCATCATCACTGACTTGATGTAGGATCTGCTCTGCAGGAGTTGTTGATTGTACTTCTGCAATGTAAAGGGGAGATGCAGTTTCACAGTGTGTTCCACGTATGTTTACGCATTGGCAAAATTTACATACAGACTGCATGACAATGTACATTGTGACTGTTTGTGAGGAGATGCCTATTTGATGCGGGACGGTGGACATTTGTACTACATCACGAATGTGAGGCTGTTCTCGTACATTGTCATCTCAGTTTTTTTTCTCTGCTTTTAAGGTGCATTTTCCCCGCATGATGCGTGGGAATTGCAGGCCTGTCGCTGGTTATCGCAGTTTTTTGTATCGTGGTTTCGGACATCACCGCTTTTTTCACGTTCGTGTTTTGCATTTTCTTAGGCATCACGTTCATTTTAATGTGGTCATTTGACGCGTTATCGCGAGACTATCGCATGGTAACGCCGTGCTGAGAATACAACGTTAACACAGCATTATTTTCCCGTGATAGACTGCAATGTGAAGAGTTGCGTTAAGCTAATTTTGCGATAATTATCACACGATCTTGAGAATATCCCCCTTTGTTTGAAATTGTGGTTCCATGATGCAATAATCTTAAATCTTTGGATATAGTGTTAATTTTTTTTAATTAAAAGGTAGTTATTTAAAGAGAACAATAATAAATCGGCGTGGTTTTAGCAGTGCTTGCACACAAGAGTAAAATAAATGTGTATTGAATTGTTTTCTCACTTTTCTTCAAATTTTGCCTGCCACCACATTCCACAATTAAAAGGAACAAATTAGCTTAACTATATCTGACTTTGAAACTTTGTAACTTTGAAAAATATCTAATTTTTAAATTGGTGCCTTGGACTTGGCTATTTCTTTCATCCCCTGTAGGGCCAATCAAAAGAGCAACAAAGATCTGTTAGCAAATGCCATCTCTTTGCTTTGAAGCTGCATAGTGTAAACCTTAATATATTTCAAGCAAATGTGCAGTGGTGTGTTAAAAGGTGTTCTCTGGGCTCTCCTTCATTACTGTTGGCCTTTTACTGAATTGGAACAAACCACTAATGCTGTATAAAAAAATAATTGACAGGCTTTATTTTCCATTTTCAAAACTGTTTCCATTTCTGGGAGTACGGCAGCACTGGCCGCACCTCGTTCCAGAGTGCCTTGAGTCATGCTGCATTCTGGGATTTGTATTTTCATATTTTTTGTGCGCTCTGAAAAAAGACAGAAAATGTCGAAAATGTCGAAAATGTCACATGTAACAGCTCAGTCTATGCTAAATAAATATTATTTTAATTTCGTTTAAGGACAAGTAGCAAATCCTGTTAGGGAGATAGGGGAAGTACAATTTACTGTGGTATGTTATGTTATTGAGGCTTGTAGAGTGATCGGCTACCTCCAACTGAGAATGTTCTTAAAATCAGCAGTCTAATAGACTATTGGCAGGAAGTTTTTTTGATGAAAAAAACAACCAGACATGGGATGTAGTTCTTCGAATTGGAACTTGTTGATTTGTACGCTGTTGAGTATATTTGCACATGTCACTGACACCACGCATGCAGCAATATAACAGTTTTGTAAGCCATGGTATTCTGTTTCCTGAATGCCAACCTTACTTGTCTAGACTCGACAGAGGGCTGGACATCTGGAGAGGGCGACATCCACTAAAGGTCTCAGAGTGCTTAATTTGAGCCGGTGCTCGGCACTGGCACTTAATTGTCAGCACCGGTACCTATGACAGTCTGCCACATGGTGGCGATGTTTGTTTAATTTAGAGATGAGCACAACAACTGTTGTTTATTAATTCAATATATATTAAGAATGATAATACCTTTTGCCAAAGCCATTCTTTTAACTTTGGGTTCCTGAAATTTTCAGAATTGTAACACTTCTAGGAGTGTGACTTATTAGTTGTGCTGCTACTGTAATTGATATCAGCATTGGGCAGTGCAACTGGAAGTGACCTGCTGACTAAAGCCCTGGCACTTATGTTTTTTTTTTACAAATTAAGCACTGCTGGGCCACACCATGTCTGCAGGCAAGGACAGATTGAAATGAGAAGACACAGCAGTCTTCAGCCCATCGTGGGAACATAATCTGCTTTGTATTTGCAATAAATACATAAACAGAGAATAAATTACCAAAAGTGTTCTGAAGTCTGCTGAACAAGACAAAGACATGGAACAGCATGAGGATGCACGGTTAGTTACACCCTACCCTTAGGGAGCGTATTGCAAGGAGACAGGGACAGAGGCTCAACTAGAGCCAAAATTCCATGGGGGGGGGGGGCTAAGAAGAAATTTCGAGGGAGGCTAATTCTTCCAGCAATAGGCAGAGTGGAGATGCAGGGGCTCTAAGAAGGGGTGAAAAAACAACAAAGTTTAATTAGCAAGCAAATGGTCGTTTAAAGACTTGTGAAGTACTCGGGTGCGGCTGTGTGTGTGCCCGGGAAGCTGTCTCAGCCCGGGCTGCCACACACGACGGGGGGCTGAAGCCCTTTGAGCCCAATGGGCGTTGCACGCCTGGACAGGGATGTAACCCAAGGAATGTCGGTCTAAGTAACTTGAATGATGAGGCTTTGCAGGAGTGCTGATAACAGTTCAGTGAGCCTGCAGACCCCAGCACTAAGCAGACTCCCAGACAAATCTGTGGCTTACTGCCTTGCTGAATGCTGGGGTGCAAGGCCTGAAGCATGCAGAGGCACAGGCATTGCTGGTATCGTGGACCTAATTCAATGCACTCTTGTGGATTGACAGCAAAACACACACATACTGAAACTTCTTCTCCCACATAGGATATTGCTACCCAGCCCCTCGTCCTCTTTCCTGCCTCTTTCAGTTTTTAAAGCTCCTGTGGCTTCTTGCTGTCTGTTTTGGTTAGAGCCCCTGACCATAATGATATCAACCACCTCTGGACAACCCCCAGGCAGAAGCTAAATGTTAGCAGAGTTTGCATCAGTGTAACCTATATGTGGCCTGCAATGGGATGCCGCTGACTCTCAGAGTGCCTTGAATCATTAGCCAGAGCTCAGAATGAGCATTTTACTATGTGTGACAATTTGATTAAGTGTGGGGATGCTTGGAAATTACCAAATTGGCATTTGTCCAAACCCTGGTGTGTGACACTTGTCAGGGCTACTTAAATGCCTGATTGAACAGTGGGGTTAACATACAAGTACATTATGGTGGCGGTCTTGCCTGATGAGTAGCATTATACTGTTAAATGTTTTGTCAATATTTGATGGATCTTGTGGGCGTTCAATATTTGAAATCATGCAGCTGTAGTTGTATTGGTTAAAAGATTCTCTCTTCGCTTATGAGCAAAACAGAACCTCCAGGTTTCTGGTTGAGGAGGTGAACTACAAGGCATCAGCAGGGAAATTAATCAGTTAGAGAGATCAGTGCTGATAAACACTGAAAGTGTCAAATGTCAGTTTTGGGGGATTTAACATGTGGGAGGATAAGAGCAATCAGTGTTGGATGCAGGTGAGAAAATGTGGTACTAATGCTTGAAGGAGGAATGAGAAAATAGGAAATGAGAAAAAGATTTGAGTGTTGCCAGCTGAAAGATGGTACTCAAATGAAAAAGAGGATACAATATCACAGAAGAAGGTCATATGGTACGACAAGTGTAGCTCGTCAAAGGCATAACCTTGTGCGATGCCCAAGTATTGTGAGTTGTGTATAGCTGTTTTAGAGTCCCAGGTGAATGAGAAAGTTTATTTGGAAATGATGGTGACACACTTGCAGCTAGGCCTGTGATGCCTGGTGAATTCTGGGACTATAGGAGAGTGGAATGATCGACCATATCAAGGGCAGTACACAGGTCTAGAAGAATTAGAATAGAAAAGAGCATGTTGTGCTGTGCTTTGTTGATAAATGGAGAAACAATTGAAAGTGAAATTTTCATTAAATGATAATTACGCACTTTATGATAATTACGCACTTATATAGCGTACGACTACCCAGAGGCATCTCGGCGCTTGAACGAATACCGCAGAGGAACCCTTCCTGGCCTTTCCCTGTGAGGAGCCCCTCCTAGGCATCCCCAAGGTGAAGTCAGGCATCCTCAGCGTTGTTTGGGCCGTTGTAGAGATTAAGCAAGCTATTGCCCAGAGGTGCAGAGTGGGGCTCATGATCAGAATAGGCACCAAGGCTAGAATTATCAGGTCCGAGGAAATTGAGCCCAAAACCCGCTGCGGCGGGAATTGAACCCTGGTCCCGGCCAGACTACTGCATCAGGGTCTGCCGCTCTAACTATTGAGCCACACTTCTCTACAATGGAAAGCACTGAAGCTCAATTGAAGAAGGTTAAGAAGGTTGCTCAAGGACAGCTATGGTGTGAGATGATTGAAGACTAGCTGTGCGAGTATTCTGAAGAAAATTGTACTTTTGATGTTGAGTGAAAGTTGAGGAGTGAGGAAGGAACCACAATATTTTCTTTCTAGAAGAGGTGGGACAACAGGTGATGTGAAGCATAAGGGGTATGAGCCACCTGTAAGGTAATGGTTGAATAGAGGAGTCAAGCAGAAAATAACCCTGGAAAAGAATGCAAGTGGTTTGATGATGTATTTTCTGAATAGAGCTGAATGTGCACAACATGGATTGGTGGCTTTATTGATAAGAATTAGTTCAGAGGGAGTTGTTGTGATGATGCACAAGAGTATGACTGGGTGAGGTTGTGGTGAAGTGGGGGTATAGGAGTTTGGAGGTAGAATAGTCAGTTAAGTTGATAGGGTGTCTAATTTTGGTTATTTTTAAGGAAAGGTATGATGTAAAGTCATTGTCTGATATCAAAGAGTTTGTGATAGGTAAGCATGGTGAAGTGAGAATATTTTTATAGTAGTTCTTAGGCTGAAGTGTGGTGCTAGGGTTTCGAAACTGTGAGGATTTATTATTATCTAGGACATCTGCAAATATGTTTTAAGCTTGCTGGGATATCTCAATGTTTGGATATTTCAGATTTTTATGATATTAACTTAATAGTTGTGTTTTTAGATGGAGAATGATAGGTGTAGCGCATGGTTGTGGTTATGGGGCAGTAGAGGAAAAGGTATGTATGAGTAGTGAATCAAATACGTTTTGCGAGTATTGTTAGATGAAACAATGTATTTTTTGCAGGAGGGTAAGGAAATTGTCCTTTGGATTGAGGAATGATGAGAGAAAATTGGGAGTGTGTTTTCTCCTGGAGATGTAAGAAGGTAGTATTGGGTGGATGTATCAAAATGAGTATAATTGCATGACTCGAAGAGGAAGGGTCAACAGTTGGTAAGGAGTAAAAAATAGTTAGACACAAGTCTGCGATCTATGGGTCACCTTGAGATGGGTGTTAGACTGGGGTGAGTGTTGAATATTTGAGAGAAGAATACCATGTACAATCAATTAGCCAAATGTTTTATTTCAGGGATAACCCCTACAATAAAACAACAATATATATCTTACATAATGTATACAAGTACAGGGATAAAATCATATATACAATTTATTAAGCATGCTGTCATTAAAATACATGTATAAAAAATCATGAAAACATCAAGTAATATAAAATTTATAGAAATCATTGGATAAGGATTCATCTCATACTTCATAGTTTTGGTTGGTTCAGTACTTCATTTACAATATTTGTTATTGTTGTGCATTACTAAGGTCGCTGCCTTTATCTTGAGAGCTGACCATAAGCGCCAGGCGGAAAACAGAAATGTAACTGTGTTAAAGTCAGTAACACCGTCAATGGCTGATTTAACCCTTTCCATGAGGCCGCGATTCCCCTGGTGTGCTGGAAACAGCACGAACAGGGGCGGGCAGTGATGAACCCTAGCCGTCATCAGCACACGAGCACCGCAGTGCATGACGGCTGGGGTTCGTCATCAGCATGGAAGGGGTTAAAGGTTCTATGTCAGAAAAAGAGAATATGTTCCTCAATTTCTGTTGCTAGTTTGCACATTGGACATATATCAGATTTTGTATAATTTTGATTTCATCTTGAGCTAAAACTATTGATAGACAGGATCCTTAATCTAAATTTGACACAGAGGGATTAAGCTTCTGATGGCATATTAATATCAAAATAATCCTCAAATTTTGGAGTGCTTTTATGGTCTAAAACTTTTTACACTAAACCACCCCAATGAGCTTTTTTACCATGTACAATCAGATTTTGGATAATATTGATAATGTCGATTTATGTATTTTTTTTTCAAAAGTGACCTCTCTGGTATGTTTAATTTGTAATTGATTATGTATGCAATTTCACATTGAGATGTGCATATGATTGCATAAATTATTTATGTTCAATTAAAACTATGACGATTTGCATATTGCATTTTTATGAAATGTGTAATATTTTCAAAGAGGTATTTTTTATTAAAATATTACCAAATCCTTTTCTGACAGAATATATGTACAAGCATTTAATACTTGGGTGTTCTCGACTTGCCACTGCCCCACCTCTAATTGAGTCGGTCAATACATAAGAAACAAATATTGATGTAATAATTAAGCAATATTTGGGGTTGACTATTTTCTAAAATATTTTATTGTGTTAACAATAATCCCCTCCCCTCTTTACAAACCCCTAGGGCATCACTCTCCCTGACTGGGCAAACAATGGACTGACAGTTTTAAGTGTTGGGAGATTAACCATTTGTCACTGCCATCCAAACGCAAGTGTCGGGCACCTGTCAATATATGGGCAGGAGGACTAAATATGGTAAACAAAGTCTGCTTCATAATTTCAACAATTACAAATGTTATACCTTAAGGATCTCATGCACCGTTGCGGTGGATGAGTCTCAAAAGATTGGCTTAGGAAATTTCAAGCAAAACATGCCTTACATGCCGGAATAGGGCAATGGCAATTGTGTCGTTTCTAATTGAAGCATCCCTGTCTGGAAGGCTTGGATCGGTCTCTGTGATCTTCTGTAAGGCAAACCTTCACACCCCAGCAGAGAGTAGTGCCCCTTTGTCTCACAGTTGAGATTACAGTTCTCCTCACTTGATTTAACTGTGCAGATGCACCTGACCATCCTCAGGTATGAGCCGACATCATCAACTCTTCTGCTCCCTAGAAATTGCCTGGGTCGCCCCTTCCGCTTTCATGGAGACACCTTCATAAACATCTTTCCACCCATTTGAGCAGTTAGATTAAACACAATTTAACCCTTTACAAAAACACTTAGTGGTGCAGTCAGAGCACAGTAGTTGGTGGTGCCAGGACCCTATTTCTGATTGAAAGCTTCCAGGGCCCGTTCAGTGAAAAGTACAAAGCCTGTGGTTTTGCCAAATCTTTAATTCCTGAACAATAGGGATTCTGGAATGTTCCTTTGTTTCATGATGTCTGTTTGGGTTGTAAAACCTATTGTGACATCATTCACTAGATTCTCCCTTTAAATTCTTTATGGCCAGAGGTATTTTTTACCTTTAGTGCTTAAATATTACTTCTCACATAATCGTTTAGCTACTAGGTAAGCAGCAAAATAAATATTTTATCTGAAGTAGTGGCAGTCTTTAAACTATGATGGCAATATGTACACAGGAAAGCGAACCATTGAAAAACGTTTCTATCAAGCCTTACTCAGGGCCAGAATTGTGATTCTGCATAAGTATGGATTTGCCACATAATCCATCATCTGATCCATAATCTGTGGATTTTAACAAATAAAAACTGTTTCTAGCTCAAACGGATCAACAGTTACTAAACTCACAGTGGCCTGTGCTGCTCTGTAGTGGAAGGCCCTGTGCAAAGGTTGAATGGTCATATTTCAGTTGCATATTAATGTATTTGGATATTAAACTGGTACTAATGAGGTGGCAACTTTGCCCAGACTGTGTTAACAGGCAAAAAACGATGAAGTAATATAGTACTATTGCAAAATGTACCACATGGGTGCTACAATTTGCCTTTTCATGCTGCATAATTTAGTCAACCCTGCCACATAATTATTATTATTTTTTTTACTTGTTTTTCCATTTTCTCATACTTGACAACACAGCACGGTTAAGCACTGCAATTTTAAAATAACAATAAAAAGAAACAGTAGTACAAATTTACAAATAATGTGGTCCTTCCTTGCTGCATAATTCCATTGGCCCTGGTCTTACTATATCTCAAGAAACATTCTGCTCTAACGTGGCGGATTAATTCATTAATGCAGTCTGGCACTAACTGAAAATGAGATGCAAATTAGTGAAATCTATCAGGGAGTTATGGGCCATTTACGAAAGTTTATATCTGCAGTGACATTTATGCCTACGCTAAGAAGCTTTGTGATATCAAATAGCGTAATTATGTGCAAATAATAATAATGCTTTCATTTTTCTATATAATTTGAAGGATTAAAGTGAAAAGCTGGTCTAGCTTAAAAGTGGTATTATTCGCTATTGGAAATAAATATTCTTTTCAGTCAGCATACAACATTGTCATGCAGCCGTATCATGTCGCCTTCAGAGGAATTGTTGAAAAGCATTGCATTGAAACTAGGAGCTGCAATGCTTGGCTCCTTTGCAGTGAAATGTGCCTTTGAGAGTTACTTTGAGAGTTCTGGCCTACGAAGACCTACCTGATCTTGTTGGTGGAAAAGAGTTCTATATTTAAAACACCTTATATTCCCACAAACATCAGCAGTGAGCTGTAGTGATTTATTTGTGCAGGTGGTAAGCTACGTCGCTCATTTTTAGAAGCAGGACTCATTACCTCCTCATTGCTGCTCCTCGTCCCAGTCCTCAGTCTTGAGGCGCTGCTTTCCTGCCAGTGTTCTCATATATAATCCCTTTTCTCTTTTTACCCATGGGACCATAAAGCCCCTGGTGGCGGCTGGTAAACTTTGAAAGTGGAGGAGTGTTTCTCCCAGCTAATTGTTTTTTTTTTTACATAGAAATGTCGCTCATAGCATAAGCAGACTGAACATTTGGTAGAGAGGATTCTAAAGCAGCTTTACAGATGAGGCAAGGCGCACTTGTACTTACCACTTGCGGCTCATGGCTTTAATGGTGTTTCTTCCAGAGGTGTGTCTCTGGCCCGGCTGCAGCTGGTGAAGGAAGAGGGAAATGCGAGCCCAGTACAGGTTGAAGGAAGCAGCCCTTGACCTCATCAAATGCTCTTAGCTCTAGTAGGAGGTGAGTCAGAACCTGATGGGCTTCTCTGAGAGAGAAGTCTGAGGGCTGCAGAGGAGTTGAGATCCAAAGGAAGAACAGAAGGCAAAAGCCTTCAGCAACGGTGCGGAAGGGGCGTGAAAATCCTACCTCATATTCTCATAGGCTGACAGTATCAAGGAGGCAGGATCCTAGAAAGATGTTCTGAACTACTTAATAGAACCGGCAGATGACTACTCGACCGAAGCCCTGGAAAAACTGCTGCTTTAGGCAGTGCCTGATTGTCCTTACCTCTGCCTCACAGATGCGCTGAGGTTCCGTGACAATTGTAAGTGATGTTTTTCGACTCGCACGAATATGGTCGAGTCTGGTATCTATGAACCGCAAATGACGAGTTTAGTAAGTGTGCGCAGTTTCGCTGTGCTAACTTAAACCGTTTGTTTGTTATGTGGGTTTTTCATCTGTACCCACGGGTTCCATCTTAGATACGGCATCCATTTTGTCTCTTGCCCTCAAGTAGCCAGCGAACGGACGCTGTCCGCTTCGCGACCCTGGGACTCCCAAGATATTTGCGGAAGACACATGTTCTTTGTAAGTGTCTTTATGACGAGGGGGATGATACTGTAAGGCAGATGGCCCCGCTCAAGGCTCATCTTGCCGTGCCGGTTTATTGTCTCAGCCGTGCATCTCATTAGGCACGTCCCTTTGATGCCTGTATCTCGTGTTTCCCGATACCTCCCCTTTTACACCCTTTCCGATCTCCCCACTGTCTCCATCTTCCTCTGCACCTGTCTTCGTTCCTATTTCGATCTGTTTTACTGCCGATTGGAATGCACTAATGTTGGGAAGATGGGTTTTTACAGTTGGGAACCGCCAAATGTTTCCGCACTTATGTTCCGGACCTTGTGTGTATCAAAGTGACCAAAACGACCCCTCTGGGGGATGATTGTGGGAACCGGGTTGTAAACCTTTGTGTATCATGTTGTCCTATGGGTAAATTCTGTATAAAAGGAGCGATCCACAGAACCAATTTGAAGCAGTCTCCCCAAGTTGCACGTGTTGTACTTGTCGTGACTTCTGTGTTCCCTGCAGTAAATAAACCTTGAATCTTTGACGCCGAAGAAAGTGTCCCGTGTCTCTGTCATTCGTACGCCGGAGCAGGTTACCCACGAAGGTTTCAGGTGTTGTGCCCTGGCACCGCTGGGTCTTAAAGAACCCAGTCCTTCAGTTGGCGCCCAACGTGGGGCTGCATCAGTGGTACCGGTCCAAGCCCGACGATCGTGAGGAACTTCGTGTGAAATCTCCGAGGGAAAGTGCACTTCATCGATCCTGTTGTCGAAACAAGTGGCCCGAAGACTTTTCCCGCGAAGATTCCCGCCTCCTGACGGCTGCGACGGACTGCTGCCCTGACTGTAGACCTGTTTTGGCGCCTGGCGTAGACCTTGGTATAGCGAGACGATTGACGGGCCTTCCTGGTGACGCCATCGATCTTTGAGTTAAGTATTTGTGGGTTGCTCCCAGAGTCCTTGGTTGTTGACACTTTAGCGAGTGTTTTTGTTGTAGACGCTGTGTGAGTGTTTTTGTCGGTGACACTTTGCTAGCGTACTTTGTTGTGTTATTTGACGACTGCAGCCACCAAAAACCGAGGGTTTTTGCTCTTTGCTGGGACTTGGTAAATCCCGTAACCCTTGAAGTTTGTGAAACTCGGCTAGTGTGCAAGATGCCTGGTCGTAGTACTTTGTTCAGTTGTTTTAGACCATGTGGTGTGGATTCCCGACTGGAGGACTCGTGTCCGATACCTCCGGTTGGAACTCCGACTTATGAACTGTACAGTAAACATGGGCTAGGCCCGATTACCTTTAATGATTATTGGATTCGTTATACAAAGAAGGACGGTGTCCTTAGTTGGCCACCTCATGGTAGCTTTGAGACTCCGATCCTAGATAACCTAGAGGCTAAATTGTTCGACAAAAAGTCAAGGCCGGCCATGTTTGATGCCTTTCGGTTGTGGCGTAAAGAAGCCCGACAGAAAGAAATCAGACAGACTAAACGAAATCAGAGAGATAATGTTGCTACTATTGTAAAGAAAGCAGAGCAATTTCAGCATGATAAGGAGGTTAAGGAAAAGGAAGTGTTTGATAGATTACAGCGTATGACTATAGATAAATGCTATCCTACTTTGCCTACGGAGTCGGAAAAGAAGGAAGAGGCAGTTGAGGATCCTTTAATGTCCTATCTTATGAAGTCGCCACCTCCGTATGTACAGGGTACCATGGCTCCTGTGATTCCCCCTGTACCTGTTCCTGCACCTATTCTTCCTTTGCCTGTTCCTCAACCTGCACCCGTTCTTCCGACTGTTCCTGCTCCTTTGCCTGTTGCTATTCCTACTGCTCCTCTGCTTCCACATACTCCTGCTCCCGCTACTGCTCCTGCTCTGTTAACTCCTGCTGTTGCTTCTGTTTCTACTCCTTCACTTGTTAGTCCTGTGTCCTATACTTCTCCCTCTACTCGTAGTCGTAATTCTCCTCTTGCGGCTAGTTTCTTTCATTCGCTCGGACCTGTTCTTGGGTCCGCTGGTTCCGATGGTCCTCAGAGACGTAGTCAGCTTCCTGGTAACAGGGAACGCGCTTCGCTATATAATATGGCGATGGGTTGGATGACACATCCCCATAGAAATCCACTGCGTATTGTACTCGACACGTTTTGTCAATTCAATATACCAACCCAAAGATTTGTGTTTGAGGAAATGTGTAAGGTCCTTCGCGATCAGATATCGGCCGACGCACCTGACGAGGTGCTGACCGCTTTGTCTGATCTACAGCTTCAGTTCTCAACTGGACTGATAGTGGATACCAATGTTCGACGCGCTGTTGAACGGTTGCTATCTTTTCGTCCCACTCCTATACCTCAAGCCTTGTTTGTTGAGGATATCGAAAGACAGACAGATGAGTCTGGTCAGTTTCCTATGCGAGAAGTTCCACCGGTATGGATGCCAGCTGATCCTAATGCTCAACCTCCGACATTGGCACATTTCCAGAGAGTGTGGATACATCTCCCATGGAAACGATCAGAAGTGTTGCAGGTAAAACAATCCTTGCCTGACCCTCGCAAAAATCCTGCAGGGTACTATAAGGAATTATCGCAGCTCGTAGACGCTACGGTAATGAATCTTGCTGATATCGACATGTTGTTTGGCAATGTTGTACCGCAACCGGTATGGGCTAAGATTCGTCAGGAGAATCATCCGAATGAATTAGGTGGTGCTTGGGCTGCCATAGTAGCGGCGGATGCCCGGCAAATTGGTGGTGCTAAACCCGAGCAGCTGATTACTGATCTCCCTCAAAGAATAATAACGTTAATGAAAACTCTTATGCCAGCTATGAGAGTGAATTGGGACAAATTGTCAGCTTGTAAACAGAAAAAGGACGAGAGTGTCTCCGACTTCTTTACGAGGTTCGAGGAGGCATTCATTGATCATAGTGGTCAGGATATAAGCACCGAGGGTGGTCAAAGGTTGTTCGTGGATAAATTTGTTTCGAACTTATTGCCCGATTTGAGCAATAAATTAAAGAATTCAGAAAGTGCGTGGGCCGTTTCTACTTCAGCTCAGATATTGGCCACGGCACAATATTATGAGAACAGAGAGAAAGAAGAAAACGACTGTGCTGATAAGAAGACGAAAGAGCTTAAAACTAAAGTGCTGCTTCAGCAAGCATATCCTCCACGTTCGAATCAGAATACTTCGCAACAAAATCGATCGCAGCCGCAATCGAATAGATCACAATCTCGTAATGACTCCTCTTCCCAAAGATCCTCGTTAGGGTACAATCAATGTGCTTATTGTAGACAGGAGGGACATATCAAATTCAATTGTCCTGTTCTAAACGAACGTAATAGTGGTAATTCATCTAGAGGAGGTCGTGGTGGTTCACAGCAGGCACCACGTGGTAGAGGTCGTGGTGCTCAGAACGATCGCTCAGATAACTCATCAAATTCCGATAATTGTTTTGATCAACGTGGATCGTCGCAAGGACGATCTGCGCAGTACAATGTAGACGATTATTACGTCGATCAGGGAACTGACGACAGTAATTACTAGGACAGCCGAAGACAAGGAGAGGGAGTAGTATCAGTTCCGGTTGATCAGAGAGGGCCTTACGTCGCAGTTGCTACATCGGGCGTCGTTGAGCCTTTTCTGGTGGACACTGGTGCAGCGAAAAGTTCCATTAAGCATTCGAAACTCCCTGGCGCACCTTTGTCTGGCTTAACAAATGTTTCCGTTGGATTTTCTGGCGCCCCCGTTAGCAATCCAGTTTCGCGCCCTTTGCCTCTTACAATTGGGCCTCGTGAGCTAGAAGCTCCGTTGATTTTAACTACGGGTTGTGGTGAAAATCTTTTGGGCCTGGATTTGCTTAAACGTTTGTATGCAACTTTGTATTGTTCTCCTGCGGGTGTAAAGCTTACGTTGGGAGAGAGGTTTGTCTCTCCTATGTACTTGTCTCTCGATAAGCTTCCACCGGAATTGAGTTCTCTTCCTGCGTCTTTGTGGGCAACAGGTCCCAATGATGTGGGCCTGCTTGATATCTCACCATATGTTGTTCAGTTGAAATCCAATGTGCGATTGCCACGTATTCCCCAGTATCGTATCTCTCTTGATGGTGAACGAGCACTGTTAGCGATCATCTATGATTTGATCGAGAAAGATGTTATTGAGGAAACACGGGGAAACGTGTGCAACAGCCCTGTACTGCCTATTCTAAAACGTACTGATCCTTCAAAACCACCTGTTTATCGTTTTGTTATCGATTTACGGGAGGTGAATAAAATTGTGATTCCTCAGTTCCCCGTTGTGCCTGACATCACGGCGCTACTGACTCTGATTCCAGCTTCTGCATCGTGGTTTTCGGTGATTGACTTGAAGAATGCGTTCTTCAGCATTCCCATTGCTGAAGAGAGCAGAGACCTTTTCGGTTTCTCTCTTGGTGGACGCAGCTTCCGGTTTAAACGCGCTCCTCAGGGCTACTGTGAAAGTCCATCGATTTACAGTCAAGCCTTGAAGGGTCAACTGGATGCGTTTAGGTTGCCGGCTGGTGCGGCCTTAATCCAATACGTCGATGACCTATTGGTGGCTGCAGATACTCAGGACATTTGCAAAATTGCTACGGTATCGCTGCTGCAACATCTCTGCGAGTTACATCACAAGGTGTCACCTTCTAAACTCCAATATTGTTGTCAAGAAGTAACCTATCTAGGTCACTTATTGTCAAAGGAGGGAAGGCGGTTGACCCCAGAGAGAATTGCAGCAATTGCGCGAATGGCTGTGCCAACAACCCAAAGAGATGTGCGTGCCTTTTTAGGTATTACGTCGTACTGCAGGCAATGGATTCCAAATTTCTCATTGCTAGCGAAACCATTGGTAGCTCTTACGTGCAAGGATGTTTCGACTCCTTTACCATGGACGGAAGAATGTCAGAAGAGTTTTTCTGAATTACGTGATTCATTGTGTTCGGCTCCTGTGTTAGGTACTCCTGACTATAGCAAGCCGTTTACATTATATGTTCACGAGAGAGAAGGTTGTGCGTTGAGTGTCTTAACGCAACCTTTTGGTGGAAAGCAACGTCCATGTGCATATTTTTCCTCGACCTTGGACCCGGTAGCTAGAGCATTGCCGAGTTGTTTGAGAGCAACAGCGGCAGCCGCGGTCTCCATCCGACAATCAGCAGGATTGGTCATGGATAATATGCTTACGGTGATGGTTCCGCATGCAGTCGATACCCTTTTGAATCGTACGAAAACTCAGCACTTGACGAGTGCGAGGTTGTCTGGGTACGAGTTGACGCTGTTGGCAAGCCACATTCAGATAAAATGTTGTAATGTCCTGAATCTGGCGACTTTGTTACCAATTAGCTCAGAGTCAGATGAAATAACAGAACACGATTGTTATTTGAGGACAGAGGAGGAAACAAAAGGTCGAGTGGACCTTAAAAACACCCCATTGGAAGACCCAGATGGAACACTGTATGTGGATGGTTCATGTTTCAAGTTGCCGAATGGCGATGTGACTACTGCATATGCTGTTGTAACGTTGAATACTGTTGTTGAGACTGCACGATTGAATCAGAATTCTGCCCAAGCCGCAGAGCTGATCGCTCTCACTAGAGCGTGTGTGTTAGCGAAAGGGAAACGTGTGAATGTGTTTACCGACAGCCAATATGCCTTTGGCGTCGCGCATAGTTTTGGACGGTTGTGGAGAGAGAGAGGTTTTCTAACATCGCATGGTATGAAGATCCAGCATGGCCAGCTTGTGAATGATCTTTTGGATGCACTAACGTTGCCTAAGCAAGTGGCGATTGTCATCGTAAGGTGACGGATGATGTTGGTCGTGGTAATGCGTTTGCTGATGAGACTGCTAAGGAGACTGCCCGGAACCTTAGCACACGAATGTATGTGACGAGTTCGGTTAGGTGGCCTACAGAATCGAGTATGTGTGAGGACACTATCGAGAGTGTGAAAGCAATTCAGAATGAGGCAACCGAGACTGAAAAGGCGAAGTGGAAAGAAAGTACGGGAAAGTTGGATGCGAATGGTTGTTGGATTGATTTATCGGAACAGAAAAGATGGATGTTGCCTGATGCGTATGTGCTGGCTGTTGTGACTATGGCGCATGGGTTAGCACATATTAGCGCGAAAGGTATTTGTAAGTTGCTGTCCCCTGTGTGGAAGAATGATGGTATTACGAAATGTGCTGAACGCTTGGTTAAGAATTGTATGGTATGCATGTTGTACAATCCTGGTAAGGGAACCCCAACTCCTCCTGGCAGTTTTGCTCCCCCTTCATGTCCCTTTGAGGTGATCCAATTAGACTTCATCCATATGGAGCGATGCAATAACCTGAAATACGTTTTAGTTGTGGTTTGCGCATTCTCCCGATGGATCGAGGCCTACCCTCTTAAAGACAATACTGCTTTGTCAACTGCGAAAATCCTACTGAAGGAATATTTTCCTCGGTACGGAATGCCTAGAGTTGTGTGGTCAGATAACGGAAGTGAGTTTGTGGGGAGTGTGATGAAGAGTGTGTGTAAGGGCCTTGGAATTAATCAGAAATTCCATAGTGCCAATCATCCCCAGTCAGCTGGTTTGGTTGAAGGGTACAATGGCACCCTTAAACTAAAACTAGCGAAGATTCAGGCTACGACTGGTCTCTCGTGGCCTGACGCTTTACCCTTAGCATTACTGTCAACAAGGGCAACTGTACACTCCCGAGTAGGGCTCAGTCCCTATGAAATAGTGTTCGGTCGTCCTGCCAATGTTTGGGGGGTCCCTAGACCGGGTGCCTTTTGTGATCTTGAGTATCCAATGTTGATCGATTATCTTCATGACTTGACTACTAAACTGAGGTTAATTCACCAACAGGTTCACGAAGCATTGCCGACGCAGACGGAGGGTCCAGGCCACCAGCTCCAGCCCGGAGATTGGGTGGTAACGCGAAACTTTTCGCGCAAGAACAATTTGGATCCCAGGTTCACTGGACCCTACCAGGTCCTCCTTGCCACGAGAACTGCAGTTCGTCTTGAGGGACGGAAGAATTGGGTGCATGCCACCCATACTAAAAAGGTCCCTATCCCGTTGCCAGCAGACTCGTGGGTGAGGAAAGGCATTGCATCAACTGAAACCGAAGGATTGCCGGTGTTTGTGCCTTTCAGTGACGCACAACCTGTCGGAGAATCCTCAGTGCAGCAGAAAGACACTGTTGAACATTTGTCAGCAAAAGACTCAAGACCAGAACATTCAGCTGATCAACAGGACGTTGTCCCCTCAACGGATCCTTTGTTTGACGAACAGACACGTCCTGGGAAAACCCGATACTTTTTGCGATCTAGCACCAGAGACTAATAAAAGATCCTGTTCTGTCCCTTGAAAATTGCATTATCCCGTTTTCCACGATCAGTTTGAACACTCATATCATTGTAATTATTTTGTATATATTCATTGAGTTTCGTTCCTTATACTTTTTGCTTCCACAGCTGAGAAATATTGTTTTCGCATATATATATTTGTTAAATAAAGACCGTAGGGCCGCGCGCGTACTTCCTTCTGGTTAGTAGGTCTTGACACTAGGTTAAAGACCGTCGGTTCCTAGGAACTCCTAGGGATTGACTGCTGCTACACAGAACGAAGTGCGTCAAGAAACGTTGCGGACGGTTATAGGGGATGGCATTTTCAAAGCTGACGGATTTGGAAGGAGCTCAAGCGCAAAGATTCAAGCTGCGGCAACTCAGTCGTACCAAATGTTTTAAATTCCAAATATTCGTATTGTTTTTGACTGTTTCTGCATTATTGGCGGGTGGGGTGTATTACACGATGTTTTACTTCTTACCTTCTGCTACACCTACTCCTACCCCTGACCCTAAACTCACCTCCACTGCATCTCCTCATTCTTTTCATATCTTACCTGAACACGAGCAGGCTAGACGTGCAGAATTCCGCAACAATTCCTTTATTCAGCTCCTTCACCAGCATCAGTTAGTGGTTAACACTACTAATTGTTGGGTGTGTGGGTTGATGCCACATACTACGGATAAGGGAATTCCATATCTGGTGTTACCGTATAGTTCCCAAGGGTCTGCTCGAGCATTTCAAACAATGTTTCGAAGCGCACTGGGTTTCCACCCCATTCGAGAACCACGTTCCCCCTACTCTGGTCCTACCTCGTACCAAAAACCTTTGTCTATAGCAATAGAGGATTTAGATAGCGATATCTATGATCCTTCACTTATTCCTGAAGAAGAGGTACAAGCCTATAGGGTCCTAAGTAGAGGCGAATATAGTGTGTTCACTAGTGAAAAACAGCTTAAAAGCTCGCCACCGATATGGGTCGTACCCCACATTGGTAATTTTTGTCTAATAGGTCGTGGCCGAAGATCGAAAGCCCGACTTGGAGAGAGCGCTTGTACTGAAAATTACATTCTGCCGATGGTCTCGTCCCCTGTGTTCCTGGCTGCCAAGGGTACCTACTTTATCTGTCATGATCGTGCGTATGCATGGTTGCCCTCTGACTTCATGGGCTCATGTTTTATCGCAAACTTGTTGCCTCCGACGTTTACTGTAGATGCAGATTATCACAAGACTAGAGTTGTGAGAGGCGTAATTAGCAAAGAGGATACTGCCGGTCAAGAGGCAGGAGACTTTTTCAAGGGTTTCCTCCCGTTTTGGGGGCCTATGGTTAATAGTAGGAACCTGAGACAGTTGACTCGAGTGGTAGAATCAACAGCTAATATTACTGCCAGTGCCCTTGGTAATATCACCACTGAACTGCAGGCGGATAGACTTATGACGTTACAAAACCGTATGGTTTTAGACGTGATCTTAGCAGATCGAGGTGGGGTATGTAAGGTGATCCATTCGAGCTGCTGTATTTTCATTCCTGATAATGCTCCGACTGTCTATCAAGCCATCTCGAAGTTGCATAAGATCTCCGAATCCATACACGTGGATGTAGGGGATTGGACGCTACTTGGATGGTTTTGGGGCCTAATGTCGACTTGGGGTTGGAAGATTCTGATGATCATCGGAGTCGTTGTGGCGTTCCTGTTCACGTGTTGCCTTTGTGTGCAGTGCGGTCCTGCCTTATGTGGCCTCTGTGCTACAACGTGTATGAGACAGCCACCTGTTACCAAGGGGACTCGGTTGGACAGAGCTATGCTACAGCAACATCTCGATGGTCTGATGAATATCGAATATGATTCCGACTAGTGCTTGCCTACATGAGGGCAAAAGGAGCGTCTGAGGTTCCGTGACAATTGTAAGTGATGTTTTTCGACTCGCACGAATATGGTCGAGTCTGGTATCTATGAACCGCAAATGACGAGTTTAGTAAGTGTGCACAGTTTCGCTGTGCTAACTTAAACCGTTCGTTTGTTATGTGGGTTTTTCATCTGTACCCACGGGTTCCATCTTAGATACGGCATCCATTTTGTCTCTTGCCCTCAAGTAGCCAGCGAACGGACGCTGTCCGCTTCGCGACCCTGGGACTCCCAAGATATTTGCGGAAGACACATGTTCTTTGTAAGTGTCTTTATGACGAGGGGGATGATACTGTAAGGCAGATGGCCCCGCTCGAGGCTCATCTTGCCGTGCCGGTTTATTGTCTCAGCCGTGCATCTCATTAGGCACGTCCCTTTGATGCCTGTATCTCGTGTTTCCCGATACCTCCCCTTTTACACCCTTTCCGATCCCCCCATTGTCTCCATCTTCCTCTGCACCTGTCTTCGTTCCTATTTCGATCTGTTTTACTGCCGATTGGAATGCACTAATGTTGGGAAGATGGGTTTTTACAGTTGGGAACCGCCAAATGTTTCCGCACTTATGTTCCGGACCTTGTGTGTATCAAAGTGACCAAAACGACCCCTCTGGGGGATGATTGTGGGAACCGGGTTGTAAACCTTTGTGTATCATGTTGTCCTATGGGTAAATTCTGTATAAAAGGAGCGATCCACAGAACCAATTTGAAGCAGTCTCCCCAAGTTGCACGTGTTGTACTTGTCGTGACTTCTGTGTTCCCTGCAGTAAATAAACCTTGAATCTTTGACGCCGAAGGAAGTGTCCTGTGTCTCTGTCATTCGTGCGCCGGAGCAGGTTACCCACGAAGGTTTCAGGTGTTGTGCCCTGGCACCGCTGGGTCTTAAAGAACCCAGTCCTTCAGCGCACTGCGGGATTTGGGTGATATTGAAGTCGTCCACCTCACATGCGCAGTGTGTTTGTACACGGCTGGGCTGCACTGCTACTTCCAGACTGCACATTATAAGTGCTTCAGACCAGTCTTTCAATCTCTTTCCCCTTCCTCTGAGACTGGTGGGCCTCCTGCCTCATACGCCCTCATGCAGAAATCGCCCCTGAAAACCCATCCCTGCTTGCCAGCACTTCCTGTTTGCTGATCGAGTCGGCATCCTTGCGGATACCACTAAGGCAGCTGAAAGTAAGTTTAAAAGTTGTGTAACACCTATTTTTTTTTTAAATATGCATTTCCAGAATGAATGGGGGTGCTGCCTGGCAGTATGGAGCCTGTCATGCTCCCAGCTTATGAGCTGTGCTGGCCTGGGGGCGGTGTAGAGATGCGCTCCACAGCAGTCAGAGGACCTCAGGAGTTGGTCCTGGTTTAATTTAGCGACGCACTTTTAAAGCGCATTCTATTTTAAATATGCATGGCTCGGTGGGGGGGTTGGGAGGGCAAAGTTAAGGAGAGCAGTGAGCCTCAGTTCTTGTGACCGTTTTTACGAGTCTCTACTTTTGGTAAATTAATATCTGGACTATAATATAGTTTACATATATAGACTGAATGGTAAAGAGATCCTCTCACAGCTTACCTAGATAGCAGGTTATCATCTTCAAAAAGTCAATGGAGGAAGTGGAGAGCCTTTAGAGCTCTATTTTCTAGACTCTCTGATTAATTGCCTGCTTAGAGAGTTAATTGCTGTTCCTTCATAAAGAGTTGCCGAACATCAGCTGGAGGACGTTGAGAGGGATGCTTAAATCAGTATGAGCCACGCTGATGGAGGAATCTTTACAGGAGCTCTACAGGAGGTTGTGGAGGCCAAAAAGTGTGCACAGAAAAAGAATCATCTGGATCCCCCTGGTGAAGAGGAATTTACTTTCTATTTCGAGAGAAGAATTGGAGGCCCTTATGAAGGATGATTTGAACTCTGCCATGAACCACAGGACAAGAGCCATCGACTGGACTCTAATGCTGACTTAGATGAGAGTCCTAAGGGACAATATAGTCATGGGTGTCCGTTGGAGGAGGTGACGGCCGATCTGAGAGACATTCATCAGGAGAAACCTCAGCAAGGTGTTCTTGCGCTCATCATCTCGCGACTGGATTATGCTAACTCACTCTATGTTGGAATTCCTGCATATCAATTACAACGCCGGCAATTAATGCAGAGCCACGCGGCCAGGTTAATCTTTCAACTCCCGACCCGCCAGCATGTAAAGCCACTGCTTAGACAACTGCACTGGCTCCCTGTGAGACAACACAGTGTCTTTAAGCTAGGCTGCATCGTACACAAGGCGCTGTCAGATGAAGGTCCTAAGTTTACCTCCAAAACGATCAAGAAATACATCCCTCCCCGCACCCTCTGTTCCTCTGGCCAACACATTCTAATCATTCCTAGATATAAGCGCATTAAACATGGCGGGATCCGGTTTTCCACGCTGGCTCCCCAAAACTGGTACTCTCTCCCTCTCCCAATGCGGACTACTGATTCCCATCTTCAGTTCAGGAAACAGCTAAAAACGTGGTTATTATTACAAGCCTACCCCATCTAAGCCTTCAACCTATTTAGAGTTTTGTCTTCTGAAGCGCCAAGAAACCTACCCGGTGAACGCTAAGCTATACAAATACTTTAACATAACATAACATAACATGGTTTCTTGGCTCAATATGTTGTTCCACAAGTGGATGCTTTGTCCTTTCATGATGGTTTTGAAAGAGTGAAAATATTTCGAAAAGTCTTCCTTTCCAAGATCCCTTTCAAAGAGATATCCTTGGGAGCAGTTTGATGTAATTTTCCCTCAGGTGCCAAAAATTAATATAATCCTGGGGCCTCATTTATGAGAAATGACGCATCACTGCGTGAAAGCAGCGATGCGTCACTTCTCAGTGCGCACTCCTTGCGACATTCCTGATAAGTTCAACAAAGGAGGGTGCTGAACTGTTCCTAAAAAGATTAAACAGATTGGCGTGGCCGTAGGTGTTTGTCTTACACCTTTGGGCATCCATTATGTTGGACGTGTTTGCCTCACACACCCGAAAGGGTGTCATGCTTCATCATAGGCGTTGCTCCTCGTCGGGGAGGCGGTGCAATCCCCGACGGGCTCACCTCAGAGAGGGGCTCTTTGGCGGAGATCTTTTTGTCCAACAGCCTATTGGTGAAGTGCGGGTATGTGGGTCAGGGCAGTCAGTATCCTGGAGAAAAAGTGATTTAAAATGTAGCAGGGGGTGCCGGAAACCACTTTATTCTGGGGGTCCCCCTACTGCAGTTAAAAAAGTGGAACGAGCTCGGCGGTGATGGGTAGGTGACTCCACACGGACACGGGAAACTTGAGCCAGAACTGTAGGCACAACCCCGTTGTACCGACCCGCCGACTACTCAGGTGGTAATTAGTCCAAGACCATTAGGCATAGGATTAACCCCTGAGGTAAATCACACGAGACACATGACACCAGCATGGTTTCCTTTCTTTCTTTTTAATTTCACCTTCACTAGGTCCTGACGAATCGCGGGAAATTTCCCAGGCGAGAAACATGTTGACCAACCCTCACTCTAGTCTCGTCTAGGGTTACGCTACCTAATCTGTCGTCACCCAGCGAGCTAGTTCCACTTTTTTAACTGCAGTAGGGGGACCCCCAGAATAAAGTGGTTTCCGGCACCCCCTGCTACATTTTAAATCACATTTTCTCCAGGATACTGACTGCCCTGACCCACATACCCGCACTTCACCAATAGGCTGTTGGACAAAAAGATCTCTGCCAAAGAGCCCCTCTCTGAGGTGAGCCCGTCGGGGATTGCACCGCCTCCCCGACGAGGAGCAACGCCTATGATGAAGCATGACACCCTTTCGGGTGTGTGAGGCAAACACGTCCAACATAATGGATGCCCAAAGGTGTAAGACAAACACCTACGGCCACGCCAATCTGTTTAATCTTTTTTAGGAACAGTTCAGCACCCTCCTTTGTTGAACGTGTAATTCGCACGGGCACAAGCTGACACTGGACCTTCCTCCCTCTCTTTGGGTGGTAATTGGTGCCCGTCTGATCGACTGATTTCTCTCCCTCCTTCTTGACGACTGACATTCCTGATGCGTCATATTTAATGTATGACGCATCATGTCGCAAGGAGCTACAGATACGTCAGTATTTCTGACGTATCTGTAAGCGCAAAAGTGACGCATTGCTGGAGTGTGTCACAAAAGTGACGCATCCAGCAATGCGTCCTTTCAAATGGGGCAAGCCCCATGTGAAAGGGCCTGCGTCAGTCTTACGCCTGCTGTGAGGCAGGCGCAAGATTTTGATGCAACGGCGTCCTAAAGGTGACGCAGTGAAATCTCATAGATTTCACTGCGTCACTTCTACGGCCCTTCCTTGCGTCAATACGCCCCCCTTGCATACATTATACCTGGCGCAGGTATAATGTGGCGCAGGAGTTTACAAAGTGACGCATCTACCTAGATGCGTCACTTTGTAAATATGGTGCAACAAGGCGCATTTTTTACGCCACTGGTGCGTCACAATAAGTGATGCACCAGTGGCGTAAAAGTGACGCACAGCCTCATAAATGAGGCCCCTGGTGGGTATGGCTACCAATTATTTTTGGACTCAGGGGATGTCTTATCTGCCAGATGAAGTGGATCACAAAGTGGAGAGTGATTTTAAAAGAACTTATTCTGCATCTCATAATATGACTCCCAGGTGCTGTTGAAGGATTTTGAGCTTCTCTCTAACTGTTTGGATGATGGCAAAAATCCCACAGAGATTCTGGGGAATATAGAGTTGATGGCCAAATTTTGGTTGGACACTGTATATTCATTATGCGCTGCAGCGACAGCTTTTGGTCGTCGCCTCCCATTAGATTAATGTGGTTAGAGCTGTTGAAGTTTGAACAGACACAAAGGGTTCTGATTCATAGCTTATGTTTTTTTTGGGTGACAAGCTGTGTGATGCACAGTTGGATGACATGGTCAAATAGTCAGTGGAAGAAATGTTGCATCCCTTTCCTGCTCCTCAGGCAAAGAAATTATTCATTCTAAATAGGTCAGGCCAGATGCTTAAGGCCAAGAAGTATCCCTTTCATGGCAGGCCTCATGGTCAGGGAACCACGCTTTTATCAAATTTCTGACCTCAAGAAAATGTTCAACAGCCAGATAAATCCTGACTATAGGCACCTGACAGTGGGAGCCCGTATGCAGAATTTTCTTCCACAGTGGTTGGCTTAGGTATAGGACAGATGGGTTCCGGAGGTGATAAGGAAATGACATGCTAGAGATTTTCTAGCTCACGCAACAGGGCACAGGTAGCGCCAGAAGATGGGGTGTAGAGATCAGCAATCTTGGAAGGGGTGCAAGCCATGTTCCAGAAAGAATTCACTGTACCAGTTCCAGTTTCACAGAGAGAGTGTTTTGTGCATTCTTTAATCTTCTTGCTGCCCAAACCATTTTGGATTTGAAATGGTTGAACAAATTTGTGAAGTACACCTCTTTCAGGATGCTAACGTCTCAGATGGGACTCTTGATGAAACAGGCCATTCTAGCAACCCTGGGTTTACAGGACGCCCATTTTCATGTTCCAATCACAAAGGAAAGTCAGCAATACCTCAGGTTTGCGATTCAGGCACAGCACTTCGAGTTCAGAGCTCTCCCTTTCATACTCTTGACATCTCTGAGAGTATTCACAAAGGTATTGGCGCCTGTTTTATCTTTCTTGCAATTAAAGGTAGTACAAATATTTCCATATCTAGACAATTGGTTAATTGCTGGCTCTTTTTTTCTTTTCTTTTTTTAAGGTGGCGTCCAATCTGAAGATGGACACTTTCTCGAGGCTCTGGAATGTGTGGTGGATTATCAGAAGATAAATCCAATCCCAGAGCTAGTGAAGGCATTTATAGGGGCTCAGAAAGACACTCAGATGATCTTGCCAGAGAAGATGGTGCTATCTCTTCAGCACAGGGTGTCACAACTCTTGTCCATCTCCCAGACTACTGCCAAGCAGTGGTTGATTGTCCAGGGGATAATGTCAGCCACAACTGTGGTAGTACCTTGGGTTTTTCAACACTTGAAGCCAGTGGAGTATCACCTACTAGACAATTCGTCTCCTGTCACTCAACAGTTTGAATCTTTGATCTCAGAGTCACAGGAGATAAGGGGTCATTTAAGATGGATGTTAGACCCAAATAAATGTGTTCACTTTTAACTCCAAAGCCCCAAGGGTGCCACTTAAGGTGCAAGTGTGGCAGCGGGGGCTAATATTGAGGGGTGAGAAGCAAACTGAGAGTATTCAGATCTAGAAAGGTTAAACTCCTCAAACTGGAAAGAGGTAAGAGCGGTTTGGCGTGTTCCTCCAAGCTTTGGACCATAGTTGAAGACTGCTGCTGTATTGTTCAGGACAGACAACCTGGTTGTGAAATGAAATGAAAAATTACATTTATAGAGCGCACAGACTACCCGTAGGCCTCGCAGCGCTTTTAACTGAAAAACAAGGCAGCAGCTAAGAGGATTAACAGGTGTTGCTGAACAAGTGAGTCTTTAAAAGCTTCCTGAATGCCATCCGGTTGTTTTTTTCTCTGAGGGCAAGCGGGAGAGAATTCCACACTCTCGCAGCGTTATGCGAGAATGAGCGGCCGCCCCAGCGAGCCCTGTTTATCTTGGTTGTGGTGGCTAATTGCAGTGACCTTGAGCGCAGAGCTCTAAGGGGAAGGTAGGGGGTAGCTAAAGGATGTATTATGGCTGGACCCGTTCTGCGTATTGCTTTTCTCAACAGGCATGGGGACACCAAGAACAGGAAGCTAACCGTATTGGTCATGGAGATATTCTCATGGGTAGAGAGTCTTCTTCTGGATTTACGGGCTATGTATATCCTGGGATACAGAATGTGTGGTCAGATGGATTAAGTCAGAATCTTCCCACATTAGCCTCTTATAACCAGAGCAAGGAGGCTTTCAGTATGATAATCAGAAGTTTCGAGAGGGCATGGTTGGACCTGTCTGCCTCTCCAGACAATGCCCTTCTCCCGCACTTTGTTAGGAAACATGGCATCTGGAGATTTGGGGCAGTGGATGCACTGTCAAGTCAGTGACCAACGAGTCTTCTGTTTGCATTCCCTCTGATTCGTCTTCTGCCAAAAATATTACAGAAGATGGGTAACAAGCAAGTTCAGGTGATAATGGGGGCACCGTTCTGGCCCAGAAGAGCTTGGTTTTCGTTAGTGAACCTGTTCGGACAAGGGTAGTACTTTCATCTTCCAATTCCCCCTTCACCTCTACAGTACCAACTGCTGTCTCTGGCACAGTTTTCCGCTCTGAATCTCACAGTTTGGAGATTGAGTGAGGGGGTCTTGTGGGCTGCTCAGGGGCGGTGGTGGCTGATATTCAGGAATGTAAGAAGCCCTTTACATTGTCGCTGTATGCTTGGCATTGGAGTAATTTTTCTAAATGATTTTCCTATGTTTTGTGATCCATTTTTTATTTTAGATTTTTTGCATGTTAGATTTAAGTTAGGATTGTTCCCATCTACATTGACTGCACAGTGAGTAGTTAGTAAATGCTGTGGAGGGAAGTTGGTACTATTCACAGTATTCTGCCTTTGGAAGGAAATCTGTTGAAAAGCTTTAGATTGAAACGGTCAGTGGTACATCGTCCAACAGCTACACGGGTTTTATCGATGATGGTTTATGGTTTGCAAGAAAACTCCTGTGAGCCACTGAAGACATCATAGATGGTTCGGGTTTCAACTAAAGTGGCATTTTTTTTATTTTAAACACGTTTTTATTGGTTGTTTCCAGATGGAGCATTACATACAATGAATCAAATAAAGGACATACGTAAAATACATATGGAAAGGACATACAAAATTAACCACAAAAGAAAATAATAATTACGATGGTAAAGCAGGTGACTTCAACGCGCAAGTTGATATAGCCATAAATCACAATTTAAAACATTTTAAACATAGGTAGTGTCAGGTGAAATTGCCTGAAGGTGACTGAGCATGATAATGGTGACAAGAGGTGGGACAAAGTGGCATTTTTACTAGCAATAACATCCACTAGAAGATGTTATGTTAATACAGCTTGCTATAGCGTGTGAATCACGTCCAAAGAAGTATCTCAGTGCTATCGATAAACACAGGCAAAACATAACACAGAAAATTAAAATAAGATTATTTTAAGCAATTTTCTGAATTTGATGTTAATAGGACTGGGGCAAGCATAATAAGGCAAAGCATTATAATAGTATGAGGGCAGGTAAAAAAAAAGACCTGCACTCACATCCAGTCAGTCGTACACAAGGGACGATAAGCAGAGCTTTGTACTTGGGGTGCAGATCTGTAACTGGACAGTAGTAATTCTATTTTAGACGTAGGTAACTAGGTCCATTTCCAGTTATTGTGTTAACTAGGAGCATTAGTCATCAATTATCCATAGTTGAGGTTTTTGGCTGACAGGACAGTTTTGAGACCTGCACCGAAATTTAACCCGTTGCCTGCTGATGACGGAACCGCTCCGTCATCAGCTGCGGTGGCGCTGTGCTGATGACGGAGCGGTTCCGTCATGGCCCGCTCGGAGCGCCTGCGCGGCACGAATTCCGCGCCTGCGCTGAGCGTTCCATTGAGCGGGGCGGGCCATGACGGAACCGCTCCGTCATAAGCACAGCGCCACCGACGCTGGTTACGGAGCGGTTCCGTCACCAGCATGCGGCCGCCGCGGGGCCGCCCCACCCCCTTAGCACTGCGGCGGAATAGCCGCCGCAGTGAAGGGGTTAAACCTATAGTACAGAAATGATTTTATTATTCCCAAGACTTTATTTTACCAGCACTGTCTAAGGCTACAGATTCTGCACTGTGGTATTCTTTCGCTCATCTAAATCATCATTTGTGGCTCATGTTGCAGCAAACAAAGGGAACAAGCTAGCTACAGCACCTTAAGCAGGCAGGTAGGGAAGCAGGCCATCAGTCAGGTGTATGTTTTAGCTGTGTGTAAAACTCCAGAGGGTCACCAAGGGAGGTCTAAGAAAGTGATATCCAGGTCTTGGACAGAGCATGTGGGGGTGTCTAAACAGGAAATATGTAGGGCTGCTACATGAGCCACACCTAATAGATTTGTGGCTCTTTATTGAATGTTGCAGAGGACCATTCATGTGTACTCAGGGAGGCCAGTAGGTAAAGGTACAGTTTGTGATTTGTCCGGTTTTCTATCTGTGCATATAGCAATTTTGCTGATCAGCTGTGGCTTTTATGTCATTTGTTAAATGTTTTTGTTTGAGATGTAAATCAATAAATTAAAAAAATCATAACAGTCCTGCTCATTAGCAACACTGTAGCAAGTAACCTTTTTTTCCACCAGCTTTTCTGGCAGCTTCATTGGCAGATTAGTTGGCTTCCATTGTCATAGAAGATGGACTTCACATTCCTTTATCTGGCTCAAAAAAGAAGCAATTTTGACCATTAACCATCTCACCTATTTATAAGGGCCCGCGAACGCTGGTCTGTAGCTGCCATTTTTTGTACTCATTCTCGGAAACTCCTATGTTGTTTATATAACTTAGCAATCAATTTTATTGATTCATATTGTCATACTACCTATGATGATTTTGTATCCCAGGCCACCTATTTAAACCTATTTAAAGTACTCTGATTTCCCCCGAGTTCATGCTATACAAAAAAATGTACAAATACAAATAAAATATTCTACAAGAACGAAATAATTTAAAATTTGCAACTTAATACTTATGGTGTGTTATGTCTAAATGATCTCATCAGAAGTAAAAGAAAAGACAAACTTCAGGTAAAAGTGTTACAGTCGATGGGGTCACATATCAATTTGCATTGATCAGTTCCTCAAGGCTGATGAATGACCCAGTTAACCAAAGACAATCCTTGCCAAATACAGCTAAGCCATTCTCTAGGGAAACCATGAGAAAATAACATTGATCCCATGGGTCCGGGAAGAGATCATCTATGGCACAATTCTGCAACCACAGCAGGCACACGCTCATGCTTCTTTTAATTATTTCAAAACATTACTAGAATGTGTTCAAATTTCATTAAGCGAAGTGATATCTCAATGACACCTCACATCTCTCACCACTTCCCATTCCAGAGTTATCACATTTCACCAGCTTGTGTAGACAGAACAAGACACAAACAGCTATTTCACTTCACTATATATTCATCTAAGCTGTGCCTTTGAGAAGCCTTTACATTCTGTTAACAATCTATTTGTAATGCTTAGATTTAGTCACTCAATTTTACCTTGAATGTTGACTTTAACTAATGTAGGGGAATATTATCAAGCGGCAGCGATAATTATCGCTGGCCGCTCTTAGCGAGAACTAATTTATCGCCGACTATCACTGGCAATTATCGTCATGCTATCACTGTATTAACAGCGCATAGCGCAATGGCGATAATTTTCCAGCAATAGCGATGTTTTCCATGGAACATCGCTGGTTTTCCAGCGATGTTCCATGGAAAACGGCGATAACCTTGCTGATACGACCCTGTGGTATAGGTAAGTCAGCTTTTTAGCAGACGTTAGTTTTTGGCGAAAACCGCGTGGGCCACCTTGTAAATATCGCGATGTACATATAGCGATATTTTACAAGGTAGTCCGTCAGGGGTACACCCAGTGGCGCCCACTTTGCATCTCATTAGAGATGCAAAGCGATGCATTGGGAAAACGGGTGCTAACATGCGTTAATGCATGTTAGCACCACCTTGTAAATTGGGCGATGAAAATATTGCTGCTTTAGCAGCAAAAAGTGCAGCTAAAGCGGCGATACTGCACTTGTTAATATGCCCCGTAGTTTGCAAGCATTCTAGGGCCTCATTTGAAGTTCTCTGTCAAGAACTTGACAGATATCCCGTCCGCCCTATTACACAAGAGCATTATATATCCTATGCACTTCTAATAAGGTATGCAAGATATCACTCATGTGTGTGACGTAGTAACCAGTCTGCCAAACTCTAAATCAGGCCCTACGATAATTGAGAGTCTGAACCAGAAAACTTAAACAGAAGAGTAATATTGGTTTGTTTGACTCTTAAATGTCAATTTCCCTTATGTGCCCTCACCATAATCTTTAGCTCATATTTGTATGCAAGCAGTTACTGGCATTTAATGCACAGGGACGGAGTCATTAACAAATGTTAACTCACTCTGCAACGGGCATTAGGCTAACAAAAAAGGCTATCTGGACTTCTTTTTCATTACATATGAAACTCATGAAGGTGCAATCCTTGCGAAAGACGAAAGATGTAAATAGACATTAACTGTCTTTTTTGTGTGCAGCAACGTTCCTGAAACGTTATCGATTTCCGCTCCAATACCAGACTCAGGCTCAATATTTAATGTACAATAACAACCTCCCTGGAGACTAACTAATTTAACAATCCAATAATTCGATTTTACAGGTGGTCCAATACACCTGACCCATGAGCGTTTAATTTGAATTTTAGAAAATGATCGATGACACACAGAAGACTGAAATGTTCCATTGATGAAAGATGTCAGTTTGAATTATGGTTCTTTCAATCGTCCTATCATCTGCCATCTCCGCAGTTAAAGCAACAGGAGCGTCTCTGAGTGGATACTGACAGGATGCTTGATTCAGCATCTCCAGTGAATTGCTTTTTAACCTGTGCTTTGGATGGCTTGCCCTTTTATAAGCTACTCCGCTGCTGATACCCAGGGAAGGATTGGTAAGGCGGGCACTCGGGAAATGGCCGAAGGGCTGGTAGCCGAGTTCCAGCTGTGGGCTGCCTTTATGGGCAGCCTGGGGGCTGTCTGTGCTGTAAGGATGCCGCCAGCGGCCCAGTGTGTGCCTTAGTGTCCTTTCTAGAGGCAGATGGGCGGAGGTATCACTCCCTTTCTCTCGCTGCACCAGCCCATTAATGTACACTGATTGAACGGGGGCAGGGCGCCTGAGCAGAAGTGGCCTCACTTGCATTCATGTGTGGCTCAGCAGTGTGAACTAACCTGTGCATTTTTATCTACCTAATTGAAGTTAATAAAACATGCCCGCACCCTCTTTCTTTTCATAAAACGTGACTGAAGCAGTGTTTTGTGGAAAGGCAATACGCAAATTTGGGCCACTTTTTTGGGTGTGCCCCGGCAGAGATTTGGTCCCAATCCCACCCTGCTGATACCTTAACTGCCTCATCACCGGTTCCATCAAGCTCCTCAGGGCTTGCATGTTTGTGTTCAGTTTTTCGGTGTCGCCTTTTTCCAAACATGTTTAGCTACTTTGTCACATAGTGTGACCACACAATCTATGTATTGTTGATTGCTGCTTTGACAGCGAAGCGAGGCATGCTGAGAATTTCTTTTTTTTTTTATTTCTGTACAAATGTGCACAATATTTGTAGGTGTTTATCATGCATAAATCCAGAACATCAATGGAGTGTAAAATTGTGTTGAAAATCTATGGTTTGGGAATAACAAATACTAGTAGTTTATTGGGTGGTGTTCTCCACCAACACTATTATAATATCTGCACAGAATAGACATATCAAATGCAATGAGCAGTTAGGATGCCCCTCGCTTTTGGCTGAGGGTATCAACTCCAGGACTGTGTAGAATAGATTCCATTTTGTTTTATTTTGAAGTCAGCCTCTTGTAATCCTGAAAATGATTAAATAGACAGTATATACATATTTAAAGCAATAGTACCTCATTGTGAATAGCAACATTTCACATACTTGATAACAGAGGGTGGAATTCTGCCACCCACAGTTCCATGTTCAAAAGTTCTGGGAGTGGAAATAGTAGGCCCCTTGGCGTGCTGCAGTGCAGGGGTTGTAGGCAGCAGCACAGCGTGACCTCCGTTCGACTCCTGCAACAGCAGATCGAAGAGGAGCAGAGAGTGCTCCCTATCACAGGCCGAAGCCTTCACTGACACTCACTCCATGCCCTCTGTCGATTATCGGAAAATGTCAGAATTATTTTTTCCTGGAACCGAAAAGAAATGCAAGGAAATAACCTGCCATCAATAGGTCTTTGCACTTTTTCCATGTGCTGAGAGAAATGCTTTACTCACAGGAAATTGGCAAGAGATACTATTTAGAATTGTATATTTCGGTCCAACTGCCCCCCCCCCCCCACCACAACACACTAAGGTACACTCATAATGAGGGCCACAGAGGGGCTTTGGGCCATCTCTCTTTATTCACTGGTCTGCATTCACAGTGTACTTCTACCCAGCCCAGCATGCAGCATGGTGGAAGGGTCCATGCACTTTAGCCTTTGACTCTCTTGCATTCTGAGTCACACTATTTTGCCAGTATTCTTGAAGCACCCACTAACTCTATTCAATGCAAAATTTATTTTTTTTATTCACATTTTCTTTGCAAGCATGTGACTGCCACATTTAGGCAGTGACATGCATTTTAGCTTGTGTTGTGTTGTGGTACGCTAGGGGGTTTTGTATGGCACAACTTATCACCCGTGAGGGTATCTAGGTGCTGGAGCAGGAGCGTGTGCCACACGGTGTTCTTATCACAGAAAAACTGGGTTAGGCGTGCACCATCCTGAATCACAATAGTCAAAATAGGAGATCTAATAATCACCCTAAGACAAATATTATTAACAGTAAATGGTACAAGACAGAAAGAATCAGTCGATCTCCTTCAGAGTCTGAGAGTCTTCATTACATTTTATTCTTCAAATCATCTCAATGAAAACAGCCGACACATGGTTCGTAAGTATTAAATAAGTACCATAACTTTCTCAAGGCTGTAACATAAGATAAAAGCAATCAATGTATATAACATTCAAATATAAATACATCTAAACATATCTGAAAGATAAGAAAGAGGTAGTAATGAATCATTAGAGCTGAAAAACAAGAAGGAGAAGTTATTTTTGTGGTGAAGGAAGGTAAAAAAGCACAAAACCCAAGAGAAAAAAAACTAGAATTCCTGCAAGTCAAAACACCCAAAAAGTGAAAAAAATATGTCTAATAGTCTCAAAAGCTGCACAAGAATCCCTTGTTAGAAAAGAAAAAGTGAATGTGCCCAATATGTAAGAAAAATAAAACCACCTAGTGAGAAAAGTTGGCATAACGTGCCAACATAGTCTAATAAGTCATCCTAATATATAAAGCTGACCTGGAAATGGATAATAACTGAAGTGAAGAAAAGTTGGTGAGAAAAAGGTAAGAGTCGTCCTATTCCTGGTGGTTAGAAAAGAATAGTAAAATAAGACTATGAAAACAAAACAGCAGGAATATATTACAAGCTCATGATTAGCCAAGGCAGTAAAAGAACAAAGTCAGCTGCCAAGTTAATAAAATTTTAAGAATATAAAGTCACAGGTATGTAGGTACTGCAATGGGCATTAATAAATGGGTCCCATAGTACATAATATCAGAACCCACTGTATTGTGGAGTATCAACAAGATATTAATCTAGACAATATTAAAGAGGTAAATACTAAAGGCCTATTATATAGGCCCATAATCAGAAAATCTAATAAGTGAATTTATGAAGTCTCACCAGAAAAGCTAAAAACATGTAATCACAAATCTTCACAACATTAGGCCCACGGTTGCGCCAGGAATAATGGCGTCAAATAATTGGTAACTGTAAATTGTAAATTGGACGTCCATAAGGTCCAGACGATTGCTATAAGTGAGCAAAGAGAGTCAAAAGATGTAATAATCAGTACATAGACTCAATGCCATATAAAATACAAGGGCACATCAATTAAATAAAATTGAGAGTAATACGAGTCTTCAATATGTTTAACAACTAATAATAGATACACTCGAATCCTATCATCAAATTAAGTTTATAACGTAAACTATCAAAATTAAATGGTGATTTGTGGTGTCGATGATCAAAGTCAAATTATGATTGATTGTCATTTGAACCGATATTAATAAACCGACTTATGAAAGAGTAGAACCAGGACCTCAAAAGAGGGTCAAAACAGAATGTAATGATGTCAATGTGTCCCATAGCGACTTGGGGAAAGCATACTCCCTTTATTTAAAAAATATAAGCGAGCCTATTTTGACTATTGTGATTCAGGATGGTGCACGCCTAACCCAGTTTTTCTATGTACTTTTTACATGCTGAGTTCTTTCTCAACATTTGGTCACTCCTGGTAGTGAGTGACGTGGGTTCTTGTTGCACTCCGCTAGTTTTATTATACTAGTTTAATACTTATTGTCCTTTGACTGTCTTCAACCGTACATGCATTTGTGATAGTGCGGATATTCCTCTTTGAAGGACACCACAACCTTCTTTTCTTTTTCGTTTCACACAGTGTTCTTAGTTGAACAGCCAGGTCTTCACCTTCTTACAGAAGTTGGGGACTGGAGTAGCAGTTCTGAAGTGTATAGGAAGTTTGTTCCAGTTTTGGTGGCAACGAAGGAGAAAGGGCGCTCTTTAGTCTTGCTTCTGCGGATGCATGGGATTCGTGTGAGGGAGAAGGAGGTGGAGCATAGTTGCTGGTGGGATGATAGAGTAGGAGTCAGTCATTGAGGTAAGCTGGTGCTGTACTGTGGAGGGCCTTGTAGCCATGGATGAGAAGCTTGAACTTGCAGCGTTTCTGGATGGGTAGCCAGTGGAGTTCAGTGAGGTAGGCAGAGATTAGGGGTGGGCGGAAAATCCGTTCCGCTCGCGGATTTTGCGGATTTTCGGGAAATCCGCAATCCGCGAGATTTGCGAATCTCCCGCAAAATCCGCAAATCCGCGAGCAGCGGATTTTGCTCGCACTGCTCGCACTGTTCGCGTGAGTTCGCGTGAGTTCGCGCCCCGCGAATAAGTGCAAAATTGCAGAAATACGATCTTAGCAAAACTGAAAGTAACTACTTACCAGGTTCAAAAGTTCAGGCTCATCATTAGTAGCCATTTCCTGTAGTGCTTCCTGAGGGGCCCCTCCAGAGTTCAGTTGCCAGTTGAAACTATTATGTGACCCTGCTCTGAACCTCAGAATAGTTACACATATGCCACAAAGGTCCTGAATTACAGCTAAGGGAGACAAGCAGGAGCCAGGCTGGAAGTTAAAATCCATTAATCAGCCCCTAATTCATTATTGTCAGTTGGGGCAGGGCAGGTGTTGTAACTAATTTTGCAACAATGAAAGCACTTAGCAAGTGCAAAAGATCACTAATCAGGGCGCACTAAGGAAGCAGGTGCCAGCTAAAAAAATATTCTGTGACACATTAATCAGCCCCAAATTAATTCAGGTCACTTGAGGCAGGGAAGGTGTGCTTTGCTTTGCCGAAAATAATGTACACTGGACAACCAGAGGGTGTGGTGATGAAACAGAGGGTGGCATGGGTGGGCCAGAGGGTGGCATGAGTAGTCAGAGAGTGGCAGTGGTGACAGAGAGTGGCAGTGATGAAGAAGAGTGTCCCAAACAGGCTGGACACGTAGAAACAACAAGTTCGCGAAACTTGCGACCCGACAGGTAAGTTCGCAATTTGCGAAAGTGTACAAAACCCTCGCGAACTGGCAGAAACACGGGCGAACACAAAAAAAAAAAAATCCGCAAATTCGCGGGAATTCGCGGATTTTGCGGATTGCGAATCCGCAAATCCGCAAAATTCGCGAACGCGAGATCCGCAAAATTCGCTCATGCCTAGCAGAGATATGGGCATTTCTAAGGATGTCATGGATGAGTCTGGTGGTGGTGTTTTGGATGGTCTGAAATCTTTACTTGAGATGTTGGAGATGCTGACGTAGAGTGTGTTGCCACAGTCAAGTCTGCTGGTGATGAGGGCTTGGGGGACCATGCGTCTTTTGTGAGTGGGTAGTTGGAAGTGCTAGTGTTCCAAGAGCGTAGTTGTTTCATCCGTTAAGATAGTGCAGGTGATGGTGTCTTTGTATATGATTGCGAGGCCTCCTCCAGATTTATGGAGTCTGTCACAGTGGATGATCTTGCAGCTGGGGGTGATGGCCACTGTGATGTCAGGGGTGTTTGATGGGTTGACACAAATTTCGGTGAGAAAGAGGATGTCTGGGAAGTGTATGTTGATGAGGTCCCAGGCCTCGGTGGCATGTTTGCAAAGAGATATGAGGTTGAAGAGTATGCAGGTGATGCAGGTTGTGGTGTGTGTGTAGTGAGTGGAGTAGAAGGGACACTGCAAGAGAAGCGGCTGTGAGCACATAAGAAGGGTCCTATCGTGCGATGTTGTGTGGGGCCAGCAGTCACGTTGTCATTCTGTCTTGAGCGCTAGTGGGTTGGCTGAAGTATTGCGGTGGTGGTCGGAAAGACCAGGGTCTGTGGCACAGTGTGCAGTCCAAGCATGCAGGGTGAAGACGGGGTTGCCTTTGGTGTGCCCAATGTGTGTTAGTGCAGTGGCTGCCATTAAGTAGGTCTTAGGAGGGAAGGAGCGTGGGGGGGGCTGGGCTAGGGAGGGACAGGAAGCATCAAGTGAAGGTATGTGGGAGAAACAGATAAGGAGAGGAGGCGGCAGGAAGAGCTCAGGAGGGGATGAGGGAGGAGACCCAAAAGTGAGGAAAGTAGCAGGAGAGCACAATTACTGGCACAAAGAGGAGGAGAAAAGGCACAAAAAGCGGGCACAAAAGACTAGACAAAAGACAGAACTGCAACAAAAGACAAATCGGGCACAGCAGACAAATAGGCACAGAAGTCAAGACAAAAAGACTGGTGTCAAGACTCTATGCATGCTTACCTCCTCTTTTTGCTGATTCCTTTTATTGGCCTTAGGACTCTAAGCACTTTACCAATGCTGACCAGTGCTAAAGTGCATGTCTTTCTCCTGTAAACATGGTAACATTGGTGTATACACAAATGACAAATTTAGTTTACATGTCAGACCCTTGTAAAGTGGTATACCATATACTCAGTGCCTGTAAATCAAATGCGACTAGTGGGCCTCTCAGCACTGATTGTGCCACCCACACAAGTAGCCTTTCCAACCTGTATCAGGACTGCCATTGCAGGGCCTGTGTGTGCAGTTTACTGCAACTTCGACTTGACATTTAAAACTTCTGGCCAAGCCTTAAACCATTTTTATTACACATAAGTCACCCCTAAGTTAGGCCCTGGCTCACCCATAGTGCAAGGTGCTGTGTAAGTAAAAGTTAGGACATGTACTTTTAAGTTTTGCATGTTCTGGTAGTGACCAAAAGCTAAATTAATTTTTCGCTACTGTGAGGCCTACTCCTCTCATGGGATAACACTGGGCATTTTTTAAAACACTTCTTAGCTGTAATTCCTGACCAAAAAGGAATATCTGATTGATGTTTTATATCTTTGGACTGATAATGATAAATCCTCTTTAACATTACTATTTTAGAAATGCCACTTCTAGAAAATGGGCATTTCTTTCCTCTTACGGCTTTGTGTGCCTGTAGCCTGTCTTCAATACACGGCTGCTAGATAACTCATCTGCAGTCCCATAATCTGGAGCCAGGGCTGGGAAGAAAGGACCGGTGTGTACTTCAAAGACCTTTCTTAAAGTCACCCCACTTCAAACACACAACTGGGCTCTGACCCTACCAAAACAGTACACTACTGGACCTTTGACAAACTCTGACAGGAGTAAAGACTGCTGTGCTACGATTGCCACTCAGCTTGACTGCTGCCCTGGAAGAACTGCTTTTCTGTTTTGCTGTGCTGCTCTGCTCCTCACATCGAGTCTTCTATATTGGCGCTTCATCCATCCAAGGTACTTTTTAGTGGGACCTGCATGAGTGCTGTAGCCAGCCTGCCCTCCATCGTGGTGAGCCTGAACTTTGGGTTTGCCCTAGTGTAGCGTGACCAGATGTCCCCAGTCGTCGCTTTATTACTCTAAGCACTATCATTTGATGATTTAGGGTCCATTGGAACGCCGTAGTTGTGGTTGCTGCACTTGGGCCACCAGACTGATGGTCCACCATCCGTATTGTGACTTTGGCAGTTGGAGTGGTACTGGACCACTGCTACCGCTGGGTATACGCCATCTTGTGGCGGTGGTGTAGCTATCCAAGGAATTAATATGCTGGCAATGCCTCTGTGGCACTGCCAAGCATATTACGAGTTTCATCACTGCCCTTTTTTTCATGGCGGTGAACCGGCCATGAAAAGGGTGGCAATGAGGAAACTGGCCCCCTGATGCCTCTGTGCATGTGGGTGCATGCAGGGGGGGCATGGGAAGAAATGCACAACATGGTGCATTTCTTCCTGTGCAGGAACATGCAACAATGCTCCCACAGCGGTGCCTTTCTGAGGCCTCCTTTGATCCTTAGAAAGGCACCGCAGTGGGACCACCGCAGCACTCACTGCTCACCAGGATTGAACTCATAATCAGGCAGGTGGTCTGACTGTGGCTTTGGCGGTCTTCCTGTGTGGCGCTGGCATGGCAGCCTGCCGGAAGACCTCCAAACTTGTAATCAGGCCGCTAGTTTTCAATAGATTAAATTTGAGGAATGTCATCCCGCTCATTAGTTTTTAACCTCATGGGCGCGATAGTAATTACGGCCGTATGCTGGGATTTTAAAAAACCCATGTTACATGACGAGCTGGGCTCGTCATGAGCGTGCGAGGAGGCTACACCATGACGAGCCCAGCTCGTCATGAGCGTGGAAGGGGTTAAAGAATGTCTTTGAAGATGGAAATATTTGATGGGGATGATACTGTTAGGAATAGACATGTATCATATGTGTATTGGTGAATGCTGATGTCTTTATCCTTTAATATTGTTCCGAGTGACTCCTCATACATAAAAAAAGGTGTGGACCAGGTGATGTGTATTGGTGATTGCTGATGTACTTCTCGTTTTGCATCGTTCCTTGTGGCTCCACATACATATTAAAAAGATGTGGATAATATTGAACCTTCTAGCACACCATAATCCAGAGACAATTTGTCCATTCTATGGAAGTTAATTTTAATAAATTGATAACTCAATTTAAGGAAGGAGCACAAACTGTTGAACAGTTTTCCTTTTAACTCCATTTTAGTTGTGGGGATGTTTAGTAGGGTATTGTGATTGATGATGTTACATGTCACTGTCATGTCAAGTAAAACCAGAAGGCACTCATTACTTTCATAAATGGATCAAAGGCTGTCATCAAGAAAAGTATTTGAAAATGTTACATTGCTGTTTCAGTGGTTCATTGAGGCAGAACCCAAATTTGAATGCACTGAGCAGATAATTGCAGGAGATGTTTGTTAAGAGTTGGATAGATACTGCTTTCTCAATGATTTTCACTAGGGAGGGAAGTTTGAAAACTGATATCAGGTTATGCTTTCTAGGAACAGGTGTAATTTTTCTTGACCTTAGACCTGAAGAAAATGTGCCTTGTACTGATGACTTTATTATTTTTTTTATTATTTGAATGACTTCCTGGGCGTAGACTTGGATTAGGGTTGCTCAGAAAGGCTAATCTTCAAATGGTAAGGGTTTTGTTAAATACATTGTTCTGAGTAAGTCTTTTGAGTCAAGAATGGCTCGATGTAAGATGTTTCTAGTTGGAATGTAATTGTGTGGATTATTTTTCCAGTTGGTTTTGAGCTTGCTGTGATTTTTTAATTTTGTTTTAGAACAATTTGCACATATATATTTGGCAACTTTGTAGGAGCAAAGGGATCCTAAATTGTTGAATGGGATTGATAGAATGAGTGATGGTTAGGACTAGTTAGTACTCTGAGATAGTTTGTAGCTTTGTTAACATGATCTTTGCAGTGTCTCGTTTTGGTGGTTAGTGTAAGACTTTTGTGGTAGTTTTTCCTTTGAGCTCTTTTGATTTGCTTTAATTATTTAGCATGCCAAGGGCATAAGGTTTGTACTCAATGGTTTTACTTTTCAGTGGAATTATGTTATTTATTATAGTCTGCATAGATTTGTTGGTAATGTTAGCTAGGTCTTCAGATAAAGCGTGCATGAAGTTTGAATGCTTTGTTGACTGATTATTTTGTTGAGTTCTTGAGAAATTAGAAGGATGGGAATATCATGTACAGCTCTTCTTTGCACTAGCTGGGCTCTAGTTTGCTCTCTTTGTATGATATCTATTAAGGTTGTTTTTAAAAGATAGGGTATCCACTACTGCTAGGTGTTTATCTATGATAGTTATGTTGGTGGGATGCATAGAGAAAGAGTCATGCATTGCTTCTTTTGCGATTTGGGAATGAGGCCAGTTGTGTGAGATTGTGTAAGACAAAAGATAATTTCAGTTTGGTGTTGATAATATTTTTTTCTGTTTTGCATGGAATGTTGAAGTCGCCAAAAATTAGGTTTATGGAGCAGGGTAGTTTCATTCTGGTAATTAGTTGACTGAAGTGATTCTTGAATGAAAGAAGTTTTAAAGCCAGGAGACTTGTGGGAAAAGAGTGAGCATATAATATTATTACGCTTGGTTAAAAGGATGTTATGAGGAGGTTAAAGGAGTGGAACAAATCACAATCAGTGATTTATTATCCTCCATATTTTTGTGATTTATTTTTCGGGAAGATGGAATACCCAATCTGGACAACGGGCATGATTCAAAAAGGTAAACTTACAATTTTGTGTAAATTAATTTGTTTCCACAAACTATTAATTTAATTTTACTAATAGTAATTTTAGGATTGCAGAGACTCTGCACATAAAAAGATAGTCCTGTCCTATCTTTTAATGTGCAGAGTCCTCCACCCAGACTGGGAAGTCTTTACAGCCTTAAAATTAGTTTTAGTCAGTATGTTGTAATGCCCTTAGGTAAAGCCATATATGGAAAATCCATGCTGGCAGCATCTGAAATTCATGGTCCAGGGGGGAGACAAACTTAAGAAAAGGAAGGAAAGGCATTGAATTAGAAGCAAGAATATGAGATTAGCAAGCAATCCAACCGTGGTACAGAGCGGGTTGGCTCTAATCCCACTATAAGTTTTTGTTATAGTTCACAAGAGGTCTTTCACAAACAGTTAGCTGAAACAAATTATGTAAGTAAGTCATAAAAAATATCTTCAGTCATGAAAATGGCCTGTTTCCAAGCACTAGATAAATGAAAGATAATCTAGCATGATGTAAAAGGATATTCACCCACAACAGTTCGAGGGACAAACGAGTCTAGAAACATATCCATGAGAAGAGCTTTATAGCAAAACAAAAAGATAAATGCATGCTAAAAGTGGAAGATGACTACCAACCTACCACAAAATCAACAATAAACCATGATTACAGAATTAAAATCAACCCTTATTGGAAGACAACTCTGATATATATTTTGTAATAGTGTTGCTTATTAATTAATCAAGTCATAGGCTAGTTTTATTTATTTATCAGAGTGCTTTACAGATTATGCATCACAAGGGTATAATACAGATTATACATGACAAGGGTATATGCTTACAAAACAGAATAAACAAAGTGACAAAATCAAAGTCTAAAATTGTCCAACAATCTCGTGAGGGAAAATTAAACACATCAACAGGCAAAATCACATTGGCTGGGCCAGAATCAATGGGTATGGACCCAGAATCCGATGAAGGTGCCAAGCTAAGGCAGAAATTTCTTCATCCGGAGCCCTTTGACCTTTTTTTTAAGAAGACAGTAGAAGGGTTTACCCTGACTTCGGGGGGAGGGAGTTCCAGATCCTTGGAGCCATCCCTGAGAAGGCTCTCTTATAGGTCTTTTTTTGCTTTAATTTTTTAGGTTTAAGCAAAAGGGTGCTGGCGCTTCTGGCGGCTCTAGAACCACTAAGAGTTCCAGTTTCTGCGCTAGGTACAGTGGGGACTTGAAGTGGGTGGCTTTGTGAGCCATGCATGCAATTTTTAACTGTATGCGAGCTTCATACGGAAGCCAATTCAGTTCCCGGAAGTCCGGAGAGATGTGGTAGTATTTTTTGTGCCAGTTAAGAGCCTAGCAGCTGAATTGAGGGTAGCCCTAACAGGAGCCGTCCTCACTCTAGGAAGGCCGCAAAGTGTTGCACTACCATAGTCCATCTTTGAGATCACTAATGCTTGTACTGCATGTACTTAATTCATTTTATTTTGAACATGTCCTTGTCTGTAAATTCTGTTCTTCATTTCCTCAACCTATTATGAACTGTACATGTTGTTTCCTGTATTTTCTGGGGCAGCAACTCCCAGAACAGAGTATGCTTACTGCGCTCTAAGCAAGGTTCTATAACATCCAAATCCAGTTGCTACAAAGTAATAATCCAAAGGCCTTAACTTACTCTCCTTTCGGTAGTTTGCACAGGTTTAAGACTTTATGTTGTTTCTGTGAAATACAGGAAGGAAAAGGCACAGTGAAATATAGTTGTTATAAAGATCGCGAAGTATAGAAATAAAGGTATACAACATTAATTCATAATTCTTATCTAAATAATACTAAAAATTTAGGGGTGACACTAGGAGCAATCACGGTAAAAGTTGATCAAAAGCATCATAAATGGTCCAGTTGGGAGAAAAAGCCTTAACCACTTAGCAGAGTAGTCATAATGTAAAAGAAAAGGAAACTAAAGAAAACATTATTTAAAAGGTGAGTCTCCAGAGAGCGAAGAGGGTCATTATCCTTAGACAGGCCTGAGGTCTCTACGTCAACACAATGATTTCTGGTGACCCATCCAAATGGTGTCAGTATTCCTTTACACTCATAATCCGAGAGCATCACTGGAATTAAACTGTACATCTCTGGAAATCAAGCCACTAATCCTTCCACTACCAAAGAATAAACATTAACAGCATTTTCTTTGGCATTGTCCATGGTATATGAAAAGGCAACAATAAGTTTGCAAATACCAAGTTTGGCAAAAACTACTATTTGTGCCTGCCTCGGTTTTACAACTAGGTTCAAATTAAGCGTGCCTATGTTTTTGCCCCGCCATTTTCGACTTATCACATATATAGAAAATTGGTACGGTAAATATAATACGTGCTTTGTTTGCAAACCTTACAATTGGGAATAACGTGCTAGTAGCGCATTATTTCCCATTGCATGTATGTAAATCAGAGTGGGCTGCGAAATGTGAATCTAGCATACTAATCCCTGCACAATTAGTAGGTACTGGGAGCACAATTTGGCCAGTGTACCAGATAATTTGTGACCCTCCTGTTTGCAGGGCCCATCTTTTTAAACTGAGAATACATTTAAATAATTTTAAAAAGTATTCAATCACACTTAGAGCATGATTATGAGTCTGGCGGTCCATAGACTGTCAGACTCACGGGGGCCGGTGGTGGTCTTCCGACCCTACTATTAAAATTAGGGCGGTCGGACCGCCATTGCCCCACCCCAGATGCCAGGGAACCTCCATTCCCTGATAGTGTGGTGGAGGTCTTGAGGCTGCAATATACTTGGTGGGACCGCGGCGGTCTCGCCAAGCGTATTACGAAATTCCTCTCTGCCATGGTTTTCATTGCAGTTCCTACTCCATGTAAACCATGGCGGAGAGAAATCAAGTGGGGGCCCTACAGGACCCCCTTGTGCCTCAGAGTCATGGGTGTATGCACCTGGGTGTATTCATGTTAAGAACTCAAATACTTCAATGTGTTATGAAGTGATCTTCCTGGAAGGTTTCAGGCCAAGCCTATCGGAGAAATCGGCAAATCTTAAACTGCTCCCAAAGAAATAGTTGGCTTTTTTTGTCTTATCCAGTTTCTTTGGTAAGGAGTTTAATATTATAGCTCCTTGGATGGCATGTGGTCCATCTCTCAAATTCTCACTGTAAAGGTCCTCAGGATCCTAAATACGAGTCCCAGAAAGGAGAATAGTGAAAGCGGCATTATTCCACTAAAATGTACCACTGATAATTAGTGAGTCAGTACCATCATAAGCCTTATGTGCGATACAAAACAGTTTGAACAATTAGGGTGTATATTTGGGTATGTCTGACATCCCAAAGATACACATGTCACCTTAATGAAGAATTATGGCCCAGATCTCAAGTTTCCCAGATCAATATTGCTTGGGAATACTGCTCCTACCAATCCCTGATGCCCCAATTTTTCTTCACCCAGGATACCCAGATGCAGAACCAGAGGTCCAGATTTAACAGAGTGTGGAAAATTACTAAGCAAATTCAGGCAGAGACTTCAGATATGAGCAGGGGTTAGCCCCTGATCAAAAAACAACTTCTTAAAACTGCAGTAATCCTCCCACTCCCATTTACCACCTACTCAGAGTAGGTGGTGAATGGCAGAGGAAAAAGTCCCTTTATTCTCCCTTGAATGGTGATCTGCATGAGGTTTTTGACCAGGTAAAACTATGTGCACATGGTCTTTCCTGTTCTTGGCAAAATAACTCATAATAGATTGATTTAGGTGCGGGGACACCGGCCAGAAACATTTTCCGTAGCCATCTGGTACCCAGTCACATAAATCTACCCAAATGATAGGTGAACCCTACTTCTAGTGTGGAAGAAAAGAACTTCTTGTAAATATAGGTTGATCCGCAATGTTACAACCTAAAATATATTTTTGGAGACAAAGTGGTCAAACTGTTTATATGAGTTCACTTTGGGGTGATGATGATTAAAAAAAAAGATTGAACTTATCCTTAGAAGTAATGTTACTGAAATGAGTTTGTGTACAGGATGGATACTGTGCATCAAAACCTTTTCTTGAAAGGTTAAGAAACAGTAGGGCATATGCATAAGAAAGTGGTGGAGTGTGGGTTAGCTCCAAAATTGCTAATGCCGTGCTCCGTCACTTTAGAAATGGAGGTATGCACTGGATTTACAAATTGCAAATCGTAATTTTTTAAATGATTGTTTATGTGTAAGAAGGGACACCTTCCTGCACATAAACAATCCTTCATGGAAATTTGCTGTTTCTATGTGTGCTGCACAATGCAGCACAAATAGAAACAACAAAAACGGGGTAAAGAAAGCATTTCTCCTCGTTCCGCCATGTTAAGGCTAGAGTTCCCGGTTTTCCGTTTTTATGGATTTTCACATATAAATACAGACGGGAAAGTATTTTTCCTTTGTCAAAATATGAGAAAACGAGGAAATTTTGCCACGCTGCCTTGGTTCAGAGTTGCCGTGCCCTGCTCCGATGCTGGGAGTTCCTTCCAGTGACGAACTTGGACGTACTGTGGACCTATAGGCTCAGGGTCTTCAAGTGACCCTGAACCAATCCTGGTTGTTTCAAAGCGTCACAGTGTGGGCGTACTAATAACTCCAGCCCCGCCCTGGTAACATTTGCCCTATATTTTGGGGGCTCACCTGCCTGTTGTTCCTATTTGCCTCCACAATGTTCGAAGACGCCTTCTAGGGATCCAGGACTTACGCCGGACAAGTCAGCCTGCTCCAGCCCACCGTCAGAGTCAGCCTGCGCCAGCCCACTGTCAGAGTTAGCCTGCGCCAGCCCACCGCCATTTGTACTTTCAACTTAGGTGTATGTGCCCTATGTATGTGGCCTCAGGGGACAGATCGATACGCGTTAAAAGTCCTTCCTGCCTCTCTCTGTCCCTCTGCAGCCTTAGGCTCCTGCCCTCCCTCCCCCACCCCATGTACGCAGCACTGGCTGTTGCACCCCCGGTGTTCACATTGTTCATTTTCATTTTCCTTGTATTTTTAATCCTCTCTACTGGTCTGGGGAACCAAGTTCGGGCGTCGGCTAAACATCCTGGGATCCTGGGCATATCACTTAACTGCCCCATCACTATATATGGGTGTCTTTTTGTAACGTAACTTGTGCTCATAAAATTTCCCCCATTGCCCAGAAGTGAAGAAGTAGGTGCACCGGCGAGGGTCTGCTTTTGTGCGTGGTGCGTGCGTGTGTGCTTGTGTCTCTGCCAGGGTCTGCTTGTGTGCGTGCAGGGTCTGCTTGTGTCCGTGAGTGCGTGCTTGTGTCTCTGCCTGGGTCTGCTTGTGTGCATGCGTGCAGGGTTTGCTTGTGTGCCTGCCTAATTGCAAAAGGGATGTGAGCAGGGGGAGGGGAGGAGAAGGGAAGAAGATGTAGACGGGTTTTCAAACAAAATGCGGCTGCCCGAGGCCACCCTGTGGCCATCAGGAGGGCGGGCTCGTAGTCCCAGAGGGCTTCCCCCGCCCCCCCCCTACTCTGGTCATCCACTTCCCCCGGGCAGGTGGTGCCCGGCAGGAGGATGGGCGGGCCAGTGACGCGCGTCCGGGCGGCAAGCAAGGCGAGGGGGTATATACCCTCCCCTCGTCATTTGGCCAGCCTCTTTGCCGCTCCGGATGTCGCGCGCCGAGTCACGGGACACTCTTTTGCTGCGTTGAGTGCAGGCCTTTTGGCCGGTTCCCCCTCCGCCTACTCCCTCTTCGTAGAGGTTGAGCAGGGCTAGGCGGCCCGCTTATCGACGGGCCGCTGTGGAGGCGTGGGTTGGAGCGTTTGCGTGTGTCGCTGCAGCCGACCTGGTGGTCGTGTTTGCGGTGGTCGAAGCAGGCCGAGTCGGCCCTCTTGTTGCTCGGGCCATGTGTCTTCGACTGCTCGAGGCTTTCGGCCAGCAATCCTTGCATTGAGGGTACAAGTTTGTGTCCCATTGTGGGGCAGGTGGGTTTTGTTTTATCCAACTCCCCATCCCTGTTGGCCAGGCTGAGCGGAGAACATTAGCACACGGAGGTCCGCTGACACCGCTATCCGTGTGTTGTGGGGGTTTGCCCGGCTCTGAGGAGCGTCGTCGGCCCACCCCGCATCCATTACGGTTGGCTGTCCACGGTTCTCTCCTTGCCGGATCAACAGGAGGGGCCTGGGGCAGCGAACTGGCACTGAGTAGCTGGTTCCCCTGTCGATCCAGTCCCACGTGCTGGTGGACCTGGCTTGCCTGTGGGGTTTGTCGCGGGGGGGGGGCGCCGCTGTTATGCCCCAAATCTGTTGGTGGCGGAGCCTCCTCGTGGTCGGGCCTTGCGGGGGCAGAGGTTCATGCAGGGCGCGTATCGGTTTCAGGTTGTTTGCTTCCATGCTTTGGGGCTATGTGAACGGCTTATGCTCTGCCGGTTTCTTGTGTTGGGCGGCCAGCCATTATGCAGGTTCCAGCACTATGGTACCCCCTGGGGACCTCCATCATGGAACTGGCTGTGGGCAGTCGCTCCCCCTGCCAGAGCACGTATTGCCCGCATGTCCTGCAGAACGCCTGTATGGCTTGCCCGGTGTCAGCCGTGTTCGGGAGCGTCTGCCTTTTACCACATTGGGGGTCAGCGCTTCCGGTGAGCGGGCACGACAGGCCTGTCCCCTGCGAGCGGGGGCTTGGCTCCACGTGCGGCTCTTTCTGGCGGGGGCGCATGCCGGGGCCCGTTATTTGGGGCCTGCTCGACTGAGTTTCGGCGGCCGGTGGTATCCTCCGCCTCGCGGACCGGCCCTGGGCTCTGCTGTACTGTACTACGCTGGTCGCCCGCCTGTGCCCCGCTCCTTCTCCGCCGCCACCCCTTCCACGTACAAAATCTCCTGCAGCGATGGTGGAGGCGGCGTGGTCCTCGGCGCTGACGGAAATTAACGGAGTCTCTGGGCCCGTAATTAGGTGGAGGGTATTACATTTCGACGGGGGCAGCAGCACTAACACTGAATCGCAGTACTTCGTGTTGTCAGTTTCATGTGTTATGCTTCACTTGTGTTGTGTCCTGCCTGGCGAGACCGGTGGTCCCACGTGGGTCATAATCATGTCTGCCTCGCAGCGCATAGGCAGTCTGGGTCTAATTAACATTCAGTTGTGTCGTGATGCGGAGCGGCTTACCCGGGTCTTCGGTATAATAGCTGGTATGTGCTTTCTCATGCATTATTTTGCTTTACAGATCGACATTGTGCCCGCGCTTTTGTTCGCGAGTCTGGGGGCTCCTTTCCAGCATCAAGAACCATCGTCTAGAGGTTTGTATAGGGGCTGCGGGTGGCAATGTTGCGCCGCATGGTCCACACTTCAGTTGTGCGGGCCTCGCACTGGTTAGACTCGTAGCACATGTGCAGTCTCTGTTTATGAAGGGACAGTCAGTAGGATCGTGAGGTTGCGTGTCTTGTCGGATCGTCGGGCATCAGGGCCCCCGATATACTAGCTTGTTTTGGTTCTCATGCGTTAATTTACTTTTCAGACCGACGTGGTGCCCATTCTATTTGCACACGCCTCTGAGACCCCCCCCTTACAGCATCAGGAACCTCCTGGAGGTATGTACAAGGGGATGCGGGTGGCAATGTGGCGCCTTTCGGGTGTAGCTCGTGCTGGGTGAGCTGGTCATTAACTGGACGGGTGGCCTCACTCCCGTCCTTCTGCCATAAGGGCCCATGCGCTGTGTATTCCTGTCTAGTCTGCTTTCATTAGTGCTCAGGTATGGGGCCAGTGTGTGAGCCTATACTAGGCAGCTTGCATTGCCCTTGTTATTGTACAACTGTTGTATACACAGGCTGGCGGCAGCCACATGTCTTAGGGGTGGGTGCGTGTTGATGTTCAACCACAAGGTTTTGGTCTCTGGGTATCCCCAGGGACATTTTCTTACGCATTCTTTTACTTTTCAGACCGATTCGCGCCCTCATCGTTTCGTTTTATACTATCGCCCCCCGGGCACCAAGACTTATACTCAGAGGTATGTATAGTGACCCAAGGTGATCCGAGGTCAACAGGAGGGTCGCCAGCAATAGTTTAAAGGGGGTTGATGAAGGGGGTGGAGTTGGTATGAGCATCTGAATCATTCCCACCTAGTCATGACCTAGGTTTAATGCTCCTGTTCTTTTGCACAGCAAGGTTCTTGGCCCTACCTTGCCCCCCCCCACCCCTCCCCCCCCCACAGTTCAGCAAGACCTGGCTGGGGCGGGGTCGCGTTTGGGTGCGTCTGTGGCTACACCCGGTTTATTGTTAGCTCACAGTCACTTTCTTTTGCAGGGAAAGCGTCCCAATTTCAGCATGGCCAGCCAGGGATCCCCCCCGCTCTTCTCTCAGATGTCACAAGTCGATGACTCCGGGCTAGGATCTTCGCAGGATGCACAGCTGAAGGCAGTTTTGGAGCTGATAAAGACTAATGGGGTCGCTTGGGCAAGTGAGCTTTTGAATGCCCACAATCCCAGGGTTTCCGAAGTTGTCCCCTCGCCTCCAGCACCGGAGCAGGAGTTAATAGAGAAGGCTGGACCCACCAGGCCCAAGAGGCTAAAAAAGCCTACAGTGACGGACTTTCCCGCGGACCCAGTCCCTAAAAGCCGTGCACCCGGGCTAACCAGGAATGTATTCGTTCACGCGCCCGCTTCCCCTCCGGCAGCGGCCAGGGCACTCCAACTCCCGCCGACAGTTGCTCCTCCTGCGGACTTTGCCACTCGAGAGGATCTGGGTAAGCTCACGAACACCCTTACGGATTTCATGTCAGAGGTCAGAGCGGGCTTACGGGCTTCCACCCTGCTGGTGGGAGCAGCTGCGGGGTCTCCAAGAGCTAGGTCTGTGGCACCAGCGCCAGCCCCCTTGGCCTCAATTGACGCATTGGTGACACAAGGGGTGGGAAGGGCTAGCACCAGCAGCGCTTCGAGCATTACCCCCTCTGCCACCGCTCCACCGGCGGCTTTTAGCGCCCAGGCCGGTCTTGTGCCAACCACTCCCGTGTCTCAGCTCTGACCCTTGCCCCCCCAGCCGCCTCGGCGCTGCCCACGCACCCTGTTGCGCTCGCTTCCCCCCTCAGCCCAACACCCCACGTCCCGGCGGCGCTAATGACCATGGCACCCTTGCTGTCGGGCAAATGCTCCCTGGCATGACAGGTGCCGCTGGCTGCCAAGGAAGGCATCTGGCGTAGGGAGGTCATTGACATTTTCTCGCTCCTCATGCTGGGGGCAGAGGGGGTGGACATCAGGAAAATGAGGGGCAAGGAGGAGGATAAGAAGGTTCACTTTCAGGCATGGCCGGAAAAATCGATCAAGAACTGGAGACAGACATTTTCTATTTTAGCGGCAGTCATTACTGAACGTTTCCCCGAGCAGGCACAGGGTCTTTTCCAGTATGCGAGTGCCATAACTGAGGAGGCGGAATTGACCGCAGGCATGGGTTGGTACAGATATGACTGTGAGTTCAGGAAGAAAATGGCGGTTTGTCCTGAGTTAGACTGGGAACAAATGGAAGTGAGGCTATGGATGCAGCACATGGGTAAAGGAAGGACAGATGCTGGGGGCAAGGGTAGCTCGCAGGAGAAGAAGGTAGAGGCAAGCAAGGTCCAGAATTCAGAGAGAAAAGGACAATTCAGGCAGTCCTTTCGGGGCGGGCGTGGTGGAGGGAGTTTTCACAGACAGGCAAACAAGAAGGGTTTCTCAGCGACCTGCAGGTTGTTCAACAGAGAAAACTGCACATGGGGTAAGGCCTGCAGGTTTGCACACTCCTGCAGCAAATGCAGTGGTTCCCACCCCGCTTCAGCATGCGACAAGCGCGATTCTGCAGCAGGCCCCGCCAGTAGAGACAAGTAACATCCCTTCCATCGCCTGGCCACTCCTATCCCGTCCTTCTTCGCCTCCTCTACCTCCTTCGTTCCTTCCCGCCCATGCCACCTCCTTGCTTGCAGCGGCCCCAGTTGTTGAAGTTCCCTTCCAATCCAAAGGTCCGTCCCCCATTATTATACACAACCTTTTGCCCCTACTGAGGTGCTGTCCCAATGGGAAGGACAGGGCCATCCTGGCAGAAGGCTTTCTCCAAGGCTTCAAAATACCTTACCTGGGTCCTATGGTCAGCAGGGATGCGGAGAACTTGAAGTCAGTTAGGGACCTCCCGGATGTGGTGGGGGAGAAGATACGTAAGGAACTGGCCTTGGGGAGAGTAGCTGGCCAGTTCAAAACCCCTCCCCTCCCGGACTTTGTGGTATCCCCACTGGGTGTGGTGCCCAAAAAGGAGCTGGGGTACTTTAGACTGATTCATAACCTCTCCTTCCCTGAGGGCAATTCAGTGAATGCTTGGTTAGCTGAGGGTGCTTGCTCTGTTTCTTATTGTTCGTTAGACATGGCAATTGACCTGGTTAGGAGAGCAGGGAAAGGGGCATGGCTGGCAAAGGCAGACATAGAGGCAGCGTTCAGACTTTTGCCGGTACACCCTGAGAGCCAGCACCTCTTGAGCTTCAAGTGGGGAGGGGAGTTCTTCTTCGACAAATGCATGCCCATGGGCTGCGCGGTCTCGTGCGCCTTCTTCGAGGCTTTCATCTCCTTCCTGCAATGGGCACTCTCTGTGAAATATGGCATCACAGCAGTGTCCCACTACCTAGATGACTTCCTATTCATTGGAAGGGAGGGTACGCAGGAATGCGGTGAGGGATTGCGATGCTTCACGGACCTGGCTAGACACCTGGGAGTGCCTTTGGCACCTGGCAAGACTGAGGGACCGGCACAGGTTCTCACATTTCTGGGCATCGAGTTAGACACGGTTAAGGGTGTGTCGAGACTCCCTGCTGGGAAGGTGCAAGACTTGAAACGGGACATCCAGGCTCTGCTAGGAAAGGACAAAGCGCCTCTGGGGGTCATCCAGAGTCTCCTGGGCAAGCTCAATTTCATGACTAGGGTCATCCCAGTGGGCCGAGTGTTTGCTAGAAGATTAGCCAGGGCCATAGCCAAGGTGCTAAAGCGCCATCATTTTGTGAAGTTGTCCGCTGGCTTGAAGAAAGACTTGGTAATGTGGGCAGAATTCATGTCTGATTTCAATGGGACGGTTATCTGGAGGTCCCCGTGGGTAGACAGCCCTGAAATCAGCATGTTTACGGACGCATCAGGAAGGGAGGGTTTTGGTGCAATCCTGGGCGAACTCTGGTGCGCGCAGGAGTGGCCCAACGCCTGGCGCAAGCGCGGCATTACTTCCAACATCACAGTCTTTGAACATTGTCATAGCTCTACTCCTCTGGCCTGGCCCCCTGTCGGATAGAAAGGTCCTTTTTTGGTCAGACAACATGGCGGTCGTCCAGGCTATCAACGGGCAAACAGCCAGCTGCCCTTTGGTCCTCTGCCTGCTGAGGGAGCTAGCCAGTAGGAGCCTGCGCTGCAACATTGAATTTAGGGCTAGGCACATTGCAGGGGTCAAGAATGTAGCAGCTGGCGCTCTTTCTCGTTTCCAGTGGGACCGTTTCCGGGCGGCGTGCCCGCGGGCCTGAGCAGAGATGACCCCTTTCCCACCAGCACTTTGGCGCATCTTGGAGTGGAGCAGGAGTTAAGAGCTTTGGGGGAGAGGTCTCTGGCCCCAGGTACGAGAAAGCGCTATGGGTGTCACCTGGCCCATTTCCACAAGGCTGTGGAGGAGATAGGCCTGGCAGCCTTGACTCTTGAGGACAGAGTGCAAGCCTTTGTTGTTTGGGCTAAGAAGCAGGGAAAAACTCATTCCTGGGTCTGCGGCCACCTGGCGGCTATCAGCCATGATGCTAGATTGAGAGGGGCTAGGGATCCTGCTAAGTCTTTTGTGATAAGGGCAGCTCTGAGGGGCTGGGCTAGGGACGAACCCAAGGTTCCCGACAATAGGTCACCCATTGACTTCCGCACATTACAATCCATGCTAGATGTACTGCAGGCAGTGGCAGACTCGCAGTTCGAGGCGTCCCTTTTTGCGGCAGCCTTCTGCCTAGCCTTCTTTGGAGCCTTCCGGAGCAGCGAGTTAGTGGCGCACTCCAGGTCCGACAACTCGGGGGACGCCCTAGGGGTGGCAGACGTTAGCATAGACAAGGGTCTGTCCATCCCACTCAGGCGGTCCCCGGTTGCACAGGCACACAACCGCCCAAAGGACTACTGGGGCGCCGACACAGGTTCCCGGACCTCCCATGGGGTTTCAGGTTAGGCTCAGGCACCCCAATATGTGCCCGCTGAAGTACAGTGCTGCATCTATCTGCTTCCGGATCGCCCTGTAACTCCGCCTGCAACGAAAAGAACACATTAAAGTCCCCCGGTACTCCTCCGTTAGCTTACACTCAGGGTAAGAGGTAGGGAGGGAAAAGAGTGTCCCGTGACCTGACGCGCGACGTCCGGAGCGGCAAAGAGGCTGGCATAATGGCGAGGGGAGGGTATATACCCCCTCTCCTTGCTTGCCGCCCCGGACGCGCGTCACTGGCCCGCCCACCCTCCCACCGGGCACCACCTGCCCTGGGGGAGTGGATGACCAGAGTAGGGGGGGCGGGGGAAGCCCTCTGGGACTACGATCCCGCCCTCCTGATGGCCACAGGGTGGCCTCGGGCAGCCGCATAGTCACATCAGGTCAACAACAACCCCCCGCCCCATAACATACCCAACATCCCGCAAATAACAGACAGACACCAGTGTTAGATTGGGAAAAGTTGCTGCAGGTTTATTACATACAACATTATGTAATCACTGTGGGTTATCTTACGGGCGATCCAAGGGCAGGCCGCATTCTCGCCACCTGCCCGCCTGATGAGCCAATGGGCACGGTGGCGAACCACCCATCTGCTGCGCCATTATGGTCATAACTCTACTCACGCCCCTTGCGGGGCGTATCTAGGCAAACCCCCGGTTGCACAGGCACACAACCGCCCGAAGGACTACTGGGGCGCCGACACGGGTTCCCGGACCTCCCATGAGGTTCCAGGTTAGGCTCTGGCACCCCTATGTGCCCGCTGAAGTACAGTGCTGCACCTCTCTGCTTCCGGATCGCCCTGTAACTCCAAACACAAGAACCCACTGGGAAGGCACTTCTATAGGCCTGGAATACAGAATTTCCTATAGTGAGAGAAAGACATCAGTGAAATGACATTCTGGCGTTCTCAGAAGCCAGAATGGCCAACACTGTGTAATCTTTCTTCGAATCTCTTGGCAATTCCAGTCTCATCAGCAAATATTGAACGGGTTTTCAGTGGTCTTCATTTCATTAACAGACGCTAAAGAGCCTCAGTGTCTGCAAAGTCTCTTAAAATGCACATGTGCTTGTACTACAATGGCAACGTTTTCAGATGAATGTATTGTGTTGATCAATAACAACCGGGACCTGGTGTGCATTGTCAATTTAAATAAATGTGGAAAAATACTAGCTGTAGCAGCGTCTTTTGCTTGCGGCAAAAATAAATGTGGATAAATACAGAAAAAATGCCCAAAAAATAAATATGGATAAATACAGACGATAATGGCAAAAAAAAAAAATACCATAAAACCAGGAGCCCTAGTTAAGACCAAGTTTTACCTGGTCTTTATTTTGGTGCTGCCTCCTATTTACACAACCCGTGTAAATAGGGGTCAGCCTCCAAATCAATGGGGGTTGAGGCAGAACGCCCACCACAACACCCATTGTACGCTCCTTTCACGCTAAGGGGCCATTTTCGATGTCTGAAGGACCTGAGTCCATCTGACATCAATCTGGAACTGGGACCGACTGACCTCCTGCCGGCAGTTCCAAACCTGCAATAAGGATGCAATTGAACACTGTTTGGTTGAACTCCTATTCTTTACAATGGAAGCATGCATTCCTGTTGGAATGCATGCTCTCATTGTAAAGAGCTGAGGTGCAGTTCATTCCTGCACCCGGTGGCAGGCACCTTAAGGTACCTGCTCCTGGGTGCAGGGATCAAGCTGCCATCCAGAGGCCTTGCACCCATGGGGGCCCCCAAAGTGTGATTCCGACAGCCTATCTGTGTCAGAAAGGCTGGCACAGAAAGGAAACCGCCATCTAAATCCCTTGGGCAGAAAGAGCCGCTCTAGGGATTACTGGCCCCTTTCCGAATGGCATACGGGTAAGCATGGGCGAATTTTGCGGATCTCGCGTTCGCGAATTTTGCGGATTTGCGGATTCGCAATCCGCAAAATCCGCGAATTCCCGCGAATTTGCGGATTTTTTTTTTTTGTGTTCGCCCGTGTTTCTGCCAGTTCGCGAGGGTTTTGTACACTTTCGCAAATTGCGAACTTACCTGTCGGGTCGCAAGTTTCGCGAACTTGTTGTTTCTACGTGTCCAGCCTGTTTGGGACACTCTTCTTCATCACTGCCACTCTCTGTCACCACTGCCACTCTCTGACTACTCATGCCACCCTCTGGCCCACCCATGCCACCCTCTGTTTCATCACCACACCCTCTGGTTGTCCAGTGTACATTATTTTCGGCAAAGCAAAGCACACCTTCCCTGCCTCAAGTGACCTGAATTAATTTGGGGCTGATTAATGTGTCACAGAATATTTTTTTAGCTGGCACCTGCTTCCTTAGTGCGCCCTGATTAGTGATCTTTTGCACTTGCTAAGTGCTTTCATTGTTGCAAAATTAGTTACAACACCTGCCCTGCCCCAACTGACAATAATGAATTAGGGGCTGATTAATGGATTTTAACTTCCAGCCTGGCTCCTGCTTGTCTCCCTTAGCTGTAATTCAGGACCTTTGTGGCATATGTGTAACTATTCTGAGGTTCAGAGCAGGGTCACATAATAGTTTCAACTGGCAACTGAACTCTGGAGGGGCCCCTCAGGAAGCACTACAGGAAATGGCTACTAATGATGAGCCTGAACTTTTGAACCTGGTAAGTAGTTACTTTCAGTTTTGCTAAGATCGTATTTCTGCAATTTTGCACTTATTCGCGGGGCGCGAACTCACGCGAACTCACGCGAACAGTGCGAGCAGTGCGAGCAAAATCCGCTGCTCGCGGATTTGCGGATTTTGCGGGAGATTCGCAAATCTCGCGGATTGCGGATTTCCCGAAAATCCGCAAAATCCGCGAGCGGAACGGATTTTCCGCCCATGCCTACATACGGGCTCTCCGATCCCATCGGAAGCCATTCAGAAAGCCTGTTTGGATTCCTTTCTGACTGATCACATCATAATGGGCCGGTCAGAAAGGAATCTGAATGAGAAATTTTGATGCGGTCGGAACTGCTCCAACCGACAGTCGGAGCTGTTTCCGACTGCATCTTAATCAGCCCCTAAGTGTAGCATGAAAGGGGGTCATATTTACAAGGTGGCGTTAAGCCAGGTTAAATGGCTTAACTCTGCCTTGTAAATAAGGTTAATTGTTTATTGCCATAGGAATATCACTAAAAGTGATGTTCCTGTGGCGATATGGGATCGTAAATATGCCCCGGTGTTTGAAACGATAGTTTAAGTTGATGTGTTGCTGTTGTGATTGCAGTGACATCTTGTCAGTTCTTCTTCAAGCCAAGGGGTAAAGAAACTTTTTTTACGAGCTCCTTGCCCTGCCGGTGTGTCACTTTTAATATGAGAAAAAATTGCTGTACCGGCGGCGCAAGAGGCTTGTAAATAAGCCAAGGGGCACTTATTTACAAGCCTTAACAGCCCTTTGCGCTGACGGGACGTCACTTTTAATATGGGAAAAAGTGACGTACCCGCGGCTCAAGGGGCTTGTAAATATACCCCTCCTTGCCATAGAGTCCGGGCTGATTTGTGACTGAGGTGCAAACAAGTACAATGAGCAAGCATCCTGTCAAATACATCACTAGAATAAAGTTGCTGATTGCAAGGCTTAATGCTTTCTAGAGGATTAAATAAAGCGCACTGATTGCCGTGCTGGGAGCAAGTGCTGGCTGTTTGCATAGCGGTTGCTGGGCATTTGCATCACTTTGTTTTACACAATGCTACTCTGTGAATGTTTCGTTACATAATGACCGGTGACTTTATCACACGAGAATTAGGAGGAGAATGAAAGCCGAGTCTTGGCTGATGGAAATGTTTGAGTTGTCAGCATTAGAGTTTCTCTTTTAAGTTATAAGGTATCAGGAGTGGTTTTATGGAAATCTGAAAATGTTTTCTTGAATGATATGCCATATTCGCAGGTTGGGAAGAGGTAAGTTGTTGGTTTCACGTTTAAAGTTTATGATTTTGTAACTAGTTTACTTATTGTGAACTGTCTGCTGTGTTCATGTTAGTAGTATGTAAACTGATTGTATTTTTCTTGCATTATGTTTGCAGATATTTTTTATACATGGTTCTCCTTTGCAATGCTAATGTTCTTGAAAGCTTCAAAGAAAGTAAAAAAGAAGGAATGCGGAGAAAACTTAGGGGCAGATTTATGTTAACTGGCGCATCCCAAAGGAATCGCCAGTTAATGTGCGCCACAGTGCGCCACAGCTCCGCCACCCATGGTGCGCCGCATTTACAATGCCGCACACCATGGGGCAAAAACGGCACAGATGCGTGACACATCTGTGCCGTAAAGGTGGCGCATTGCTGGAGTTGCGTCGCAAGCGCAACGCAGCTCCAGCAAGGCTCAGGGGTGCCCCATCTTCACAATGCTACGTCAAGACCTACGCCTGCTTCAAACAGGCACAGGGTTTTGACGCAGCATTGGGCTGAAAGTGACTGAGTGAAATCTTATAGATTTCACTCAGCCACTTTTAGGAGGCGTTCCTGCGCAGGAACGCCTCCTTATGGCGCAGGGCTTTACAACGTGACGCATCTCCTAGATGCGTCACGTTGTAAATAGGGCGCATTGTTTGCGCCGCCATTGCGTCAAATAAAGTGACGCAATGGCGGCGCAAAGAGGCGCAAGGGCCTCATAAATCTGCCCCTTAAAATCAATACTTTATACTTTATATTGTGCTCACAGTTTTTTTTTTACACATACTTCTGCATTTAGCCATATTAATATGTTTGGCCATTTAGAGCGTGTTCATTCATATTTGTATTTTGTGACAAATGAGGGTGTACTACCCTAATATACATTTATATGTGTGCTTATTCTTAGGTGTGTGACCGATTTTTGAGCGATAAGCAGCTATATAAAATGCAGCAATACACTTAAATGAAAACGTTAGCATTCTAGCTACAGGTTAAACTAGAGTATTAGTTAAACTAACGGTTTAGTTATAGGTTGCAACAGGGGCAGCTCTAGGCTCATGGCGGCCCTGGGCAGGGAGCGTAGGTAGGGGGCCCCGGAAGAGGGGGTCAGGGCGGGGTGGAGCACGGAGGCCAGTGAAAGGGGGGGGGGGTTTCAGGGTGTTTGGAAGTGGAACAGAGCCGGAGGCCGCCAAATCCCTGCTAGGGGCGGGGCCGCCATGCAAATATTTATCCATCCTCAGAGGATTATTATATTAAGGATATATATTGACGTGGTGGCTCCTGGGGTTTGGTGGCCCTGTGCAGGTCCACAGCTTGCACATGACTAAGGCCTCCCCTGGTTGCAAGCAGCTATTAAAGTTTCATTAGGAAACTTCGCCCCCTTTCTTATATTAACTTCCCATTCCTTCAGTTCGACATCTCTTGATCTGGCATCACGATTCATAGCAATTAGAATCGATCTATGAAAAGAAGAACTATTCTGCATGTTTGCGTCTTTAAAAATAAATACAGATAAGGGGATATCTGGTTTTCTGCACGACATATCTGAAAAATGAATATAACCGGAAACCTTGGAGCCTTGATCATATATGTGATAAGGTGCACCAGTTCATCATAGGTAATGATTGGAGATCTCTTATCTATATTTACGACATAAACTCCAATTTAGATTATCTTGCTATACTACCATACCGGTTTTATTGTTTTCTCTGCTGCTACTGTTCATAAGACACACCAGGCTAGGCTCTTGCCACAAGAGCAGAAAACATTGCATATGAACTGTTTTCATTGGATTAATTTACACCGCCATGCTCTGTTTAGCAGTGCACACGCGCTGTCAGAGAATGTAATACATCATGTTATGCCTTAGTTAAGCCCTGTGCAGATCTGCCTTCAGGGCTACACGCTGGAGCTTCTGAACCACATGCAGAAAAAGAGAAAAAAGTGTATTATCTTTTGGCAGCATTTATAAACACCACAGCCCTCCCGCTGCTAAAACCAAACGTGTGAAAGTGAACAATTTCAGGGCTTCCTAAAAATGACAACATTTATGCAAGATTGGAATCTCCCTTCTGAAAAGAGCAACCTTAGCGCCGCCGCACAAGGGCACAAACAGCTCATTTTTCACTTTGCATAAACACGGCCCAGGCTCGATTCTCCTTGAGCAAAAAACACGCTGGAGGAATCTCAAGAAGGGAAATCTAAGACCGTACGTGGCTTGGGATCCAAGAATGAAGGTGAATCAGAGGCACTTTGGAGAATGATTTGTGACATTACATTAAAAGCTAACTAAATAAATGCCACCAAGTATGAATTTTAATCCAAAATAAACTTGGTCAGAGCGGGCTTGGAAATTGTTTGGTCTTTAAAGTGATTTGATTACACAATAGTACTTCTCGGCAGAGCTTGCTTTATAATTTGGTTGCTAGTGCATGTTGGGAATAACTCCGAAATATGAATATGTTTATGAATTCAGTCAACGATGGAAGCTGTGTTATAGTGCATAGTGCCCACACCGTCATCCGCTCCCACCCAACATCATGCACATTTTGCCCATGTAATCATTACACTGGACACATTGTTTATGGGTAAATAACTGCTGCAGGCTTATTTTCATACAACAAGAGTATGACGTTAGTGGGTTATCTTACAGGCGATCCAGGGCAGGCAGCCCCTCGCAGCCCTGCCCGCCTAATGAGCCAGCCATATATAAAGGCCCAGATTTACAAAGAGTTTGCATTGGCTTTGCTTTTTGAACGCAACCCCGCCAAAAGTCTTCTAATGGGAATTACAAACCAACGCAAATCAAGATTTACTTTGGTTTATAACCAGTGCGCTGCCTTGCGTTACTTTGCTTCAAGGGGTATTAAATGGCTGGTGGATGGGCATTCCCATGCTATCACACATCGGTTTTGACGCAAATCCCTTTTATACAAAAAATTGGCGACAGGGATTTGTGCTAAAATCCTGCGCCTCACTAAGGCAGGCACACCAAGGAGAAATGTTTTAATTTCTCCTTGTTTTTTTCCTCCTTGCTATTGTGCGGCATTCTATGGCACATACACAAAGAGGAAACTTCCTTAAAGAATAGTTCTTGTGCAGGAAGTGGTTCCTTGCTACACAAAACTATGCAGAGTACAACACAGATACCCTTGCACTTTGGTGCGAGGGATAATGCATTGGCGCATGGAAGCCACAAGTCTGCCAGCACAGGAAGAGAGCAGAACTGTGCCAATTCTAAATAGATATCTTGCAGTTCCGCTCGCTCCCGTTCACACAATGCAGTGCTGCTACTTTACGTGCAGCTCTGCACAGCATTGTGTCAATTCTTTGTAAATGCGCCAAAATGTCGATGTCACACATGGATGTTAAAATGTCAGTGATGTTGAAGTGACAAGCATCCTTTGATTCCTGGTGGTGTGGTTAACGCCTTGTCTAACTCATACCCCATTAACTGCCTCATATCTGCTTGCTAATGTAAATGTAAATGTATTTGAGCTTGTAAAGCTTACTGCTACCCGTCCATAGGTCTCCTGGCGCTGTATAACTCTGGGGAACCTGTCCTGGCTTTCCCTGTGGAATGGTCCCTGCTGGGAGTCCCCAAGGTGGAGACAGGCATCCCCAGAATTGATGGGGCTGTTGTGGAGATGAGGCAAGCTAATGCCCAGAGTTGCCGAGTGGAACCCCTGATTAGAGTAAGCACCGAAGCGATAATTATTGAGTCTGCTGACCAAGGTCCACGACCCTGCCGCGTCGGGAATTGAACCCTGGTCCCGGGCCAACTTCTGCTCTCGGGTCTGCTGCCTCTAACCAATGTTTTAGGGGCAAGCCAAGAGGAGCCCTGCCTGATTATAAATGTCATCCTTGATGCCACATGTTGACAACAGACCATAACAACATGGATACTGGTTTCATATAGAGGTCAAGCCAGGCTACACAACTTACCCATTTCCATACTTGGTAACACATAGCAGAGAGCACTTTGCTTGATCATTTTTGTATACATTATACAGTTCAGGCATTTGTATATATGTTTCCTTTTGTAGTAAGGTGCTTATCCAACAATGGGAAGCTGGATACCACTGGGTGGAAGGATAGGGGAGAGGAACCACAGGCCACTTAAAGTCATTTGGAAGCAAATGTTTGGCTGAAGAGTTTATTTAGTTGCTTGCAGAATGATCCAGTGTTGATATCATGCCAAAGATACAACGAAAGAGACATCCTAAATGGGAGCCTTGATGGTTGAACGACCAGCCCACAGACCGCTTCATCTGTGGGTGGAAGTATTGGGAGGCCAAACCATAGGCATCTGGTCAGGCTGTAAATAATGAAAAGTATGATAAGATGGCCTGTGGTTGTGCCGTGCAAGGCTCTATGTGCCAAGCAGATGGATTTAAATTCCATCCTTGAGGGGCAGCCAGGGGTCTGATTTTAATGTAGGGGCATTGTGACCAGAGCCCTTCCTGTTAAAGATGAGTTGAGCACAAAATTGTGTGCTCTTTGTTATTTACACAAAGTTTTCCTGAGGTCCCTTTTGCTGAATGGCTCTGTTGTTTCAGTAGTTGGCGCATAAGAAGGCCTAAGCTATGATGAGATTCAGTCTTGAGTTTTCAGTAGGATTAGAATTGCTCAAAGGTGATGGTGACAGAAGTAACATGGGAGGAGAAGGATAGCTTAATGTCAACAAGGGTTTGCAGGCTTCTAACGGATTTCAAGGTTGTCAGTGGATGCTTAGAGTGGGGCTAGATTGTGGCCTAGAATTCATTTTTATAGCTCTTTGGTAAGATCTCAGTTTTGTTGCCATTCAGACAGGACAAATTTTCTATCATCTACGTTTGTACATTTTTAGGGCAATTGTGCGATTTCCTATCATTTTATAGTTTTTTGGGGGGTCTTTCTATGTATTTGAATATCATCAGCATACATGGGGTAGCCGACATTGCATCTATAGAAATTTGTTGATTGAAGTGTAGTGTATATTTTGTAAAGAGCAGGTGGAAGGGTTATCTTAGAGGAATACTGTAGGTCAAATGGGTGGTTTTTAGTGTTATAGGGCTGTGTTTCATATAATGGGTGCATTTACAAGGAGTAACCTGAACCATGGGAGTGGAACACCACTTAGGCCAAACCTAGGCTCCAAGTAAGATAGAATACAGTGGACAACCATCTTGAAAGATGCAGAGAAGTCTAGCAAGATCAATGTGCACCTTCAATCTTTGTCCATGGCGTGAAGAAGTTCTTCCCTTATATATAACAAGACAGTGTCATTGCCTCTCTGTACTCTAAAACCTAACTGAAACTTACCGTGGAGGTTGTTTCATTCAAAATGAGCTGATAGAGGTGGGGACCACTGCAGCATCTAGGATTTTAGTGGCACAGAGGAAGATTAGACTGTAGGTAGCAGGAGTGGCTGGTTTCTTAAGAAAAGGTGTGATAGTAGCATGTTTGAGTTTCTCAGGGACGTCTCCAGTCAGAGGGGATGCATTGATAAACATTTTAATGATCAGCACTAAGGCAAATTGACTACATGTAATACTTTTAGAAGTGCTGACTCTCACATGTGATGCCAGGTTTAAGTGTGTTGATCATTTCATTGACAGAGTTCTAAAACAAATGAATTGCAGAAGGTGCTTGGATCTGAGACAGCATTAAGACATTGATGGAGTCGGGAGGTTACTTTTATGTGAGCTCAGAACTTTGTGGTTTGTTATTGAAGAAGGACATGAGGTAATTGCAGAACTATTGTGATGTTAACACTTAAGAGTTTGGGGGACCTTTGAAGATTTCTTTGTACACCCAGAAGAGTTCTTTGAGAGAATTATCACTTTTGGTGTTTCAAGATTGAAAGTATGACTTTTTTACTCTAAGTGTGGCTGCTCAATAGACTATGTTAAGGCTAAGACATAAGGTTCAGTAATGTGGTAGATAGAACTTTTTAACAGTGGTGGCTGGTATTAAGGGGCGTAGGTGGCGTTGCCCCACCCACCAGCATCGGGGGAAAAAGGGAGGGGGAATATACAACAATGGAGCAGTTTAAAGAATTGCTCACTGCTTGGTGCTCCCCCGTGAAAAACTTGAAAGACAGTTAAACTATGTAAAATATTAATTTTTTTACTTATATTCTCTCAAAGTGGAAGAGTTTTCCTGCGCAATGCGCCCATGTATATAGCTGGGCGATCACTATTCCTCGCCCTCGAGGAACAAGCGAGGAGCAAGGAGGCGGGTGACATCAGCCTTGTGGGAGTGGCTGAATAAAGCGCCGGTAAATGGGTTTTAACCCCTCCCATGCTCGTGACGGAACGGTTCCGTCACGGCCCTCTCGCCGCGCCTGCGCGGTGCAAATTCCGCGTCTGCGCTAACGTTCTCTAGCGCGGGCGGGGCCGTGACGGAACCGTTCCGTCACAAGCACAACTCACCCGCGTGCCGTGACGGAGCGGTTCCGTCATGAGCACGGGACCGCCGCGCGGCCCCCCCAACCCTTAGGACTGCGGCGGAATAGCCACCGCAGTGAAGGGGTTAAATGGGGAGATAATGAATTGGCCCAGGGCGCAGTCAGTGGAGCCCCACTCAGGGTAATAGGAAGGGGCAGGGCTGGCTCAGAGTGCACTGAGTGCAGGGAGTGGCTACGCATTTACTTTCAGATTGGCAGGCAGCTCCTATTCCCGGGAGCGGACACAGTTGCTGGAAAATTAAAGGCGCCTGCAGCTTTGGTTTCAAACCACACTCGTGCAGGTAAGCCTTTTCCCTTTTTTAAACCCCAGGACTCGGCAGACCACGATAGGATAGTTTGTTGTTTTAAATGAGCTGGAAGTGGACTTGTTCAATTTCTCTATCGCAGACAAAGGCTTTGATTTGCTTCAATTGCTTGTTGTGTGGGCGGGGGTATAGTGTGGGAGGGGGGGCGTTTGAAGAGCTCCGGTTCATCAGACCCTGCAGGTTTACCGACATTACACAAATTATTATTATTATTATTATTATTTATTTTTATAAAGCGCGTAGTCACCCGGAAGTATCCCAGCGCTGAGGAACCTTAGAGACATGACTGAGGACTGAGTTTACGGGAAGGGCATAAGGCTAGGGGAAAAGATGTGTCTTTAATCGTTTCCTAAAACGGAGGTATTGGGGTTCCAGACGAAGATCTCGCGGGAGGGAGTTCCAAAGGCGGGCCGCATGGACCGAGAACCGTCTTCCCCCTGACCGTGCTTTCCTAAACCTTGGGGCATTAATAAGGTTTTCTGCATTAGAGCGAAGGGATCTTGTGGCTCTGTAAGGGGTGATGAAGTTTCGGAGAATTGGAGGGCCTTGGTTGTTCAGGGTTTTGTGCACCAAGCACAGGGCTTTGAATTTAATTCTCTCCCTTATGGGGAGCCAATGCAGGAGTTTGAGGGCAGGCTTGGCCGATGATCTGGCCGGGGTGTTGGTAATGATCCGAGCAGCGGTATTCTGGATCCTCTGCAATTTAGTCAATGTTGCTTCCGGTGCACCCAAATAGATCGCATTACTATAGTCCAGTCTCGAAATAATAAGACCCTGGACTAAAAGTTTTTGCGATTTCGGAGGAAGAAGGGGCAGGACCTTCCTCAGGGATTTTAGCAGACCGAAACAGGTCCCTACGACCTTTTTTGCTTGTGGGGCGAAGGAGAGTTCCGAGTCGATCCAGACACCCAGACTTTTCACCTCTGTCTTTGGGTCTGGGGGAGGACCTAGACATGTTGGCCACATGTCCAAAGGAAGTGAGGTTCCTTTTGGGCCGAGTACAAGGACCTCGGTTTTTGCCCCGTTTAATTTTAGCGCTGATGTATTCATCCAGTGATGGACCTGCGTGAGGCAGTTAAAAAGATCGGCTTTCTGATGTTGAGGGTGGGACAAAGACACCACTAATTGTGTGTCATCAGCGTAGTTGATGACACTCACTCCGAAAGGGGTGATGACTTCCTCCAATGTGGACATATATATGTTAAATAATGTAGGGCTCAGGGAGGAGCCCTGAGGCACACCACATTGGAGGGACATTTCGGAGGAACGGGCGTCTTTCTCCCAGATCTGATAAGATCGTTGTGTCAAGAAGGATGTGAGCCAGGATAAGGCTGTGCCTTCTAGACCAACTTTTGCCAGCCTTTCGATGAGGAGCTGGTGGTCCGGCACTGGAAAAACAACGGGCCATATTATCAAACCCCAGCGATAATTATCGCCAAGCGCACTTAGCGCTAGGATACTTATCGCCGGGTAGCGTGGATTTTTATCACTGAGATAGCGTGCTATTAGCAACGCTTATCTCAGAAGTGATAAAAATCCTCGCGCTAACTACCAAATGAGAGATTATCACTGGAAAACCAACGATAATCTCTCGAAGTTTGGCGTTAGCTTGATGATAGGGGCTCACAAACTTAGCCATGATATCCACCTTCCATAGGATATCATGGCTAAGTCAGGAAAATACCAGGTGTAAAAAAAGCAGAGCTAACCGCGGTTAGCGCTTTTTTTTTATCATTAGCAGGGTTAGCGATATCCTTGATAATAGGAGAAATGTCGCTTAACAACATTTCTCCTATTATTTTTCTCTGGAACGCCCCCTATGCATCTCATTAGAGATGCAAGGGGAAGCGCAGAGAAAAAGGGTGCTAACATGCGAATTTGCGTGTTAGCACCCTGTTGCTGATAGGGAGATCATTTTATCTCCGCTTTCTTGGCTTTTAAAGCCAAAAAAGCAGAGATAAATCCCTTGATAATATGCCCCAACGTTTGCAGGTTGCTGTCAGTCACCCTAGGTACGCGCGCGGGGATCTGGCATCGCAGGGGGTACCGGTTCATTCTCCAAATCCAGGTACAGTCTCGTGGGAACGACGCTTCACCGCAGTGGACCCCTCTGCCGGTTACTACGGTCCCTTTAGTTATGTAATATGAAAGGTTTGGTGGCGCGTAAACTGTGAACTTGCGGTCTATTTTGAAAAAGTATGGGGAGAATTTCGGAGGAATTTCGTGACCAAAAAGCAAACACTTCATTTTATATGAAGGCACAGTAGGGTAAAATGGAAGCTTAGGTTTCCGAATCAAACTTAAAGGTCAACTGTTGAGCTATGTGCACAGCTGGGTGTAACAAATCTGTGTTGTCATTTTTGATCTCTGATCCACTCTCATCGCCTAACTGCGGGTTTACTCTTCCAACCTTGCACTCTGCCCTCTGACCTGCAACATGCGCCACTCTGCAAAGCTGTTCTACCCGAGATCCTCTCTAATTGCATCAGCAGTGGCGAGTGGAGTATTGAAGTGCTAAAAGTATACATGCCATTTGTATTATTTTCGGAAGGCTGCTTCTAAAAAGCTGCTTGGAATAACAGGTGTACCCACCCTACAGTCTTTCGAACTAAAGTGGCCTTCTGCTTTGACATAAGAATCACGAAAAAGGAATCACAAAAAGGAAAGTAGCGCTGTCAAGTAAGTACTAGACTTCGCTGACTTACTATTATCATCAGTCACAGACCCTGCTGACGTCTGGTTTACAAATGGTTTATCATCGTCACACGCAAAGCTTATGTCCAATTAGGACGGAGAGGGAATAAGGCTACAAGTCACTGCTGATTAGGATTGTTTAAAATCACCTCGCCTTTCATTCAAATGGTCAGTAAAGGTAATAAAAAAAATAGTCACCATCTACCTATAATGCACAAAATCGATAATGACTCCTGGCCATTAAATAGTAGTTGATGTTATCACCAAAATCTTCCAGAGGCCCATGCATGTCAACATGTCTGGGGCTAAGAAAAACATCCAATGCAAGTAAATATAAAAGTACATTTTCAATCTGTTGTGGATGAATGGCTAAATTTTCCCTCTTGGTGTTAGAACCTGTGACATGAAAGTTACACACAAATGCAGTGGCGTCTCCTTCATAGGGGCGTCAAAAATTTCTCTGGGTTAACAGTCCCCCCAAACCCCTCGTAGGTGGTTCAAACTCGCTTGCTACGCAGTAAAGTACAACAATTGTCTTACGCCCCACCACTTGTCACCAGCCGCCCCTGCTTTTCAAGTGTATTTCTATATTTTAACATTCTCTTTTTAAGAGATGTAGCTCTTCAGAGAGCCATTTGTTCTGCACTGTTCAAAGAATGTTTAACTTCATAGGGTGAGTGGATCAAGCTTTCCCAATTCATCAGTGGTGATTTATCAGATGTGTTTGAGAATGTTATGCAGGACTTTTAAAGAAGTGCATCCCTGAACAGCATGGTCGTCAAAGATATTCGTAGTGTGACTATATTTTAGGATTTATATCTAGGATAGGCATGAAGGGAGGTTTTGATCTTTTTGTGTTGCGAACTAACTTTTCAATAAATGAATGAACGAATGAAAGGAAACTTATACCGCGCAACTTAGCCCAAGGGCATCAAGGCGCCAAGATAGAGGAGCGTGTGGTTAGACAACAATAAAGTTTAGTAGTCTTTGAAGATCAAATTCAAGACTTGAGAGATTAGTAGTTCAAAACTGTAGCAAGCATTACATGTGGAAGAATAGATCAGTTAGGAGAATCGAGATTATTTGTGTTGTCCATGGTTCTTTATGCACAAGAGTTCAGGAGGTCATCAGCTCAAATATTGAAGTCTACAAGGATGACAGAACACCTCAACTAGGCCATTATAAATTGTGTCAAGTCCAAGAGGTCAGTTTGAAAGGATTCAGGTATTTGTTTAGATGGGTTAAAGATTACACATGGGAAAAAGCAGAATGTGGCACCAGTTGCACATATGATAAGCATGGGTTCCAGGGGCTCTGTAGTGCATTCTTTAACTTGTGCAGGTAGTGCTTGTATGGTGGATTAGTGCTACTTCTCTACCATGGCTGGTTTCACCATTCTCAAAGAGTTTGATGTATCCTGCTTGCAAGATGCTACCTAGGAATGGGATGGTGGTGTTATACAGCTTTATTCTGAAGAGAGCGAGAAGGAGAGGTGTAAGATCAGCAAGTGTGTCATACATGTTTGCAGCTGCTTGACAGATCCAAAATGAAGAAGACTTCCCTTGAGTGCACATAGGCAGGCTGGTTGTTTAGCTTGAGGGGCAAGTGTTCACTTCTATTTCAAGGTGTGTAGTGAGGAGTAGCATATTGGGTCTGGCCTCAATAGGACACGGGGTGTAAGCTCCGGTGGTTGGAAAGAGGTGAGTAGAGTCTATGAAAGGAGGGTTGGAGGTTAAAATTCTTTGCATGTTATAAAGGTGAATCATTATGATGTTGAGGTTAAGGGCTGTGTTGGCCATTGGGTATTTGAGACCGATAGAGGTGCCAAGGAGAGAGTTAAATCTAATGTCCAAAGTTAACAGCTTGGATTTATTGTTATTGTAAATTGTATTTATATAGCACTTAAAACCCGTGATAAGGCATTGAAGTGCTTTGCTATGTGGAACACAATATTAGAGGTTAATAGCTAGTAGATTAGTACATTTATTTTCTTTGTGCATTAGTTGTGTTAGGTTTGTGCTATTGATTTCTTGTGTGTTTAGTAGAGTTTAGAGTAGAGATAGAATGATGGTAATGGGTTTGAAAGGGGAAGCAGTAAGTTGTTTTTATAATTAGTGGTTGTGTAGGCCTGTGAGTGACACAGCTTAAAAAACGGAGGAGAAAGTTTGATAAGGATGTTTGGTGGGATCATAGTAGTCAGAAAGGTTTGGGATGAGCCACTGAGAGGAGGGATGGGATAAATGTTGAAAGGAGAAATTTGCTTTATATAAACAAAAACTGAAATGAACTTACACATACATATATGCGCATGTCACTTGGTAAGGTCGAATTGGCAGGAGCAACCATCTATATAAGTACCAATATATGCACAAAAGTAGTAATATTTACAAGGTCTGATGTGCACATTTAGCTTGTGGTGAAGTATGCAATTTTTCACAGGACATTTCTTAAAGCTTTAGTTGCAGGCATAAGCTGGATCAACTCTTTGCCAGAGTAAGGCAAGGCAGCAACTTGCTCTGCTTGGCCGTACTCCATATCTGCAAGGCCATGAAAAGCCATGCAGGGTGGCTTTACATGGCCTTGTAGATATGGCTAAGCCCTGCGTGCCATCAGAACATCACAAAAATGGACATGCCAGGGGTGTACATGCCTTGTAAATATGCCCCAGGATTCTCAAAAAGGAAAAAGTTAGGCATTTTCAAAATGTCAAGCATTTTCTCTTAAATGCTTACACCTAGATTTTTCCAGTAAATGACCAACATTTTTAGAGTTTTCAGTGAATTCCAGGAAAACCTTGGGAAACTGGGACCATTTTGTGGGGCTTATGTACAAGCCCCTTGTGCTGCCGATGCATCACTTTTAATATAAAACATAACGTATATTTGTAAAGCACACTTATCAGCCGTGGGTCTCAAGGCGCTGAATAATGGATGTTTATTGTTACTCAACTCAATGGCACTCATTTTATCGACCTCAGATGGATGAAAGGCTGAGTGGACCCACCAAGATTTGATCCTGTGACCATGAGGTCGAACACAGGCCGCTGCAGTGGACGCATTAGTCCACTAAGCCACCAGACCCAGCTATATGGGAAAAAGTGACATACCGATGACACAAGGGGCTTGCAAATGAGCTCCTGCATCTTTTAACGACTAATTCAGGAATTCTTTATTAATTCAAAATTACTCCCATATAGAAACATCTTTTTATTGCACAAATTTAGTAAGCATATGTATTTAAAGGTGTCACATGTTCACGTGTAGCTTTTTTGTTGCCACAAAGGCAACATTTTGCTGATAGAGAAACTCCTTCTCTGCACTACCACAAATTAGGGAACTTTCCTTCCCCATTCCCATTGTACACAAGGGGGAATATTCTCAAGGACTTATTACCAATTTATCAGCACTTTAGAACCGCAAAATGGGCAATAGATTTATCGCCCAATTCCCAAGCTGGTGCAGACAACTGATTTCACCAGTTTTTCAGCGATAGCTGCATCAAAAAACATTGCCACCGATGTGCGCGACAACTAATGCTAATGATGTGCAGAGATGGCATTCCTGTGCAAAAACACATGAAAACACCACTGCACAATATTCTCAACGATCAGCCAGATCGGCGATGCAAACCAAAAACAGGCAATAAGGCACGCTTGCAGCAGGGATTTAACACCTTCCTTCTACTGGTGTTAAGCAGGACGACAACCTGCAATATAAAAGGGAGCCCAGCCCAGAGCCACATCTGAAGACTAACACATGTCATGGAGTTAATGATCATGCAGCTCGAAGACCCAAGAGGGCCACAACACCCACTGCCATCACCCCTTGACCCCCCACGGACTACCCCAGAGGCAGCACAGAACAAGACAGCGGACCTTCCGAAAACCCACCAGCCTCACAGACCTAACGCCAGAGGATGTCGTTGAGCTCTACAGGCTCAAATGGACAACTATCCTCCGCATCCTGACCCACATTGCCCACAGGCTGTCGGTACCAACATAGCAAAGAACCAACATTCCTCCGCAGACAAAGCTGCTGGCTGTGCTGCACCTGTTGGCCTCTGATACCTTTCAACCAACAACTGCCAGAGTCGGAGGTGTCTCACTGCCAGCCCTATCAAAGTTCCTCACACCTGTCTTGGATGCCATCATCAGCTTGATACCCCAGCACCTTCACTTCCCCCACACTACGCAGGAACAACTGGAGATCAAGCAAGGCTTCTACGCCATAGTTGGCTTCTGGCAAGTGTTGGGGACAATTGACTGCACACATGTCCTACTTGTGCCCCCTGCCGACACTGCACACAATCACCGCAACAGAAAGCTTGTTTCCTTTCCAGTAAAAGAATTGTCTTGGTAGTTTGGTCTGCCCTGTTCCCATGATGCACTGGGCCAGGGACAGACTAATTTGCATGTAGCCAGGTTCTGAGCTGGGATGGTGAAGTGAGCTAAAAAACGTTGATGGATCAAGCCCGGATCTGTTGACTGGGTAGGAGTGCTCTGCTTAATTCAGATACTCTGTCCATCACCACCCCCTTTTCTGAATCGTTTTGTCCACCATAAGCGTGGAAGGGTATGCTCAGATGTGAGTCCCTTGCTCACTGCACCATCAGGATTTAAGCAAGCCGGGCCGAAGATGGCTGTAATGCCAGAAACCGGTCCCCGGAAGCCCGGAAGCTTGTTTCCTTTCCAGTAAAAGAAGTGGCTTGGTAGTTTGGTCTGCCCTATTCCCATGATGCACTGGGCCAGGGACAGACTAATTTGCATGTAGCCAGGTTCTGAGCTGGGATGGTGCAGTGAGCTAAAAACGGTGATGGATCAAGCCCGGATCTGTTGACTGGGTAGGAGTGCTTTGCTTAATTCAGATACTCTGTCCATCACCAGCCCCTTTTCTGAATCGTTTTGTCCACCATAAGCGTGGAAGGGTATGCTCAGATATGAGTCCCTTGCTCACTGCACCATCAGGATTCAAGCAAGCCGGGCCGAAGACGGCTGTAATGCCAGAAACCGGTCCCCGGAAGCCCGGAAGCTTGTTTCCTTTCCAGTAAAAGAATTGGCTTGGTAGTTTGGTCTGCCCTGTTCCCATGATGCACTGGGCCAGGGACAGACTAATTTGCATGTAGCCAGGTTCTGAGCTGGGATGGTGCAGTGAGCTAAAAAATGGTGATGGATCAAGCCCGGATCTGTTGACTGGGTAGGAGTGCTCTGCTTAATTCAGATACTCTGTCCATCACCACCCCCTTTTCTGAATCGTTTTGTCCACCATAAGCGTGGAAGGGTATGCTCAGATGTGAGTCCCTTGCTCACTGCACCATCAGGATTCAAGCAAGCCGGGCCGAAGACGGCTGTAATGCCAGAAACCGGTCCCCGGAAGCCCGGAAGCTTGTTTCTGATCCAGTAAAAGAATTGGCTTGGTAGTTTGTTCTGCCCTATTCCCATGATGCACTGGGCCAGGGACAGACTAATTTGCATGTAGCCAGGTTCTGAGCTGAGATGGTGCAGTGAGCTAAAAAACGGTGATGGATCAAGCCCGGATCTGTTGACTGGGTAGGAGTGCTCTGCTTAATTCAGATACTCTGTCCATCACCACCCCCTTTTCTGAATTGTTTTGTCCACCATAAGCGTGGAAGTGTATGCTCAGATGTGAGTCCCTTGCTCACTGCACCATCAGGATTCAAGCAAGCCGGGCCGAAGACGGGTGTAATGCCAGAAACTGGTCCCCGGAAGCCCGGAAGCTTGTTTCCTTTCCAGTAAAAGAATTGGCTTGGTAGTTTGGTCTGCCCTGTTCCCATAATGCACTGGGCCAGGGACAGACTAATTTGCATGTAGCCAGGTTCTGAACTGGGATGGTGCAGTGAGCTAAAAAACGGTGATGGATCAAGCCCGGATCTGTTGACTGGGTAGGAGTGCTCTGCTTAATTCAGATACTCTGTCCATCACCACCCCCTTTTCTGAACCGTTTTGTCCACCATAAGCGTGGAAGGGTACGCTCAGATGTGAGTCCTTTGCTCACTGCACCATCAGGATTCAAGCAAGCCGGGCCGAAGACGGCTGTAATGCCAGAAACCAGTCCCCGGAAGCCCGGAAGCTTGTTTCCTTTCCAGTAACAAAATTGGCTTGGTAGTTTGGTCTGCCCTGTTCCCATGATGCACTGGGCCAGGGACAGACTAATTTGCATGTAGCCAGGTTCTGAGCTGGGATGGTGCAGTGAGCTAAAAAACGGTGATGGATCAAGCCCGGAGCTGTTGACTGGGTAGGAGTGCTCTGCTTATTTCAGATACTCTGTCCATCACCACCCCCTTTTCTGAATCGTTTTGTCCACCATAAGCGTGGAAGGGTATGCACAGATGTGAGTCCCTTGCTCACTGCACCATCAGGATTCAAGCAAGCCGGGCCGAAGACGGCTGTAATGCCAGAAACCGGTCCCCGGAAGCCCGGAAGCTTGTTTCCTTTCCAGTAAAAGAATTGGCTTGGTAGTTTGGTCTGCCCTGTTCTCATGATGCACTGGGCCAGGGACAGACTAATTTGCATGTAGCCAGGCTCTGAGCTGGGATGGTGCAGTGAGCTAAAAAACAGTGATGGATCAATCCCGGATCTGTTGACTGGGTAGGAGTGCTTTGCTTAATTCAGATACTCTGTCCATCACCACCCCCTTTTCTGAATCGTTTGTCCACCATAAGCGTGGAAGGGTATGCTCAGATGTGAGTCCCTTGCTCACTGCACCATCAGGATTCAAGCAAGCCGGGCCGAAGACTGCTGTAATGCCATAAACCGGTCCCCGGAAGCCTGGAAGCTTGTTTCCTTTCCAGTAAAAGAATTGGCTTGGTAGTTTGGTCTGCCCTGTTCCCATGATGCACTGGGCCAGGTACAGACTAATTTGCATGTAGCCAGGCTCTGAGCTGGGATGGTGCAGTGAGCTAAAAAACGGTGATGGATCAAGCCCAGATCTGTTGACTGGGTAGGAGTGCTCTGCTTAATTCAGATACTCTGTCCATCACCACCCCCTTTTCTGAATCACCTACCAGACACAACACCACAAGTAACTGTGGTAAGCATGGCCAGCCATGTAGACAAACTATCCATGTCATGGCACCTCTGCCACACAATTGCTGAATGTAGGGTGAGGTGGTCGTTACTTACCCTGTTGCTGTGTGTCAGGTCATGTTGAGCAGTGTCTAGTCCCCCAACTCCTGCCACCGTCTCCACAGGACACCATTTCCTCCATCTCATCCAACTCCTCCTCTGGCGCTGGACTCCCACCTCCAGTCTGCATTGCAGCCTTCAGGGTGTTGCCGAGTTTCTGCTTGGTTTAGCGCTTCACATCATTCCAGCGCCTCTTGATGTCTTCCATTGTCCTCCTCACAACTCCGACTGCATTCCCCTTGTCCACGATTGACGGCCATATTCCATTTTTTGTTGCCAATGACACAGTGGAGGTGATGAACAGTAGTTGATGGTGTTCTATCCCCTCCGTTATCAGGAACCTATTTTCCTGCGGACTGAACCGCGTCTTTCTCTTCTTCTTCTCTTTGCCCTTCCCTGACCCCAAGGTCCCAGGCTGGTCTTCCGTGGAGCTTGTGGGGTTCTGGTTGTCCTCTGTACTTGTTCCGGCTACCTCCATTGTGTTTTGCAGTTGTTTTGGTTTTGTTTGTGGGTTTTTTTCTGCTTTTAAAGTGATTTTCCCCGCCTGACGTGTGTGAATTGCAGGCCTGGCGCAGCTTATCAATGATTTTTCTACCGCAGTTGGGCCCATCTCCACTTTTTTCACCTTCAGCTTTAGATTTTTATTGCCGTCATGGCCATTTTATTGTGGACATTTGACGCATTATGGGGAAACTATCGCATGTTATCGCCATGTTGTGAATACGACGTTAACACTGCATTATTTTCCCGCAATAGATGGCGATATCAAAAATTGCGTTGACCTATTTTGGCGATGATTATCGCACGTCCTTGAGAATATCCCCCAAGGATTTCATATCTTTGACAAGAGTAAAAATACCACTGTATATAGGGTGGGGATGTGTTTGACAGATACTTGTAAATTCTTACAAGTTTGCAAATTTGAGAGTATTCACCTACTAAAGCATTCATCTCCACTACACCCACACCCTGAAACTGGGAGGAGAATTGCTCTAATATTTCAGTGAGCTATTGTAATGGTTTCACTCACCAGAGCAACCTCAGGGATGGCAGCGAAGTCCTGGGAGCCATTTAGGCTATAAATACACTGCCCCTGGTGCCTCGTATTGCCCCAGACCAAGTTTGAGTCAACCTTCAGCCCGTCAGACTGCTGAACTGCTGGGTGGTAGAGGTCTTCCTCTCCCCCACTGGCAGGACCACTGTATTGCCGGAGAGGAGAGGCTACGTCTTCCCAGGAGGTGCAGCTTCATCAATGAGGGCCTCAACTCGACTCCTCTCTGTTTTCTCCTTCCTGGCCAACACTGCTGGAGGTGTCTCAGGCTCACCTGACAGCGCTGTGGGGATCACCTTCCACACAACACCCCTCGCTCTGCTGGCAGTTAAACTGAGGCACCGGGCCCTGGCTGAGGACCATGTGGCTGCGACATGGCCGGCGGCCTGCTCGAGCATTACCACCCATGTTACTTTCAGGTCTGAACAAAGAGGCCCCAGCCCTCCCATTGCCACACTCTGGGGTCCTCTTGCAGTTTGTGTGAGTGCTAGCCTCCCTTTCCCTTGGGCCAGCAGCACCACCCGAAGAGGCCCAACATGCTGGATCAGCGCTGATTTTTCTCTCTGCCTTAGGGCCTGCTGCGCTGCTCTGTGAGATGTGAGGACAAGGCATACACCGGCCCCTTTTGCCCAGTAATCCCCTCGGTCATACCTGCAGCAACATACAGTCCTTCGGTCATGGACTGGCTGCATGAGGGGACCTCCTCTCATTGGAGGACCTGCCACACTATCAGCAGAGGAGTATCTCTGCCTGCCCAGACCACGCAGCCCTATCGTGCCCTACAGAACTTTTCCACCTCCTCCCCACCTTTCAGTACTGCTGGCGGCACCCCCGGTTCCTCCGGAACCTTGGCTCGCCCTCCATTGTAATGTAATGTATGTAATGTAAAAATTACTTATAAAGCGCGGCATTCACCGGACGGTTTCTTGGCGCTGATCACTTGTTTGGTAGAGGCAGAGGGCGGGAGGGGGAAGGCTTGATGCTACGGAAGAGATGAGTTTTTAGGAGAGACCTAAAGTGAAGGTAGGAAGGAGAGAGTCTCAGTTCCAGCGGGAGGGAGTTCCAGAATGAAGGTGCCAGAAAGGAGAATCTGAGGCCTCCGTGTTTTTTGCGTCTAAAACGGGGAGTCTGGAGGAGCGCAAGATGAGAAGAGCGGAGGAGCCTAGAGGGAGCATAAGGATGCAGGAGAGAGGAAATAAAGGAGGGACCAATGCCGGCCAAAGATTTATGAGTCAGGCAGCCCAGTTTGAACTTACAGCGCTCTGAGACTGGAAGCCAGTGTAGGGCTTTGAGGAGGGGACGGACGTGGTGGTGTTTTGGTTGGTGATAAATCAGGCGAGCTGCCTGATTCTGTATCAGTTGTAGTCTATTAATTTGATATTGTGGGATGCCAGCGTACAGGGCATTGGCGTAGTCAATCCGAGAGATGACTAATGCCAACAGTGCTAGGGTGAGGGCCTCAGTAGTCAGAAAGTGGGCGATTTTCCGGATCTTCCTAAGCTGGAAAAAACAGGAAGACACAGTGGCACTAACCTGATGCTTCATTGATAGGTCCTGGGAGATTTAAACCCCCAGGCTTTTCACTTTGTCAGCAGGGAGGGGGGGGGGACCAAGGGAAAGGGGCCAAAAAGTGGAGTTCCAGGGATTGGATGGGCCTCCGACAAGAACGAGCTCCGTCTTGTCGGGATTAAGTTTAAGATGATGAACGCCCATCCAATTACTGATATGGCAAAGCGTGGACTGGAAATCTTGGGCCGCTTCATCCGAGGAGTCGAGATTGAAAACGAGCTGAATGTCGTCTGCATAGTTGAATGCAGTGACATTCCTGCCGCGGAGGGAGCGGATCAGGGGGGAAAGGTACAGGTTAAAAAGAAGGGGTGACAGGGACGAACCCTGTGGGACACCACAGGTGACCCTCGTCCTGCCTGCCGTAAACTGGGAAAGACGGACTGATTGGTGGCGGTCCGCCAGGAAGGAGCGAACCCAGTTAAGGGCCGTTCCAGTGATACCCGCCTCTTTGACACGGTCGACTAAGATGGTATGGTCGACCGTGTCAAAGGCCGCCGACAGATCTAGGAGCACCAGGGCTTGACTGATGTTGGAGTCAGCGCCTCTACGGAGTTCCTCCATGACAGAGAGGATAACCGCCTCTGTCGAATGGGCAGGTCTAAACCCGGCTTGCTGGGAGTCTAGAAAGTTGGAGTCCTCAATGAAGGAGCTGAGGACGCTGGTCACATGTGTCTCAAGTACCTTACTAAGGTAAGGAAGAAGGGAAATGGGACGAAAGTTACCCAATACCGAAGGGTCGGCATTGGGTTTTTTTAGTATGGGGACCACTTTTGCATTCTTGAACTGACTGGGGACCATGCCGAGCAGGAGGGAATTGTTCAAGAGAGTTAATGGAGGAGTAGGGCAGGCCGAAAAAGCGGCCCGGAGAATCGCCGGGGGGCAACAGTCAGTGGGGGAGCCAGATGAAACTTTGTTTAGAAGGGAGAGGAAGTCTTCTTCGGGTATAGAGGGGAGCTGGGTCATTGATCGAACTTTGCACTGCTGGTGGGCCTTCTGGGGTGTCGGGTGGCATGGCAGCTTCATGTAGGGCCATGAGACCGCAACACATTGCCTCAGGGCCCGACTGGGTGTGCCTCAGGCCATCCCCTTGCCACACACCAGGACCCTCCTGTTGACTGTATGAGCTCCTCTCTCCCCTGGAAAGCGGTCAGAACCATCTGTGTAGTTACTGGAGCAACTCATGGTAGCTCAGCACCTTCTATCCACCCTGTACCACTGTGTTCAATGGATGGTACACAAGGCCCACTTGCAACATATCAACACCACCAAGAGGCAGCAGGCCAGTGAGCTTGACTGCCTCCATGACTCGCCAGGAGGCAGAGGCTCCAGGGACGCATCGCCTTGACTGAGGAGTATTTGGCCCCCAAGTCAACAGTACAGTGCCACTTCCTTCTCATGGAGTATTGCCTTGGCCAGGGCCCGCCCATGGCTTCACTGTCCAATTCCAGGAGTTGCACAGGGACTGAATCTACAGGAGCCTGCACAGGGGTGAGTGGCCCGAGTCCTCCCATCAATTGACCATCACCCCCACTTTCTCCATCACTGGCTCCTTTCCTCCTCATCCAACGCTCAGTGATGCCCACCTGCAAGTCCATCTGCCAGCTACTCTTTATGGAGGTCATCTTGCACCGTCCCCCGTGGCTGAAATACTTGCAGCGTCCTCTGCTCGACTGCTTCACCTTCCTTATGTCCACTGCCAGACCCCACAATGGATCACGTACTCCAAGAGATCTCCACGGTCGGCAGCCCCATGGAGTGGAAGGACACCAAGATGTCGGATCTCTCTGGAATCCAAATCTATCTGAGCCGACATAGTGGGCTTTGATTAGACTTGAGGGGGTGGAGCATTGTCTTTCCTCAGTGGAGGACCACCTCAATTACCTCCAGACCCGACGGGGAGCTTATCATGAACCTGGAAGACTGGAGTCATAGAGACAATACACGTTTTTGTGGCTTCCCGGAACGTGCTGAGGGTTCGGATGCTTCTTCAGGGACCTCCTTCCATGCTCACAGGCTGACTTTCTTTCCTCTGAGAAATCCACAGGGCTTATTGCCTCAGCCCACCATGCCTGGCAGCATCAGAGTGGGTGTACCCTTCATCACCTGCTTCATCCTCCATTAGCAGGGACAGCAGCTCCTGATTGCAGCCCGCTCCCACTGCCCTCATTTCTTCGAGGGACATGAGATTTGCATAGCTGCAGACTTCTTTCGAGAAACCAATGAAAGACAGAAGGCCTTCCTGGCCCTTGGATCCCAACTGCAGAAACAGGACATCAAACTTGGACTGTTTGAGCAAGCACGCATGTGGTTCATGAGCTATGGCAGGTCCAAGGAATTCTTAGACCCGGGTGATCTGGCTCGTTCCTGGGTGGCCTCTCAGAGCACAGGATGGACATTGCGCCTCTGGCTTCCCCTGTCGTACCCACCCACTCAAGCACTCCCCTCAACGGGAAGGAGCCAAGCCCTAGAGGGGGCTGCCCCATCAACAGACTTCTCAACTGTTCAGCCCGTTCACAAGAAGGCAAGGACATGGCCCTTAAAGTGATGGCAGACCTCATACACAACTGGGGCCACGATAAGTCCCGATCCCTGCTGAAACCCAGCCCGACTGAGGCTAATGGCTCTTTGCTCCAACTCCTGACCTCTGTTTAAGCCGCTGCCCTGCAGGACATTCAGTATATTCTTGCTGTCTTATTGTCTACTACCTGCAATGCAGCTTTACTATGTTTTGCTGTGCTCGCGCATTTTTTTAGCGATATTTTGCAATGTTCTGCAATTATCTGTTTTGCTATGTATTGCACTGTTTTCTATGTCTTGCCAGGTTTTGCGATTTCTTCCACTGTTTCATTATATTTTGCCACACCTTTCGATGCATGCTATGTATGTCCCGACTTGATGGTTTGTCGCTCAGGTTGTCACTGCATTCCCTCCACCCCTTTGCAATGGGGCTTCTGCTGCCTGGAGAGATGGGGACTTGTTCTGTAGCCTCATTCTGTAGCCTGCGCTGTCCACGCTGTCTCCCCAGCTCTTCTGATGTCCTCCTCCTAGCCTGCTGGCATTCCTGACACACCCATGCAACCCCTTCCTCCCGCACGTGCTGTCTGCATCCACCCACGGTGTGCCCTTGGAGCACTAGGACCCTATGTCCCTGCTTCTGGTTCTGTCTCCTTTTGGCTCCACATCTCTCCCACTGTCCTGGCAACCCATTTTCCCACTTTTTACCCCCCTTGGGACCTTCGGCATGCATGGACTCCCAAGTCTAGACCTGCAACACACAATTTGCGGCTCCCGCCAAGGGCACAACCTCGGCTCCATGCCAGCTCACCTCCTCCTCCACCCTCCACCTGACCCACTCTCCCGCTCACTGCGTGCACCCACATAACCGAGTTTTTGCCCGATCTTTATTCCTCACCTTGTCCCCCTCTCTTGTCCCCTCCCCATCTTCTCCTCCTTATTTTCCCCCTCTTCTCCTTCCCTGCTGCCGCAGCCCGTTTCCACTTCCCCCTCACTCAGGGGTTTCTTTCTATCTTCACTGCTCACCCTTTTTTCCTAACCTTCCTCTCTCCCCTTTTCCTACTTTTTCTTTCTTCTTCCTTTTACCTTCCCCCACACACTGGTTCCACCACAACGTGATGGCCGCTAATGCCTCCAAGCCCCCTCGCTTTTACAAGTTATGTTGTTTTGTTATGTTAACCTCCATTTATAAAGCGCACAGCTACTCGGAAGTGTCCAGGGGCGAAAGCCAAATGGTGGAGACAGAGGGTCCTCACAAGTCCTCACCTGAAACGTCAGTGGTCTCACACACTTCATTAAATGCAAGAAAATATTGTCTAAATGCATCGAGGTGGCCTTACTACAAGAGATACACCTGTTTAGGAGGAAACAGAGAAATTGCAGCATGATTGGTAGGCAAAGGTGGCCCATAGTAGTTGTCCACGACCTGGTCGAGGAGCTAGGTCTTGGACAGCCTAGGTAATTCGACGCAGAGATTCTCCCATACAAGTCCTTGTCCTTTACTACCCTAAAGACTTGAACCGACACAGAGGGTCACTATGCTTTATCAAGCTCCGTATAGGCGAGCAGCCACTCTCCGTTAGGTCAGTATACTCACCAATGGGCCTCAAATGCAAGTTTTTCCTCAAATGCCTCCTCACTGAAATGGAGGCTGCTCAATGACTTATGCGGGCGGACTGCAACCTAGCCGGAGATGCGGTCCTCGATCACACCAGCCCACTGGATGTCAGCACAATGTGAATCAGGCCCTCTTAGAGCATGTCACATCGGACCACGACCTCATGGATCTCTGGTACCTCTCACAACCTAATTACTGGGAGTACATTTTCTTATCGCCGGTTCATGGCACCAAATCCTATTTAGATTACTTTCTGGTCTTCCAACCGGTGGTCGCTCTTGCCTGAGAAATGCGGATCTTGGATGGTACAATCTTGGACCACAGACCGACAACCCATTCCCTGGAATTGGAGATATTTTCCCCAGGCGTAAACCCAGGTGCCTCAACATCCAACACTACTGTAACCCCCAGAGCAGGACTCAACTGCGGGCCCATTTCTCCACATACCTGTAGCACAACAAGTGGTGTGCTGCCTCGCAGCCACCAAGGTAACCATCGAGAGCCAGCTGATGAGACACTGCTCTCACTAATGCCCAGAGAGCAACAAAATAGAAGGCCCCAGAGCTCCACATTGCATCTCTCACTCACCTCTTTACTGCCAACCCACGACCCCAGCCGCGCATCACCTGGAGAAGACGTGCATGGACCTTAATGTACTATACATCTCTGAGGCCAAGTATGCCCTCTAGCTGACCAGCAAAGACTGCTCTGGGGGGACATCACTAAAACGGAAATAGCGCAAGACATCTCTAGGCTCCCACACCACAAGGCCCATCGGGAAGATGGTTTTCTTGCAGAGTTTTATAAATGGACGGATGAGGAGGTGGTGGACTCTCTATATGAGGCCTCCGAGGGGTGGAACAAACAGGCTCCCTTGGCTCCATCTAAAACAGAGCTGTAATTGTGGTTCTCCCCAAACCCAAGGAGCATCCCCTACTCTGCAGGAGCTGCATGCCCATTTCCCTGCTCAATGAGGATATTAGGATCCTTGAAGGGGTCCTACCGGCACGCCATCGGGCAGTGATCCCGCCCCTGATCCATGATACGCAGGTGGGGTTCGTCCCTGGGCATTCCTCCAGACACCACCTCTACTCTTGCCCACACCAAGTGGTCTGCCAAGGACACGCCCGATGATTCATTTTCCCTTTCCCTGGATGCCAAGAAGACATTTGACAGGATCTACCTGTTTGTGATGCTTTATAGATTCAGCCTGGTAGAGGACTTTATAGCTAAAGTCTGGTGACTATATGACTCGCCCTACGCCTAGGTCAACTGCAGGGGTTTCCTTCTCAGACCCGTTCCTGGTTCTTGGAGAGACTCAACAGGGTTGTTCACTGTCACCCCTCCTGTTCCTTTTCACATGGATCCTCTTGCGGCTTCTCTTCATCAATCCCTCTGATTCACCGGCATTTTAATCCCTGTGGGGATGTCAACATCGATCTTTATGCAGATGACATCCTACTTACACTCTCGGAACTCTCCCACTCCCTCCCGGTCATTTTGAAAGTCATTTCTGACTTTGCCACACTCTCAGGCTACCGGATGAACTGGGATAAGAGAGAGGCTCTGCCAAATGTATTGAGTGACCACCAGAGCTGCAGTCTCCAATTTTCCCTTCCTGCCTAACGTACCTCGGGGTCTACATCAATCGGGGGCTGGACTGCATGATGGTGGACATCCTTGACCCTCTGATTGCATGCTTGAAGCTAGACTTTGCTAAGTGGACCCACCTTGACCTCTCGCTCTGGAGAAGGGTACAGACAGGCAGGATGGTGACACTGCCATCATACGCCTATATCCACGGCTTGATCCCCATCTTGGTGCCCATTTCAGAGCTGCAGGAAGCAGATAAATGTATACGGTCTTTCATCTGGGGGTTGTCCCGTCCCTTTGTGGCCAGAGACAAACTCATGGCCCATCGTTACTGTGGTGGCCAGGGTCTTCCCTCGGTTGAACATTATGCCTTGGACCTTCACTTGGGGCAACTCGCACACATGTTCTCCAGGACGCTAGACCGTCCCCTCTGGGTAACAGTAGAATGAACCCTGTTATACTGTCTACCGGGGCTCTACCCCCATGCACGAGCACGGCCCCTAATTTGGATCCCAGCAATCCGATGATCCACATGATGCCCAAATCATGGCAGAGAGCTCCCCACCTCTTCAAGGTGGACACTCACCTCCATGAGCACACTCCTTTATTGGGTAACTTCGGCCTCTGCATCAGTGGTGAAGTTCTGAGCTGGTGTGTGTGGCGCAATGTGGGTATCCCACACTTCTGCAAGTGCTTGACAAGGGTGCCCTCAAATCCTTTGCAAGGCTCCGCACAAAATTCACCCTCCCATCCCTGGTAGTGCCTCCTGCTGTGGCATTGTTTCTTAGGCACAGGCCCCTGTTCCCTTCCAACCTCTCCTATGGTCTCATACCCCAGGAGAATGGTGTCATTTCCAGGAGGTAATGACTGGCTTCTACAACCTTTTAAGTCACCATCTCTTCACCTTGCCCTTACTGGCCAGTTTTCCATCAAAAAGCAAACCAGGCTCCAAGCGGAATACGAACTATAGAACTGTGCAGAGATAATGGAGGTGCTGGATTGTAGCACCAGAGAGGCATGTTTGAAATTTTGCCCCTTCAAGTTCCTACATAACTAGCACTGGGCCGGACAAATTTACTTGCTGCCTCACGCACACTGCTGGTCTGTGACTGTGATTGGTGTGATCTGCTACACATACTCTGTGACTGTAATGCAGTCAGGCCCTTCTGGGAGGTAGTTGGCACCACTTTTAGGGAGACCCTAACCAACGCCTCTGTTGTGCACTTTGGTCCTGTGGCACAACTTCTACGACTGACGCTCATCTTGAGACTAGAGAGGCGCTTACTTCACATGGCACTGGCAAAAATAAAGAACTGCATTCTCTGCCACTCCCCGGTATCCCCCTCTCATGACGAATGAATCTTGGCCATGATCAGACAGTCTCTTATGAGTGAGTCATCTATAATCTGCAGGACAAAGTGGCGACCTTCCTAATTCACTTTGGGCACCTTTCCTCCAGGGCGGTGGGAATTAGGTGCTGCCAGCCCATGGCGGGCGGAATACCCTCTTTACTTACTGCTAGCCTCCCCTTTTCCTTCTGTACTCCTCTGGCCCTCATGGGTACTCGCATGCTTTCCATCCCCTGCTCGTCCCCTCTCCTCCCCTCCTTTCTTCCCCCACCTTCTCTGCCCTCAAACCTCCCTTTCTGCCTCCTTCCTTCCTTCTTTCTCTCTTCCTTTCCCCTGGCACTGTTTATTCCCCTTTCTCCTTACCCCAGGGACTGTGGGATCCCCCCTCCACTACCCGTTCCCCCCCCTCCACTCCCTGCCCCACTTTGCCTACCATCTCCCTTCACCCTCTACCATGTGATCTACCTGTTATGCAATGTTTGTTTGTTCCATGTATCATACATTTCCCATCTACCTTTTCCCCTATTTTGTATTAAATCCCTAATAAAGAGAGATGAAACAAAAAATATATATATATACCCCCAACGAATTGCTAAAATCACAGAGATGGTGGCCTGCTAGGGTCAGCAGACCACCATGTCCGTGATTCCTTTTAAATAAAGCAATCTTTTTTTTAAAAAACATCCCGTGTTCCTTAAAGGAAAACGGGTTGCGTTTAAAAAAAGAAAAATGAAAAGTTTTCTTTTCATTTTTTAAGAGCAGGCAGTGGTCCATGGGACCACTGTTTGCTCTTAAAGAACGTTTTTACTACCATTCCCAAAAGGGAAGGGTAAGGTCGGACTGGGAATCAAAAACAGCACTGACAAACTACTTGGCCGGCCCCCATGGGGGGAAGAGGGGTGTGGCCGAGCTGTTTGCTAAGGCTGGTTTCGGACGATTTGGTTACAGCCGCCCCCCGGTAACAAAAAACCTAGCGGCCCAAAACCGGCCCCCACCCTGGGGCTCACTGGGGAAATGCCAGGTGCCGGCTACGGCCAGTCCAGTCCCTTAGGAACCCTTTCCCATTTGCGAATGGGTTGCCACCTATATTGCAGTCAGCCCCAGCCTTTGCAGGTATGAGCGGTGAGGCCAGCTGGGGGGGATTTCATGAGACAACCACAGGGGAAAATTCATTATTTATTTAATTTCCCCTTGTGGTCGTCTCTCAAAATCCCCCCAACCGGCCTCACCGCTCTTATGTGCAGCTACTGCGGCTACTTGAAATGGGTGGTAAAATGCAAATGTTTTGTGACCGCAAATATATTGTTACAATTCGCTATTCGGAAGGGACGCCCTAAAAACGCCCCTTCCAAATACTGAATCGCAAACCCATTTTGTGATTCAGTAACAGGTTACCGAATTGCAGAATGGGTTTTGACACATATAAAAAGCCTTTTTGCGTTCGCAAACTGGCCAATTCTGCGAATTGACCCGTTTAGGAACCCAAAATTAGTTTATACATGTAGCACTATATCCCTAATTGGAAAATGCCTCAATTCTTGTAATGCAAAGAAAGTTGAACTTAGATTGGGCTTGCCAAGGCAATACCAGTGCTTGTTTTCCTGCTGCTTCTACATTTTGTAATTGACACCAGCATCCCGCTGGATTCCCAATGTCTTCCACATTAGATGATCATCCTACACTATCCTAAACAACTATTCTTTCATTGTTCCTGGAAAACAAAATCATTCAAACTTTGAAGAAACACAAAGAAGTATTAAAAATTGGATTTTATTTGGTACATTTTGCCCAAACACATAAAGTCCATTTTCAATGGAGCAAAAACGGAGGATATTAAAGTTGACAAACATAAAATTATAAAAAATGTAAGCTCTGCTTTCTTTTTTCCTATAGTCTATTTGGTTGTCACCGGGCATATTCTTTACACAAAATAGATGTTATTTTCAAAACAATACTTAAACTATATCTTGACGTTTCTGAGAATAAATTTCCAAAACTGCATTAATGTGATACTGCAAAATCCTAATCAATTTGAAGTATATATTTGGAGTATGAGTAATGCATTCACAGTAGCTACATGTGATATGAAATCTTGTGGATTTGTGAGCCAGTTCAGTTGTTGGATATGAAAGAGACATCTAGCTGTCATTTCTACACCATGTACACTTTATGACAAATAATTTCCACGTGTTGAATTTAAGGGTAGGCGACTTTACAACTCATAACAGTTATGGCATTCTGTGTGGTCTCATTTGGCACACCGACATTCTGGAAAATAACACGTTAGCTAAATCAGAGCAGATTTGCACTGAAATCCAACAGACCATCACAGAAGAGAACTTACAATCTGCATGACCTGGGAGTGGTAAGAATACTTGTGTATTTCCAGAACAACAAATAGAGTATAAGATTGCATATAGCCAATATCAGCCTGCATTTTAGGGTCCTAGTTATTTAAGCTGTGTATATTAACACTATGTTACCAAGCATTGCATTGAACAGCATTTTCCAAACTTCTCATGTTGGGTTTTGGCCCTCCAATTAGTGTGAATCAATCATCATATGTGTACCTAATGACAATGGAAGCTTCAATTTTCTCAAAATGCACACTTGAAAATCTAAAGCAACTGCACATGGCCACTCAGTCACAACAGCAGAACGTTTGACTTGAGAAACATGTAGGTTACCAAAGAAAACACAAGAAGGCCAAGCCTGTGGTATTGGATCATACATAAAATCCTTCACTTGGCTGCTTGTGGCCTAACCAACTACATTGTAACACCTGTGATTTGTCCAATTAGACTATTGGCATTTTAAAATTAATTAGATTTTTGGAGTTTGCAAACAAATAAAATTATAAGGTAGAGTAACAAAAAAACAGAGAAAGAAGTAGAAAAGTGCAGACCTAAAAAGAAGAATGCCAAAGATATTAAAATGTCGAACAAAGTAGACTAAAAAATACATGGTTACAAGAAGTGATTACTTAGTAAACAAATAAGTTCCAGTGTCTTCATCAAAAGTTCCCTGCAGCTTTTAACACCATTTACTCTAAGGCTATACTGCCAATGACAGTGCAAACACAACAACTAAGTGGCAATCCAGACTCTTCAAGGCCATCCAGCGCCATAACAGTGGCTTGGGCGGTAGATATTAGTCATTTTTAATGTATATTGAATTAATTGATAGCTGTTGTTTTGCTAATTTCTAAATAGACACATAGAGTCATCATATGGTATACTGTCACAGGTTCTGGTGCGGTACACTGGAAACCACCAGCTCAAATTAAGCGCTGGTTACAGGCAAGAGATAGACTTCATGAAAAGTTTAAGGCTAGGCCTAGGTTCTACTTAGGGTTAGTGTTCAGAATTGGTATTGTGTGAGGGATGGTGTAAACTAAAGTTGATGGGATTGGAATTGGTTAAAACTGGGGTAGGTGCTAAGACTGGGGTTAAGAATTAAGGATGGGGTAAGGGGTGGTCAGGGTTAGCTTGCCTTTACAGGAATGTAGCCACTATGCATGGTAGGCAAAACCAAGCCTACGAAATAAGGTGACATGGTTCTGGAGCGCAGAGATTATAGCTTGAAAAAACAGACCTTTCCCTTTCAGGAAGATTCTTCTGTTTTAAGTAATCTCGCGCTGTTCCAGAGAAACACATATATATCAAACAGAGTAATTAAAATCTGCATCTGGCATTGTCATTGAAATTCTTTAGTCTCTCACAACCCCACCAAAAAGGACCTTCTGCCATCAGAATTCCCACATTTTTGATAATTTGCAGCATAGTCAGATGGTTTTAGACTATCCCCAGGTAGAGAGTACCACAGTCTGTGAGGGATGTAACTGAGGACCCATAATAATCTCTGATTATTTTATCAGGGTGACATATGTTAAACCCTTCGACTTGGAACGATGGATATTGATTTTACTGACACTTAATCAGATTCGGAATTCAAAGTTAGATCTTCATCTTGAATGACTTTCTAAATGTTTGATTATGTTCAAGGGTCACTTGCACGTTGCAAAAAGAAAGGGCATATGAGGTTTTTTCTTAAAGCCAAGTAGTCTGTGACCCTGATATTGATAGGTTCAGTATTAACAGCGCTCAGTTTCTTAGAAAGAACATTGAAAGCTGGGTTAGGAAAGACAATACTAAGAGAGAGGACGTGCACATGTGTGAGTGGAAGACCGCCAACATTACTTGTATAGCTACTGCGCCCTCTTCTGTGCTGCTTGGGGATCACCGCCAACAGGAAAGCCTACCTATGTCTCTGGTTCCTGGTGGCAAATGTTGTTGGCAATAGGTGAGGCTTGAAATGTTCTTGCAGTAATACAGACAGGGCCGGTGTAGTGTCACTGTCCAGTTTATCAATGAGGTTACAAATCAGACCTTGAAGCATTTATATTGAACAGAGGATGTTCTTTATGAGCTAATGCGAAACTTGGGCAGTAAGTCAAGATATGGTAGTTAGTATTAAAGAAAACTCATGTATAATTAGGCATGATTGTCAGGGTTTCAAGGTTTCACTGTCCCTTAGGGTTAGAAAAACCAAAGCTGAAAATGTAATTAGGATTCCTGGTTAATGTTACTTTGCCCAAATGAATGATACCAAGTTGGTATTTCTCGGGTAAATTATTTGTGAGTTTATCCTGTAGCTCATCAGTACTTCAGTCTACTTGTTTACTACACCTTTCACAAGGTCATTGTAACAGATCCAGTTTCCATATTGAATCTTTTTATATTACGTATAAATTAAAAAGTAATATGCACTCACAGATATATATATATAATTACCTGTCCAATAAATACACATATTTCCTCTCTGTCAAGAAATCATAAGACTATCCTACGTGTTTCATTTCCAGCGTGGGTCCGTTTTTCAGTTCTGCAAATTGTACATTCAGTCTTTTATTATTTGCATTTTTGATGTGAAAATCGGAACCGAATGGTCACTGCTTTACAACAATAATTATAGAAATCAGCCCAAAAATTACAAATTACATTTTTTTTTTCTGGAGGGCGGGGTAATAAAATTGCAAACAAAATAAATGTGATATTTTAAGAATGACATTTTCTAAGTTATAAACTCCTCTAAAAAGTGGTGTTTATCTACGATACAAATATCAGTAAAAGAACATTTTAAATCAATATGTAAACACGTATTCATAAACTCTTGAAGCAGATTTAATGATCTTGATGACTGTCCACAGCTCTAACTCTGTGACTGTGTTAAGATGTTTGCTGGAAGTAGAAAAACCTGCTTCGGGGAAGGGGGGCGGGGGGGGGGGGGGGGCTTGGGCTAATGAAAAATCTGTATAATTTTCAAATAATTCAGTTCAGTGCAAGCCTACATTTTTATTGGTTGTTTTAATAGCTTTTCTTCTCTCTACTTTGTTCACAGGACTGATTGTTGTAACCCTGACAGTTTGTTGGATGCCCAATCAAATCCTTCGTATCATGGCTGCTTCAAAACCAAAACAGGATTGGACAGTAACGTACTTCAGAGCCTACATCACTCTTTTGCCGATTGCCGACACGTTCTTCTACCTAAGCTCGGTGGTGAACCCGCTCTTGTACAATATTTCTTCCAAACAGTTCCGAAAGGTTTTCTTGCAAGTCCTACGCTGTCGGTTGACCATAGAGCATGCTAATAAGGCAAAGCTTCTGATGCCAAACTTGGACTCAAGCTCCAGTGGTGGTACCAGTTACAAGCGCCCTTTGCTGTTCATGTCTTCGAGACAATATCCTTCTGTGAGGCCAACCAACCAGAATGCTTTAAGTACTTTTCAAAGTAATCCTGAACCTGACTGCAGTCCTGAGGAGTGCCTTCAGGATTTGCCAGATGCCATCTCAGAAGTACACTTGCAAGTGCCATGCCTGGAGAGAAAACCATCAGCAAGAAATGGGCTTTCAGAAACTGAAATATAAGTGGAAAATCAAAAAAATAACTAATGTGGTTAGGAGGACAGACTTTAGATAGTTCCTTATCTTCTTAAATACTTGTTTTAACCAACCATATTGCCTTCGAGATGATTGTAGAGCCGAACAGTCTTCTTAAAGTGCACATTGGGGCATCCACCCATTAATGGAAATTAATTATTAAAAATAAAGACTTTCTCTCTGTAGGCCTAGAGTTGCTTTCTCATGGGTGGTATGGAAGATAAGCAGTAAGTGAGAGCAGCACAGCTGAGTCATAGTCTTCAGTTTAGCAGTGTATCTGCCACAGAGCCAGGCCTAAGGCGAGGGCTCCGCTTAGCGGGCCTGCCCCCAGCATCGCTGCAGTATTGCCCCTCTTCTTGACGCGGGGTCCGTTGCAGAGGGATGTGTGACAGCAGCTGATGCAAACCGAGTTCATTTTCCCCGGGGTGCAGAAAGACTGATATCCAGCCGATGCTATGAGGCAAGCCGCTGAGGAGGCACACGACTTCCGGTACATAATTCCTATAAGAAAAAAATATGTATTAATAGGATACCAGTCCCCATTTCATTACAAATCCCATATCTGACAGTATCATAAAGCGGTAGGATGTTGCTAGAGATGCTCTCACATTTTACTGAGCTTTAGCAACGCACATCGAAGTAAAAGCAGCAATTTCCCACCTATTATAATTTAGTGTAGCTGTACAAAGTGTCCCTGGATAGCTTAAAAGCAACAAATTATAGCTATAAAGTAATACCATTTTCTCAATTTGTAACTGAAAGTGCGATTATCTCGGGGTATAATGAGTAGTGACTGCTTACATTCATGCATATATTTTGCCAGGATCTGGCCACAGATTGTCACAACTTAAGCACTTCATCTGTGGAGCTTTAACTTTTGCATAAATAATATCTGAGATAGGATCACACTGGGACTAATCTTAAACATTGCACTTTCTAACTTGAATTTCTTCTTATTTAGTAAAAACAGCAACTGGTGATTTAAGAAAACATTTTGAATTAAATCCGAAGATCAGGTATAGGTGCTATTCCATCTTCTTAAAACTATACACTCATTTCTAATTAGTTCTACGGGGTCCCATTTTGTTCTGAACATAATGCAATGTTTTACTTTTGTACCATGTAGATGTGAATTGGAGAATAGTTCCCCAAAGAACGTGAGGAAAATAAATTATTTTTGATGATTTCTACAAAATGCTAATGTCAAGTGCACCCATTCTTTGTGGAGTAACTGTCAAAAAGAATATAAAGGAATCACGGAAATAAAAAGGCCCTTTTGTTCAGTTGTTTCTAAGTGAGGGTGGTAAATCCCAATTGGTGCAGATAAGACCATTGGTGCAACAATCGAATTTCTACAGTGTGCTGTAAACAAGGTATTGCAAACTTTTGACACCTCAACCTGCTGGAATGTACCGGGGGAAACGTGTTAAATTCAGGTACATGCTGTATTCAGTGATGAAAATAGCAATTTTGGCTGTAGTTCCCCATTTTACAGAAGTAAATCTGAAATAAGATGCATTTACTACTTAATAAATACTGTACACTGGGCATGTTTATAAATGGAACATTATAAGCAATCCCGGAGCAGACATTTTTTTGCACAGGAATTGCAACCCCATTGCGGTGTGATGTTTGTCACTAACTTTCAGCAGGTCAAACGTGTCAGAATTAAGAGGGAAAATGAACTGGGGCCTCATTAACAAGAAACTGACGCATCAGCACCGATGCGTCAGTTAATTTGCGCCGGCGCCAAATGCCCTTGCAAAACCATTGATGCACTGCATTTACAATAGAAGGCTCCAGGTGTAAGGAATTAACAAATGCGTCAGAAATTCCGACACATCTGTTTGAGGAAAAGTAACGCATTGCTGGAGTTGGCCGTAAAATTGACTCAACTGCAGCAATGCAACAGAACACATAGGCGAGTCCCGTTGTAAAAATCCTGTGTCGATCCTTGCGCCTGGTCTGAGCAGGGATGAGGATTTTGGTAAAGTCAAATTGTAGAGTAGTGCAGTGAAATGCAAATTTCACTGCTCCACTTCTACGTGGCTTTTTTGCGAGGGGCGCCAACCCTGCATACATTATACCTGGTGCAGGTATAATGTGACTCAGGGCTCTGCAAACTGACGCATTGGACCCAATGCATCAGTTTGTAGATCTGGAGCAGTGTGGCCCACTGATTGCACCACCGCTGCACCACAAAAAGTGACACAGCTGCAGCTCTTACTCCTCATAAATGAGGCTCTGGGAATTTACCTGGACATGGGGATTTCGGTGCAGTAAGCACCCAAATCTGCATGATACTCCCCAAAAAGTTGTAGGCGGATATAATTATCACACTTAATAAATGCAAAACTCTTCAGTGTTAGATTTTATTGAGTACGATCATTTTCTCATTCAACATGGACTTCTCATACTGAGGCCTTCAAACGAGTTAATTTGTTCCTGTTGTAATGCATATTTCATCCTTTCATGGCTCACTCATGATCTGTCCCCAAGTTAATGATTCAACACATTTCTATCCTTCGTGACATATTTCAGATCCAGTTAGTAGTTAGATCCATGTCCAAAAGTAACTTTAAATATTTAAAACGTTGTATACAACCTCATTTCTTTTGAACATGTTATTTTGTAGGTTACTGCAAACAAAATGGTGTATAAGTAGGAATAGCACTATTGTGGCTTTTATGGTGTTGAACTTTACTGTGTGAAAAAGTGTTTGTGCTGACCGTGTGGAGTATTTAGTACAATGCTCTACCACTTCTACGCTAGACTTTGAAGGACTGGGTTATTTAAGACCCAGCGGTGCCAGGGGACAACACCTGAAACCTTCGTGGGTAACCTGTTCCGGCGTACAAATGACAGAGACACGGGACACTTCCTTCGGCGTCAAAGATTCGAGGTTTATAAACTGCAGGGAACACAGAATTCACGAGAAGTACACAACGGGTATGTTTTCGGGATCTGCTTCAATTCGCTACTGTGGATCGCTCCTTTTTATACACATTTCTCTCATAGGCTAACATGGTACACAAAGGTTTACAACTTGGTTCCCATAATTATCTCCGAGAGGGGTCGCTTTGATGCATTCAAGGTCCGGAACATAAGTACAGAAACATTCGTGGTTCCCAACTGTAAAAACCCATCTTCCCACCATTAGTACATTCCAATCTGCAGTAAACAGATCGAAGAAGGAACAAGGACAGGTGCAGAGGAAGGCAGAAACAGTGGGGAGATCGGAAAGGGTGTAAAAAGGGGTGGTATCGGGAAACACGAGCTACAGGCATCAAAGAGACGTGCCTAATGAGATGCACGGCTGAGACAACAGACCGGCACGGCAAGATGAGCCTCGAGCGGGCCCATCTGCCTTACAACATCATCCCCCTCATCATAAAGACACTTTCAAAGGAAACGTGTCTTCCGCAAGAGTCTTGGGAATCCCAGGGTCGCGAAGCGGACAGCGTCCGTTCGCTGGCTACTTGAGGGCAAGAGACAAAATGGATGCCACATCTAAGATGGAACCCGTGGGTACAGATGTATAAACCCACGAAACAGACGAACGGTTTAGGTTAGCACAGCGAAACTGCGCACACCCACTAAACTCGTCATTTGCGGTTCGTAGATACCAGACTCGACCATATTCGTGTGAGTCGAAAACATCACTTACAATTGTCACGGAACCTCAGACGCTCCTTTTGCCCTCATGTAGGCAAGCACTAGTCGGAATCATACTCAATATTCATCAGACCATCTAGATGTTGCTGCAACATAGTTCTGTCCAACCGAGCTCCTTTGGTAACAGGCGGCTGTCTTATACACGTTGTAGCACAGAGGCCACATAAGGCAGGACCACACTGCACACAAAGGCAACACGTGAACAGGAACACTACAACAACTCCGATGATCATCAGAATCTTCCAACCCCACGTCGACATCAGGCCCCAAAACCACCCAAGCAGCGTCCAATCCCCTACGTCCACGTGTATGGACTCAGAGATCTTATGCAACCTTGAGATGGCTTGATAGACAGTCGGAGCGTTATCTGGAATGAAAATGCAGCAGCTCGAATGGATCACCTTACATACCCCACCTCGATCTGCTAAGACCACGTCTAAAACCATACGGTTTTGTAACGTCATAAGCCTTTCCGCCTGAAGTTCTGTGGTGATATTACCAAGGGCACTGGCAGTGATATTAGCTGTCGATTCCACCACACGAGTCAACTGTCTCAGGTTCCTACTATTAACCATAGGTCCCCAAAACGGGAGGAAACCCTTGAAAAAGTCTCCTGCCTCTTGACCGGCGGTGTCCTCTTCGCTAATCACGCCTCTCACAACTCTAGTTTTGTGATAGTCTGCATCTGCAGTGAACGTCGGAGGCAACAGATTTGCGATAAAACATGAGCCCACAAAGTTGGAGGGCAACCATGTATACGCACGATCATGGCAGACAAAGTATGTACCCTTGGCAGCCAGAAACACAGGGGACGAGACCATCAGCAGAATATAATTCTCGGAGCAAGCACTCTCTCCAAGACGAGCTTTCGATCTTCGGCCACGACCCATTAGACAGAGATTACCAATGTGGGGTACGACCCATATCGGAGGCGAGCTTCTAAGCTGTTTTTCACTCGTGAGCGCACTATACTCGACCTTACTCAGGACCCTATAGGCTTGTACCTCTTCCTCTGGGATGAGCGATGGCTCATAGATATCTTTATCCAAATCTTCTATCGCTATAGACAAAGGCTTATGATATGAGCCAGGACCAGAGTAGGGAGAACGTGGCTCTCGACTGGGGTAAGAATCTAGTGCACTTCGAAACATTGTTTGGAATGCTCGAGCTGAACCCTGGGAACTATAAGGTAGAACCAGATATGGAATTCCCTTATCCGTGGTATGTGGCATTAACCCACACACCCAACAATTCGTAGTATTAACCACTAACTGATGCTGATGAAGGAGCTGAATAAAGGAATTATTTCTGAATTCCACACGTCTAGCCTGTTCGTGTTCGGGTAAGATAGGAAAAGAATGAGGGGATGCAGTGGAGGTAGATTTAGGTTCAGAAGTAGGAGTAGGTATGGCAGAAGGTAAGAAGTACGACATCATGTAATACACCCCACCCGCCAATAGCAAGGAAACAGTCAAAAACAATAAGAACATTTGGAACATAAAACATTTGGTACGAATAATTTGTTGCAGTTTGAATCTTTGCGCCTGAGCTTCTTCCAAGTCCATCAGCTTCGAAAACGCCATCCCCTACTACCGTCCGCAACGTTTCTTGACGCACTTCGTTCTGTGTAGCAGTAGTCAATCCCTAGGAGTTCCCAGGAACCGACGGTCTGCGGCCTAGCGCCAAGACCTACTAACCAGAAGGAAGTACACGCGCGGCCCTACGGTACACCTGGATGCAAGGTATCTTTATTCACAATGTATATACAGACAGTCTCTTAGCTGTGAAAGTAAAAGCACATAAATGGAACAAGCTCAATTTTTACAAAAATAATCACAATAATACGGGTGTTTTGAACTGATCGTGGCAAATGGGAAAATGCAGTTGTCAAGGGACAGAACGGAAATTTATTTGTCTCAGGTGTTAGATCGCAAAAAGTATCGAGTTTTCCCAGGACGTGTCTGTTCGTCAAACAAAGAATCCGATGAAGGAACAGAGTTCTGCCGATCAGTTGATTGTTCTAATCTTGAGTCTTGTGATGGCAAACGCTCAACAATGTCTTTCTGCTGCACTGAGGATTCTCCGACAGGCTGTGCGTCGCTAAAGGGTACAAAAGTCTGTGGTCCTTCTGTTTCAGATGAAGCAATGCCCTTCCTCACCCACGAGTCTGCCGGTAAAGGTATAGGAACCTTCTTAGTATGGGTGGCATGCACCCAATTTTTTCGCCCTTCCAAACGGACGGCAGTTCTCGTGGCAAGGAGGACCTGGTAGGGTCCAGTGAAGCGGGGTTCCAAGTTCTTTTTTCGGGCAAAGTTGCGGGTAACCACCCAGTCCCCGGGTTGGAGCTAGTGGCCTGGACCCTCCGTCTGCGTCGGCAGTGTTCGTAAACCTGTTGGTGAATTAACCTCAGTTTAGCAGTCAGATCATGAAGATAATCAATCAACATTGGGTACTCAAGATTAGAAAATACACCCGGTCTAGGAACCCCCCAAACATTCGCAGGACGGCCGAACACTATTTCATAGGGACTGAGCCCTACTCGGGAGTGTACTGTCGTCCTTGTTGACAACAAGGCAAGGGGCAAAGCGTCAGGCCACGAAAGACCAGTCATAGCCTGAATCTTAGCCAGTTTGAGTTTAAGGGTGCCATTATACCCTTCAACCAAACCTGCTGACTGGGGATGATTGGCGCTATGGAATTTTTGATTAATTCCAAGGCCCTTACACACACTCTTCATCACACTCCCTACAAACTCACTTCCGTTATCAGACCATACAATTCGAGGCATTCCATAGCGAGGAAAGTATTCCTTCAGCAGGATTTTCGCAGTAGACAGGGCAGTATTGTCTTTAAGAGGGTAGGCTTCAATCCATCGGGAGAATGCGCAAACCACAACTAAAACGTATTTCAGATTATTGCATCTCTCCATATGGATGAAGTCTAGCTGGATTACTTCAAAGGGATATGAAGGGGGAGCAAAATGGCCAGGAGGTGTGGGGGTCCCCTTTCCAGGATTGTATAACATACATATCATGCAATTCTTCACCAATCTCTCAGCACACTTCGTAATACCATCATTCTTCCACACAGGAGACAACAACTTACAAATACCTTTCGCACTAATATGTGCTAACCCGTGTGCCATTGTCACAACAGCCAGCACATATGCATCTGGTAACATCCACCTCTTGTGCTCCGACAAATCGACCCAGCAACCATTCGCATCCAACTTTCCCGTACTCTCTTTCCACTTCGTCTTTTCAGTCTCAGTGGCCTCATTCTGGATTGCTTTCACGCTCTCGATAGTGTCCTCACACATACTAGTCTCTGTAGGCCACCTAACCGAACTCGTCACATACATTCTAGTGCTAAGGTTCCGGGCAGTCTCCTTAGCAATCTCATCCGCGAACGCATTACCACGACCAACATCATCCGTCACCTTACGGTGCGCACTACATTTAACAATCGCCACTTGCTTAGGTAACGTAAGTGCATCCAAAAGATCATTCACAAGCTGTCCATGCTGAATTTTCGTACCATGCGACGTCATAAAACCTCTCTCTCTCCACAATCGTCCAAAGCTATGAGCGACGCCAAAGGCATATTGGCTGTCGGTAAACACATTCACTCGTTTCCCTTTCGCCAACACACACGCTCTAGTTAGAGCGATCAGCTCTGCAGCCTGGGCAGAGTTCTGATTCAATCTTGCAGTTTCCACGACAGTATTCAAAGTTACAACAGCATACGCAGTCGTCACATCACCATTCGGCAATTTAAAACACGAACCATCCACATACAAGGTCCCATCGGGATCATCCAAAGGAGTGTTTTTAAGGTCCACTCGACCTTTTGTTTCCTCCTCAGTCCTTAAATAGCAATCATGGGCTGCTATTTCATCTGACTCTGTACTAATTGGCAATAAAGTCGCCGGGTTCAGGACATTACATCGTTTTATCTGAATATGGCTTGCCAACAACGTCAGCTCGTACCCTGACAACCTCGCACTCGTCAAGTGCTGAGTTTTCGTACGATTCAAAAGAGTGTCAACTGCATGCGGAACCATCACCGTAAGCATATTATCCATGACCAATCCTGCTGATTGTCGGATGGAGACCGCGGCTGCCGCTGTTGCTCTCAAACAACTCGGCAATGCTCTAGCTACCGGGTCCAAGGTCGAGGAAAAATATGCACATGGACGTTGCTTATCACCAAAAGGTTGCGTTAAAACACTCAACGCACAACCTTCCCTCTCGTGAACGTATAGTGTAAACGGCTTGCTATAGTCAGGAGTACCTAACACAGGAGCCTAACACAATGCGTCACGCAGTTCAGAAAAACTTTTCTGACATTCTTCCGTCCATGGTAAAGGAGTTGAAACATCCTTGCACGTAAGAGCCACCAATGGTTTCGCTAACAATGAAAAATTCGGAATCCACTGTCTGCAATATGACGTGATGCCTAGAAAGGCACGCACATCTCTTTGGGTTGTTGGCACAGATATGCGCGCAATGGCTGCAATTCTCTCTGGGGTCAACCTTCTTCCCTCCTTTGACAATAAGTGACCTAGATAGGTTACTTCTTGACAACAATATTGAAGTTTAGAAGGAGACACCTTGTGATGTAAGTCACAGAGATGCTGCAACAATGATATAGTGGCAATTTTGCAAATGTCCTGAGTATCTGCAGCCACCAATAAGTCGTCGACATATTGGATCAAAGCCGCACCAGCCGGCAACACAAACGCATCTAGTTGACCCTTCAAGGCTTGACTGTAAATAGATGGACTCTCACAGTAGCCCTGAGGAGCACGTTTGAAGCGGAAGCTACGGCCACCAAGAGAGAAACCGAAAAAGTCTCTGCTTTCTTCAGCAATCGGAATACTGAAGAACGCATTCTTCAGATCGATTACTGAAAACCAAGATGCAGAAGCTGGAATCAGAGTCAGTAGCGCCGTAATGTCAGGGACAACAGGGAACTGAGGAATCACGATTTTATTTACCTCCCGTAAATCGATAACAAAACGATAAACAGGTGGTTTAGAAGGATCGGTACGTTTCAGAATAGGCAGTACGGGGCTGTTGCACACGTTTCCCCGAGTCTCCTCAATGACATCTTTCTCGATCAAATCATAGATGATCGCCAACAATGCTCGTTCACCATCAAGGGAGATACGATACTGGGGAATACGAGGCAATCGCACATTAGATTTCACGTGCACAACATAAGGGGAGATGTCGAGCAGGCCCACGTCGTTGGGACCTGTTGCCCACAAAGATGCAGGAAGAGAACTCAATTCCGGTGGAAGCTTATCGAGAGACAAATACATTGGAGAGACGACTCTCTCACCCAAAGTAAGCTTTACTCCCGCAGGAGAACAATACAAAGTCGCATACAGACGTTTTAGCAAATCCAGGCCCAAGAGATTTTCACCACAACCAGTGGTCAAAATCAACGGAGCTTCAAGCTCACGTGGCCCAATTGTGAGTGGCAATGGGCACGAAACCGGATTGCTAACAGGGGCGCCAGAGAATCCAACGGAAACATTTGTTAAGCCAGACAAAGGTGCGCCAGGGAGTTTCGAATGCATGATGGAACTTTTCGCTGCATCAGTGTCCAACAGAAAAGGCTCAACGACGCCCGAGGTGGCAACTGCGACGTAAGGCCCTCTCTGATCAACCGGAACTGATACCACTCCCTCTCCTTGTCTACGGCTGTCCTAGTAATTACCGTCGCCAGCATTCTGATCGACGTAATGATCATCTACGTTATATTGCGCAGATCGTCCTTGCGATGATCCACGTTGATCAAAACAATTGTTAGAATTTGATGAATTGTCTGAACGATCGTTGGGAGCACCTCGACCCCTACCACGTGACGTCTGCTGAGCACCACCACGACCTCCTCTAGATGTGTTACCACTATTACGCTCATTTAGAACAGGACAATTGAATTTTAAGTGACCCTCCTGTCTACAATAGGCACACTGGTTGTACCCTAATGAAGATCTTTCCGAAGAGGAGTCATTTCGCGATTGCGACCTATTAGATTGCGACTGCGATCGATTACGTTGCTGTGAATCATTCTGATTCGAGCGTGGAGGGTACGCTTGCTGCAACAACACCTTAGTTTTAAGTTCTTTCGTCTTCTTATCGGCACGATCATTCTCTTCCTTCTCCCTATTCTCATAATATTGTGCCGTAGCCAATATTTGAGCAGACGTAGAAACAGCCCACGCACTCTCAGAATTTTTTAATTTATTGCTCAAGTCGGGCAATAAGTTTGAAACAAATGTATCCACAAACAACCGCTGACCACCCTCGGTACTCATATCCTGACCACTGTGGTCGATGAATGCCTCCTCAAATGTCGTAAAGAAATCGGAGACACTCTCGTCTTTCTTCTGTCTGCAAGCTGACAACTTGTCCCAGTTCACCCTCATAGCTGGCATAAGCGTTTTCATTAAAGCAATGATTCTCTGAGGGAGAGCAGCAATAAGCTGTTCAGGCTTAGCCCCGCCAGTTTGTCGTGCGTCTGCCGCAATAAGAGCAGCCCAATCTCCACCTAATTCGTTTGCATGGTTTTCCTGACGAATCTTAGCCCATACCGGTTGCGGTACAACATTGCCAAACAGCATATCGATATCGGCAAGATTCATTACCGTAGCGTCTACGAGCTGCGACAATTCCTTATAATACCCTGCAGGATTTTTGCGAGGGTCAGGCAAAGATTGCTTCACCTGCAAAACTTCAGACCGTTTCCATGGAAGGTGTATCCATACTCTCTGGAAATACGGTAAAATAATGGGGTTAGCATTAGCATCACCTGGCATCCACACTGGTGGAACTTCGCGCATGGGGTACTGACCGGACGGATCTAACTGTCTCTCAACGTCCTCAACAAATAATGCTTGAGGTATCGGAGAGGGACGAAAAGCTAATAATTGCTCGATGGCACGTCGAACATTAGTACCCACCACCATTCCGCTCGAAAACTGAAGCTGTAAGTTAGTCAAAGCAGTTAATACATCTTCCGATGCATCTGCCGATATTTGATCGCGCAAAACTTTGCACATTTCTTCAAAAACATACCTCTGTGTCGGTATGTTGAATTGACTGAACGTATCCAACACTGAACGTGGAGGATTTCTATGAGGGTGCAACATCCATGACATCGCCATATTGTACAACGCGGCACGTTCCCTATTACCAGGAAGCTGACTACGTCTTTGTGGACCGTCCGAATCAGCGGACTCAAGAATAGGTCCAAGAGAATTGAAAAAGTTAGCAGCCATTGAAGGGGTACGACGTCGAGTAGTTGGAGAAGTATACGATAGAGTAGAAACGAGAGAAGGAGTAGAAACAGAAGAAACAGTAGGAGTAAGTAGAACCGGAGCAGTAGCGGGAGAAGGAGTATGTGGAAGTACAGGCGGAGGAGCAGTAGGAACGACAATAGGCAAGGGAGCAGGAACAGTCGGAAGAACAGGTTGAGGAGCAGGTACAGGAGCAGGGGCAGGGGGAACCACAGGAGCTGCGGTACCCTGTGCGTACGGAGGTGGTGACTTCATAAGATAGGACATTAAAGGATCCTCAACTAATTCCTCCTTCTTATCCGACTCCGTTGGCAGAGCGGGATAACATTTATCTATAGTCATACGCTGAAGCCTGTCAAAAACTTCCTTTTCCTTATCCTCCTTATCACGCTGAAACTGCTCTGCTTTCTTTACAATAGTAGCGACACCATCTCTCTGATTACGTTTAGTCTGTCTGATCTCTTTCTGTCGGGCTTCTTTACGCCACAACCGAAAAGCATCAAACATGGCCGGCCTTGACTTTTTCTTAAACAATTTTGCCTCGAGGTTATCTAAAATTGGGGTCTCGAAACTACCATGAGGTGGCCAACTAAGGACACCATCCTTTTTAGTGTAACGAATCCAATATTCATTAAAGGTAATAGGACCTAACCCATGCTTACTGTAAAGTTCGTAAGTTGGAGTTCCAACCGGAGGTATCGGACACGAGTCCTCCAGTCTGGAATCCGTACCACAACGTCTGAAACAACTGAACAAAGTACTACGACCAGGCATCTTGCACACTAGCCGAGTTTCACAAACTTCAAGGGTTACGGGATTTACCAAGTCCCAGCAAAGAGCAAAAACCCTCGGTTTTTGGCGACTGCAGACGTCAAAGAACACAACAAAGAACTAAGTACTAAGAACCACAAATGCAATGGAACCATGCAACAACTAAGCAACCACAACCAAGGACTCTGGGAGCGACCCACAAATACTTAACTCAAAGATCAATGGCGTCACCAGGAAGGCCCGTCAATCGTCTCGCTGTACCAAGGTCTACGCCAGGCGCCAAAACAGGTCTACAGTCAGGGCAGCAGTCCGTCGCAGCCGTCAGGAGGCGGGAATCTTCGCGGGAAAAGTCGTCGGGCCACTTGTTTCGACAACAGGATCGATGAAGCGGAGTGCACCTTCCCTCGGAGATTTCACACGAAGTTCCTCACGATCGTCGGGCTTGGACCGGTACCACTGATGCAGCCCCACGTTGGGCGCCAACTGAAGGACTGGGTTATTTAAGACCCAGCGGTGCCAGGGGACAACACCTGAAACCTTCGTGGGTAACCTGTTCCGGCGTACAAATGACAGAGACACGGGACACTTCCTTCGGCGTCAAAGATTCGAGGTTTATTTACTGCAGGGAACACAGAATTCACGAGAAGTACACAACGGGTATGTTTTCGGGATCTGCTTCAATTCGCTACTGTGGATCACTCCTTTTTATACACATTTCTCTCATAGGCTAACATGGTACACAAAGCTTTACAACTTGGTTCCCATAATTATCTCCGAGAGGGGTCGCTTTGATGCATTCAAGGTCCGGAACATAAGTACAGAAACATTCGTGGTTCCCAACTGTAAAAACCCATCTTCCCACCATTAGTACATTCCAATCGGCAGTAAACAGATCGAAGAAGGAACAAGGACAGGTGCAGAGGAAGGCAGAAACAGTGGGGAGATCGGAAAGGGTGTAAAAAGGGGTGGTATCGGGAAACACGAGCTACAGGCATCAAAGAGACGTGCCTAATGAGATGCACGGCTGAGACAACAGACCGGCACGGCAAGATGAGCCTCGAGCGGGGCCATCTGCCTTACAACATCATCCCCCTCATCATAAAGACACTTTCAAAGGAAACGTGTCTTCCGCAAGAGCCTTGGGAATCCCAGGGTCGCGAAGCGGACAGCGTCCGTTCGCTGGCTACTTGAGGGCAAGAGACAAAATGGATGCCACATCTAAGATGGAACCCGTGGGTACAGATGTATAAACCCACGAAACAGACGAACGGTTTAGGTTAGCACAGCGAAACTGCGCACACCCACTAAACTCGTCATTTGCGGTTCGTAGATACCAGACTCGACCATATTCGTGTGAGTCGAAAACATCACTTACAATTGTCACGGAACCTCAGCTTGGATAGGGAATACAAGTGAAGGATAGGATAGGAGATTATGGTTGTTTTGCGAAAGAAAACATTTAAATACATTCTGAATAAAAGTGCCAACAGGACCGACAGTTCACAAAGTCAAGAACTTTGGACTTTGTATAGTTCAAGTTCAAAGACACAGGTAACATGTAGGGATGCATGCACAAATAAATGTACTCGTTTGATTGAGAGAGCAACAGACATGTTGTCATCTAGGCACCCACAGACAATAATAAAGCACCACTATGCAGAGATTAACAGGCTTACATACAAACCTGTACGCATAGCAGGCACCCATGTAGAAAGATAACAAACAGATAAGCCACATTTAGACAAACATACAGTCACAGACAAAACATACTGCTCATATATGCACATTATGGTGGATAGACGGATTCATAAGGGTGAACGTCAATAGGTGGGCCAATCTGGTAATGAGTGTGAATGGATCAATAGACCCACAAGTCTCGATTTGCACATCAGTGCATGGGTAATGGTTCTTACACGGAAGGGTGGATAGCAGAGATTAAAAAAATGCATTTGACATTTACGATGCTAACAGTTTTACTCTTTGTTCCTTCGCTACTTTCAAGTGGTTTGATGGGTTTCCATTCCTGTTTTACGCATGGTTTTCGTTGCAAACGTGGTTTGAAATCATGGGTAAATTGCTCTTAGTGCAACAGAACATAGATCTCAGAAAAAACAGACAACAAGTAACCACGAAAACACACACCAATTATCTTTATTTTGATGAGAAACGGATAGGGAGCATTGCACAAAGTTAACACCTTCCTTCTAAGACAAAAATCCACTGCTAGGGAGAGGTAACTCTTTAATGCAATGCAGCAAATACATGATGAAATACCACATTACTGCTGCAGCAGCTAAATTCAATTCGTTATTCATTACTTCATCGCTAAGCACCAATCATAAAGCCTGATACATTGCATTCCACCCGATACTCATTTCCTCTGATATCTTAGACAGCTATGCCAACCCACAATCGACTTCTGTAATATGCTTTACAGCATGGGTACTCACAAACTTTCTCTAAGGGGCCAAATTTACAGTGTAGTTTGTGGCCGAGGGCCGCACCGGTGGGGGTGTGGTCAGTGTGAGAGGGGGCGGGCTAGAGACAAAAAAAAACTGTGACCATGAGGTTGAACACAGGCCCTGGCAGCGGATGTCTTTGTCCACTGAGCCACCAGACCGAGCATACACACATATCTCTCTCTCTGTCTCCCTCCCTCTCTCTCTTTCTCTTCCTCCCTCCCTCTCTCTATTTCTCTACCTCCCTCTCTCTCCGTCCCTCCCTCTCTCGTCTCCCTCACTCCCTCTATCTCCCTCACTCTCTCTGTCTCCCTCACTCTCTCTGTCTCCCTCACTCACTCTGTCTCCCTCACTCTGTCTCCCTCACTCTCTCTGTCTCCCTCACTCTCTCTGTCTCCCTCCCTCCCTCTCTGTCTCCCTCCCTCCCTGTCTCCCTCCCTCTCTCTGTCTCCCTCCTTCTCTCTGTCTCCTTCCCTCTCTGTCTTCCTCCCTCTCTCTGTCTCCCTCCCTCCCTCTCTGTCTCCCTCCCTCTCTCTGTCTCCCTCCCTCCCTCTCTCTGTCTTCCTCCCTCTCTTTCTCTACCTCCCCTCTGTCTCCATCCCTCTCTTCCTCTCCATCCCTCTCTTTTTCTCCCTCCCTCTCTTTTTCTCTCCCTCTCTCTCTGTCTCCCTCACTCCCTCCCACTTCCTCCCTCCCTCCCTCCGTCCCTCCATCTCACTCCCTCTCTCTGTATCCCTCCCTCTCTTGGTCTCCCTCCCTTTCTTTGTCTCCCTCCCTCTCTCCGTCTCCCTTTCTCTAACTGTCTCCCTCCCTCTCTCTCCCTGTCTTCCTCTCTCTCTCCCTCTCACCCTCTTTCTCCCTCCCTCCCTCCCTTTGTCTCCCTCCGTCCTTATGCCTCTGCCTCCCTCCCCTCCCCTGACTCTCCCTCTCTCTCCTTCCCCGACTCTTTCCCTCCCTCGCCTTCCCCTGACTCACCCTCTCTCCCTCTCCCTCGCCCTCACCTGACTCTCTCTCTCCCTCCCCTGATTCTCTTCCTCCTTCCCCTCACACTCCTTCCCTCCCCTCACACTCCCTCTGTCTCTCCCTCCGTCTCTCCCTCCCTCACCCTCCCCTCACTCTCCCTCCCTCTGTCTCTCCCTCCCTCGCCCTCCCCTGACTCTCACTCTCCCTCTCCCTCTCCCTCACCCTGCCCTGGCTCTCCCTCCCTCCCTCCCTCTCCCCTGACTCTCCCTCTCTCTCCCTCCCCTGACTCTCCCTCTCTCTACCTCCCTCACCCCCCTGGCTCTCCCTCTGTCTCCCTTCCCCGACTCTCCCTCTCTCGCCCTCACTCTCCCTTCCTCAACCTCCCCTGTCTCTCCCTCCCTCTGTCTCTCCCTCCCTCTCCCCTGACTCTCCCTCTCTCTCCCTCCCCTGACTCTCCCTCTCTCTACCTCCCTCCCCTCACTCTCCCTCCCTCCCTCCCCTCACACTCCCTCCCTCTGTCTCTCCCTCCCTCGCCCTCGCCCTCCCCTGACTCTCACTCTCATTCTCCCTCACCCTGCCCTGGCTCTCCCTCCCTCCCTCTCCCCTGACTCTCCCTCTCTCTCCCTCCCCTGACTCTCCCTCTCTCTACCTCCCTCACCCCCCTGGCTCTCCCTCTGTCTCCCTTCCCTGACTCTCCCTCTCTCGCCCTCACTCTCCCTTCCTCAACCTCCCCTGTCTCTCCCTCCCTCTGTCTCTCCCTCCATCTCCCCTGACTCTCCCTCTCTCTACCTCCCTCCCTCCCCTCACACTCCCTCCCTCTGTCTCTCCCTCCCTCGCCCTCCCCTGACTCTCACTCTCCCTCCCTCCCTCCCTCTCCCCTGACTCTCCCTCTCTCTCCCTCCCCTGACTCTCCCTCTCTCTACCTCCCTCACCCCCCTGGCTCTCCCTCTGTCTCCCTTCCCTGACTCTCCCTCTCTCGCCCTCACTCTCCCTTCCTCAACCTCCCCTGTCTCTCCCTCCCTCTGTCTCTCCCTCCCTCTGTCTCACCCTCCCCTGACTCTCCCCCTCCCTCTCTCACTCCCTCCCTCGCCCTCCCCTGACTCTCCCTCCCTCTGTCTCTCCCTCCCCTGACTCTCCCTCCCTCTGTCTCTCCCTCCCCTGACTCTCCCCCTCCCTCGCCCTCCCCTGACTCTCTCAGTCCCTCGCCCTCCCCTGACTCTCCCTCCCTCTGTCTCTCCCTCCCTCGCTCTCTCTCTCCATCTCTGTCTCCCTATCTCTGTCTAGGCAAGGTGTATTAATTCTATTAGAAATATCACGAAAAGCAAGAGCTATTTGCTGCACACATCGAACCACCTTCCCCAGCCTTCCCAAAATCTGCAGCACATTATTAGTGACTCCCTAATGTAGAGGGTGCACGAGAGCTGGCTGGACCACTGCAGCAGAGATCAGGTGTAATCCGGAGGGCAGAGATTCCAAATAAGGCTGGGCTGATTCAGACTTTCATCCCTTCAGTGTCGATAAAACAAATGCTACTCGAGGCTGCGCAGAGTGATCTCCAAGTGGATCAGTTCAATCAGTCACGGGTTTGTCCTGATCACTGTAATTGTCCAACAACTCCCCCCTTTCCCCCCCCTCCTCTGTGGCAGCCCGGGATGAGTCAGCTTGCCTGGCGCGCACACAGCCGGAGCATTTCACAGGTCTTTAAAAGACCATTAAATCGTTAATGAGGCTTTGTTCTGTTTCACCTCTTCTGAGGCCCCTGCAGCTCCACTCTATGGCTGGAATTTCCCGGCCCCCCTAGAGCAGAGCCTCTCCGAGTCGGTGTTTACTAAAACTCTTGAATTTTTTTTTAAAACTGGTACATGTTTGCAAGGTCCGGCGGGCCGCCAAGGAAGGCTTGCCGGGCCGCCACCGGCCCGCGGGCCGTACTATGAGTACCCCTGCTTTACAGGAACACTTAATCATGCAAAGAATTGAGGGTGGGTAGACCCATTGCAAGTTTTACGTTGTGTGTTGTGTCCAGAGACTTTAGGGAAAGGACAATAGGTGATGAAACATACAACACTACTATTTCCGGTGCAATTTGTCTTAGTCCTGATGAGAGCCTGGGACCCTTTACGTAAGTAGTGGCTGAACCATGTTGACACTTGAAAGAGTGTAGGGCTATTATACCCCACATACAGGCGGTCCATCTAGCTGGTTTCACTGCTGCCTCCCGTAGGGTTGTGTGTGGGGTCCCCCAAGGCTCCTCACTTTCCCCTCTTTTGTTTAATTTATACATCTTTCCCCTCATTTTTATGTTACAGCAGCTTGAGGTCACGGTGTTCAATTACGCCGATGACCTCCAGCTAATTTTCAACCTTTCTCATTCCCCCTCATCCTTCCAGAATGTTCAATCTGTCATGTTGTTCATTCAGGATTGGATGAACTGCAACCACCTCAAACTTAACCCGGACAAGACGGAATTAGTCTTGACCGGAGGTGGTTGCAGCCCCTGGTCCCCGTCCCACTGGCCTCTCTCACTTGGTGTCCCCCCACTCCCTGTTCCCAAAGTCAAAACTCTTGGAATCCTCCTTAACCCCTCACTTTCTGTCCACTCACAGGTCAGTTCTGTTGTTTCCTCTTGTTTTTTTACCCTTAGAACCATTAGGAAGATTTCCCGATTCTTTTCACTCCCAGCCTTAAAGATTATAGTGATGGCAATGGTGCTCTCGCGCCTTGACTACGGTAACATCATCTATAATGGCGCGCCTGCTTACGCCATTCACCGTCTGCAACTAGTGCAGAATCAGGCTGCCCGCCTGATCCATGGCCTGCCTAAATTCCATCGGGCCACCCCTTTACCGCAGGCACTGCACTGGTTGCCGGTGAAAGAGCGAGCCTTGTTCAAGCTTGGCTGTCTCACCTTTCAGGCCAAAATGGGCACCGCGCCGGAGTTCATCTGCTCTGCCATTAAACCTTACACCCCTGGCAGAGAGCTCCGCTCTACCCACTTGGCACTTCTAACTGTCCCCCGATTTAAAAAGAAAAAGGCTGGCGGAACAAAATTCGCGGTTCTCGCCCCTGTGCTCTGGAACTCCCTCCCTGTGGAACACCGCACGACACCTTCCTACACAGAGTTTCGGAAAAGCCTTAAAACTCTACTCTTCTCTCGAGCCTTCGCTGCCTAACTTCCCCTGCTCCTGCCGCCTCCTCGCAACCTAAAAGCGCCATGAAACCGCGTGGTATAAGTGCGCTATACAAATGTTTTAAAATTCAAATTTAAATTCAAATTCACATACACCCAACTTCTGTTTTTATTCATGCTGTGGCCACCCATTTTAAAGGGATACATGGGCGTTCATTGGGTGTTTTTACATTTCAGTATACCCCGGCTAAAATATACAGTATGTCAAAGTGCTCCTTGAAACATGATTGAGCTCACCCTGGTTTATAGGGACCAGGAGGAGACAGGATGATGACGCATGCCACTAATAGAGTGGGTGAGGGTATTTTATCAAACCAAAACAGGTAAGTTGCTTTTAAGTTTTTCTCTTCCTCGTTTCCTAGGATGCCTTGTTGTGGCAGGCATAAGAGGCACTTGCATAACGAAACTTGAAGTGGGAGCCTGCAAGGTACGTGGAAGGGAGCTCTCAGTCCAGAGTTCTGTGATAAGGGGGGCCCTGAAGCTTGGGGACTGTGGGGGCCTGTGTTACGCCACTAATAAGATTTCATTTATTTCATGATCTGAAAAATGAGAACCAAGCAAGCTCTCAGAATGTTTTCAGGGCACACCAGGTACATTACAAAATGTTGCTATTCCGTCCAATCGGAGACTTTTTATCTTTAAATGGTCTATATCTCCACAATCTTGCATGCCTTCCATCAAGATGCAACTACATTAGAGTCCCTACGTTGACAATAACACTACAAACAACATTACTGCTGAGGATCTATTCACATTGACTGAGGTAAGTTCAGCGGTAAGTTTTACTTTAGTCAATGCTACTTAATTAATTTTATATAAATGAATTCAATTTAGGGTTGACTTTAATCGACACAATTGACAATTGTTGCTTGCTATTTAACTATTTAAAAATGCTTACAAATAGGGACCCACACACTTTATTTACTTTCATTTAAATGAGAGTTAGCACTTAGTTAGGTTAGCGCTTACCTATTTATTTAATATAGTTTAATGCATTCAATTAATTCAGTGTGCTTATGGTTTGGTTAGAGATGACTGTGGGGTTAGGCAATGGTCACCTTTTAAAATTAATGAGATATATTTCAACTAATTAAATGTTTTCAATGTCGAGTTAGATTTAGAGGTAAGATTGGGATAAGATTAATCATTTCACTAAATTCTATTTAATTTTTACACATTTTATGATTTTAGTAAATACATTTTAATGTAGGGTTTGCATTGAAGTTAGATCAATGTTACTTATTTCATTTATTACATGTATTCATTTATTTTGATGTTATTATTTTGTGTATTTATAATCTTTATTTATGGTCAGAGTTAGCTGTTTGGTTCAGTTCAGGTATCACGTTTTTAAATATACATTTAAATAAAATTAGTGTAAGGGGTAGGTTTAGTGTCAGGGTGATTGTGGATGTAGGTTCCTACAGTATGGTAATTTCCTTAAATACTTGCTTGTCAAACTAGTGATAGACGACATAATGGCCCTCTTCTGTAGTAACATATAGTTACAATGGTTAATGCCCCTCATTTGAAGAGGCTCGAAACTAAATATAGAATATTTTAGGTGAATACCCCTTGAGCCAATCAGTACTTATCATTTTTCGTTGTCCTCAAGTAACTTTTATGCAACTTCATGGAAATATAATGCATATCCTTCAGAATAAAAGAAATATATGATATAAAAACACAGCATCTCTAGGCATTACACATAAAATATGACCATGCTCTACTCTGAAGGTGAGACAACTATGAAACTATAATCATTTATGAGTTATTGAGTAGTCTAAGAATACAAAATCTACTTTTTTTCAACGTACTGCTGAAGTTAGGAGATTTGATCCAGAGGTGAGAGAATAGTGTGATCACTTGGATTGTGCCTGATTCGACGTGTGGCTACATGCAAGGCTTTGTCTATGGCCAGACCTTGCTCTTGGCTACCTGTGTCCATTTGCAAAGGTCATGTGCAATGATCTTGTCCATACTGGTGCTTGCTTTAGGTCTTGCCTGAATGTCAGGCCATGTGCTTATCTCTTACTGTGCACGCACAAAGGCTGTTCTCAGTTGGTTATGCTCATATGGGAGCCAAATGCAAGGCAAAAGCTAGAACTGCAGTCAGCCTCCACCATGTGTAGTCAAAGACAGAATGGTGTATGTCCTTAAAGGGGCTTGACATTAGTAGGTCGTGGAAAGAATGACTTCAAAATCAAAGGTTCATTCAGATGGAATTCAGATGGAACCTTTGGGATAAACATTGGATTTGTCCGAAGGATTAGAACATCCCGCTTGAACTGAAGAAAAGGTTCCACTATTGACAGAGCCTGAAGTTCACTAACTCTCCTGGCAGATGTCAGAGCCAACAGAAGAGCTAGCTTCCATGATAGGTATTTAAGATCCGCCTTGTGGATGGGTTCAAACGGAGCTTTCATTAGCTGAGCTAACACCAAATTAAGCTGCCAAATTGGAGGCGGAGGACGGACTGGGGGATACATCCGAAACAGGCCTTTTAAAGACTGCTTGACAATCCTAGCGGACCAAAGAGAAGGACCTGAAGATGTCCGTCTGAATCTTGAGATGGCTGCCAGATGAACTTTCACAGAAGAATGAGCCAACCCAGATTTAGCCAGTAACAGGATATACGGTAAAATCTGATGTGGAACTGAAGTGTAAGGATGGAGATGTTGCTTCTGACACCATAGGCAGAATCTCTTCCATTTTGCCTTATAAGTCTTGTTAGTGCTTGGAGCTCGAGCCTGAGACAACACTTCCCTACACTCCTTGGGGAGGTTCAGATGTCGGAACTCCCTGTATTCAGGAGCCACGCTGTTAAGTGAAGCGAGCTCGGATCCGGATGGAGCACTTGACTCTGGGACCTCGACAACCGGGAAGGAACCAGTTGCAGGCGAATTGGATGATGCTGAGAGAGCAATAGGAGCTCCATGTACCAGAACTGCCGGGGCCCCGCCGGTGCAATCAAGATCATTTTGCAGGGTTCTGCCTTAATTTTCCTGATTAACGTCGGAATTAGGGGTATCGGTGGAAAAGCGTAAAAGAATGCGCCGTACCAGGCAATCGAAAGCGCGTTCCCCAAGGATCCCAGATGGTGATCCCTGCTTGCATAGAACTGGCATTTTGTGTTCTCCGGAGTCGCAAACAGGTCTATGGTCGGGGTCCCCCAGACCGAAAACACCTCTTCCAGAATGGTCTGGTCTAACTCCCATTAGTGATTGGTCGATTTCTGATGACTTAGTGCATCCGCTGTTATATTGAGCGAACCTGCAAGGTGTTCTGCTGTTAGAGCAATCTTGTGAAGGATCGCCCAATCCCAAATCAGTTGAGCTTCCCTGGACAGGGTTTGAGATCTTGTTGCCCCCTGTTTGTTGATATAGTGCATGGCCGTCGTGTTGTCCATTTCTGCCACGAATTCGGATTCCGAATTCGTGGCAGAAAAGCCTGTAAAGCCAATTGGATGGCTTTGAGCTCTAACAGGTTGATGTGGCACTGGCGTGACCTGGATCCAGTGTCCACTGACTTGTAGTTCCTGGAGCACCGCTCCCCAGCCTTCTAAAGAGGCGTCCGTGGTGAGAACCATGGGAGAAGGAGGAAGCCTGAAAGTCAAGCCCTTGGCGATGTTGTTCCGCACTAACCACCAGTCGCATGCCTTTCTCATCTCTGGTGTTACTGAAATCTCGTTGTCGAAAGAGCCTTCTGCTTGGTACCATTGTTTGTCGAGCTGCTCTTGCAGAGGACGCATTCGCAGCCTGCAATGCGGAATTAATGGTATGCAGGATGAGATCGATCCGAGCAGGGACTTGTAGAGCCGTACTGACAGAGATTTTTTTTTGAGTAATAGGCGAGTCGAGAGCATCAATTTGTTTTGACGATCATCTGTTAGGTAAGCCTTGCAGCGTTTCGTGTCCAGAATGGCCCCTAGAAACTTTGCTGACCTGGACGGTTAAAGAACTGACTTGTTCTTGTTGAGCTGAAGGCCCAGGAGATTGAACAATTGAATGCAGGTCGTAATGGCCTTGGAAGTTTCTTAGAAAGATGGAGCTTTGAATAGCCAGTCGTCCAGGTAGGGAAACACTTCCTGAGATTGCTTCCTGAGGAAAGCAGCCACTGGGGCCAATACTTTTGTAAATATCCTTGGTGCAGACCATAGACCAAAAGGAAGTACCTTGAATTGGAAATGTCTCTTGCCTACTGTGAAGCGCAAGTATTGCCTGTGAGCTGGGTTGATCGGCACATGGAAATAAGCATCCTCCAAATCCAGAGTCGCCATGTAGTCCCTTGGATTTAAAAGACGAGGAATATCCTGTACAGTGACCATCCTGAAGGACAGTTTGATGAGATAGGTGTTGAGCTCCCGTAGATCTAATATTGGGCGCCAAGTTTCCGTCGTTTTGCGAACCAGGAAGAACCTGGAATAAAACTCTTTCCCTCTCTGCGAGAGAGGTACAGGTTCTATTGCCCCCTTGATGAAAAGCTGGTGGGCTTTGAGACGTAGCAGTCCCAGATGTTTCGATTCACTGGCGCCTGGAGCTCTGGTTGGAGGAAGATGTTGAAACTCCAACGTATGGCCACTCTTGACAATATTCAGGACCCACTGGTCTGATGTAATAATTCCCCAGCTGGCTAGACAATGAGATATCCTGCCTCCCACTGATGTCATCGGAGGCGTAGGAACAGTAGAAAGAGCTGCGAGGCCGCAATTGCCTCTTAGAGTTGTCACGTCCTTGACGATTTTGGCGTCTTCTCTGCGGTTGACGAGAGAAAGAGGCTGAGTGGCCCTGACGGTGATTGGAATACTGAGGTTTGTACGATTGGGAGGACTGTGATGAATATCTTTGTTGGTTGCCACCGCGGTAAGAGGAGAAGCCTCTTCCTCTTGCACCTCTAAACGGAACCTTACGGTAGTTCAAAGAACCCAAGGACTTTGCTATGTCCGTATCCTTTTTAATGCTTTGAAGGGCCTCATCCACATGCTTTCCGAACAGCATTTCTCCATCGAAAGGTAAGTCCAAGATCTTGTTCTGGACATCCTGGCGAAACCAGGTCGCCCGCAACCAGCCCTGATGTCGTAGCAAAGCTGATCCAGCCAGAGCTCGAAAAGCAGTAGACTCTATGTCCATAGCACAATCTATTACCTCTGACGAAGATCTCTCTCCTTCCATCAACACCTTCTTGGACATCATCCCTTGTTGATTCTGGAAGCAGTTCCACAAATGGGGATAGGTCGCACCACATCTGGCGATCATACCTGCCCAGGATGGCAAGAGCATTGGCAGCACGGACAAGGAAGCTGGTTATAGAGGAGAATCTTTTGCCTACATTGTCCAAACCCCTTCCTTCCTTGTCCGGAGGTGTATTAAGGGGCGTTGAAGGATTTTTTGATTTGCTTTGTGCCGCCTGAGAAATGACAGAATCCGGTTTAGGTTGTCCCAGTAGACATGCTGGACTGCCTTTCCGGCGCCTTATATTTCTTCTCCAGCCGGGGAAGAACAGGAATGACTGTCCCCGGATTTTGCATAACTTTAACCCCCTCTGACCATACATGTTCAATTATAGGTATAGATCGGACCGACCTCTTGTATGGTTCCTTAACACCTTGGCTGCTAGGCGTTTTCCCCCTCCTGTGCTGGACATTGATATTTTACATTATTCATGACGAGCTCAGCTCGTCATCAGCACAGCTCAACTGTGCATCATGACGAGCTGAGCTCGTCATGAGCATCGAAAGGGTTAAAGTCATAGAGGAAGCAGTCCGACTGCACAGTCATGATCGGCAGACCAAATCTTGTAGATGCCCTCTCCATGAGGTTATGGAATCCCTCAATGTCAGCTGGTGGAGAGGTAGCAGTATCCTGCCTGTCACATCCGGATCTTGAAGGTCACTATCATCATAATCCAGATCTGGATCAATCGTAGGATCTTCCTGAACATTGTCATCAGAAGAAACATCATCCACCACCTCTTGGGTTTCCTCTCTGGGTTCCGGTTGGCCACCCCGTGGGACCACCGTTGTCACAATGATTGCAGGAGCAAGAGGTCTAACAGGTGAAGGAGGGCGCTCCTGTTGAGTTGTAGGTTGAGTTGGAAACCTTTTTCTATAATCTTGCAACATCAGTTGCAAATCCGATACTAGAGAGGATGGCATGGCCACCATGTCCTGTCCTAAGGTTCGAGGAGGTATGTTTTGTTGGACATATTGGCGTTCGTAATATTCTTCACATTTAAGTCAGAGGGACTATAGGCATCCCCATAAGGATTATCATCCTCCTCGTCATGAGACTCCTCATCAGAAAGCATAGTAGGAAGCAAAGATGTCACTCTTCTAGGAGAAGTCATCACCAGAGTTATTTGCTGCTTTCGGATGGAAATGTGGATTTTTTGAATCATCGACGACCTCGTCAATGAAGTCGTCGTCGAAGGAATCACCTACGGAACCGTCGACGGAGAATTGTTTTTTGTCGACGGAGCTTTCGTCGTCAACAGTGGATTGATCGTCGACGGCATCGACAACGAACTCGTCGTCATCAACATTACAGCCGGCGTAATAGACGTCGTCGTCTACGTAGTCTTCGTCGGCGATGCAGCCGTCGACACTGCCCTCGTCGTTATGATCGTCGACGTCGAGAACACAGCCGTCGTCGACGAGCAGGAAGGCACCTTAAACGTCGACAAAGTTATCAATGGTGTTGTCATCGACGCAGCCACCGACAACGGTCCCGTCTACGGAGCTACCTTAGAATTCAGATTCCTCTGAGAAGAAGTCGTCGACGTACCTGCTGATTTCGCAGTCGACAGACCCTGTTTCGTGTCAGGCTTTCCATCCTGAGAGACAACAGCCAGTTTATTGCTCTCCTTCACCTTTTGAGATGGTTGTGAAGGAACAGAAACATCCTTTTTTACCTTCTTGGCTGTGTCCGCCTCAGCAGTCTGTCCCAGCCTCTCCTTTTCACCTCGGTGAGGAGATTTAATGAGACTAGCCCTCTCAGACCTATCAGAGATCTTTTGTTCGGCTTTGACAGGGGCCCCAGAAGAAGTAGAGGGAGGAGACCTACCCCTCTTTCTGGACTTTCTGGAGGATGTAGCAGATGAAGAGTCCTGCTCATCCGATGACAGCACGTCCTTCCGTGACTTCATTTTCTGCAGCCAAGTCAATAAACGGCCCTACTTGTCTCTCAATGTTTTTGTAGAAAAGGTTCTACAGATCTTGCAATCTGTGGCCTTGTGGTCTGGATACAGGCAATAGATACAGTCATCATGCTTGTCCTCCACAAAAAGCCTCTTCTTAGCACAGGTAGCACAGGCCCTGAATAGAGCCTGTTTCTCCTTGTCCGACATTATAATTTTGAAGTAATTTGTAGAAGAATTGAAGTTGAAAAGAAAGAAACTGAGCAGAGCTCATAGGAGACTCCTTAGCACAACGTGCGGTAGAAAAATCTGAGGCTCTGAGGCTCTCTCAGGAAGGTTCTAAGGGGTGAGGCTATTCTGATTGGTTTTTGCGGAAAGTTTTGGCTCATTTACACAAAGAGGGTGATATGCTACAAAATAAGATGAGGCCTAGGCCTGGTTTTCTCTTTTGTACCTATGGTTATAATATTTTTTAATTTACAGAGGCTTCCATTCCAACGACGGGGAATGATAAAAGGCATGGGAATCTATGAAAGTTCCAATACTGGGGTAACAGACAGATTCAAACACTTTCAAACTGAAGCATGCAGAGGCAGAGATGTACACATACTCCTCTATAAGACAAAACAGATCAAGTGAGTGGATACTGGGCAACTTCGATTGTTGTCTGGCTCGGACTTACATGCACTTCCTCAATAGCTTGGCGTCCTCCACCGTTGTTATTTTCTTCCATACTTCCATAAGTTTGGGGTTTTGTTCCTTTTTCTTCCCTTCTCTGTGACTTTGAATGTTGGTTCTCAAACTTTACATTCAAGTTTGTCTGTTGTTCCTTTGGGGCCTAAGAGCATATCCAGATGCCTACAGAAGCTCTTCACTCCTAGCTTTCGAAGGACCTGAGGAGCATTAAGCTAGCTTCATTTCCTTACCTTATTCCCTATACTTTAGGAATTAACTTCCTGATAGTAAAGATACATCCTTAAGAATTAATTTCCAGTGACCCACTGATTTCCAATGCTTACAACACTTAACACGAAGATACCAGTCTCTTTTGTTTTTTTCATTGGTACTCCAACCCTCATTTTGCCCTGAGGGCTATATTCTCCTACAGAGTACACAAACAGTATTGGGGACGCCCTTTTGGAGAGTTTGAGAGATTTTCATCAGAATCCAGACATTCTATAATTTCAGTTTACAATAGTCCTGAAACTTGTATATCTAATGCACTACTTACGACTGCTTACAGTTATTAAAAAACTCAGTGGATAGATAGTGGCTAAAGCACAAATTCAAAAAGGACAGTATTTCACTACTTAAGGTCCCACTTGCACCTAATGCCTTAGGCTGCCGAACTATGTTAAACTTAACTCCTACCCCATCATCACTTGAGAAATTTGGCAATGAGATCTGGTTGTGAGATGGAGCGAATATATTTATTAGTGTTGATTAGTTTATATGGGTATGTGGTTACACAGCTGTTGTGATAGTCAATAGAAGTGGTAATAGAGGAATATATTTTGTGGGTAGGAATATATTGCTATTTTGTTAGAGTGTGAAATTGAATACATCATTTACTGTAGCAAATGGACATAAGGTGTTAGCATGCATCATTCTAACATACATAAAAATGCACATGATGGTACTTTGTGTATTGTATGCCAGTTTTACACACTACTGTTGAAAATTATGGGGATTATGATTGTAGGGGTGTCTAATGGTGGTACTGTGAAGGTGTATTTTAATGAGTATGTGGACATGTGATGGTAGATGTGTTTGTGTCTGATGTTGTGTCCGGGAATTTAATGGTGCATGGGTGGCATCTGTTGGTGCACATGGATATCTGATGGCAGGTGTTTGGTAGAAGCCTTGGTATCCTATCATGTGTTTGTGGGTATCTGATGGTGGATAGGTATTTATTTGCTGATAGGCATGACAGGCATAAGGTTGATGGTGGGGCCAGATGACTGATATTCTGTGATTGTAGCATACATGGATCTGATTGAACCCTGCTAGCTCAAATTAATTTCCTGAGAAAGAGCAACAATCATTTCTAACACTTTTAATTGCATCCATTTAACATTGAAGCGTGTTTCATTTAAATAAAGTACAGTATTAATGTTGAAAGCAGCACTTTGATTTCTTTTTCACAATGTGATGCTAAAAATAGCTGTCACCCACTATTCACACACACTAAATTAAACTGTCATACTAAAATAAATGCAATCTTATGGGTTACCTGTACACTCTAAACCCCTGGCACCCGTATCCAGAACTATTGTATACCCCGAACACTTAACCCTTAAATCTATACACCAATCCTTAACCTTTTACCCCAATCTCTTAATCCTATACCCATAACCTGTACCAGCACCCTTATAGGTTACCGGTCCAGCATATAATCCCTAAAACACCTAACTGTAAAACCTTAAACTCTAAACCATCAACCCTTCAACGTTAACACTAACCTCTAAACATGAACCCATAACTCCTATAATGAAAATCACTAACCTTTAACCATATACCAGAAATCTTAAACCCTCTACTCAAAAGACTAATTCCTATGCCCTTAAACCTGTACCATTCACTTCTAATGCTAACTGTTAACCCATATCCCTAACCCCATACTTTGCCCAGCTATACCTTTACCCTAAACCCTTAAACCATACACAACAAACTCTCACTAATGCAAACCATCAACCATCAACCCTATACACCACACCCTCTACTCTTAACCTTATGCCCTTAGCCCCAACACCTAACTCCATACCCGTAATGTCTATATACTTGACCTTAAATCCAGCTTTTAATCCATCAACCCCTATATCCCAAACTCTGAAACTTTAACCTGTATTCCAAACGCTTACCGCTATTCGCAGACACTTACCTCTTAACCATATAGATTTAAACCCTTAATTGTACACCACACATGATTATCTATTACCTTAACTCCTTAATCCACTCTCTGACCTCTATACCCTGCATTCCTAACTGATGCACCTTGAACCTAAAACCTAAAACTCCCCATGCCCTTACCCCAACTCCTAATCCATAACCCCTTGTTTATTTTATTTGTATTTTTATTAAATGCGATTTTATATAGCGCAAACTTTACCCAAAGGTGTCAGAGCGCTTTACATAAGAACCAGTTGCAAAACATAAGGATTTAGGATTACATGCGTTACATAAAAGATACAAACAGAAAAAAATGCAAATGTACAAGATGTAAAGTCACACAAGGACGAGATACAAACAGAAAGAAAAATTGCAGATGTGCAAATAGTAGAGTCACACAAGGAAGAGATACAAATGGATATACTCTAAGAGTCACATAGGAATGGTAGAGAGTACAAAGGTCTACTGCATATACTAGTGATTAGAGTTATCTCTATATACGTTAGGAAGGGATACAAATGGATATACTCTAAGAGTCACATAGGAATGGTAGAGAGTACAAAGGTCTACTGCATATACTAGTTATTAGAGTTATCTCTATATACATAAGGAAGGAATACAAATGGATGTGCTCTAAGAGTCACATAGGAATGGTAGAGAGTACAAAGGTCTACTGCATATACTAGTGATTAGAGTTATCTCTATATACATAGGGAATGGATACGAATGGATATACTCTAAGAGTCACATAGGAAAAGTAGAGAGTGCAAAGGTCCACTGCATATACTAGTGACTAGTGACCCCTTAATACAAATCTCCATGTACTTCAACCAATTAACACTGCACCACAAAACCTTAAAATGTATGCCCAGATTCTTTACAATTATACCTTTAATCCCAAACCTCATCATCTATTCATAACCCCGATCACTATACTCCTAACCCTTAACCTTAGCCCGAAACCATTTATCTCCTTCACATTGTACTTCCTATAATATATTTTGCAAACCAACACTTTGGCAAATGATCCTTTTTCAAAGTATTTATTTTTTAACAAAAAAAATGAGAAGTCTAATTTTAGCAGTGTTCCTTTTAAAGTTTTGAGCAATACCATAAAACCTTGTTGGAATTTGATTATATGAAAGGTTGTCAAATCATTATTGTAGGTATCATTGTGGGCCAGTATCTGAACATGTGCATAGCTGTCTGATGTGCATGTGGGCAGCTGATGGTGGGCCTGGGTGTCTGAAGGTGCATGTGGGATCATTTGATGGTGGGTGTGTGCATTTAATGGCAAGCAGGTCATCTGATATTGGGTTTGTGGGCATCTATTGGTGGGTATATTGGTGTCTGAAGATCTGATGGTGAACGTGGGTGTCTTCTGGTGTGCTAGTGTTTCTGATTGTAGCCATTCTAAATCTTGTGAGGACTGTGAGAACTTAAAAAATTGACGAGGAGGATAGAGCTGCTGCTTTTGTCTTGCATTGACAGTGATGAGGGAGGTTAGTAATTTCTGTGAATAACTCCCAGATTGATACAAATGTGGTTTGTACCCCATGCCACCTTCTCTAATGGGTGGTGTAGTGCGTTTTCGACTCACTTTGTTCAACAGTAGCACTTAGCTCAAGTGTCTTTTTTCAGAATTGAACTTCCTGCCTTGTAGGAGGGGGCTAGTTTTCTATACTGCCATACAAAAGAATTCAGGTAGTGTGGGACCCTCTCCTCATCTGCCTTACCAAAGGGTAGTTTTGGTTGTAGTTATTCTATTGCCATATTACTCAAACACCAGGGGGCATTCAGAATTGAACCTCTTACCTTGCTTTGGATAGAGGGTCAATTGTGTGCTTTCTCCCTACATGGGATGTTCTTAAGTCAAGTGCGGGTGATGGGATTACTTTTTTTTTAATTGCTGCTAATGTTCACAAACATTTTAGAGATATTTTTAAATCCTCCTTTTGAAGGTAATTTAAAATCCCCTTTTATAAAGTCCAGCTTCACCCCCATTTCGCACAATAACAGGATGTGTTTTTTTTTAAACTATCTCTGACTTGCACGGGCAGAGAAAGACAGTACCTCCTTCCACCTGCCTTACACAACGCAGGAGAAAATATGTATTGTCTATATCTCCACATCACCCCCAACATCACAAAGTTAAGGGTTTTTTTAGAGAAAAAAGCATTGACAATCTGCTACGTTCGGTGCTCCTCTGTGGTCCACCAAATGCTTACAGTTGTCCTAGAGATCTATTAGTAAATTGTGAACAAAGGGCTAGAACTGCTGTGCTCTGCACTGGTTTGATGTCGCTTGTTGCCTTGGGCAGCACAGCAGCATAAATCTGTCCCGCTACTCTGAGGGGCGTAGCTTTGTCAGCAAGATTGGTGGGGTGTGAGCTTTAGATTTTCCAGCAATCAGGCTGGAATATAATGTTAAAATACATTATACGACAAGCAGGGTGCATGATAGGGGCCTAAGAGGCAGTGGAAAAGGAGAGGAATGCAGATTGGTAGAAGTACTAAGGGCCATATGTATCAAGATACCAATTAGCGATTCTGTAATAGCGATTTTTAAGAAATTGCTATTTCAGAATCGCTAATTGGTATGTATCAAGAAAATCGCAAACTTTTTAGTGATTTATTGATATTCTTTAATTGCGAATTCGCAATTAACCCCTTCGCTGCGGCGGCTATTCCGCCGCAGCGCTAAGGGGGTAGGGCTGCCGCGCGGCGGTCACGTGCTTGTGACGGAACCGCTCCGTCACGGCACACGGGTGAGCTGTGCTTGTGACGGAACGGTTCCGTCACGAACGCGCCCGCTCAATGGAACGCGCCGCGCAGGCGCGAAATTAGCGCCGCGCAGGCGCGCCGAGCGGGCCGTGACGGAAACGTTCCATCACAAGCACTGCTCACCCGTGGCTTGTGACAGAGCGGTTCCGTCACAAGCACACAAGGGGTTAAGGAATACTTTCCTATTCATTTCTATGGGCTTCCTGGCCCATAGGAAGGAATGGGAATTTAATCTTCGCAATTTGCTAAGTGAGAATAATTTCAAAGGTGCAGGGGTGTCCAAAGGACATCCTGTTGCACCCCTGAAATAAGTATGGGTGCACATGTGGTGCACATACATGCCCTAAGAGCATGTATGTGCATCACATGGCACTTTGAAAAATGCTGAAATGTGCATTTTTCAAGGAAATCGCAACTTACCACCAACTAGAAGTTGGTGGTAATTTGCGATTCTTAAGGGCATTTTGGATTTTTTTTTTGCTTAATACATTGCATTTAAGGAATCGCAAAATGTGTGATTCCTTAAATGCAATCGCAAAATAAGGAACCGCAAATTTTGCGATTCCTTATTTTGCACCCAAATTCTTTCATACATACCATTTTGCGAAAATGAGTCTGTGAATTTCGGCGTTTGCGAACCCATTTGGCCTTGATACATATGGCCCTTAGAGAAAACATAATATTTTGTAAAATATCCAACATTTCTGAAGACTTTCAAAACAGAGAGGTACATTGTGTGTGTGTGCTTTTTTGACTGTGTGTGTGTAAAAATTGCTGGTGAAATCTGACAGAAACTTCACCATACCCAACAGAAAGCACCTGTACCCAATTATTTACCAGAAAATACATCTGTTGGGGGTGTAACACCACAAACACCCTCCCAGAATCGACGCCCCTGACTACACTATTTAAAATTGCAAACAGGTGGCAGGGCAGCTGTGAACTCCCTCACTCCTATTTGGCTCACAGCATCTGGCGGTTCATGGAGAAGCAAGGTGAGTCAAACACAGTTGTGATGTTGCAGCTGTCAGCTGCTGTAAGTTTCACCAAATGATATGGACTATGACGGAATGGTGCAACTCACCACTGTCTCAGCCCTCTATTCACAATTGTGAACAGAGATCTGGGACAGGGGTGAGCTATCTCGCTCCTCGATGGCCCACATGTTCTTTTTTATTTTTTAATCCCTCTCATCCTTATGCAAGGAAGTGAAAGTAGGAGTAAATGCCTACATATACTTGGGCCGTATGAGGAGGGGGATACTAAGCACCCACTGCACGTAATCAAGGTGAGCGGTGTAAGAAATGCCCCTGAACTCTATGAGCGCATGCGATAGCAGACCCTGGGCAACCTGCAGCTTCACTGGACTGTTCCTTTTTGTATCTGCAGCCTATCCTCTGGCAGGGTGGAAGGGCCAAAACCCTCTCCTGGCCCTAAGTCAAGGACAGGAGGTAAGATGTACAGGGTCAGCAGTTAAAAAATATCTTTTCAGTGGAAAGTCTCATCTTACCATAAGTACAGGGTCACTATCACCACCTGTGTAATCTAGCTTACTATCTGATGGTCTGTCTTCACTGTTTGTGGTTTTGGTACATGTCACCTACCCATTTTAACGAGATCAAATGCTTGTCATTTTCAAATTGCTGTGTATTAAAAAAAATTATTTCCTCAATGAGCACATTTTTTCATTTCGAGAGAATGCTGTTATGTATTGCGTTTGCACAGGGGTAAAATAAAAGGATTTGTCATGGAAGCTTTGTAGTCTAGAAAACAGAAAATCATGATGGCGGGCACATCCTGTATTTATAGTATTGTGGCGGGCGGAGCTCTCTGCTCCGCCCGCCACAATACTAAAAATGCTTAGCAGCATTTACGTAATCAAAGCGGCAGGCACCGCGCGGTGCCTGCCGCTTTGATCATGCAAATGCAGGGGGGTACCACAGGTACCCCCCGTGTGCCACCCCCCTTTGGCCTTCACTCCGGGGGCCCACAGGAGGCCCCCAGAGTGAACACAGCCTGCCTTTCCGTGGCGGCATTGCCGCCGCGGAAAGGCATTGCACACTTGCCATTGTAATATGGCTGGCGGTATCTCATAGACACCGCCACCATATTACTCATTTTCCGCCCCGGCTGCAATGAGACCGGGGCGGAAAAGTGGCGAGCGGTGTTTCTCTCCGTTGCGGTCCCCCCCCGCTATTGTAATGTGGCGGGGGGGGGGAAGGGTGGCGGGCGGTCATTTCTGTCGGGCGGATCGCCACCGTCACCATGGCAGTGGCGATCCGCACAACATCCTAATGGAGCCCTTAATCTGTATCGACACTTTGGGCTCCATTACGATGTCGGGCGGATCGCCACCGCCATGGTGGCGGTGGCGATCCGCCCGACAGAAATGACCGCCCGCCACCCTTTTCCCCCCGCCACATTACAATGGCGGGGGGACCACAACGGAGAGAAACACCACCCGCCACTTTTCCGCCCCGGTCGCCTTGCGGCCGGGGCGGAAAAGGAATATTATGGTGGCGGTGTCTAATAGACACCGCCAGACATATTAATATTAAGTGTGCAGTGCCTTTCCGCGGCGGCAATGCCGCCACGGAAAGGCATGCGGTCTTCCCTCTGGGGGCCCTCTGCGGGCCCCCAGAGTGAAGTACAGGTGGGGGGTGCACGTGGGGGGTACCTGTGGTACCCCAGGTACCCCCCTCCATTGTCATTTGCAAAGCGGCAGGCACCGCGCGGTGTCTGCCGCTTTGCATATGACAATGTTAAAGTGCATTTTCAGCATTGTGGCGGGCGGTGCAGAGAGCACCGCCCGCCACAATGCTGAAAATACAGGATGTGCCCGCCACGGTGGCGGGCACATCCTAATGGCACCCCCGGGACCCCCGCTCTTATGGCGGGCGGTCCCGATTTACGATGGGATGATGGGCGGGCAAAGTCCGCCCGTCATCCTAATGAAGCCCTTTATTTTTAGCGTGTTTTGTGCATTTTCACAATTAGCACACGTCTGTCATCAGCATGTTGTCTTCCAGGATGATAAAACACTTTGGGGCCCATTACGATGTTGGGCGGATCGCCACCGCCATGGTGGCGGTGGTGATCCGCCCGACATAAATGCCCGCCCGCCACCCTTTCCCCCCCGCCACATTACAATGGCGGGGGGGACCGCAGCGGAGGCAAACACCGCCCACCAGCCTTATTTGGATGGGCATCTGAAGATGCTTTTCCGTGGCTGCAATGCCGCCACGGAAAGGCAGGCGGACTTCACTCTGGGGACCCTGTGCGGGCCCCCAGAGTGAAGGAGAGTAGAGGGGTGCACACGGGGGTACCTGTGGTACCCCCCTTCATTTGCATTTACAAAGCGGCAAGCACCGCGCGGTGCCTGCCGCTTTGTAAATGCAAATGCAGAAATGCATTTTTAGCATTGTGGCGGGCGGTGCAGAGAGCACCGCCCGCAACAATGCTAAAAATACAGGATGTGCCCGCCACTGTGGCGGGCACATCCTAATACCCCTCACGGGACCCCCGGCCTTATTGCGGGCGGTCCCCATTACCACGAGGATGGCGGGCGGGCAAAGTCCGCCCGCCATCCTAATGACCCTCTTTCTGTTCCTACTTTCTCATTTGTAGAATATACAGCCAAGGTACATCAAAAGAAAAATTATTGGAACCAACAACGTGTCAGACAGATAAAATTACATGAACACAAAAAAGAACAAAAATAACCCTATCCCAGAGAGCACACTGAGCAGACAGAAATACTTTGTTTTATATGGTTATTTCCTCAGTCACTCAATAAATAATGACCACTTACCACAGCAGCGGCCACATCACGTGGTACACGCTGAATGGAAATGCCATGTACCCTCTCTAAGAAAAAAACCTAGCAGTAGTGCGCATCAATAAAATAAATGTGCTTTTTCGTGGAAAATGCATTGCAAGAGGCGCTGCCTTGATTTGACCGTACCCTAGATTATAAAAAATAAAGCTGCTACATAATATATTCGGAGAAAATCTCTCTTCATGTTAGAGCAATATATTTTGTGTACCGGAACGACATAGGCACCTTCTTTTCAGATACAAAATATAATGAAGGCATAAAAACGCCCCCTTCCTACACTGTGTTAGAAGCGTCCTAAATTGTTACCCTCTCCATCAGACCATCAAGGGTTAAAATGAATCTAGGGCCTTTTGCTCAGCCTCCATATCATCCGTCAGAGGTGTCTAGCCCATATGTAGGAGAAGGAAATGATTAAAACACACCAATGCAGAAAGATCCAATCCCAGATTTTGATCAGATGGGGTTATGCAGCATGAAATACATTTTTGTAACAAAGCATAACAGAATTCAAAGCTGCTCCCTGTTCCTGAGTTCTTTCTCTATTGTTCAGCAAACTGGTGATGCATTGCTGGAGGCTTGCTGGATGACTACACCATTTTAACAAGGTTAAACTCCAGGAGGGGAATGAAAATAGATATTGGTGAAGTATTAAAAGCAAGGGGCCAGGGAGTGGACACCTAGCATAGGTGAATGGCTTGGATCTCAAAGGGAGGCTATTTGTCTCGTGGCTGATTTACTAATACATGGATAACAAGGGCGGCTCCTGTGCGAGACCCGAAGATGTAATTGCTAACAGCAAATACCGTTCACATGACTAACAAAACAGTGTGTGCCTCAGTGCCTGACTGCCTAGCTCTCACCCTCGCTCACTCAAAAATGAGGGAGCAGGTAGTTTGCAGAGCCATATGCACAAGTCGGTACAGCCGGGGCCCGTGCAGTTAAGACCGGTGGGGCACGGTTGGGGAGGGATTCGACAGACGACCACGAGGGGAAATTTATCAAAATAATTAATTTTCCCTTGTTGTCGTCTGTCGAAATCCACCCCCTCACCGACCCCACCACTCTTACCTGCATGGGCTGCCTGCTCAGTGCGTATTTAGCAGCTAACTTTTTTTTATAAGGCTTTAACATGCAGACTAAGAAGGGCTGACCTCACACCAGCCTTGGCCTGAAATATTTGTGGTTCTTCTGGGACCACCCACTGGGTGCAGTTGGGAGGGGGGGGGGGGCAAACGACATCACTGACCCCATCCTACCCTGTGACTAGCAAGCTGGGGAAGGTTGGGGTTACAGGAGGCTGTGAAAGAGGGCGAGCCAGTCTTTGGACATGTGACCAGATGTCACAGAGTTACAAGACATGGCTCTGTGATGTCGGGTCACATGCATGCTATAACAGATATACTGAACATGCTTCTGATGTAGATGCATGTGTAGTGCATCTGTTCAAGGTTTTCTATAGCACAGTGCCTCCATTTGTATCATCGAACCAGTCATTCAAGCGTGGCCTTCGGCCATTCCAGGACTCTCATGCGGAGCGCGTCTGCTGCTACCTGCCATTGTCTGGGTAAGTGAGTCATCATGCCTGGAAAAATAAATCCTTTTTGAACAGTACACATCCTGTGCTCGCGTATTTCAAGGCACCCTCAAATGTGCTAACGAAGTCATTTTTAGCACATTTGAGAGTGCCTATAAATAGAGAGCCCAGCATGTGTGCTGTAGTAGTTGCTCTCGGGGAAAAATTAAGGGCCCGATTTCGGCCGTTTCCGACCGGTATTAGGGTTTTCTAATGTAGGAGCATGCTTTACACAATCGGTATTTTACCGAATCTGTATTTACAGATTCGGTAAAATTACAGAATCGGTAAATACAGACTCGGTAAAAATACCGATTCTGTAAAAGCACATGTAGGTAGCACATCTTTGAGTGCCGCAGGCCTTACAGATTCGGTATTTTACCACCCAATTCAATTGGGTGGTAAAATACCGAATCCAGGTGTGCATGCACATCTGTGCATGCACACCTGTGCAATGTGACACACAGACATGCCCTTAGGGCATGTCTGTGTGCCACATGGCACACAAGTCCGGAATTGGGGTGCCAGAGGGTGTCAAAGTGACACCCCCTGCACCCTTGCAAAAATCGGAATTTACCGAATCGGTAAATACCGATTCGGTATTCACCATTGATTCCTATGGGCTTCAAGGCCCATAGGAATCAATGGGGGATACTGAATCTGTATTTATCGAATCGGTAAATACCGAAGTAAGATTCGGTATTTACCGATTCTGAAATACCTTCTATTTTACCACTTCTTAAATACCGAATTTGTAAAATTCGGTATTTTAGAAGTGGTAAAATAGAATTACCTACATCTAGCCTCAAGTCACAAGTTCCAGGGTGTACATGTGGCTGATTCACATGGGAGCCCGCTAATCCGAATGGGTAAAGGGGCCATTTTCAGGTCCCCATCTTTCAAGAGGCCCCAGTAAAAGTGAACATTCTCTCTATTTTACCTCTGTTTATTCTATTTCTCTCCTTTGCTCTTACCCTCTCTCCCTCTGTTTGCCTCCACCTCCTTAAGGTTTGGCACTGCTTACTGCCCCTTTCTTTAAGGACGCCCCCAGTGTTTATCCCTATCAAGAAGCATGAGGAATTCCCTGGCCCCTGGTATCAGGACCCCCGATCCATTTCCACAGGGGACTGGTAAGTGATGTACAAACATTGCTCCGTCATCTCTGTGCAGCATGTGTCTTCCTCAAATGAGAACCAGCATGCACATTTATGCTCAGCATATTTTTGCATATCTTTTATAATATGTTATATGTGGCATCCCTGCTTTTACTCCTCATTAATAAATCACAATTTACTTATTTACTTTACACTGTGCAGTCCATGGTTCTTCCCATCACTTACTATGCACATTACAGCGTGTCATGCGAGTGCCACTGTATGTTTTAATTTACTGTGCAAATTAGTGTATGGACAGTAAATGCATGTAAACCTTCTTTTACATGTTATATTACCTTCTGTAGTCTTGTGTGCATTTGTAAATCTTTTTCATGTGATACATTCTATGCTGCTGTTTGGTCTTCGCAGGGCTTCATTTACTCAAAGTTGTATCCGGTGTCGAATATTACTTTACGGTATATGATACAGTTTATACTGCTGACCTACCCGTGTCTTTGGAAGGACTGTTATATTTTACCTTCCCTGCTGCTGTTTGGTTTGTTTAAACTTATGAATCAGTCTTCGTAGTATTAAATCAGTGCTGCTGTTCCTAGTCAGACTTTTCATAACTTCATTTTGGGCATGATTAACCAAAGGTAAACTTACAATTGTGTGTAAGTTTACGTTTGATTTGAAATTCACAAACTCCGATTCATTGGTAAGTTTACGAATGCGGAGGCTCCACAGTCGGGTCGAAGAACTCGAATGTAAAAGATAGCCATGTCTTATTTATTTATTTGCCGAGTTCTCCGTAGTGGAAACTTATTATTGAAACGGAGGATGTGAATTCCAAAACAAACATACCCTTACCCAAAAGTGTACGTTTAGCTTTGTGAATCAGGAACATAATGAACAGGTTACAACATTTCTTACTGCATTCTGGATGCTTTTGTAAATGTTCATTTACGGGTTACCAAAACTGTTGCTGATTGATCTGTGCACTCTTTTTTCAAAAGCTATATTCAAAGTTATGCCTTTTTGCTATTATTAATTTTCAGATTGTATGCAGTATTTACTATCCGTAGTGTGTACCAAATTGCAACTCGTTTAAGCAGACTGCCTCAGGTCTTGCATGAACAGGAATAATGAAGCTTTGGCATTAGATATTCACTTACAAAACATTTCTCATTTATCTAGGCATTGTCTGCTTTTTGGTTATATGTGTAATCACATGTACTTAGCTGAAAGCAGTGGAGTGCAGTTCTGGGTCAAGTCAAGTCAAATCAAGTCAGGATTTATATAGCGCGCTACATACCCAGAGGGTCTCAAGGCGCTAGAGGAGGGGGGGGGGGGAGTTACTTGTCGAATATCCAAGTTTTAAGTTGTTTTCTGAATGTTATGTGGTTCTGAGTAAGACGTAGGTGAGTGGGAAGAGAGTTCCAGGTTTTAGCTGCCAGGTAGGAGAAGGATCTACCTCCCATGGTGGCTTTGTTGATGCAAGGTACAGTGGCAAGGGCTTGGTTGGAGGATCGTAGCTGACGGGAGGGGGTGTAGAAGGACAGTCGTGTGTTGAGGCATTCGGGTCCAAGTTCGTAAAGTGCTTTGTGTGCTTGGGTTAATAGGCGGAAAGTAATCCTCTTATTTACGGGGAGCCAGTGGAGGTTTTTCAGGTGACCAGAGATGTGTTCTTTACGCGGGATGTCTAGAATGAGCCTGGCTGAAGCGTTCTGGATGCGTTGGAGTTTTTTCTGGAGTTTTGCGGAGGTACCGGCGTATAAGGTGTTTCCATAGTCCAGGCGGCTCGTGACCAGTGCGTGAGTAACCGTTTTTCTAGTTTCGGTGGGGATCCAGCGAAATGTCTTTTTGAGCATGCGGAGAATGTTGAAGCAGGATGATGAGACGGCGTTGACTTGTCTTTTCATCGAGAGTGAGGAGTCCAGGATGACGCCCAGGTTCCGTGCGTGGTCCGTCGGGATGGGTGCTTTTCCAAGGGCCTCTGGCCACCAAGAGTCATCCCAGGTGGAGGGGGAGGTGCCTAAGATGAGGACTTCTGTTTTGTCTGAGTTAAGTTTCAGACGGCTGTGCTTCATCCACTCGGCTACTTCTTTCATTCCTTCGTGTAAGTTGTTTTTGGCGGTGTTAGGGTCTTTGGTGAGTGAGAGGATCAGTTGAGTGTCGTCAGCGTAGGAGATGATGTTGAGGTTGTGTTAGCGTGCGATGGCTGCGAGGGGGCTCAGGTATACGTTGAAGAGGGTGGGGCTGAGTGAGGATCCTTGTGGCACGCCGCAGATGACTTCAGAGGCCTCTGACTTGAATGGAGGGATGAATGGAGGGAGCCGGACTCTCTGAGTTCTTCCGGTAAGGAACAAGGTGATCCATTCCAGTGCTTTTCCTTGGATTCCGATGTTTCTGAGGCGCTGTAATAGGGTAATATGACAGACTGTGTCGAAGGATGCGGAGAGGTTGAGGAGGATGAGAGCGACTGTGTCTCCATTGTCCAATAGAGTTCGGATGTCGTCTGTTGCTGCGATGAGTGCGGTCTCAGTGCTGTGTTTGGCTCGGAATCCGGACTGAGAGGGGTCGAGGGATTTGTTGCTTTCGAGGAAGGTGGCGAGCTGGTTGTTGACAGCTTTCTCGATGACTTTGGCCGGGAAAGGAAGAAGCGAGATGGGGCGGTAGTTTTTGAGTTCGGTGGGGTCAGCTGTGGGTTTTTTCAGAAGGGCGCTGAGTTCAGCGTGTTTCCAGCTTTCCGGGAAGGTGGCGGAGTTGAGGGAGCAGTTGATGATGTCTCGGAGGTGTGGAGCTATGATGGAGTCTGCTTTGTTGAAGATGTGGTGAGGGCATGGGTCAGTTGGCGATCCTGAGTGGATGGAGTTCATCAGGCGGATGGTGTCCTCGGTTGAGATTGGGGTCCATTCGTTAAGGATGTTCAAGGGGGGTGAAGGTCCTGCAGTAGGTTGATTCGGTTGGTCTCCGGGTCGGTTGTCGAAGCTGTTGTGAATGTCTGCGATTTTGTTGTAGAAGAAGGAAGCTAGTGAGTCGCATAGGGCTTGGGAGGAGGTGATGTCGTTGGAGTTGGCTGATGGGTTGGTAAACTCTTTGACGATGTTGAATAATTCCTTGCTGTTGTGGGCGTTGTTATCTAGTCGGTGTTTGAAAGCGGCTTTCTTGGCAGACCGGATTAGTTGGTGGTGTATGCGGGAGGCGTTTTTGAAGGCGTCTTTGGTGCTGGTGTTTGGGTCTTTTTTCCAGGCCTTCTCGAGGGAGCGACAGAGTTTCTTGGATTTCTTAAGATCATCGTTGAACCAGGAGGCGTTTTTGCTGCTAGGCTTGATTTGACGTTTTTTCAACGGTGCTAGGCTGTTGGCGCTGTTGGATAGCCATTGGGTGAAGTTAATGGCTGCTTGGTCGGGGTTTGAAGAGTGGGCAGGAGGGTTTTGAAGGAGCGATGAGGAGATCTGGTCGATGGTGAGTTTGTTCCAGTTTCTACGCAGGGTGGGTTGAGGGTGGTTGTGGATTGTGGTCTTATTGTAGATAAAGTGAACGCAGCTGTGGTCCGTCCAATGGAGAGCTGTGGTATGGCTGAAAGAGACATGTTTGCTGGAAGTGAAGATAGGGTCGAGTGTGTGACCAGCAATGTGGGTGGGGGAAGTGACAATTTGTTTGAGTCCGAGGTTGGCGAGGTTGTCCAGAAGGGTGGTGGCGCTGTTGTCATTGCTCTTTTCCAGGTGAAAATTGAGGTCGCCCAATAGGATGTAGTCCTCGGAGGGGAGGGCGTGTGGGGTGATAAAGTCAGCGATGTCGTCATTGAATTGTACACGGGATCCCGGGGGCCGGTAGAGGAGGGTGCCTCTGAGTGTGGTCTTGGGGTCGGTGTGGATCTGGAAGTGAAGGTGTTCGGCGCTAGAGAGGTTGATGTCTGAGCTGGTTGAGATGCGGATGGAATTTTTTTGGACGATGGCAATGCCTCCTCCTGTGAGCTTGACGCGGTCTTTACGGATGATCTTGTATCCTTCTGGGATGGCAATGGAGATGTCTGGGGCTGAGGAGGCGTTCATCCATGTTTCTCTTAGGAAGGCGACGTCCGGAGAGATGGTGTCAAGTAGATTCCAAAGGTCGATGGCATGTCTGTGGACCGATCGGGTGTTGAGCAGGATACATTTTAGGTGGTTGGTGTCAGGTCTCTGTATGGCGTTGGTGGATGCGGAGATGGTTTTGGTGCCGTCGAACTTGCAGGAGTTGCATGAGAAGGGTCCATGGGTGTGTCTGGGGGCGGCTTGGGCGCAGGTGGGGAAGCGGCCGGGGTTAAGGGCTAGGAGGGTGGAGGAATCGTAAGTAATGCGGGAGGGGTGGGAGGGACGGGGACCAAGGGGTCTGGCGCTGGGCGCGGTCCAGGCACGGACGGGCGTAGACGGGCTTACCTTTGGCACACCTTCGGCGCGACTGGGGCGCGAACGCTGCGCGTGGACGCTGCACGTTGGGTCATTGGTCATAAATGGATGGTGGAGGGGCGGAGCGTGGGAGGGGCAGCAGCTGGGATGCGGTGGCGGGAGGAGGGGCGGACCAGGGGAAAACAACACAAAATGGAGGGTCAAAGGCGAGCACAGACAGGGGCAGCAAATGCGCAGAGTGTGCAGGAAAAAGAACCTTAAACACACCAACCAGCCTTAGTGTAGCGCAAATTAAACTTACAGCCTCAGCGAGGTCGCGCTACTAATTAAATAAATTAATGCGATAGTGTCGCGCTATTAATTAAATAAATAAATGCGATAGTGCAGCGGTACGCGAGCAAAGTGCTGCAGTGATGCTGGGTTCAGGTTAAACAGAACTGAGAGCAGGAGATAAAACGATACCAGCGTGCAGGTCAGCAGGAGCGTGGGGGAGCAACCGGACTGTTTCTCCACTCATCACAAACATTTCAGACTACTATGGACTCTCAAACATCCTTTCCAAATCCTTCTCTCCTTCTATCAAATTCATCCAACTTACAACAGACACACTGTTCCCAATACCATCTCACCTCTTTCCTTTACTGATAAACTTCAATTAATCTACCCCTATTCAAATATTAGAGTAAGCATGAGATCTCAAGAACATAAACTTAACAACCTTACTAAGACTAATTGTACAAGGAAAAAGATAACTAATATAACTTATCTTGTACCTATTTACCTCTAACCTTGGGTTCCTCAGCAGCGTGCTACTCAATAAAAAGCACTTCAATGCCTTCGCTGGGGTAATAAGTGCTTTAGAAATACAATTAATTTAGAATTATATTAGCACATATGAGATTGCCTTGAAATAAACGAGCTCAGACGGTACTGTACAAAAATGATTCTTTTTTGTCCAGCACATCACACATCTTGAGCTCACATATTTCAAGGCACTCTCATATGTTCTAATGAAGTCATTAGCACAAGATGTGGGAGAGCCAACAAATGAACAGAGAGAGTGTTATAATGACTATGCGTCTCACACAAAGTCGAGCGGTGGAATCTGACGTGTGTCAGATTCCATGTGTGAATTTGAAGGAGAGAACATACGTGAGCTGCCAGTTGATTCATCCACCAAATAGTTAAAACAGTGTGTTAGATGCTGGCAGTGTGTACACCCACAGTGTGGAGAGTGTAACCTTTGTGTCTATAGCCTTATTTTCGTCATTTCACATCACTTATGTCCAGGCGTGTACAACGGTGATACACCCACCTTACTCCAAGGTAGTGAGAGCAATTTACTTCACTCAGTGTCACGCGGTGAAGTGGTGTGCATATTCTGAAACATATTGCTGTTTTTCATGTTTCCGTGACTTTTTCACCATTCTGTTTAGATCAGTTGTGAGCATCATTAGTTCCACGGGAGGATTGGGTTCTGATGTTCGACAACTATCTTGAGGCTTTAGATGGTTAGGGCTTTCAGCCTACTAGGAAAAAAGCTTTAGTAATAGGTATTTTAGGCAAAGAAGGTCAACATGTGTTTAGATATTTGCCTCAAGCTTTGAACCACACGGTCAACCAATTGAAGACATGTACAAAGAGATGCAATGCAGACTGGAAATCAGATAAGTAAAATATGAAAATGTTGTCATGACATGATACAAGTTTTACACCCAGCATCAGAAAGTGGTGGAGACAATAGATGAGTTTGCAGCTAGGTTGAGAGAGCTATCGACCAAACGTCAATTTGGGGGTATGGCAGATGAACGCATCCACAACCAGTTGATAGTCTAGTGCAAAAGTGAGAACATTTGGGAGAGATTGTGGGCAGCTAAGGATGCAATTAAATTGGCCAAATTTGTTTAACAGTCTGATTTTTGTATGCAGGAGTTGAAAAAAAGAAACAAGATCAGGAGGTGCCCGAGGTGGAAGAGGACTGTAAAGTAGAATCTGACACTGTAGCTGCATTGAGATCTTCTGTCAAGCTGAATAAGAATTGTGCACTGGGTAAATCAGCTATTAAAATGTGCAGCCAGTGTGGGAGTGCGCGTCATATGGCAGACTTGAAGTTTAGTTTTGCAAATAACAAGAAGTGCAGGAAGTGTTGTCGTATTGGCCACTTTGCATGGATGCAAAATGGCAGGGGATTTAGATGTTTTCTCTACGGAAACAGGCTTCCATGACAGAATATTGTGCGAGGATGATGTGAAAGAGGTGGTGGACGAAGGCAATAGGAGAAACAGGGCCAAAGCTATCTTCAAAGTAAATTGGTGGAAAATCCAGCTTATGGTGGATAAAGCATCAATGTACACAAACATTCCAAGATAACTGTTTGAGTGGGATAGGGTGAAATTGAAACCTAAAGATATTTCTCCAGGGCTATATAAAGTTGTACCAATAGATGTAATGGGTTATATGTATGTGCCCATTGCTTTTGCAGAAATAGTTATTCAAGGCAAAGTGTATGTGACTAAGCAGGGGCACCATATTCTAGGGGGTTGCACCAGTACGATCTTCACATAATATTTGATTCAAGGGCTCCGGCTCAAGTTATGGCGGCTGAGTAGAGATCAGTGTCACACATATTAGACAGTGTGAGATATGTTTTGGGTGGCAAAACGGTCAACTCCAGGAGTACGTTCTAAAAATTGTTCTAAAGAAGAATGCTGTACCAGTCTAACATAAACTGACAAGGGTACTCATTACAGTTCGAGAAGAGGTTAAAGGATTAATCCAGGAAATGTTACTTGATAGTGTCATAGAGCCTTTAGAGGTTTCAAGGTGGGTGCCACACTTGGTTATTACGAAGAAATCTGACGAGAAATCACGATTTTGTGTTGACCTCATATCTCTCAACCACTGTGTAGTAGCCTACACTTTTCCCTTACTGAACGTTTGGGAACTTGTATCAATGTTAAAGGGTGGTAGGTACTTTTCAAAGTAAACCTTAAAAAGTGAATCTCACCAAATAAAACTTCATCCAGAATCCAAGACTTTGGCAGCCTTAATCACCACCGAAGGAACCTTCTAGTTTACTTGCATGCCCTTTGGCTCGTCATCGGCAACAGATGTTTTTGAAATTATTTCTGAGACATTTTCTTCTTCTATAAGGCAGTGAGCTGAGCCAGAGTCGATTCAAGGGTCAGCTCTAGGGGCAGGTGCACAAGATAAGCCTCAAAGATATTTGGCATGTGAATCATGAATTAAATAAAGTGTATTTTTTTTAACACATAGAAGGTTTTACCTTCACCTTAGACCATCAGTGTAAATGACTGCATTGTGAACTATTTATTAAAAGTGAGAATTTGTAAACAAACCAAGCAACTTTCCTCTCCCCGTTCTGATGGCAGAGTCAAATTAGCGCCCATATATATCCTATGTGTGGATCAAAATCACACCATTTTACACCATTTTTTAAACACCTCCTCCTTCCGGAAATGTTCAGCTATGACTTCTTTGCTACTTGTCAAAATTTCAAAGGATGGCCAAAATCAATTTTGGTATACTATGTTGTGCAGTTTTGTATACTGCAATGTTTGACCTCCTTAATTGTTAGGCATCTACAAGTGCTCACTTTTGTCTACCGTATTTAAGTTTATCCCAGTAGAGAGAGCTCCAAGCCAAATTCACTTTCACAGCAACTCAACCATGACAATAATTAGTTATTTAAACTCCTGTGCATTCTCCAAGAATCACAAGCAGCTTCAGAATTCAGATTAATTTTCCTACATAAACTCTCTGTATGGGTGTCCTAAGCCTTCAAGATATTAATCCCAAAAATAACTTTGAAACAAGGCAGAATAATGCTCTTTAGATGAATGAAGAGGTGAATTAAAAAATGGCAACTCCCAACACTTGACTGGAGATGGCTCAAGTCCAAGAACCTACAACACAACATGTCTCCACACGACCCAACAGAAAGCACAATTCATAGATAGAAGAGTCTAAAACTATTGGCTACTCAAGCAGGCTCAACAATGCATAATGCCCAGCCAAGGAACTCCCTAAAAGTCTATCGAGTTTTGCAATCCAAAGAGGTGTCAAACCTTCAACCCACTTTCACAAGACGTCTGCAATAAACTGCCAACACTTTATCAAAGCAAAGCAGACACACTGGATTCTTATTGAGCAACCAAAAGAAACAACTCAACCCATTCTATACCGCCAACAACAATCTCAATAGATACTCAACCGTCTGCAGTTTTCCCAAAAATTACAATCTTGGAATTTAAAGACTTACTAAAAGCTATCAGACCAGCTGTGTGTGTTGCACAAATACTTTACACTTTGCCTCTTTAGTTAAGCCTGACTGCTCTGTGCCAGGCCACCAGTGGGTCAGGGCAGGTTATCTTTTAGTGTGTATCTAGCTTACCCTGACTAGAGTGGTGTTCCCTACTTAGACAGGGTGCACACCTCTGCCAACTAAAGTCCCCATTTCTAACAAGCGATGGCCAATATTAAAAATCAAAGTCAAACAATGTCAATATGGTTCAATATTGATGCAAAAGGAACAGTATGAACACCATCAACATCCAAACAGAACAACCTACGGCATAATAACTTATATCACCTGGTACCAGGTAATCAACTTTAAGCTTCTCTTTCTATTCTTTCTACTTCCTCAGATAGCATCCTACCTCAAATTCCAAATAACCATGCATGAAAATAACATGATTTATAACTAGGGATTATTCTTTTTTCTGAGATTCTATTTGAATGATACTCTCCTTATGGTTCATTCTCTGTCCGCTTTAGTGTCCTAAACTGCACCATACTTTGTCACTGGTTTTCATGCCTTACCCTCCACTAAACTTCACTAAATTAACCATACCACTCTTTACAAATCCCAAACTCGATTTCTGAGTAACCATTCCTTCAATCCCAAAACCGTTCTAACCTCTCTACTCATCCTGCTCCCATAAATCATGTCTCATTCTGTTGTGAGTCCTTGGTTCCAGACCATAGGCCTGCAGGGGTTGGGTTCCTATCCCACTGGTGCAAGAACTTGTTTCAGTGCGCAATCACTGAGAAATGAAGTAGAGGCTCAGGAAAGGGGAGTGCCTGCCAGCCTCCCCTTATTATCAAAATGGCCCTGGGGGACAGGGATACCTCATAGAGGCCCCAGGTCCTGGCCCACCCTGGGTGGGAGCCTTCGCTTTTTATGTTTTTTATTTGACAGTGGATCCTCTGTATATTTGTGGTAAAAAATAATTAACAAATTGTTTTTGGCCCCTCTAGGCCTGGGGGGAGTCAGGATGTGCCAATCATGCCCCCTTACACTTTTTGTTAAACTTCCTTTTACCAGAGAGGTTTGAATCACTGAGTCCTAAAATTGCTGCCATCACATCTTTGTTGATGTGGTGGCAGGCAATCAGATCTTGCCTTTAGATCTGTCTGCTCTGTGACATGAAATATCTGAACCTTAATTTTAAAACAACTGAACGGATTTACACCAAATGACAAACACATTTGGTGTAATTTCGTCAGCTGGTTTGGCTGTAGCTGTGTCTAATTTTCCTGAAAGAATAGTTAAATGAATGACGAAAACATGTTTTTGCCCCACCTCACACTTTTTCTCAGTTCCCACTCGACGGATCACCCCAAAACTTTCCAGAAAGGAGCTGAAGTGAATGAACATTTCTGTGAAGATTCGTGAAACTATGCCCAAGTTATTAGCAAACCAAAAAAAGATTTTCCTATGGAAACATGGTCCTAACTATAACTACCCAGTGGCAACTGGTCTTTGATAATATACATATATAGATATATATAGATACATACAAAGCCACATTCAACATTTTAAGCATGTCTGCCTTAATGTGTACCCTCCTAGAATTCACTCCCTGTATGTGCTGTGTGATATATGGCATATTCTTATGTATGCCATGTTGCATCTTTCAACAAATACTAGGCAGTAATCAAGATTCCCAGAAGACCTACATTTCACAGTTTGAAAGAGGCAGCTGTGGCTTACCCACACAGGTGTACATGTCCAGGCGTTTGATGTAAAGAAAATTTGCAAGGGGCTTGGTGCAAAACAAATGTCTCGATCAGCTCATAGTGCGCTGAAATAAATGCATAGCATGGCAAGTGCAGTAAATGTTACTTGAGAGTCCTTAGAAATTCGTATTGCATCGGGATTGTACACCAGTGTGTGGGACGATGATGCAGTGTCTAACAGAAAGTCATTGTGAAGGGTTTGTATGTGCTTGATTCTGCTCTGTTCTTTACGAAGGTATTGGAGGGCTTTATATGAGCACCAATTACATTACACAAGGACACATTTATTTTTTGCTAGAGACGAGGAGCTTAAGTGATTTGCCCAGAATCACAGGATGTTGAGCCAACGCTGTGACTCGAACATGGTTTGCGAGCTCGAAAGTTGGCAGCTCTGGCCGTTTTGCTCAAATTGTGGCTATTTGTGTGAGAGGCGACCACTTATCTCAACATTTCTAGTGATGTTTTTCTATTTGCTAGCTTTGGCTACATGTCATGTCTTTTGCACAAGGGTTTCTAATAAATTTGAATAAAGACTCCTGAAAAAAAATATAGTGAATCAAGTTTTGAAACTTCATTGATTTGATAATTCCTCAATTAATAGGTATGTTTGCATAACAATTTCTTTAGTCTACAGGTGTAGTCAATAGAATCTTCACTATTCATTTCTAAATACAAGAAAATATGTATTAGCCTATTGTGCTTCATATTGACCTTTCATACTTTATTCTGTAAGGATTTTATAGTGTTCCACTAATCTTTCTTAATTTTTATTTTATGTTTCATTTTCTCCCTTCCTTGTTGATTTCTTTAGTTAGCAAACTACTATTGCATTAGACATGGTTATATTTATCGTAAAAATGTTTGGATCATTTCATATTGCAATTTACTGTTTCAGTAACATACCAGTATTGATGCCTTTATTTCAAGTATTGATTACTTGTCATTGCCATTGTTTTTAAATGTTAACACAGCATCTTTAAACATAAATAAGAACCCTCCTTAGCCAAATCTCAGGAGAGAAAAAGATTTTTCTTAGCCTGTCAGGCATTGTGATGGTGTATAGGTAATTCCAATTTTAGAAGACTCTAGGAGTTGTCTTGTGTTAGCGGTTATAGATTTGTCAATGTTGAATGTAATGGGCAGTGACTGTATAAGCACTATTTATGATACCTAAATGCAGAGACGTAGCATGGTTTGCCAGCGCCCGGGGCATATTTTTTAATGAAGTACTGCGCCCCCTAACCTGTGGACCGTTAGCATAGGAATTGCTAACGGTCCATGAGTTAGGGAGCGCAAAACTTTCTTTCGAAATGTTGCACCCCCCCAGAATGTTGCACCCGGGCCAACTGCCCCTGTGGACCCCCCATGCCTCATCACTGCCTTAACGTGCTTATACTTTTGTTACATGGAGGGTATTGAACCATGCATTTTTGTCAGCTTAAGTAATTGGTGCCACATCCAGTACGTCTGCACGACTCTACCTGGTGCCATTCCCACCTCTGCCATCCACGCATTTGCTATTTGTAATTACTGAAGCTAAAGTTATTTCCCATGAAGGCAAAAACACGCTTGATAAAGGGTGAATCCAATCCAGGCTACACATTTTTTTTATCTTCCTACTAAAGAATTGAAAGGCACATAGAGAAATTGGAATGGGAATATTGGGAAAGGAAAATGGGGTAAGAGTAGGTTACCCTTTTGGACATCTCACATGTAATAGTCTCTGGGACCACGAAGGGTCTGATTTAGGTCAGGAGGACAGGTCACTCCATCACAAATGTGGCGGATATTACGTCCACCTTATTATAAGTGCTATTGGATATAATGATCTTGTAATATGGAGGATGGGATATCCTTCATGTTTGTGTTGGAGTAACCCATCTGCCGAACTCTAAATCAGGCCCATATTTTTTTAGAGCTTTTCAAGATCTGAACCAGCTTCCGGTGGCATGCTTACCTGTTGATTTCTGTCCTGAGTTCTCACTCTTGCCTACCTATGTGTAGTGTGGAGGACAGGCAAGCCACTTGGGGAAACACCTCTAAAGGATGATTTAGATATCTCTCTGAAAGTTCTGGTATTATTTATTTGCTTGTCATTTTAACGTTTTACCATGTTTTAAGATGTCTGGCCTACCCTTGTTATAGCCAAACATGTCTGCGAAACCAAAGCCTCTTACATTTTCATACTCTGACATTTTGGAAGATGTATTTTCCTTGAATTACAAATAGGGGCCTTCCCCCAGCATGAAACAGAGGGATTGTAATTAGCTTTTAGATTTAACTTACATAGAGAGATTTTCTCGTCCTATTATATGTTGCTCTACTTAAATCTATGGAATCTAGAACAGAATTTCATCTTGATTGAATTCAGCAGTGTGTGGAACTTTAGCGTCGATCTACTGGCCTTGAATGACATTATAGGTCAGTGGCTTTCTAGGGAACTTTCTTATCCAAACCCAGTTCGTTCACAAGTTCCTTCATCTCGTGCTGTCTATTCCACTTCATGCTACTGGCTGCGATATGCTTTACGTAACTTGCAGCATTGACTTAAGGGGGCAATACCGACCTCCAACCTAACCATCATGATGGGCCCCCATTCTATCTAGGCACTGCCACAAGTCATAGCATGGCTAAGGGGAATGGAGCTTGCTGTAGAGGTGTCTCAAAGCCCCGTGCAAAGGTGAGCGGGTAGAGGAACAAGCATGTCAAAGATTCGCGAAGCATTTCTATCTAGTGGAGCTGGGCTGTTAGAAACATGGTTACAACTGTTGGGATGAGAACTGTTCTTTGTGTTCTAGTGTCTGGGCCGACAAGAACAGTGGCTGTGCTTGTTGTGTTAGGGACCAGGTGGCTGGGTATGCATTAAGACAACAACATCTCAGAAATTGGAAGGAGAAGGTTTGTGACCCTTAAGCTCCAGAGTTTCAAAGATCACCACGATTATCCTAGGCTTTATACTGATCCCCTGCATTTTCCTCCTTGCTGTTTCATCTGCCCCTCTACTGATTCAAAGCTCCATCAAAAAAGCACAGGAGCAGCATAAGCTGAGCCTGAAAGAAGGTGCCCTCTAGAGCTCATACCAAAATGAGGTGCACTTGAGCAGGATAGGGATATTTTGTTGCCCGCATTCTGCAATTAAAGAATGGCCCACGGTTGGAAGGGAGGTAGTATAGCCTGTGATATTATAACGTACTTTGCATGTCACACTTTATCTCAAACTGAGACAGGGATCCTTATCCTACTGCAAGATCATTTTGGTAGAGTTATCAGAGATGCTGAGATCTGCTGGCAGATTTGCAGACAAATTTGGGAACTCTCAGCAAACAACACCACTAGCGCATGCATGCCCACCTCATGTTGTGTTCCCATTTTCTGCTTCTGCTGTGGTTCCCAATTGCTAACTAAGTTTATTTTTCTCACAGCTGGCCATCATTATTTTTGACAAATAATAAGGCTGATAGAATGCATGTTTAAGCACATCATAGTGAACTGTTATTTCAAGGAGAGTCCTTAATCAATCAATCAAGACTACATGCTGGCTTGGTTGGTCACAAAGCTAAAGATTGCTCTATCCACACGGATTGGAAACTGATATGAATGAACTTCAAGGACAAATAACTAGTTAGTTTGGGATCTTCAATCCATTGCTAGTAACATCTCTCTTTGTTCCTCTTATTTAACAGTTAATTAAATGTACCAGAATTGACAATATAAAATAAACTAATTGTCAATCTCAGGCAGAGTTAAGTCCTGCACAGTGACATAACGCAAAATGATAGGAGTCTCCTGCAAAGTGTGGCCTAAGAACCCTGAAACTCCCATCTCTCACATATATCCATAGTAATGGCGGAGAAAATCGCAGAGTATGGGCACCCAAGGGGAGGATTATCTACTTTTATAACAAACTATCCAAATTGGAAAACAGAATCACTGGACCCAGGGGTGAATTGGATACAAGTCATCAAACTAGAAAATAATGCATGCAAAGACAGAGTAGGATGGAAGTTATTGATCATAAATATATACATCCATCCAGAAAAGGCTACAAAAGTCAAAAAACTATTAACGTTACTAAATCTGATAAAAACTTTACAAAAAGCTCACCAATTCCATGGGATGCTCATCTCAGGTGACTTTAATAGCAATTTAACTAGAGCCTAAGTGACAAAAGCAATATCCCAAAAATATGAAACGAGTTGGAATCACTAGGATTAACGATCCTAAATGGAAATATGAAGGGAGATCAACCTGCAAGAATCACCTTCTCGAGTGGAAAGAAAAAATCTATATTAGATTTCACATTAATTAGTAAAGATCTAATAAAGATGGTCGATTATTTTGAAATAATAACCCGACCTGAAAGCGATCACTTCCCACAAGAGACCATATTAAGCATAAACACCGAAGAAAAAATTAAGACAGCGTCATTAGCTTTTATTCCGGAAATATACAACCTGAAGAAACTCAAATGGAGAGGCCCCATAATTAACAAGATAATGGATTTGGTGTTCGAACATGTAAAAACATGGAGGCCTTTGGAAACCAATCACTCGAAAGAAGATGGGAGAACTTACACAAGCTTGTGCTAGGAAAATTTCCGGTAAAAACATTAGTAAAATATGGACAAGATTCTAACAAAGACCCATGGTATACTGCTAAATTAAGAGATAAAAAAGGGAAATCGTGAAAAAACTAAGAATAAAGGCTGTAGACAACAGGTTGGGAAAAGAAGTAGAAAATAACGAAATACTGAAAATGAGAAAACAATATAAAGAGGAATGCAGAAAAGAGCAAAGATTGTACACAGAGAAAATTTGGGAAGATCTGCTACAGACGAGCAAACTACCTAGAAGTAGTGAATTATGGAGTATAATAAATACATCATCAAAAAGAACGGGCGGACAGCAAAAGATCGGAATTAGTGAAACCACATGGCTACATTATATTGAAAGCCTGTATAACACACACAGGTATCAACCCCACAAAGAAATAAATAAAGACATAATAAAAGGAATAGATCAGAGAGATGCAGTAACCAGACACGGAAAAGATGATCAGTATGAAGATTCTTTCAATGGTAAATTAGAAGACCTAACCTTGCTGACAACAGTAAAACAAACAACCAGCATGATAAAAAAACTGAAAGCGGAAGGAGCCGCAGGCCTTAATGGGCTTCCAAATGCTTCATTCAAATACGATCCCGATTTCTGGGCAAAGTACCTCACACCATTATTCAACCAACTATTCACGGAAAAAAAGATACCCCAGTCCTGACAGGGCAATATCTTCCACCCAATATACAAAAACGGGTGTAGAATGGAACCTGGGAATTATAGGTTGATAGCCCTTCTTGATGTTGAGGCAAAGCTCTTCGCATCTTGTATGCTCATTCATCTTCGGGAATGGATAAATAAAAACAAAATAGTACCAAAATTCCAAACGGGTTTCAGGGAAGGCATGGGTTGCACAACAAATCTCTCAGCACTGGCGCTGCTAATCGAAGAAGCAGGAAAAAAGAAAACTGGACTACTAGCGTGTTATATAGATTTGAAATCCGCCTTCGACCGATTTCCAAGAGACCGTCTGTGGAAAAAACTTGAAACATGGGGTCTCCCTCAGAAATTAATTGACATTATAATAGCTTTATAAAGCGGAACATGGGCAAAAGTAAAGCTTGGCGATGGGAGACGAATATCCGCAGAATTAAAAATAAGAAATGGCCTAGAACAGGGCTGTGTGCTCTCTCCAAGTCTTTTCAATGTATACCTCGCAGATTTAGAAAGTCACCTGCGGAATGTGATCGGACACCCACCAAAATTGGCAAACGAATACATCCAGTTCTTACAATATGCTGACGACATCGTGGTTTTAAGTCAAAGAGTCATAACTAAATTAACGGAGTACTTTGACTTCGAAGGACTGGAATTAAACATAAAAAAATGAAAGTGGAGAGATTGGCGGGTTCAAGCAGACGATCATTTAAATGGTACACAAAGAACAAACATATCGAGGAGACAACATCATATAAATACTTAGGGGTTACACTAAGCAAAAATATGTCCATATTGCATCAAAAAAGAAACATCATTGCTAAAGCTCAATCACTTAGTTTCGCCTATAGAACACTCCATAAGAAACTTCAATGCCCGTCATACGACCATCTTCTAAAAGTAATGGCAGCCCAAGTATTACCATCTCTGTCCTATGGGCTAGAAATATGGCATGGGAAAGAAACCGATATTTTAAATAAACTCCAGACAAAAATATATAAATCAGTGTTTAATCTTTATAAAGGATCAGCTCCAGCACAAATACGATTGGAATTTGGCCTGCAAAACCAAACATACCAAAGGAAAGCAGTCTTAGCGAAATGGTGCTGGAAGCTTAGATCAGCAGAATCAGGATCACTAAATAACATATGTTGGCTGGAAATCAAGAAACAATACGATCAACATGAACCAAACTCTTGGGGTGATGACTTGCGTATAGCCTTAGAAACCCTTAAAATAGAGGAAATCTGGAACAGCCAACCGGAAGAAGCGTCTTTTAAAGCAAATTGTAAATTAAATGCAAAGGCTCTATCATTGGTAGAAGACAAAATGATCTTGGCCAAACGTCGACACGCATGGACCGTATTAAGTTCATACAAAAGATTAAAACCGCAATCTTACCTCGTGGCACACTTTTGGCTATTTTAAAAAATACAATTTATGGCTTTTAGACTGGGCGACCATTTTTCTAAAGATTTGATACCATCGTGGAAAAACACACAACAAAAAACAAGATGTAGAATATGTGGGTACCACACGGAAACCTTATGCCATCTAATATGTACGTGCGAGTCAATAAAAGATGAGAGAAGAACTTTGCTGAAATCAGTTCTAAATTCCCTTCAGATCCGCACTTGCAGGCAGACTGTTACCAGCTGGATGGGTGCGGGCTCGAACATTTTGATATGCCGCAGGGTAAAATTCATGATGAAAGTAGAGACTCTTCTTTCAAAGGTCGAATTAGCTTAAGACTGGGGCCAGGAAAACAATGTCTTACTTTTTTAGAACTAAAAATATTTTAAGAAAATGAATTGTATCTTTTTTACTATTTGTAATTTGTATATGTACACTTTATGGTTGTGATAAACCAAATAAAGTTAATTTGACTGACTGACACATATATCCATAGATTTTAGATAGAATTGGGGACCCCTGAACTGGGGGAGGGCCATATTCTGCAGGGGGTGCAGGAACTTGCATTATGCCGATGGTCCTACTAACAACAGAGAAGATTTTACTGGCTTTATGAATCAACTCTTTGCTACTTGAGGCCTAGACTTTCTAAAAGAATCTCAGTACACATTCCTATGATGTGCATACATTTCCACTCCAGTTACTAGACCTTGCTCAAAGAAACATTCAAAAAGCCTTATTGATTTTAATGTTCTGCTGTTTCTACTTTGATGGCAACTGACATCAGTCATCTTTCTTCCCTGTATGCTATAGTTTTACATAAGTTTAGATAGTCGCTAAATACATTCAAATATGTGGTCTATTTGGCCCTGAATCCCCTACATTATGTCTCTGTTTCTTCCTGTGACTCTTTTTATGAATTACACACAGAAAATATGATGCTTCGGTAATAAGAAGATTCAACATCCGGCATACATTAAGGAATTTTATGCAGAAGTATGACTCTTAGGCAACTAAACACTAAAAAGTCAGACGTGGCTAAAAAGATCAGTAGCCTTAATTAGTAGCACTAAATATGTACTATTCATAATACTGAAAAAACAGGAGATAAACCACCACATGTGAACATCAAAAAAATTTAATGCAAATCAGGTGATCGAAATATTCTGGCCCCAATAGTAAAGAGCCCCATTTGCTTTGGTGCCCCCTCCTAGCTCCCTCTCTATAAGTAAACTTGGAGTGTCACCATTCCAGCTTGCCTTGTGAACATGCATAAGTCATGAGCATGCAAGGGGTTATTTGCTAATACCTTGTGCAGTGCTCATATAGCAAAAAGCACTGCTGATTTTATTACAATAAATAAGACCTAGGGTGCAGCACAAAGACACTGGTTCAGTGCTTAATATGAGCCGGGGGGTTCCGGTGCTCGGCACCAGCAGCTAATTGTCAACACCGGCACATGTGACAGTCTGCCACAAGGTGGCGCTGTCTAGCTAATTTAGAAATAACCACAACAACAGGTAATTATTAATTCAATTTACATTAGAAATGACTATTACCTTCTGCAAAGCCATTCTTATAGCTTTGGAGGCTTGAACGATTCCGAATTGTCACACGTGTAGTGTAATGGTTAGTAGTTGTATTGTTACTATCATTAGCAGCGCTGGCAGGGACAATGGGCGATGTAAGCTGCAGTGACCTCCTGACGAGAGCCCTGGCACTTTTTTTTCTACGAATTAAGCACTGCACTGCTGCAACCCGTAGCACAGTGGCTCTGAACCTACCTGTGGTTAGTGGACCCCTGTGGGTCTGCAAGCCCTGCTCAGGGGGTCCGAGGCTGTTAACAAAATTAGATAATATCAGAAGATTAATCAAGTATACATAAACAAAAAAGCAAAATGTAAAATGACAATTTTTTAAACATTTTCTGAGCGGGCTCGAAACTGGATGCTAGAAACTAATACGTTTTTATCCTTAGGCTGATTTGTGTGCTGCACAAAAACAGAGGGGAATATTCACAACAAAATATCGAGTGTGCTGTCACGTCAAAATTGGTAATGCCGCGCTCCGAACTTTTTTTAATGCAGGAATATGCTGTATTTACAAAAATACGGCGCAACCCTGTGTTCCCCAAGTGCTAATAAAGCTAACTAGCACCAGCGCAGCCACCCTTACACCATGTTGCAAGGGGGCACCTTCCTCCATATAAACAATTTGAAAGGCAATTTTCTCTTTCTATGTGTGCTGCAGAATGCAGGACACATGGAAAGAGCAAAAAACGCAGAGAAATTAATAATTTCTCCTCGTATCACCATACTAAGACCAGGTATTCCCTGGTCTTACTTTTTGTTGCTGCCCCAGCCTTGTAAATATGGGGCAGCGTCAAAAAGCAATATGTGTTGCGGCGGTATGCCCACAGCAACACTCATTGCACGCCCCTTTCACGCTAAGTGAAGTGTGAAAAGGGGCCTTATTTACAAGGCGGTGTTAAGTGGCTTAAAGCCGCTTTGTAAATAAGCAAAAGGGGATAGCGCCATCAGAATGTCGCTAAAAGTGACAATCTTGTGGCGATATCCCTATGTAAATAAGCCCCAGAATGTAGTATGGCGGTTTGGTGGCCTCAACTGAAGTACTGGCTGTCGTTGACGAAAAACTGAGCATGCATTCACAGCAAAAAAGACAAAGAGAGTAAGTGACATGCTAGAGTCTAGCACATCACTCCATCTTTTGAAATTAAACAACATTTTGAAAAACTCCAACCTTCCAAATAAAATAAAAAATCTATTTTGTATCATTTTTTGTCTGTGAATTAAATTATTTCATAATTTGTGCATTTGTTCGATGTACATTTGTTTCTGAGTTTGTGTATTGTTCTGGGATTTAAATCCTAGTAAATCTAGCCTGCAGAGTGCATTAAGCATACGTAAATTATATTATGCATGCACATTTCCCACATTTCTGTGTTTTAAAAGAAATCATTTATATTGTGCAAATTATTCTTATTATAGGCACAAGTGAACTTCAAAAAAGAAAAAAACTTTGAGACTCAGCCACTGGAAGTATACATCAAAGGATGTGAACAACAAAGCTCTACGAAGTGCACTAAAATTGATAGCAACATTTTTTACTCAATTAACCCTCCCTCTTAACGGTGACTTTATTGCAACCAGGGAAGTGCGACCAGAGCCACCAAACCGGGTGCCGAGATTGGGGGACAGTGTATTTTGAAATATCTTATAAGTTTAAAACCACCTGCTACAGAGCTCCCTGTGTGTCTGGCAATTTTGAGGCAACAATAAAAATGTCAAAATAACTCGACTGATTAATGAACCTGCTAAAGAGTGATTGGAGTCTATGTCTGGTGGTAATGTTGACCCATCATATAGCATAGCAGAGGGCTAATATGCCTGCTGCAAAGCACATATACCATGTAGATCCAGAATTGTATTTTATGTAGAAAGCTGAGTGGGTTACTGCTTTTGTCGGAGAGATCCTTTTATTATTTACAGTTCATAATTTACAATCCTAATATAGCACAGTGACCTATGAACTGTCATCAAAGTGCTGCATGCAAACTGCAAGGTATAGGTTAGAATGCACATTCCCGCCCCCCACTCCCCCCCGATCTTTTATCATCCTAATGTTGCTTAAAAGGGTTCGTTTGGGTAGAAATACATTCTTATAAGTAAAGCCAACTCCAAATTCAGAATTTGTGCTTCACCAGTCCAAACACTCTTAAAATGTACTGCCTACCAGTGTGGATGACATGCAGCTCCTACACCTTGTCCTATATAGCATTTGCTATACACTGATTTACATATGTAGGATTCATTGCCTCCATATAATGTGTGTGTGTCTGTGTGTCTGTGTGTGTGATGTAAAGTGCTCTGATACCCTACACTGAGTAGTGCTGCAAATTGAAGTATATGGCGGCAATCGTAGGTGGTGGCAGCTCCTACGGGACCCGCTTGAGTGCTGGGGGCAGACTGTGAGGGAATTGTGGATGTGTTTACTTGTCTGTTCCCTGTCTGATCGCCACTTGCTTTGGACCATTTAAAACCAATCTTACTTTTTTAACTCTTTTAACTTTTATAACTGTGGCCTGCGGGTAGCCTTTCGATCTTGGCATTCACTCACCTGTGTTGGGGGGTGTGCTCCCCCTGCCCGGGTCCACCACAGCTGTTGTGCCGTTTGAGTAGAGGGCAGCGCGCCATCTTGGGTGAGTCCCGGATCCCGGTGGGACCGTAGGCAGCAGTCTAGCTGGGGGAGGGGTTTGGCTATATCTCGGCAGACAGTGCGAGGCGCGACGCGGCAATCGTAGGTGGTGGCAGCTCCTACGGGACCCGCTTGAGCGCTGGGGGCAGACTGCAAGGCATTTGTGGATGTGTTTACTCTTCTGTTCCCTGTCTGATCGCCACTTGCTTTGTACCATTTAAAACCAATATTACTTTTTTAACTCTTTTAACTTTTTTAACTGTGGCCTGCAGGTAGCCTTTCGATCTTTGTACCATTTAAAACCAATATTACTTTTTTAACTCTTTTAACTTTTTTAACTGTGGCCTGCAGGTAGCCTTTCGATCTTTGCATTCACTTACATGCTCCCGCTGCCCCGGTCCACCGCGGCTATTGTGCCGTTTGAGTGAAGGGCAGGGCGCCATCGTGGGTGAATCCCAGATCCCGGCGGGACCGTAGGCAGCGGTCTAGCTGGGGGAGGGGCTCGGCTATACATTGCGCATGGCTATACGAACGCGCAGCCGACGCGCGCAGCGGGCGCGCCACCGATGCGCCAAAGGCAAGCCCGTTTGCGCCCCGGAAGCGACCAGCGTTAGCCACCCTGTTCGGATTGTGCCTGGTTTGGCCAACAGGAAGAATATGTACTCCCGCGATGATCTGCTAAAGCTGAAGGGCTCTAGCTATGATGGTGGTAGGCAGTGGGATGTCCTTCACAATTTGTTTAGGACATGCCCGGTTTGTAAATTCTGTTTTCTCACCCATCAGCCCAATCCCTCTCCCTCGTACTCTGGCGATCCTAGGATTCTGGCAGCACTCATTAATGCGCGCTCGATGGTCAAGCATGCGTCTGACATCTTTGAGCTTTTATCTGGCACTAAATTGGACGTTCTCTTAATTACGGAAACTTGGCTTAACGAGTCTTGTGCTCCGGTAGTGGAGTTCTCAATTCCTAGGGGCTACAAAATTGTCAGGGGTGATCGGGGATCCGGGAGGGGAGGGGGGACGGCGGTAGTGTTTAGGGATTCGTGGTCCTTCACTAGTGAAGTTATAGGCGACTGGGTGAAGGGGGAAGCCCTGGATTTTAACTTCACCCTCACCCCTCACTTTACACTGGGCGGGACTCTGGTTTATCGTCCAACAGGTCCTCCCGGAGCTTTCCTCAATACATTTGACGATATTATTATCCCATGTGCCCTCCGCTACCCCAAATATCTCCTTTTAGGGGATTTTAATATCCATCTGGATACCCAGTCCGCTTCCGAAGCGACTGTTCTCTTGGATTCCCTGGGCCTAGCTCAGCTGACACAACATATGACGTTACAATCCCATGAAGGAGGCCACCTCATTGACTTGGTCTGCACCAACTTCCCTATCCAAGTCGATGATCCTGAGCCTGTAACATGGTCTGACCATCACCTGATCAGGTTCTCCTGGTCGTCTGGCAGGACTTATAAAAGTCCTGCCCTACCTCCCGATCCACACTCTAAGAAGATCAATCTCCCAGCCCTCTCAATGGCCTTACGCCGGTCTCATCCAACTCCCGCCTCGGATATAGAAGGGGCGGTGGACAACTTTGATAACTGGATCAGTCAGGGAGTCTGTGCCAGCTCCAAAGCTAACAGTGGTAGCAATCGGCGCTCTCTCCCCTCGCAGCCCTGGTTTTCCACTTAGCTAGGGAATTGAATCTGGGGTGCAAGAATCTGGACCATTGCTGGCGCCAGAAATATTGCATGTCAGCTAAGATGACCCTGCGCTTAGCACAGAGGAAGTACTATATGGCCATTAGGAAAGTTAAAAGCGACTACTTTGCCGGGTGAATTGCGCTGGCTCGGAACAATAGTAAGGAGATCTTTGCTATTGTCCAGAGCTTTTTATCTCCTTGCGCAGAGCAAAGATTGCTACCAGTGTCCCAAAAATGGTGTGAGGATCTATCCACCTTTTTTTGGACAAGATATTAAAGATTCAGGATAGTGTTGGCCCACATTTCAGAACTGTGGAGACCCCTTTCCCGGGGACCCTCCATATCCTGTGTGCGGTCTCCTCCCGGCTCACCTCATTTCTGCCCGATACCGAGTCAGACATTTTGGCCATTCTTAGCTCTCTTAAGTCTGACTCTCCTTCAGACCCCTGTCTGGCTCGGGTACTAGCTGGCGTAGCCGAGGAGGTTTGTCCAGTGGTAGTGGACATTGTTAATCTTTCCCTTCAGACTGCCTTGGTGCCGGCCCAATGGAAAAAGCTAAATTGCTTCCCCTTCTGAAGAAACCCTCACTGGACCCATTGGTCCCTGCCAACTACCGGCCTATCTCGCTCTTACCAGCCTTGGCCAAAGTTTGCGAGAAGGTGGCCTTTCGGCAGCTGGAGATGTTTGTGGAAGCATCAGGTGCTCTGCATCCAGCTCAGTCAGGGTTTAGGTTGGCCTACAGCATGGAGACTGCTCTGGTGGAGATGTCGGAGGCTATCAGAGAGTGTCTTGATGGGGGCGGCAGGGCGGCCCTGATTTTACTCGACCCCTCTGCTGCCTTCGACACGGTGCCCCACCAGTTGCTCTTGGCCAGGCTATCTGCGATCGGGATTTCGGGCCTGGTCTGGGAATTGGTTAAATCTTTCTTGGATTCCCGCTCGCAGCAGGTCTGCATGGCTCCATGAGCTTCCTCTGTCAGGAACCTTGCAACGGGGGTACCGCAGTTCTCCACTTTGAGTCCCCTGCTATTTAATATATACCTAACCCCTTTGGTTTATCTGGCAGAGGAGTTGGGAGCCAAAGTTATAGTGTATTCTGACGAAACTCAGCTGCTATTTACCTGGAGGGGCTTGGACCTGGACACTGACACCGCCCAGACTTGCGTAGCATCAGTATTCCGCTGGCTGGCCCAGGCCTCTCTCAAGTGTAATGAGGATAAATCGGAGGTCCTCCTGTACGGTCAATTTCCTTTGGACTTCAGACACTGCCTATGGCCGGCAAACTTCCCTAGCCCGCGTTCTGAGGGTGGACCTGCAAAATATCTGGGGGTATGGTTTAACGAGGACCTGCGGTTCATCGACCATGTAAAAAAACTGACGTGAGTTTTCTTTGGTACCCTCAAAGCACTCAGAAAAATCTTCCCGCTGCTCCAGAGGGTGGCCAAAGAGACGATCGCCCGTGCTCTGATTTTGTCGTGGCTGGACTATGCCAATGCTTTGTTCATAGGCATGCCTGGCTATCTACTGCGCAAACTTCACATTAAACTGAATGCAGCGGCTAGACTCCTTGTTAACGCTTTGAGGAGATCCAGCGCTCGGCAATATCTACGGGAACTACACTGGCTGCCGGTGGCTCAGCGAGTGCAGTTCAATGCAATTACCCTGGCTCACCGGGCCCTCCACGGATATTTTCCCACCAACCTCAGGAAGCGCTTTGCCTTCTATGTGCCGAACCGACCTCTGCCTTCTGCCTCTCCCCACCGGATGATCATCCCGCGTTTCCGCAGAGCTCGTTTGGGAGGCCAGTCACTCTCTGTTAACGCCGCTAAGGCCTGGAATGCGCTCCCTCCTGACCTTCAACTCATACAAGAGTTCCAGCTCTTTAAAAAGCACCTAAAAACACATCTGTTCAGTCAGACCATCTAATTTGACTCCCGCCTCTAACTCAGCCCACCTCCGCGTCAGGACAATCAAGAGTATTAGTGCGCTTTACAAATTCACTATAACATAACATAACATAACATAACATGTGAGAGTGGCAGTGGAAACTTGAGGGGGGACTCACGGCACAGTTCACGGAGGGTCCCCGCACTCTGGACTCAATCAGGAGCTTTAAGTACTGGGACCCCACCACTTGTGCACAGTACTCGGGGGTGCCCAGTGGAGTTCGGGCCCCCCACACCGCGGGGCTATTGTTACGCAACTGGAGAGTAGTGCTATAGAGAGAGATAAGGGGCTCCGTTGGAAGGTGGTGGTGAGGGAATCTACGGAGCAGGAGTACAGCGGGGCACCTACAAAGATTGTCGCATCGGGACCCATCAGTCTTGAGTGCAACCTTATTTTAGCTTCTCCTATTTTGAACAATCACTCCCCCAACCTTGTACTCGTTTTCTTTGTTTTGCTCTCTCGTGCTAGAACCCAGATAAAGGCATCTGCACCACCCCTGTGCTGTGGCGAGGTCTATGAAAAAGCCCTTTCAATCCTGCTAATGAGTTACATTTGGCTTCAGCCTTGCAACGTGAATGATATATTATGAAATGGTGAAATGAAAAGCATTACAAAAAATACTCCGCATGAGGCCTGGGCTGACAAGGGAAGACGGATGATAATGGACTGCTCACTTATGATTAATGCACTTTGTACACATATTCTTTATTAATAAAAGAGGTAGGTAGGTGAAATCAATGGCAAGTGGGCACGTCCGTTTTACAGAGTGTGTGCTTAATTCACGCGTTAGACAAACCACCAAAGTAACTGGGGCACGTTGAAAGCATAGCAAGCGAGTTAGTGTATTTTCTGCCGATCTCTCGCAGACAGTGTTCCCAGAATGATTCGTTCCATTAGCAAGTTCCACAGTTTGGTGTTAGGTTGTACTAGAAGCTTGCGACACAGTCCAAATTCCGTTTATGACACCGCAGTGCTGTAAAAATGTATTTTGTTTTTAACGTGCACGGACAGAACAGTGTTCTTTCCTACTAGACAGACAATATAATTTAACACCTTCTGGCAGAAAATTAGAAGAAAGGACTTCATATGTTCTGGAGAGTGTGACTGGCTGAATTAAAACCTACATCATAATTTATTTTAGAACAAAATATGTTGAAATATTTTTCAGGAAGACTGGGCAGTCCAAATACAGTACCGTTTTAAAAAGAAGTTTGTTCATACTCCATTTTTAAAGTATACCAGTGATGTATGAGACGTTGCAGGCTATTATTGGCAAGGCCATTTGATGATCGGGCCATCAAATTCTCACAAATTCTAACTTGCCTGCGGCTTCAATAAGGGGCACTCCAGGGACTCAGACAGTGGAGAACCTTCATTTCATCAAACGTTTCAGATAATAGTACAAAAATCACACCACCTGTCATTTCTCAGGAGAGCATTTTGGCAAATGTGGGGCAAAGCCAAAATGCAAACCACTTGCAGTGACAAACAAGTGAACTTCAACTACCTCAAGGTAAAATAAAAGTGGTCACTTTCAGATTTAGACCAAAGTCTAACCTTACTTGGAAGCTAGACATAGGGAATGGTTAACTAGGGAAACGTAGACCCATCGGATAGAAGGCTTGAATAGAGAAAAGTTGAATAATATGAAAAGATAGACAAGTAATCCTTGCAAGAGGCGTCAGAATGATTATAGTGGCGGTCTATCAGAAACGAACAAAGCGATCATGAACAAGGTTGATGAGAAGCTAATATACAGGAAAGAGTCTTAGTTCAACAATTTCAAATGATTGAGAACACATTCTCGATTGAAGAGAATCAGACATTTTAGAAGCACCAGGAGCAGATCTCAATTAAGCTCCTAGAATTAATTTACTAAATTAAATTAGCACAGCTGAATATGGAAACTTAGGAGAAAGGGAGTAAGGGATATAAATTGAAAGTGGAATAAATTGTCATCTGTTAAAAAAAAGATTAGACAGGGCAGGGAAGCAATTCTGAAAACACAGATGCATACTAAAAGAGATAAATAGTTAATTGCATTGGAATCTGCTCCTAGAATTCTAATTAGGCAGACATTTTGGAAATATATGTTGATGGCTTCTGGGAAATGAATAAAAGTCCTAGAGTCTGGTGTCTAAGGGTCATTGGACCCAATATCTGTCCAATCTCTGTAGGAAGAAGAGTATCTGTGTGCATAAACAGAGCAGAACGTGGTATTTGGAAATGGTTTGGAGAACATATACATTTTGTAACTAATCAGTGGTGTGAATGCATCTATTGCCCAAGTGCAAGGCAGTATATGTATGTCAGTAATGTAAGGAATATGGACGTTTGGGCCAAAAGGATAGTTGATTTTTTAAAGACCTGTTGTTGTCTACTGTAGTTCCAAATTCTGTAATGGCATTATAATAGTTCTTATTTATAAGAAGGGATGTATCTCTAAGCCAGAGAGTTAATATTTAATTGTGTTTCCTTCTTCTGCATCTTCGCGGTTATGTAAATCGGTTTAATATAGTTGCCATTAAGCAAATGGGATTCAGACTAAAGTAGTCATCAGTAGATTAAGGCCGCTTACATTAGGTTGAGAAATACACAGTATATAGGAAAATTTAAGTGGATGCCAGATTCACAAATCATATGACTGTGCTTGATCTGGTAGATCGCCCAACAGTGCGGTTAAAATGAGGTGAATGTGGACTCATTAGACTAAACGAAGCTAACAAATATTTATATTCAGATACTTGTACAGAAGTATGAACAGGCTACGACGGTGATATAACATGGCCAATTGGGACTAGGAACAGCCTTCAACAAGGCAGTATATCTAGGCACTTGTATCTTTTTCTATCTATTTTTGTCTGCTTTACTGTCTTCATACAGAAAGGAATTTCAGTTTCCTTTGACATTAAGTGATTTCTGTAAGAAATTGGGTTATTGGTTGAGGGATGTGGAAGCCTAACTCATGCGACAACCATAATCTTTATGAGGGTGAACCAGCAAAAAGTCCCTAAATTGACCTGTGTTTAACCCTCTGCTAGCTAGGTACAAAGCAGTCTGGCTTAATATAGAGGCAATATGTAAGGTATGTATGGCGCAGACAAAAGTAAAAAGTGAAAACATAACACAGGAAAGATACCAAACTACTTTAAAAAATAGAGTACATTTTAATAAATAAAATGATACAAGAATTTTTAAAAAATCTAATCAGTAGAACTGGAAATATTCAGCTTTAAAATTTTATGCAAAAAGGCCCACTGTGGTTATCTGGCCATGCTGAACCAGGACATAGTCACAAGTTCATTGTGGTCACTACCCTGACTAAAATCAAAAAAGGCGCGTATGGAAGGTAATACGCTCATGAAATAGGTCAACATGTTTCTTACCTGTTATCTATTTGATGGCAATTCTTCAGGACCAAACTTAGACCTACACTTTTTGGTGGTGGTCAGGAACTAAGTTAAGTGTAATTAAGACCACCCTAAAAAGTGGTACCTGTAGATCTATAACAAAACCTGCAACAAAACACAATATGACAACATTACTATATCGTCTCCAATATCTACAGTTAATTACAATCTGGTAGGTGCACCATTAAACATCCATGGTGCCTCACACAAATGCAGGACACAGGTGAGCTGTGACATGCATCATCTGTGAACAGGGTGCGATAAAAACATAAAAGGCATCAGACAAAACAACAAGGAAATAACCAAGGTCACCAAACTGTTGGTGGCATCGTGGTGGAACTCACCATTTTTGGGTCAAGAGCTAGCAGCATTGTGTACCGGAAGAGGCAGACACTAAGGTGTAGTGTTCTAATAAACAAGAAAGACTGAGTTTGCACACCAGGTCCCAGATCTGGTGCCTCGTGGGCAACGCTAGGACCAGAGTCAAGAACATGGAACCCCCAACGTAAGTCTCATCATGGTGGCGTATTAGCGTGAGAGAGATGCTCCGAGTTAATATACTGTTATGGCAAATATCCTGGCAGCGCAGAGCAACCCTCGCTAGCGCCAGCCGGTCACATCTCCACCACAAACTGAGGTTAGTGTCAGACATGCTTCCAGCGCGCGCCGCGTTGTACAAATCTGCGCAGACCTATCTACTTGACCGTGCAGTAATATAAATACCATAAGGGTGCAGAGCATTGCTCCAAAGTCCAAAAGCGAGAAATTAAAAAGCCAATGCAGATACTAACACCCATCGGCAATCAGTCCGATGTGCTGGGACAAACAACCGCTGAGCAACATCACAAGGGACCTAGCTGCAATTATCTGCGGCGGCATAGGAGTCCGTTTTCTCCTGCTTATGGTTTGTATATATCCTTGTTAAACCCTAGGAACGGCATACCACTTCTGTTTTTGCATACTTCTGGGCATGTAGGCCGGACCTGGTTAAAAAAAAGCCAGAGTTTCCCTTCCTTGGACTAGATTGTGTTGTACTGTGCCAGTTCCATAGTTGCGAGGGCTGCAATGTGAGGTCCTGCATCAAGATGTGTTGTGTTGAGTTGGTTCCGCTGAAGCCATATACCAGGAGCTGTGAGGTGCAGCAATGCAAAGCCCTGCATCAGGTTACGTCACACTGCATCAGATTTGATGGAACACTCAGGTTGGGAGGGAGGAGTACACCCTGATGCCACCCAAAGACTCAGAACCTGGGGGGCACCTCTTGAGTGGGGGGGCACTCACTCCAGGCAAAGGCCAGCAGCTGGGCTCAAGTAGGTCCAGTTCTAGCAGGTCAACTGGACAGTTGCTGGGAGTCCCCTGGAGCTTGTTAGGTCATAGTAGCTAACACAGAGGGTCAGTCAACTGACCCATAGAGTTTCTCTGAGTTAGCCTGTGATGAAGATAAGTAGGTCCAGTGTTCCTTCTCAGACCGCAAGGTAGTCCTCAAGTAGCAGGGCGGTCCTCTGGCAGCAGACCAATCCTTCTGTAACTTTCACAGGTCCAGGAGTGTTCTGACGAGTGGTACAATATTTATACCTTGTGCCAGCATTTGTGTCAGGGACTCCCTGTCCCACCTCTATATCTGTTTCTGGAAAGTTCTTCTCCTTCCCCTGTCAAGGCTCGAAACTGCATACAGTGACAAATGACAGGCAGGCCTGGTGTCAGATTCCTTTATTTGGATAGGAGGTAAAGCCCTTTGAAGTGCAAGTGGGGCTGGGTGCAGGCATCCCAATCATATTGTCAGGATGGGCCATCCTGTCCATCCCTAAACCCCATTTGCATTTCTGTCCGGAAGCAATACACAACCCTCAACAACAGAGCCATAGTATTGTGACCAAGGACACTGGCAGAAGGCAGAAATGGTAAGGACAAGAAAATGTAAACTTTCTCAAAGTGGCGTTTTCAGAATTGTGACTCAAAATATGACTTCAGCATTGAAGAGGATTTAAAATTACAATTCATTTGAGTATAAACAGCTGTAAAATATTTGGTTACTGGTTGAGAGTGAAACCCTACTCAAGTAGCAACTACAAATCGTGTCAGGGTGAAGTCACAAGCAACCCCAAATTAACCTGTGCTTAACCCTCTTACAGCATAGTACAAAAGCAGACATGCTTAACTTAGAGACAATGTGTAAAGTAATTATGCAGCACATCAAACAGTAAGAAAGGGAAAACACAAGACAAGAAAAATCGCACACCAATTTAGAAAAATGGAGCACAATTTATTAAATAATTTAAGACCAAAACAACAAAATGTAATCAGTAGAAATGGAGATCAGCAGTTTGAAAAATGTTAGTAAAAAATGTGCCAAAAAGCACAAAGTGCTAATTGTGGACATCTGGTCTCTCCAGACCGGGACAAAGTCACAAGTTCAGACTGAAGACGATGTAGTGCGACCCGGCTACAGGGACCCAGTTAGGTCCACTGAACAAGAGTACTTTAAATCCTGGATGGAAAGAGATCCAAAGCCCCGCTTCGAAGATATGTTGCTCAGCTGAGGTGCTGCGAGGTCCTGGTCAGGGATGCATCACTCACCATTGGTTCCCTTGAGTTGGAAGGCTGCAATATGAGGATCTGCATTATTGCTGAGGTAGCTATCAAAGATGGGGCCTGCAAAACGAAGTCCTAGGTCGAGGATGCGTCACTCACTAGCTGGTTCTGAAGAAGCTGCGGAACTTGCGATGTGGAGTCCTGTGTTGTTGTTGAAACTGCAGTCGATGAGCAGTTTGCAATGTGAGGCTCTTTGTCAGCTATGTGTCATGCAGCAGTAGTTCTAATCAGGCTGCGAGGGCGATGCAAACCCCTTCTACTGAGAAAACCACATAGTAGATGCGATGCGTCAGTTCTGTTTGGGGTTAAGCCAAGCAGCAAAGGAAATTCGTTAGTTCTGATGGATCCAGAGATGGACTGGCAAGCACCTTCAGGCCCACTTTCAAGTGTCCAGGACTGGGGTGGTATTAGAAATGTGGTTTCTGTTTGTGAGAGCGTCCACCCTGGACAAGCAGAAATCAACATCTTAGTCAGGTTAAGCTAGATACACACTAGAAGATAACCTGTGCTCACCCTCTGGTCGCTTGGCACAGAGTAGGCCGTCTGACGTGTAAAGTATTTTTGCACACTTAGACACAGTAACACAGCGAAAACACCACAAAAAGACATCACACCACTATAGCCAAATAGTACACTCTTTACAGAATTAAACAGGACCATAATGACAAAAATCTAATCAGTGGTTCACAAGATAAGCACTTTTAAAGTATCACGGTAAGCACAGTGCTCACGTAGCACTCACAATCATTAAGTATTGTTAGACTGGGGAAAAACAACATGAAATAAAGTAGGCAGTGTTATTATTTAGTTTCCTCGCAATATCGTGACCAAAAGCGTGCCCTGAGAGGCACTGAAACTTACGTTGCTCAAGGGTCCCTTGAGACCAGTGTAATCAAGCAATTTCGGCTACTTGCAAGAGCCATATAACATTTTACAATTTGCCAGAAGACATTAGAAATCTTTTGTAAACTATGTGGGTGGCCAATACCTTTATGAGCTGATGATTTTCCACATGAATGAAGAAAAAGGTGATCTATTAGGAAATTACTTTGCAAAATGAGACATTCAGCTGGGTATGTAGATTGTTTTACTGTAATAAAGACTAAGGGCCCGATGTAGGTAGCCCTTTACCGATCCGAATCGGCCGAAAATACCGATTTTCGGCCGTTTCTGATCGTGAAGGGCTACCGAGATGTAGGGGCACATTTTCGGTAATTTTACCGAATCGGTATCATTACCGAATCGGTATATTTACCGATTCGGTAATATGTACCGAATCGGTAAAATAATTACCGATTCGGTAATATTTACTGATTCGTTAAAATTACCGAAAAAGCAATGTAGGTAGAAAATTTACCTTTGGCACATGGCTTACAGAATCGGTATTTTACCATGGAATACAAATCCATGGTAAAATACCGATTCCGGTGTGCATGCACATGTGTGCATGCACACCTATGTCATGTGACAGGCAGACCTGCCCTTAGGGCAGGTATGCCTGCCACATGGCACCTGTGCCTGTTTTGGGGGTGCCAGAGGGTGTCAAAGTGACACCCCCTGCACCCTTGTGAATTCTTTAATTACCGATTCGGTAAATACCGAATCGGTAATGCCTAATCATTCCTATGGGCTTCAAAGCCCATAGGAATGAATGGGCATTACCGATTCGGTATTTACCGAATCGGTAATTAAAGAATTGTTAAGGATTCGGTAACGAATCCAGATGTTGGGACCTACATACCATTTACCGATTTTGAAATACCGAATCGGTAGGATTCAGTATTTCAAAATCGGTAAATGGGATTTACCTACATCGGGCCCAAAGTGTTTCCCTCATTTGCATGGGGCTACACCCCTCAGTGTCTTTGCCACCTTCTGTAACACTACGGCCAAGTGGAACAGAAAGAGGGCTCACAAGGGCTGAATGCTCCCCAGGGTACTCTATGTAAAACAGCCCCTGGTGGATTTAATGATTACTTGATGAATAGAAGTAAGTTAACTAGTGGAAATTATTAAAAGGAGAGTACAGCTAGTAGCAGTTAACATGGTTATTGAACCCCGGAAGATGGCAATTTATCACATGCTAGCAAAAGTTAAAACCTTTCCAAGGCTTTTGATGAACAGATTTCTAATGGGAGAGTGCTAGTAAAAGCAGAACTTTTAGCATAAAGTCTGGATAATAGCCTTTGTTGTATAGAGTTGAATGCAGCGGATATTCACATAATTTCAATGTTCCCTAGAATGCAATATTTCTAGTAGAGGAACATTAAACATCGTTTTAAAGGTTTTGGGTAGAATGTTAAAATAATCAAAAGTTGAATTATATTAGATGTGAGTGACAATAGAATAGTTTTACATATCTATGGATTCACTTAATAAACTTCTCAGGTAACACATTTTTTATTGGAACACTTTTCCACTAGAGGAAATTACTGTGGAAAATAAAGTAGATAATGTATTTGCATTAGTAGTTATTAAGAACATTTGGGTCTAGAATACCCACTCTAACTGTAAATGATTTAACAATCAAACAAAATAGACATTTGTATGATAATAAAAATGCAGGGAGAAAAAAATATTTTTAACTGAAAAATTATGCATAATATCAGTAAAACTGTAGGGTATAAAGGCATACTGCTACTTCTCCTTAATTTTACAATTCAACTAAAGCAACTTCTTTCTGTAAAGAACACTGCTCACATTTTTAAATTAAATAAAGATCAAAATGTAAAGATTCTACATCAGAAGAAAAGTATAATTATACTTTTCAATAAAACAGATTAATTTGATATCCACAGTCTGGAACGCAGTTTTGTGCAAAAAGTTTATAGATATATTTTCCACTTTTACTCAAATTTAATCTTAAAAAAGCTCAAAACTTCTTTGTCAACTTGATTGACTAAGAAACAGGATGAACTGAGAAAACCTTTGGAAACTCCTCCGCCACTGTGGTTTTCCTGATAAACTCACACAAATCATCAGGAACTCTTCTGTGGGATTGACCTGCCAAATAGTCCATAAAGGACAACTCAGGGAGGCCTTCAAAGTGAGAAATGGAGTCCGCCAAGGTTGTTTGCTCCCGTCTTTCCTCTTTCTGCTGGCCACAGACTGGATCATGAAGACATCCACAGAAAGGAAAGGAGAAGAAATGGGATCCAGTGGACACCTTGAATGCAGCTCAATGGCCTCAACTCTGGAGACGACCTTGTCCTACTCTCCCATACCCATTTGCAGATGCAAGAGAAAACTGACAAAGTGGTAGACACATCAGCACAACTTGGTCTCAACATCCAAAGGGAAAAACCAAGATCCTGAAGGCTAACACGGCAAGCACAACTGCAGTCACTCTTGCAGGTGATGCACTGGAAAAGGTTGATACCTTCTCCTGTGTCAAAGAGAAGCAGGTGAATGCAGGTGCCAACATCAAGGCAAGATTCTGCAAAGCAATGTCTGCCTTCATTCAGCTAACAAAGATCTGGAGATCCAAGGACCTAACTCTGCAAACCAAGATCAGGCTTTTTAACACCAACGTAAAATCGGTCCTTCTGTATGGAGCTGAATCTTATAAGTCGACAGTAAACACCACCAACAAAGCCCAATCCTTCATCAACACCCGTCTGAGGAAAATTCTCCAAAGCTACTTGTCAAACACCACCGGCAACAAACGACATATGGCAACAGACTTTCCAACTCCCTGCTCATGAAGAAATCATGAAAAGACACTGGGGCTGGATAGGTCAGACCCTCCGCCAGACCCCATCAAGCTCCACCAGGCAAGCCCTCACCTGGAACCTGCAAGAAAAAGGGATAAGTGGAAGACCAAGAAAAACCTGGTTTGAGCTCTTGAGGCTAAGTGCAAGAAGATGGGTTACAGCTGGAGTCAGATTGAAATAAAATCACAGGACAGAGATGGTTTGAGAGTCCTGGATGATATGCCTATACACCAGGAGGGGTGGTAGACGTAAGTAAGTCAAAGTTGATCTTTTTCTTATTCCCATTAACATCAGACTGATTTATGCTTACAATTTGCTGAAACATTTAAAGTATTTCAATTTCTTAAACATGGATGTCAATTTAATATATTATGATGTTTTTTAGTGCTCTGTTAAAAAAGGAGGGCTATCCATTGAAACTTCATTCACACTGATGCCATAACTCCTGACCTTTGTAGTACATTTCTGGCTTCCTAACAATACATTCAGCAGCATTGAATTCACATGCGTCAATATGGTTGTATTTACTGTTAACAATATCTTATGCACAGATTTTTATGAACCTCTCTAGCTAAATCACCACAGCATTCCACACAGAGCCCTCTGCTCTGCCACCTTTCCCCTCATTGCCAAAACTTCTTTCAAAAATGTGGGCAGGGAAATAGGCCCCTGGCTATACAATACCTTAGGCTAGACGTCTTCAAACTTTTTATGCCAAGCCCCCCCGCCAATATTTTTCAGGAGTCGGGCCCCCCATCACTAAAATTTCTGGAAGTCGGGATTTAGTATCGCTGACAACCAGTTTAACTTTGAGATGCTATTTGACAACTAATTTTTGCCACAGTGAAACAACATTAGCAGGGTTTTGTAAAGTTAACATTTGTGAGCTGTAAATCTGGCCCACAACTACTAAACTCATACAGCACCCTTTGATGGGAAACTTTCTTTTCGGTGAAAACCGCCACAAGGTCAGTGCATCAACCCCCACCTTTCAGTACTACATCCAATACTGTAATTCTGAAGCTTATAAAGCGCATTGTTACACTTACCAGTTTGTCCCAGCGCTGAACAAACCGCTGAGGAACCCGTCCTGGCCTGTTCCTGTGAGGCACCCAACTCCTGGGCACCCCCCCTGGTGAAGCCAGGCATCCTTAGCAATTAGGGCCGGTGTGGAGACTAAGCAAGCTATTGCCCAGAGTTGCAGCGTGGGACCCCATGATTAGAGTAGGCACCGTGCCGAGAATGATCGGGACCACAGACATTTGAGCTCAAGACCCTGCCGCGACGGGAATTGAACCCTGGTCCTGGGCCAGACCTCTGCATCAGTGTCTGCCGCTCTAATCAGTGAGCCACACTCCTCCAGCCCGATCCAGCAAACAAGCAGAATGTTGGCAGACATGGCAACCACATAATTCTCAGGGCAATGTCTTGGATCTGAAGATACAACTCAATCAATTGAAATTCTCACTGACATATATATTTATTTTTTATTGTCATGTGACAGCGGTATAGATGCCATGGGCCCTGGTGCAGGCAATGAAAATGGCATCCTTGTCTAGAGCTGGGATAGGAATATCCAGCAACTATCAGGGTTTAATGGTTTTAATAGGCCAAATTTACATTAAGGCTGTGCAGGCAACTTCTTGACAGCCCTATCACTAATGAACAGGAAGGGGTGCAAAACTGCAACAAATGGCTTGAAAATGCCTTGTTATTATGGAAAATATTATCACAAATGTAATTTTGCCTCAGGCTCTGAAAATGCCTGTATCAAAGCAGATTTGCAGAGTTCAAACTGCTGTTCGCTAAAACACCAGGACTCACAGAGTTAAGACTCTCAACTGAGACCTCTATACAACAAAGTGCAAGGTCACTAGGTCATAAGAATTTGCACGGTGTAGTTACGCCCTGGGTAAGACCTCATATTGCTCTATTTTTGTCAGCTTATTTGTATTTAATGGTTTCTTTTTGTCTTGTTATCAGGGTGTTCCTCTGCCTTTTAGAAAGATTCTCACTAAAGAAAGCATCACCCTGACCTTGAGAAGGTCGACAGACGTGACTCCAGAAGTTTACCTTTTTATGCAACCCATAATTTGTAGAACTAGAGTGACTCTTTAGCTGCAATCTGAAAGGACAAGCGTAAGGTTAAATATCTGACTATTACTATGAGTCTAGTGAAGTTTTATGAACCTTTCCCTGTTTCAAATGCGTGAATAGCCTGCAAGTTCTACATGTGTGTGTTTATCAGTGGTCGAAGTGGGAAATAAAAAGTAGGTGGAGATTCAGGGGGCGGGAATAACTGAAGATTGAATCAGTGGGCGGAGTCAGGGGAGTGGCTAGAAATAGCAAAACATACCAATTTTTTGTATTTTTAGCATTTCACTGACCAGGTACAGCTTACAACATTATTTAATTAAAACAATGGATAAACATGTGTATTTGAGGTTTAATTCAGGAAAAAACAAACACTCATAGGGAATACAGGTTTATGTAAAGCGTATGAAATATAAGCAGGAACAACATGTTACCTTAATGCTTTTACTCTCATTGTTCAGAAATCCATGATTTTTTTTGTCTCAAACATTGAGGTCATGATTACAGGGCTCCTCATGAACACATGTGTTAAGCAGGGCTCAGAAAAAAAAGGGACTCTTCAGGAGAATCAAGACTCACGGAAACCCACAAAGGCTCCTATTCATGTCAGCCCGCTAGCTGCTCAATCACAATATAGCAAAAAGAACAACTGGTGGACAGAATGCAGAACAATATCATACATTCACCCCAGGACAGAGATCTGGGCCTCAATCCATATTTTTTGCTCACCATGCCATTCCAGTTTGGACCCAGCCATATGCACATCAGTCTTGATCCTGCCCAATGTGGACAGTCCAGCCCGAACTGCCAGGCCATATGTATTTAAGTGTCCTTTCATTCCGGAAGTGAACACAAGGCAGTACCCACTGAACTATGCACATATAATATTGCTCTTTGATATGCATGGTACATGTTCTTTGCAGCAGGTATATTACCCCTCTGCGCTACCTTAGATGAGTAAAACAGCCACTAGACAAAACATGCTCCCATCTCTCTGCAGCAGGTGCATTGATCACCAAAGTTAACTTGGCACTTGTATTGGTGACCGAAACCTGCTGAATATTCAGAGAATTTTGCAGTGTTTTTAAAACTCCTGCACTTGTACAAAACCTGTTCCCCCAAACTAAACTGGCCCCCTACCATTCCAGTCGCCCTAGGAAACGCCTGCTCCTGCCCTTTCACTGCTCCTGTCCAGTCAGTACTCCTGCTCATGCTCGATCAACACTCCTGCTTCGTCAATTCCCCTGCCCCCTCCCTTCTCCTGCCCCTTCACTTCTCCTGGCCCTTCACTTCTCCTGGCCCGTCACTTCTCCTGCCCCTCACTTCTCCTGCCCATCACTGCTCCTGCCCTGCTCCTGCCCGGTTCACCGCTCCTGTCCGTTCACAGCTCCTGTCCATTCACCGCTCCTTTCCGTTCACTGTTCCTGTCCATTCCCCGCTCTTGCCCGGTCACTGCTCCTGCTCATGCCTAATCACTGCTTTTGCCCGTCACCTCTCTGCCCCATCACAACTCCTGCCCCATCACCTCTCCTGCCCCATCACCACTCCTGCCCCATCACCACTTCTGCCCGTCACTTCTCCTGCCCGTCACTTCTCCTGCCCATCACTTCTCCTGCCCGTCACTTCTCCTGCCCATCACTTCTCCTGCTCGGTCACCTCTCCTTCCCTGTCGCCTCTCCTTCCCTGGCGCCTCTCCTTCCCTGGCGCCTCTCCTTCCCTGGCGCCTCTCCTGCCCTGTCGCCTCTCCTGCCTTGTCCCTGTTCGCTCTCCTTCCCTGGCGCCTCTCCTTCCCTGGCGCCTCTCCTTCCCTGGCACCTCACCTTCCTTGGCGCCTCTCCTGCCCTGTCGCCTCTCCTGCCCTGTCCCTTTTCCTGTCCCATTACTTCTCATGTCCTGTCACTTCTCCTGCCCCGTCATTTCTGCCCCGTTCACTGCTCCTGCCCCGCCACTTCAGCCCTGTTCACTGCTTCTGCCCCGATTACTACTCCTGCCCCGTTCACTACTCCTGCCCAATCCACTACTCCTTCCCCGTTCACTGCTCCTGCCCTGTTCACCGCTTCTGTCCTTTCACCACTCCCGCCGGATATCGCACCAGCTCTTGCCCCGTCACCTCTCCTGCCCTGTGATCTCTCCTGCCCGTCAACTCTCTTGCCCCATCACCTCTCCTGCCCCGTCATCTCTCCTGCCACGTCACCTCTCTGGCCCTGTCAACTCTCCTGCCCTGTCACCTCTCCTGCCCAGTCACTTCTCCTACTCGTCACTTCTCCTGCCTGGTCACCTCTCCTTTCCAGTTACCTCTCCTGCCCAGTCACCTCTCCTTTCCGGTTGCCTATCCTGCCCGTCACTTTGCCACATTTCCTACCCGTCACTTTTCCTTCCCCATCACTGCTCCTGCCCGTTCACTGCTCTTGCCCGTTCACTGCTCCTGTCCGGTCAGCACTCCTGCCCGATCACCGCTCCAGCACCATCACTTCTCCTGTCACATTACTTCTCCTGCCCCGTTCACTACTCTTATCTGTTCACTGACCCTTTCCGTTCACTGCTTCTGCCGGTTACCGCTCCTGTCCATTCCTAATCACCGCTCCTGCCCTTCACTTCTCCTGCCCCATCGCTTCTGCCCCGTCACCTCTCCTTTCCTGTCACCTCTCCTGCCCCGTCACTTCTATCCGTTAATTCTCCAGCCCGTTACTTCTCCTGCCCGTCACTTCTCCTGCCGGTCACTATTCCTGCCCAGTCACCTCTCCTGCCCTATTACCTCTCCTGTCTTGTCGCCTCTTCTGTCCCGTCACTGCTCCTGCCCAGTTCACTCTGTGTACAACAATGACAAATTACACTAGGGGGCAAATTCCCCACAGTACTCTGTTTGGGGAAAGCTCCTCTGTAATCACTAACTCTTATCTCACTGGCACATGACATGCTAAAGGCAGACGGTGGGCGCAATGTCATTCGAAAGGGGATAATCAGCCTCAATCGGAATGACAATGGGCCTGCCCTCAGTCTGTGGGAGCTCAGGGAGGGGCTGCTGCGGCCTCTGGAGCTCAACAGAGAAATGCGAGCAGCCCCTGGAAGCTGAATGAAAAAAGTTTTTTAAGTAGGACTATTCTTGCCGTCCCTGGATGCTTTCTAACACTGGTGTTTATGTGTGAAAGAATGTCTGCATGTCTGACACTGTGAACGCCTGTTGTTGAGTAAGAATGTTTGTAGGAGTGTCCTGCTGTGAGGCAAAACTCAATTTATGTTTGGCAGTGGTAAGTAAACAGAAATAGAGCGAGGATGGGGGAATAGAGAAATTATACTGCTCAAAAACGTTTAAATATCCTACAAGTAGCTTCAAATGTCTAGACAGCAGTGTGATGAACCGATGTGAAAGGCACCAGCAAGGAGGCCAAAAGGCAGCAGCAAGAAAGGCAAAGGGCAGGCAAAAAGCACCACTCTCTCTGCAAAGCAGTATATGTTTTTAAGTTTCATTTGGTACGGAAGTGCAATTTGCTGCCATTTCCTGCCTTTATGCTGCTGTGTCTCGGATTAGAGGAACAGCAGAGTTGACACTTCCTTACATTTAGTTATTATTTACTGTGACTTCTGCCTCTAATCAAAATAGAGTCCTGTTTGCCATTGCCACGATTCTCGAGAATACAAGGCTGTAAACGTGCTTCAGACGTTGGAATGAGTGATGAAAGGGGAAATCTTTCTGTGGAGCTCGCGCCCCTCCAGAGGGGTTTCCACGCACCCCCAAGTAGGCGCGCCCCACAGTTTGAAGACCTCTGCCTAAGGCTATAGCAGGGTTCTCCACTGTCGATCCTGGAAGACCGGACCAATGCCAGATTTTTAAGATAGCTACATTTATCTAAATGTGCATATGCTAAAAATCTAGTATTGATCTGGCCCTTCAGGGCCAAGATTGGAGAACCCTGGGCTACAGTAAAGCCTTAAACCTCCAAATATGCATACGTTTTGAAAAGACCGCCAAACCTCCCTCATCATCAGCCATAATGCCCGGGAATCTAATACACTGACCTGTTTATCTGTTCAGGTATGATGTGCCAAGAAAGGATAGGTAGAAAGTAAGCAGTTGGTATCCCAAAAATGTAATGTCCCCCCAAAAGCATCGCATACAAGTGGGCTTCGAGTAAGAAAAAGTCACTAAAATATCTAAAGTGAGAATAAGATATCAAAGAGGCATGATGAACAAAAATGCACAAAGAAGAAAGCACGATATAACAAAGAAGATAAACTAATCAAGTAGGCTGTGACAAACCTGCATGTTATATAGAAAAGAAGGAGCGATGAACACGTCATCACATGATTCCTTGTTTTGTGCTCACATATCAGGTGTTGTTAAGTGCTACTAGCAAATTTGTGTTGTTTTTAAAGTGATACTTGTATCCATAATGACCACTCAACATAACCTTCCTCTGAGAGTTTTCAATGAATATACACATAAATATCTGTTTATGGGATAAGGAGCATTACTTTGGACCTGATTAGAGTGTGGCTAACATTTACACTGAAACAAACAGGACAAGTATCCAGTCCTCCTTAATACAAGTGCGATAGGATAAAATGCATTTGCAATAAGGCAGACTGATATCCGTACACCGAACTCTAAACCAGGCCTTCAATTCTCTATCTTACCACAGAGGTAAGCAGAAGTTGTGACAAGGCATACTCATACGGGCACTCAGCGATTCAACCAATGGGTGCTGGGTAGAGCAGATACTTGAGTTTCAAAGAATTCTTTCCAGAGAAAGGTGACTAACCTTCTTCCTGCTCCTGCAGCATGCCTCCATTGGGAAGGGAGGTCCTCTTAATCTGAGTTGGGAATGAGATTGTTGAGGAAATAAAAGACAATCACATCATCCTTAGTGTGCTTACATGCTGTCTCCAGTATCTGAGGCACGCAAGGCACAGAATGCTGCAAGGATGAGTGTGGGAGAAACATTGGATTAAATTAGTATTGGTCTCTGCCATAGATCACAAATAAAATATGAGATCTTCTTCCATCTTAAAGTAGATGGAAATCCTGTATTTATAGGGCGAGGTTGGGTATATCGCAGGTTGGGTCGCGGCATGATGAACAAACAAACTGCTGCACAATCTTACATGATGTAATGGACATTAACCCACATGCGGGTGCTGATTCTATCAATACAACTCTAAACAATCAAAAAATGTATGAGCTAAAATTGTGTCACAAACTAAAGGGAAAAGGCATTTGAGGTGAGGGTATGAGAGTTGTACGGGTGGACAGAGTTGCATTTTTAATGTAAATATTAGAAATGTCGTCAAAAAAGTGCCTGGTGTAAAGCCATTAAGTAGTTTTCTAGAACGTAGTATTAAAAAAGTGTTTTCTATGACTCCTAATGGACCAAGCTTTCAATCAAGAGACATCTGAACTGTTAGTCTCCAAACCCATGTCGCTGACCATCCACGGACCCAACCTCAAAAAGTACCCACATTTGATTGGAGAAGGGAGGCTTTTCTCTCTTGGTCCACTTTGAATCCATGAATCCAAAGCCTGATATGCAGACCAGAAGCCCTCTGATTGGCTGCCACAACCTGAAGGAAAATGTTGTGGCCATCATTGTATGAAACAGGGACTCGGTCATGAAAAAAATATCAAGGAACATTAACAGGGCAGTAGACATCCTGTCACTCCTGGGCTTAGTTGGGAAGCTGCACAGGGACCCTCTAACGGGAGAAATAAATTCGGGACCAGATTTTACGAATAAATTCATGGAACACAGTGCAGCAACTAAAGTTTCTGAGTGCCGTTGCTATGGCACTCCTTTGCTCTCTCTTTGCTCTGGCACACTTTAGGCTGCCATGAGCCAATGCACAAATTCTTGCTCCATTGTGCAAGGGCGTGTGCTTTCTATCTTGAACAGTTTTTATATTGGAAGGGCACCCTCAAGTACAAAAATTATCCTTTAACACTTTTCCCGCTTTGCAGGTGTTCTGTACAATTTCACCTGCCGTGAGGAAGTGTGAGATTTTGGTGCTAATCCTCATCTACAAATATTTGTAGGTGTGGATTTGCGTGACAACCCATGGCTGTTTGCATGAGAATGACAATATACCACCTATGGAACACACCCTTAACATAAAGCAATGCAAAGCAGTGCACAGCGTAACATTGCGTAACGATCCAATGCAAATCTTGATGTCCACTGGATAGAAAATCCCAGCATAACAGTTACAAAAGTAAAGCAAACTCGGTGCAAAGTATTAGTAAATATGGGCCTCTGTTTTTACTGTGGTGTTCACAGGCCTTTAGACTGGGTTTGCGACCACCTCTTCGGCCCCCAAGAAGTGAAAATACACATCAAGGGTCAGCAAATCCATGGAGCTAGTGTCATGGACAATTGTTGGACGTCCTTTCTGTTTTGTGAAACCAGTACCTGGTCTGCAAACCCAGCAGGTTTTCCAGCAAGTGCACCAAATGTACTGTGAACCCTTAAAAGAAAATGTTTAAACAGGGTCTGTGGCAAACCCTTATTGCGCATGGAATTCAGGCATGCGCTGTGGAAGCTAAACATTGGCAGGTTGACCGCCTACACAATTACCATTTAAAAATATATCTGGAAATAGCTAGACATTCTTATATGCAGTCTTTCTTTCTATGTAAGTTTTGTTGTCACTAAAATAGGTTATAAGAGTACCATGTGCAGCTGCAGAATTATATCACAACCTGGCAGAGCGAACATTAATATCTACAAAACACTTTAACCAAAACCTTGCCGTTCTAGTCGCATCCGGGTCTGTCAGATTCACGCTCAGTGCTGGAAATTTTTATGGTGCATATTGTCCCCTTTCGCCAAAATGTCGTTGAGAAATAACAATTTCTTCAGTGAACAGAATTTACAATTAGGCAGCTATACCTCGATAGTTTAAAAAAATTCTACCCACCGCTTTGCAAGTTTTTCTCTCTACAATAGCTGCGAGGCTGTCCTAACTATGCCATGTGTGACACATCCACTGGACACGGCTTTCCAGCCAATAGAGCGTTGCACTCTGGGACAAGAAGTATCTCATTTAATAACAATGATGATGCTGCTAAATCATTTGATAATGATATTGATAGACAGGCCATGGTTCCTACAATGGCTATAAACCCAATAAAGGCACTCACAACGAGGCACGTGGGCCTATGGTAAGCAACTCCTTATGCTTATGGAATACACAGAAACTAAAGCACAGTGATGGTCGTAAATCATCGGTGGCATGCATGTGTTCTCTGATCATGCTAAAAAACCCAAGTTACCACAAATGAAAAGGACCACTCAAGTCCATGAACTTTTTGAGAGGTTGATGGGAAAAGAGACGAAGAGCACTTTCTGCATGCCACGATGTCAATTGCCACTAACACCATGACCATATCAATCAGAGCTGGTGGTCACATGAGGACTGATGAAGATAGCAGAACATGAGCGATATGCAAAGCAAATTCATTAGTACAGACTTCCGTGCATGATGCGGAAGTCAAACACATTTCTAACTGTTTGCAGTTAGAGACAAACCAGCCACACAACGTGGCACGTACTGTATGAATACAGGCACCATTCTCAGACAGAAATTATGGTATGTACACTGTTGAGCCAAACTACACTCTCTAAGCAGATTGAGAAAAGCCTAAACTTTAATAGAAGTCATGCCAAAGAGTGTCAATTTAGTGTTAAGCTGGCTTGTAATATCCCTATGTTGAGAGTCATAATTTATGTCACAGCGTAGACTCATCTTCATGGTTGTTTATCATGAAGGTTGTAAGAAATTGGGTTGTTGGATGACTGAAGTGTGAGCCCTGGTCAAGCAGCGACCACAGTCCTTGCCAGGGTAAGGGGGGATTTTGACATAAGACCTAGAGGGAAAATTAATTAATTATTTAATTTCCCCCCAAGGTCGTATGTCGAAACCCCCCCTTACCCAGCCCCACCGCTCTTACCTGCATGGGCCGGGCGCCACAGGGCAGTCAGGCTAAACTTAGAGGCTATATGTAAAGTATTTGTGCAACACCTCTAACAGTAATAAAGTGAAAACACCACTGTTAGACCTGTCAAACTTGGCCTTGTTTCCCCAGTTGTTTTGCCTCTACATCCTGTATTTTTGACTCTCTGCTGGACTTTGTTTTTTGCTGGTTTATGTACTCTGGGCATTTTATCACTAATGATCAGTGCTAAAGTGCAAGCGCTCCCTGTGTAAATTATGATTAGTTACCCATGATTGCCATATTCGATTTACTGGTAAATCCCTAGTAAAGTGTACTGGGTATGACCAGGGCTGTAAATCAAATGCTACTAGTGGGCCTGAAGCACTGGTTATTCCACCTATATGAGTAGCTCTGTAAACCTTTCTCAGGCCTGCCACTGCAGTGTTTGTGAGTGCAGTTTTAAAACTGGCGTGTCAACCTGGCAAGGGCACCCACTTGTCAGACACAAACCTTCCCTTTTACTACATGTAAGGCATCCCTAAGGTAGGCCCAAGGTACCCCTATGGCCAGGGTGCAGTCTATTTGAAAGGCAGGACATGAACTGGTGTGTTGTACATGTCCTGATACTGAAATACTGCCAATTTCGTGTTTTACTATGGCTAGGAATAGCCCTCCCATAGGTTACCATTGGAGCTGCCTTGTAACATTTCACAAGTGGGAGGGGCTAGAGATTTGGAGTCTGGACTCTCTGAGCTCTGGATATAAGAACACATTTTTTAGAAAAGATGTATTTAAATTATGTATTTGAAAATTACACTTTTAGAAAGTTGACATTTTCTTGCTTTACCATCCTGTGCCTCTACCTGCTTGTGAAATCAATGCCAGGCTTATGGGCCTTCTTGAAGTAGAGTAGTGGGATGTTCCTGGCCTCTAACAATGCTGTCTCTGCCCCCCCCTGTCTGGAGCCAAGGTAGGGCAAGGCAGTATCTTGTGGACAACAAAGACTTTCCTTTGAAGTATGCCTAATTCAAAGGCCAAAAATGGTATAAGTATTGGACCTGTACCCCTACATTTTTAAAACACTTCTGGATTGAGGACTCTGCCAGGAAGAGTACATCCACTTTGCTGTGTGCTACTTTGCTGGGTTGGCCTACAGTTGCTGCTTCTGCTTGTGGGATGTGAAAGAACTGGACTTTTCTTTTGAATCCTGCTTTTCTGTGGTTCTTCAGGGGGCCCATTGGCATTCTCAGTGCCATAAAATACTCTAGCTGCAGCATCCATGAACTCCATTCCAGGGAGTTCTGATCTGCCTAGTGGTGTCAATTTGAGTTCTGGCCCTTGGAGGTTGTTCCAGCTGCAAAAGACTGCAAAATCGATGAATCGCCCTTCCAGCACCTGCTTTTATGATGCAGCACCACTGTGTATAAGAACTTTCCACACATAGCCACTGTGCAACCGAAGAAATCGTCCCAGTGCCTGACACAGCACAAAGAACCGCCGTAACTGGAGTCCAGCGCACTTTATCTCCGATGTCCGAGACCACCACACTGACTCTGAAGCAGGCCCTGCTGTGTGGCTGCAGGAATTGATTCCGGTCCCTGGCTGAAAGAATTGTTGCACCATCTGTTTGCTGCCGCTGCCTCAACCTCCAACGCATCCAGATTTCCACGTATTCCACTGCATCACTAGCAGACCAGAACCATCTTTGGATTTCAATGCATCGCTTCTACTTACAGTCCAGAACCAACACAACACTTCTGCATGCAGAAGAACTGACTCACCTCTTCCCTGGGGACTAAGGAACCCACACATCAGTGTGTTTTCCCAACGCTTTGTTCCTCTGTGGCTGTTTTTCCTTGTGGATTTTGACGCTTCAAAGGTACTTTGTGTAAAACCACCCCAACCATTGAGTTTGATCAACAAAATTGCTTAAAACAGTAGAAAAGTAATATTTTGTGTTATGTATGTTTTATTTTTGTTGTTTTTGTCTTGTTTTGTTTAGATAAAGATTGTGAAAAAATGTTTAACTGGTATGGTGTCCATTTGCAATGTTTTCACATTTGTTACTGTGTGTGTTATGTACAAATACTTTACACATTGCCTCTGATATAGGCCTGACTGCTCATACCAAGCTACCAAGGGGGTGAGCAGGTGTTATCTTGGGTGTGTAACTCCCTTACCCTGACGATACTTGGACAGGGTGTATGCCACTGCTAACTAGATACTCCCATGTCTACCAACCACACCAAAAGATCCCGCAACAAGTTAGAAAAATAGAATTTTCTTTTATAAATAAAACAACAAGACAACATAAATCCAATCAGCAGAACTAGAGATATGCAATATGAACCAGAGCTATGCAATTTTAAAGATGTTAGTAAAAATAGCGTTAAAAAGCACAAAGCTCCAACTGTGGATATTTGGTCGTGCCAGACAAGGATAAAGTCCTAAATTCAGGCTGCCTTCGATGGAGCGCAGTCTTGCTATAGGGACCCAACTAGGCCTGCTGAATAAAGTACCTTAGATTCTAGTTTGTGGAGCATTGCGAGGATCCATGTCTAAGATACGTTGTGCAGTTGAAGCGATGTGCCGGTTCTGAGACGCGGTGAGGCTGCGATGGGAGAGCCCGCATTGTCATCGAGGATCCTGCCGAATGGGCTTGCTATGTGAAGTCTAGCAGGATGTAGCACACAGTCAGGCAATGCGTCTGTTCCGAAGAGCCGATAGGCTGCGATGCGGAGTCCAACATCGTCATGGAAGCTGCTGTCGATCAGGGATGTGAGTGCCTGCGCAAAGGATGCATCGTACCGTGGCAGTACAGATGTGCTGCAATGCAGGGTTTTACAATGGGTACAAGCTATGCAGCAGCAGAGATGTGTCAGTTTTACTCTGGGTTGCGCTGAACACAAGAGGAGATGCAATCGTTCTGCTGAATCCACAGAGACTGGCAGAGCACCCTAAGCCCACTTCCAAGGGTCCAGGACTGGGGTGACACGACTTGGTGGAGTAGACTCACAGAAAGCAGAGGCTGGGTGCAGGAACAAGGTAGCTGGAAGCCTATTATGTCTCCGAGGCTTCAGATCAAGAGGCCATCCAACAAGCTATTGGAGCGATTCTGGGGTCTGAGTAAAAGAAATGCAGGTCCAGTCCTTCTCACCCAGGCACGAAGGAAACAAGCAGCAGGTCAGCATAGCAGCACAGCTGTCCTTCTTCCTGGCAGAGTATTCAGATGCCCTGAAGTGTATTGAAGAGTTGGTGTGTGAGCTCTAGTATTTATACCCAGTTGTGCCTTTGAAGTGGGGGAAGCTTCTACAGGCATGCATATGAAGTGCAAATGTGCCCTGTCTTCCTGACTCTGACTCCAGACTAACTATGAATATTTATTTATTTGAAAGTTTTATAGAGCGCGACCAAGGTCCAGACAGATATCAGAGCACTATACAAACAATAAATGTTACTTATACAGTAAATTAGAGGAAATCCAAACATATGTACAAAGCATATTGTAAAAACGGCATAGCAACATGCATCATCAAGTCTGTCTTGTGGTTGGGAGCAGGTGTGCATCTCGTCACAGGGTTTCAATAGACCATACTCATGTGAATTTGGCCAGGATGGATTTTACTTCCTTTTTAAAAGAGGTAGTGAACAGGTTAAGTCTGGTTTCTGGGGGTAAGGCATTCCAAATTCTGGGCGTCATCCCAGAGAAGGATCTCTTATAGGTTTTTTTCTTATTGAATTTTTGTGGTTTCAGTAGTAATTTTTGTGCATTTCTTGAGAATCTGATCCCACCCGAGATTGTCAGTTTCTGTGCCAAGTAGCTGGGTGTCCTTTGATGCATGGCTCTGTGCGTTATGCACACAATTTTCAGCTGAATTCTCGCCTCCAGGGGTAACCAGTTCAGGGATTGTAGGTCCGGGGAGATGTGGGAGCTACGTTTAGACCTAGTTATGAGTCTTGCTGCTGCGTTGATTGAAGCTCTTAGTGGTGCAGTTGATGCTTTGGGTAGGCCGCAGAGAGAGACACATCCGTATTCCACTCTGGGTATAACCAGAGCCTGTACTGCTTGCTTGAAGTCATTGTGTGATAGGAAGGGTTTCAGTTTCCTCAGTTTGTTTATCTGGAAGTTTTCTCCCTTTGTAGCACTGCTGATATGTTTTTGCATGTTGAGGTTACTGTCTAAAGTTATTCCTAGTGACTTAGCTGAGTCTACGATGGTAGGTTGAACGTTCAACGCCGTAATATGTTTGATCCATTTTTGCATTTTGGGGATTTGGGCCAGTGGAGCTATTAGAAGGAATTCAGTCTTTAGGGCATTCAGTTTGAGATGATTTAGAAGTTTGACGTCCTCTAGGGTGTGGATCTTGAGGTATAGTTGTGTGTCGTCTGCATACATGTGATATTGCACGTTAGAGGTTTGTAAAATTTCGGTGAGAGGTTCCAAGAAGTGATTAAACAATGTTGGGGATAGTGCGGACCCTTGCGGGACTCCCAAAGATACTGGGACGGACTTGGACAGGGTGCTATTGACTTTGAATTGTTGTGTCCCGTTTTGGAAAAATGAAGTAAACCAACTTAGCACTGCCCCAGATATACCCATTCTGTGTTTTAGGAGGTCTAACAGGTTCTCATGCTTGACTGTATCAAAGGCTGAGGAGTGGTCAAGTACGATGAGTAAACAGGATCCATTTTGATGAAATATTTGAAGCGCATCGTCAATTATGTGTGTCATGGCTGATTCCGTGCTATGGCCTGCACAGAAACCTGATTGGTGTTTGTTAAGGAGGTCAAAGTGATCAATATGCTTCGTCAGCTGTAGATGCACACATTTTTCCAGAAGCTTGGCTAAGGTAGGGATATTGGAGATTGGGTGATAGTTGATTAGGTCAGTGGGGTCTGCTGTGGGCTTCTTTAGAATGGGTGAAACCTGGCCTACTTTGAGGGTATCTGGGATGCAACCTTGTTGAAGTGAACTGTTTATGATCTTGGACCAGAGAGGTAGAAGCAGTGGAGTAAGGTCTTTGACTGCGTTTGCCGGAAGGGGGTCAGAGAAGTGGTTGGCGGGGTTCAGTGCACTGAGTATTTTGCCTATTGCATCTTCGGAGTAGGAGGTAAATGATGACCAGTCTGCATTGTTTTTTAGGTTGGGCTTTGATGTGAGTTGGCATGGCGCAGTTAGGCGTGCTGGAGGCATTTCTGTATGCGGTCTCGTATAAGGTTAGATCATTTAAGAGGTCGTTCTTGATGGTATCGGTCTTCAAGGTGAAGAAGGTGGAGAATTCTTCACAGTTTGGCTGCTGGCATTCTATATCTTGAGGACATTGAGGTGCCTCCTTAGATTGGGTTTTGATCAGTTCAAAGAGTATTTTGGGACGATTTCTTACCTGGTCAAGTTGTTGGCTTAAAAAAGTCGGCTTTGGTACGCTTAATCTTTCGGTAATAAGCGTTTCTCTTTGTTCTGAGGATCTTGAGGTGGTTGGCGATGGTATTGATCTCCAGGCACGTTTTGACGTCCTGAGCGAACGCCTGTCCTCATTGAGTATGCCATTGTACCATGTTTTAGAATCTTTTATAGAAACTCCTATTCGTTGAGGAGGTGCTACCTCATTTATTATCGATGTCATGGCCGAGAGATAGTGGTTGGTGAGATCATGTACTTTGAAAGATCCAGCGGGGGGGCAACAGTAGGTTGTAACAGGAGGAAGGCAAGGTGTTGGGGTTGAGTTTTTTCAGGTCTCTTTTCCACACTTTTGGTCTTGTGGATTGAGCTGAGTTCAGTTTCACTGTTTCCTTAATGGTGAAGGTGATCGCAGGCTTGGATCGACTCTAGCTGAATGGTGTCTGTTTTAGAGATTATTAAGTCCAGGATCGAACCTCTGTCGTATGTTGGGATGTTGCAGAATGGCATTAGGCCTAGGTCAACTAGGAAATTCTTGCGACTGCTCACTGCTGTTTTGTTAAGATCATCCCAATAGAGATTGAAGTCTCCGAGGAATATTTGGGTATTTTGTCGCCTCGTGTTTGAAGATACCATATCCATGAAGTGTAGGGTGAAGGCGAGGTTCTCGCCTGGTGGGTGATAGATGATGTGCAGAGAACAGACAGGTTTGCCCTTGCTATTGATGTCAAGGCACATGTATTCGCATGACGGGAATGCTGGGGAAATGGCTCTGTTTACTGAGATATTACTAATATGTATGCAGGCGATTCCTCCCCCCGATGTATCAGTCCTGTCTCTGTCTAGTCTGATGATGTTGTAATTAGGTGGTACTAAAATGTCAATGATTGGTGTGGAGGATTCCTTTAGCCAGGTTTCAGTTAGCATTATCAGGTCTGGTTCATGTGTGCGGATGAGATCAGCTATGTCCGCTGCATGTCTAGCGGCCGATCTGCAATTTAGGAGTATACATTTGAGTTTGGGCGTGCTGATGGTTGAGGAGGGTTCCTGAGTGATGGGGATTCTTCTAAGGTTGTTGTTTGTGACGCCTCGAGTGTTTGGTTTAGTGGTCCTATGAGGGTTGGGGGGGATAGTAGGAATCAACGATGATGCGGGAGTGGGTGGCTTCATGGGAGCGTGGTCATATGAGCTCACCAGGGAGAGTAAATCGCTCTCTGAGAGCGGATTGGTGTTTCTAATTGTCCGGGATGAGTTATTGTTGGAGGGGACTGAGGACCAGCTGGACCATAGAGATTTGAGTTAGTTGTTAGTTGGCTCCTGGGCCAGCTACCTTTGAGGTGTCTTGTTGCTCTAAATCCCCATGATTGTCTCGAGAAACAATCGTTGAGTGCTTGGAGTTCTTCTTTGATTTGATTTAATGAGATCATGATCTCATCAAGTCTGGAGTTTTGTGCAGGCGGGCGTGCGGTATATGGGTGTGGATGTGGATGCATGCAGTGAGGTCTGGCCTGGTGTGCAGTTTGTTGTATGTGTGAGTGAGGATGGGAGGGGTGCTGCGGGTGAGAGTGTGAGCATAGGGTGGACGGGGGGATGGCTACGAGTGGGGAATGGGTCTGTGTTATGGGTGTAGATGCAGGCGCTGAGGACTGGCCTGGTGTGTAGTTTGGGGCAGCTGTGTGTGGGGAAGGTAGGGGTGCTGCCGGTGTGCATGTGTGTGTTAGGTGGGCTGTGGGGGTGGATGGCTGGGAAGAGGGTGTGGGTAGAGTTGTGGATGTGATTGGGTGGGCTGTGAATGTCGGTGGGTGGGCTGTGGGAGTGGATGGCTGGGATGTGGGTTTAGGGAGTGTACTTGGGGCCAGGGTGTTAACAGATAGCCACATGTCCTCTATGTCCTCTAAGTGGGGTGTCTTAATATGTTCTAACAACTGAAGTAGGGGTGGTGGTCTAGCGTGAGGGGAGTGCTTACTATGAGTGACAGCGTTTGGCAGGGGCGCTGTGGTGTGAATGTTAGTGATGGGCGAGAGGGTGTTATCCAAAGGGGCATCTGTTGGTGTGGTTAAGGGGTATTCTGTGTTTACAGGTAGCTTCGGTAGTGTTGGGTAGGCAAGTAGTGTTGGTGTCGGGCGTCGGAGTGGTGGACTGTGTCTCCATTACGAATATTGGCCTGTGTGTTGGAGGACGAGGGTTGTCGGGAGGGTTCGGTGAGGTGGATAGGCGTATCTTAGTGTAGGGGGAAGTCTGGGGAGTATCAGATGGGTCATATGCAGGTAAAGTTCGGAGAGAAGTGAAATTGTTGTCTGTAGGGATAGGACATGGGGTATGTTGAGTATTAGTGGAGGGGGTAGCCTGAGTGGCGTTTGGGGTTTAGACACTTGCTCTTTGATAAGTGGGAAGATATTGTCTAAAAGGCTTAGATCACGATCTGTAGATTGGATGAGGATGGTTCCATTATTGTAGATGGTGATGGTTGCAGTCGCTTGGAAAAATTGGGAGGGGGCGATATAAATAACTAGGCCGTGGGCGATTTTCCTGGTGCTGGAGAGTGTAAATAGGGTTAGGAATGCATTTCTCCATTGCGCTCTTCGTTTCATATGAAAAATGATATCATTGGTTGTGTGTCCATTGTGTATTGAGAAATAGGGATCAGCTATGGGTGTTTCAGAGTGTTGTTTTATAAGATTGCGTTTGAAGCGTTTGGCTGCGTTTTTAGAGAGGTTGTGGGGGTAAGTGATGGTGTAGGTGTGTGTCCCTGTGAGCTCCTTAATAAGCACACAATAGTTGGTGAAGTGTTGTATGTGGGTTTCTGTTAGCTGTTCGTGTTACATGGTGTGGGGACGGGGAATGTGAGTTATAAGAGTTACGTAGACATTCTGACCTGTGGTAGTTGGGAAGAAAGATCGGCGGACGTAGGGTGCATGTTATATCCATGTAGTGAAGCTTTTCCAATATGACTGCCTTATTTGTACAGAGCCTCCTAAGCAGCAATACAGACCTATTTCTTTTTTCTTTGACTAAGGGCTGATGGTTGTAGTCTTGTTTTTATTTCTATGCACATTTTCCCATCGACTTTTTGGTTTTTAGTCCTACTTCAGTTGCTGTGGTTGGTGTTTGAGCCACCTGAGATGGTATCAGTCTGAGACAAGGTTGACCCATGGTGGGGGGTGTGTCTCTCACCCTCGTTGTTAGAGTGACCTTTATGTGGATACAGGACACAGCCTATTCAAGTGTAAGTGGTGCCTGGTCTAGGTCCTCCCTCTCATCCTGCCAATGATGACCCATCCAGTCACACCTAAGCCTTCTAGTAGGAATACACAAAGCCCAACTGTCACCCATACTCAGTCATGTGACCCAGAATCAGGCTGCAGGCACTAAAAGTGGCATTTTCAGAATTGTAATTTGTAATCTGACATCAACCTACATTGGTATTTTAAATTGTAATGCCAGAGACACCAAACATGAAGGGGTACCTGTCCCCATTTGGAAATTATACTTATAAAATGTAATAAGGTAACTCCAATGTTATCCTATGCAAGAAGTAGGCCTCGCAGTAGTGAAAAACTCATTTAATGGTTTTTCACTACAAGAACATATAAAACTTAAAAGTAAATGTCATGTCCTTCTTTTTAAACACATTGCACCCTGCTCTCTGGTGTGCTCAGGGCCTACCCTAGGGGTTAATTATCTATATTAGAAAAGGAAAAGGACGGTTTGGGTGTCGCCAAAGTTTATTTTTGCCAGGTTGAAATGTCAATTTAAAACTGCACACACACAGGCTGCATTGGCAGGCTTGAGACATGTTTATAATGCTACTCAAATGGGTGGCACAATCAGTTAGTGCTGCAGGCCCACTAGTAGCATTTAATTTACTGGCCCTGGGCATAGATAGTGCTATTTTACTAGGAACTTACAAGTAAAGAAATATAAAATTCAGTATAAACCAATTCTACCATGTTTAAAGGAGAGAGCACAAGCACTTTAAAACTGGTTAGCAGTGGTAAAGAGTGCAGAGTGCAGCGTCGTAAAAGGCAATAAAAACGGGTTATGAAAAAGAAGGATGATGGCAAAAAAGTTTGAGGAGAACCCTGTAGAAAGGGTTAAGTCCAACAAAGGTGGTGCTTCAAATATCTGTGCAGTTTGTTTGTGCAGGGCCCAGGGACTGCAGAAAATAAGGACACGAAAAATCCACTTGATGACAGATTTGGGAAAGCAAGTGCAGGCTAGAGATAAGTAAAAGCCACCACTGTGCAAGAATTTGTCTTGCGGCGCGCCTCAATAACAACCAGGAGTGAACATCAGAGTAACTACAGCATAACTGTTTTTCACAGAAGAGCGGTTCAAAATGTCAGGAATTCAGCTGTAAGTTCAGTAAATCAGATAATACATCATACACTTCCCATCCCTTAGGTGGTCATTTTGTGTCTGTTCAAGGTGATAGGGTACATACTTGCTGACATGAATTCTGCTTCACCCATGCCCATGCTGTTGGCTGCACATTTCATCACCCAAATTGCTAATTGTAACTTGTTTCCATGGTGCAATCCATAATGCACTTCTGCTGCTTCTAAATGCTGTGAATATTTGATGTTACTATTTCCAAAGTTAATAGTTCTTCATTTACAGGGACAGAAGATTGGCTGAGCCTAGCCATGACTCAAATGTAAGATTCTATTATCAGGGCAGAAGTGTCTGACTGGTATTCATTTACTGACTCATCCCACAGCCAAACACACAAAGCATTTTTAATATTGCATGTGCTAACTAATCATTCATTTGAAATAATCATGCAATACGTGCAATCTATAGCCTTACTTACAATTGCGTAACCAGTGGCCAATTCATTATCCTATATTGAACGTCCCATGAGTTGAATGCCACATTAGGTCAGTTGGAGTACCGCAAAAGGGAGCACAAGGAAAATAGCAAGAGTAGTATTATATATCATTAGCCTTTAGACTGTACTTCCTGGTCACCCCATCAATTCCAGGTATTGGCTAAAGTATCTCATCATTTGTAGAATTTGGTGTGTAGATCATCCTTACTGATATAGGACTAAGACCCTTGGATACTCTTACCATGTACATCTACAGATTTACTAAGACCAGTGATTGTTCAAGATGCTCAATGTGTCCGCAATACAAGCAGGAAACAGACCACTATAATCTGTTAAGTAACCAGCGGTAAGTTGTCAAGAAGCAGTGCCTCGCAGTGCCCTAATGGAGATAATGGAGGCACAAATTCCATTATTTCTGAAAGCTGTAATGATCACAATCCAGGTTTGCTATCAGATGGACAGCCACGTGGGACTCCCATAGTAGACTCATAGGAGAAGAAGAGGTCTAGAAGCTAAGCTTTGTACTGTCATAACTAGGGACTTGGGTCCAAATCCACCTATCTGCCCGTATGTGAGATGCTTGGCAAATCATACTGAAATATGTATGTATGTGATATGAAGTTGAAAAACGTGTGTGACATAATTCTGTATTTCATAGATATATGATTCCAACTTCAAGTACAATATCTTGTATCATCTCTCACTAGCCTTCATACTGTTCAAAGTACACATTATCCAAACACATTTACATGGAAACAACTTCCTTTGTATACTCCTGGGGACTGAATATAAATGAGCCTATAAGACATGATTATAGTGCAAATGTGTTGGTTACATGTGTCATAGCAAGTATGAGCTAACCCATACTGTAGGAGTTTGTTTCATTCAAGTCCTAATTTGACCAAGAAATAGAAACCGGTATTGGTCGTGGCATGCCCTCTGTGATGTAGGTTACCACTGAGCAGCGAATAAAACTGGTTAATGTGTCCCCTAATACTCACTCTTACACTGTGCACAGGACACCCGCTGTGTAACAGTCAAGCTATATCAATCATTCATTCATTTACTCATTCATTCATTTCTAATACCAGACAGCAATCAGACTGTTCATCACACAATTCATGTGTGTAAGAATGTATCTACATGGTGTTTAGTGAGTGAAGAAGAATGACGTTATAGTGAGGTGAGTCCACTGAGATCCTGGGCCTTATAACAGATATGGAATTGGGCCCACATTTTCTAAGAGTTCACGCAGGGCCGGAAGCAAAGCTATATTGTGTTGCATGAACTGGAGAGAGCAGAACTGTTCTGTTTCTTCAACGAAATGTTGCAATTCTGCTGTCTCAACACACTGGCACACTTTGTGCTGTCTACCGTCAATTCTAGCACCATTGAGCATAGTGCAATGGTGTCTATGTTGTGTTCAGGATAGTTTGTGCGGGAGTGAATAGTTTCCTACACAAAAACTGTCCTTGGAGGCTTTTTTCTCTTTGTGTGTGAGTGGCAGAAGGTGGCACACATGCAAAGAGGAAATGACGAGGAGAAATAAAGATATATCTGCTTGTTGATTCAAGATTCAGGGAGTGTTAGATTTGGGGGTTTCTAGTTGGCACAGGTAGGTACTTGTGACAAATAGGGACCCTTGCCTCTAGTCAGGGTAAGGGGGTACACTCCTAAAATAACCCCTGCTCACCCCCTTGGTAGCTTGGCACGAGCAGACAGGCTTATCTCAGAGGCAGTGTGTAAAGCATTTGTGACCACATACAATAATCCAGTGACAACACTACAGATGGACACCACACAGGTTTTATATCAAAAATAAGTATTCTTTATAGAGACTTAACACAAGACCACAAACAAAACAAAATCCACAATACTGTACTTAAAATGGTAGTTTTAGCTTAGTTCTGTTCAGTTCTTAAAATGTGACACTTTAAGTCAATGTACCTTACGATGCGTGACGCTTCCACAACAAAAGTGTTGCAGTGATGGAAATGCGGCAAAGTTCCGGTGCAAAGAAATAAAGACGTGAAGATCTTCCAGATGCGGCACGCTTCTCCGATGTTGCAAGAAGTCTTGGCTCGATGCGTCAGCGGCAGCTGTGACACCCTTGTTCAGAGATGTGACGACAGCGGCTTTGGCAGCGACACTCTTCTCCCTCGATGCGAGACCCTTCCCCTCGATGCGACAGCTGCAGCGGCGACATTCTTGTTCAGAAATGCGACGGCAGCGGCTTCGACGGTGACACACTTCTTCTTCGGTGCAAGACGCTTCTCTTGTGTGGTGCAATGTGTCAGCTACAGTGGCGACACCCTTTTTTTTAAATGTTTTTTTTATCGACAAACTGATGAGGGAAACATACCAGTACATATACAATAAAAAAAAACATAGTTTACAAAATAAATATAGGTAATTTCGATAACATATTTCATATTCCACTTAGTACGCAGATGGAACACAGAAAACACAATTCGTATTATTCATACTAGAAATAGAACGGCAGGAATGTTGCAAGTGTTGTGGTTAGCTGAAGACCCATTACAAAAAGAAAAGTTAGATAAAATCACCCAAAATATTTCCACATTTTCTTAGTGACTGGGCCCCTCTGAGTTTTGCTAAAGCCAGCTCCATAGAGTACATTTCGTTTACTAATAACCACCAGTCTCCAATATTAGGGATTTTAGGAGAGATCCAGGCTCTGGCTAATATTAATGTCGCACAAGAAAAAAGAATCGTAACTAGTGCTGTCCGAGGCAAAGAAACAGGATGTATATCCAATAGTACTGTTAAAGCTGTAATAGGTGGTAGGTGAATCTTCTTAATTTCAAAAACTTTATGTAATTCCGCCCACAATTCCTTTAAGGCTGGGCAAGAAAACAGCATATGTTCCAAGTCTGCTGCCACAACTTGACACTTGGGACACTTACTAAGATCACAATAAGTATTATTAAGGGACCACTTGGAAATCCTTTCCGGTGTATAATACAACATGCATGTAGTTCTAAACTGTTGCAGCCTTAAACTTGATGATCTGACGGAATTAATATTATTGGAGAAAGAGCTGCCTATCTGCTTGGGTGTTATATTTAGCCCCATTTTACTGCTCCATTTCTCTGTAATTTTAAACAGTCATCCGTTTTGAAAGCACTAAGACACCTGTAAGCTTCACTAATAGTCGACTTGTTTTTGGATGCATATAGACAGTTCCAGATATTGCAATCTGAGATTTCATAAATTTTATTTTTCCGTATTAAAAAGTCATATCTCTGTAAATATTTAAATCTCATTGTTTCGGGCGGGTCATACAATATTTTCAGTGTATGAAAATCTAAGAACCCAAGTGGCGGCACCCTTGTTCAGAGATGCGACGGCAGTGGCTGCGACACGCTTCTTCCTCTTGAGTCGCGCTTCCAGCTCCTTGAGACACACAGTAACTCAGAAGTCCCAAACCAGCAGCAGGCACTTCCAAAGACCTCTTGGGGAGCTGGTTGATGAAGTCTGTTGTCCCTGAGACTTCAGGAGGAGGCAAGCTCTTCTCTCAAGCCCTTGGAGATCCAAGTTGATGAAAGTACACAAAGTCCCTTTCTCCTTTCTTTGGCAGTCAGGCAACCACTGCAGGCCAATCCCCAAAGCAGCACTTTAGCTTAGGGGTAGTCTCTCCTCAGTTTCTTCTGGTTCCTCTACTCAGCAAAAGTTTCTTGTTGTTGTCCAAAAGTGATCTAATTTCTTGGGATCAGGGTCCCAATATTTATACCCCAAAATCCTTTGTCCTCTGAGAGCAGAGGGGCCTTTGCCTAGTCCAAACCAGATCTGGAGCACTCTGTTTACATGACTCCTTCTTTCCTTTCACAGTGCAGGGCAGAAACATCAGACGCCCCACAGGAGGTGGAGCCAGCATTGTGGAGGGAAAGCACAGCACTAGAGCACTTTGTTGACATGATTCCTTCTCTCCTTTCAAAGTGCAGGCCAGAGACATCAGCTGCACCACAGGAGGTGGAGCCAGCATTGTGGAAGGCAGGCACAGCCCTATTCAGGTCCCAAGTTCAACTCCTGCCACCCATCTAGATGCAGATCTCTCTATTCACCACTGGGCTGACTCATTCTGTCTTCTGGATTCCCCCAGCCCTGTCACTCAAACTCCAGACAAGGAATGCACAACCTAGCAGAGGCAGGCATTGGATAGTTAGACAAGAAAACACCTACTTTCTAAAAGTGGTATTTTCAAATACAGAATGTTAAAACCAACTTCACTAAAAGATGTATTTTATCATTCTGAGTTCAGGCATACTAAACTCGAATTTCTACCTAGTTCCCGGAGTCAGTTGGGATTATAAAATGTAATATTATAACTGCCCATTCCGGCCTATGGAGAACAGGTAGCCTTGCAATAGAGAAAAACAAAAATGGCTGTAATTCACTATTAGGACATGCCAGACACATCAGGGCTTGTCCTGCCGTATACTTACAATGCACCCTGCCCTTTGGCCTACCATAGGGGTGTCTGATATGAAGAAAAGGGAAGGTTTAGGGAGTGGCAAGTGGGTGCACTTGCCCAGTCAGCATGACAGTACCAGACTGCACACAGGCGCTGCAATGGTAGACCTTAGACACACTTTTACAGGCTGCCCACCAGCAGCATTTGGATTATCAGCCCTGGGCACTCCTGGTGCACTGTACTAGGGTCTGACAGGTAAACCAAACCTGCCAATCGTTGGAATCACTAATCTATACATCAATTTATAATAGGAAAGTGCCCAGAGTCATAAAACCAACAAAAACAGGTCAGACAAAATACAGGAGGAAGGCAAAACGTTCAGGGATGACCCTGCAAAAAGGGCCAGGTCCAACGGGGAGGTGCACCATTTTTGCACCAATTCTATGTAAATATGCTTTTGCATCAAAGTTTAACCCCTTCACTGCGGCGGCTATTCCACTGCAGTGCTAAGAGGGCGGGGGGCCGCGCCGCGCGCCCATGCTGGTGACGGAACCACTCCGTCACCAGCTGCGGTCGCGCTGTGCTCATGACGGAGCGGCCCCGCCCGCCCAATGGAACGCTCAGCGCAGGCGAGGAATCCGCACGGTCCAGGCGTGCCGAGCGGGCCGTGACGGAACCGCTCCGTCATCAGCACAACACGACAGCGGCTGATGACGGAGTGGTTCCGTCACCAGCAGGGGAGGAGTTAAAGGTGGATGCACAGGAATGCCCATGCAGCCACTCGGAATGCCTCCCTGAAGCAAACTAATACAAGGCAGCTCAATGCACTCACTGCATTGCTTTACATTTATGTACAATGCAACACACCAACATTTGCATTGCTTTGTAAATACCAACATGGATTTCTGTCAGATCTGCTTCAAAAAAGTGATACAGATCCAATGCACAATCTTTGAAAATCTGGGCCTGAATTTGGGCTTTCCCATCTTTGGGGTGAATTCTTATGTCCTAGTTAGTGCTCAGGTATCTGGAGGGGCTGCACAATTCTGGGTATGATCTCTGGAAATATACATCAGTTCTACCCCTCCTCAAAAAACCCAACTTGGATCCATTAGAACCTGGGAACTACACACCCTTAGCTAGGATACCTTTCGGTGCCAAAGTTCTGGAGAAATTGCTGAATAAACAGCTTGTCCAATTTCTTGCAGAAGCAGACATCCTTGACCCTTCCCAGTACGGTTTCCGTAAAGGGCATGGTACAGAAACAGCTTTGTTGATGGCAGTGGAAGAACTCAGGAGTGTACTGGATGCCGGGGGGAAGGCCGCCTTGATCCTGCTGGATCTTTCGGCGGCCTTCGATACGGTAAACTCCTGGGTCGACTTCAACAGCTGGGGTCCACCGGGATGCAAGAAAATTGCTGGCATCATACTTGCACAATAGGACCTTCACAGTGGAGCTGGGGGAGGCATTCTATATAAAGAGTATTCTTTATATAGACTTAACACAAGACCACAAACAAAATAAATCCACAATACTGTACTTAAAATGGTAGTTTTAGCTTAGTTCTGTTCAGTTCTTCAAATGGGACACTTTAAGTCAATGTACCTTACGATGCATGATGCTTCCACAACAAAAGTGTTGCAGTGATGGAAATGCGGCAAAGTTCCGGTGCAAAGAAATAAAGACGTGAAGATCTTCCAGATGCGGCACGCTTCTCCGATGTTGCAAGAAGTCTTGGCTCGATGCGATAGCGGCAGCTGCGACACCCTTGTTCAGAGATGTGACGACAGCATCTTTGGCGGCGACAATCTTCTCCCTCGATGCGAGACCCTTCCCCTCGATGCGACAGTGCAGCGGCGACATCCTTGTTCAGAAATGCGACGGCAGCGGCTTCGACGGTGACACATTTCTTCTTCGGTGCGAGACGCTTCTCTTGTGCGGTGCAATGCGTCAGCTACAGTGGCGACACCCTTGTTCAGAGATGCATCGGCAGCGGCTGCGACAGGCTTCTTCCTCTTTAGTTGCGCTTCCAGCTCCTTGAGACACACAGTAACTCAGAAGGCCCAAACCAGCAGCAGGCACTTCCAAAGACCTCATGGGGAGCTGCTTGATGAAGTCTGTTGTCCCTGAGACTTCAGGAGGAGGCAAGCTCTTCTCTCAAGCCCTTTGAGATCCAAGTTGATGAAAGTACACAAAGTCCCTTTCTCCTTTCTTTGGCAGGCAGGCAACCACTGCAGGCCAATTTCCCAAAGCAGCACTTCAGCTTAGGTATAGTCTCTTCTCAGTTTCTTCTGGTTCCTCTCCGCAGCAAAAGTTTCTTCTTGTTGTCCAAAAGTGATATAATTTCTTGGGATCAGAGTCCCAGTATTTATACCCCAAAATCCTTTGTCCTCTGAGAGCAGTGGGGCCTTTGCCCAGTCCAAACCAGATCTGGAGCACTCTGTTTACATGACTCCTTCTTTCCTTTCACAGTGCAAGGCAGAAACATTAGACACCCCACAGGAGATAGAGCCAGCATTGTGGAGGGAAAGCACAGCCCTAGAGCACTTTGTTGACATGATTCCTTCTCTCCTTTCAAAGCGCAGGGCAGAGACATCAGCTGCACCACAGGAGGTGGAGCCAGTATTCTGGAAGGCAGGCACAGCTCTATTCAGGTCCCAGGTTCAACTCCTGCCACCCATCTAAATGCAGATCTCTCTATTCACCACTGGGCTGACTCATTCTGTCTTCTGAAATCCCCCAGCCCTGTCACTCAAACTCCAGACAAGGAATGCACAACCTAGCAGAGGCAGGCTTTGGATAGTTAGACAAGAAATCACCTACTTTCTAAAAGTGGTATTTTCAAACACAGAATGTTAAAACCAACTTCACTAAAAGATGTATTTTATCATTCTGAGTTCAGGCATACTAAACTCGAATTTCTACCTAGTTCCCGGAGTCAGTTGGGATTTTAAAATGTAATAATATAACTGCCCATTCCAGCCTATGGAGAAAAGGTAGCCTTGCAATAGTGAAAAACGAAAATGGCTGTAATTCATTATTAGGACATGCCAGACACATCAGGGCTTGTCCTGCCGTATACTTACAATGCACCCTGCCCTTTGGCCTACCATAGGGGTGTCTGATATGAAGAAAAGGGAAGGTTTAGGGAGTGGCAAGTGGGTGCACTTGCCCAGTCAGCATGACAGTACCAGACTGCACACAGGCGCTGCAATGGTAGACCTTAGACACACTTTTACAGGCTGCCCACCAGCAGCATTTGGATTATCAGCCCTGGGCACTCCTGGTGCACTGTACTAGGGTCTGACAGGTAAACCAAACCTGCCAATCGTTGGAATCACTAATCTATACATCAATTTATAATAGGAAAGTGCCCAGAGTCATAAAACCAACAAAAACAGGTCAGACAAAATACAGGAGGAAGGCAAAACGTTCAGGGATGACCCTGCAAAAAGGGCCAGGTCCAACGGGGAGGTGCACCATTTTTGCACCAATTCTATGTAAATATGCGTTTGCATCAAAGTTTAACCCCTTCACTGCGGCGGCTATTCCACTGCAGTGCTAAGGGGGCGGGGGGCCGCGCCGCGCGCCCATGCTGGTGACGGAACCGCTCCGTCACCAGCCGCGGTCGCGCTGTGCTCATGACGGAGCGGTTCCGTCACGGCCCCGCCCGCCCAATGGAACGCTCAGCGCAGGCGCGGAATCCGCACGGTGCAGGCATGCCGAGCGGGCCGTGACGGAACCGCTCCGTCATCAGCACAACACGACAGCGGCTGATGACGGAGTGGTTCCGTCACCAGCAGGGGAGGAGTTAAAGGTGGATGCACGGGAATGCCCATGCAGCCACTCGGAATGCCTCCCTGAAGCAAACTAATACAAGGCAGCTCAATGCACTCACTGCATTGCTTTACATTTATGTACAATGCAACACACCAACATTTGCATTGCTTTGTAAACACCAACATGGATTTCTGTCAGATCTGCTTCAAAAAAGTGATACAGATCCAATGCACAATCTTTGAAAATCTGGGCCTGAATTTGGGCTTTCCCATCTTTGGGGTGAATTCTTATGTCCTAGTTAGTGCTCAGGTATCTGGAGGGGCTGCACAATTCTGGGGATGATCTCTGGAAATATACATCAGTTCTACCCCTCCTCAAAAAACCCAACTTGGATCCATTAGAACCTGGGAACTACACACCCTTAGCTAGGATACCTTTCGGTGCCATAGTTCTGGAGAAATTGCTGAATAAACAGCTTGTCCAATTTCTTGCAGAAGCAGACATCCTTGACCCTTCCCAGTACGGTTTCCGTAAAGGGCATGGTACAGAAACAGCTTTGTTGATGGCAGTGGAAGAACTCAGGAGTGTACTGGATGCCGGGGGGAAGGCCGCCTTGATCCTGCTGGATCTTTCGGCGGCCTTCGATACGGTAAACTCCTGGGTCGACTTCAACAGCTGGGGTCCACCGGGATGCAAGAAAATTGCTGGCATCATACTTGCACAATAGGACCTTCACAGTGGAGCTGGGGGAGGCAAAATCTAAACCTTTCAGCTCCCCATGTGGGGTCCCACAGGGGTCATCATTAAGCCCAACTCGTTTTAACCTATATGTAGCGCCGTTAGCAGGAATCATTAGGGCTTGCATTTTCCTTCTTGTGTCGTAAGCAGACACACAAATTGTGGTTTCAATCACAAATGACACCTCAGACACTGCAGACAAATTTAAAAACTGTATGAAGCAGGTCATCCTGTGGATGGAGAGACACTGTTTCAAACTAAATGGGGACAAAAGTGAAGTCATGATACTGGGAACAAATAACGAAATCTGGTCCCCGGAATGGTGGCCTGACAACCTCAGTAATTGCCCAACACCGGTCAATAAAGTAAAAAATGTGGGTATTATGTTGGACAACAGATTTACGTTTGATGCCCAAACTAATAAAATGATCAGGAAGCTTTTGCCCTACACTCCTATGGATTCCCGTAAAACTGTGGTCACGACACTAGCTCTGTCGAGACTTGATTATGGAAATGTGCTATCTGCCGGAATGCAGGCCCAGCACCTGGCCAAATTGCAAGGCCTGCAAAATTCAGCAGCCATGGTGATACTAGACATCCCCAGATCAGAACATATATCTCATCATCTGGATACCCTACATTGGCTCCCCTTGGTAAAACAAATTAAATTTAAATCCTTATGTTTAACCTATAAAGCACTCCAGGGCTGTGGATCACTATTTCTTAGAACACATCTCAAGCCATATGTCCCTATAAGAGAACTACGCTCCAGTCAGGCGAAACTGATACAGATCCCCGCTTCAAACAAGCAAGGTGGGGAGGTAGAAGCTTCCTATTGCATGCAGCCAAGGATTGGAATCGGCTCCCACTTGCTATCAAAAACAGTACCTCCCTGTTGTCTTTTAGGAAAGCTGTAAAAACCTGGCTGTTCAAGTCCTGCTAAAGTGGGCCTCCCCTCACCGCACTAGTCATACGTTTCTCTAGCACCAAGACGCCCATGGGCATACGCGCGCTTTACAAAAGCATAAACTAAATAAAAATCAAATCATCCATTTTCTGCAAATCTGTCCTCTAGTTGTGTGGGCAGCCTGATTCCCTGTGTCACTGACAATGAGGAGTATGATGTAGCGGAGTGTGTGTACTTGTTTGTATGCATGTGACTAGGTATTGAGTGACAATACAATTTTATATGATATTTGCAACCAATGCTTTCCGACCTTTCCTTCTTGGGTGTGAGTGTTTGATTGATTCAGATGCTCCGTCCATCACCACCCCCTTTTGTACCGCTTTTGGCCGCCATAAGTGTGGCAGGGTATGCTCAGACGTGAGTCCCTTGCTCACTTTGCCACTGGATGCAAGAAAGCCGGGCTGAAGACGGCTGGAATGCCAGAAACCGGTCCTCTGAGGCTTGTTTCCGGTCCAGGGAAGACATGGCTTGGCAGTTCAGGCTGGACTGTTCTCATGAGGCACAGGGTCAGACTGATTTGCATATAGCCATATCTGAACTGGGGTGGCAGAGTGGGCTAAAGAACGGTGATGGATTAAACCCAGATCTTTTGACTGGGTGTGAGTGTTTGATTGATTCAGATGCTTCGTCCATCACCACCCCCTTTTGTACCGCTTTTGGCCGCCATAAGTGTGGCAGGGTATGCTCAGACGTGAGTCCCCTGCTCACTTTGCCACTGGATTCAAGCAAGCCGAGCTGAAGACGGCTGGAATGCCAGAAACCGGTCCTCGGAAGCTTGTTTCCGGTCCAGGGAAGACATGGCTTGGCAGTTCGGGCTGGACTGTTCCCATGAGGCACAGGGTCAGACTGATTTGCATACAGCCATGTCTGAACTGGGGTGGCAGAGTGGGCTAAAGAACGGTGATGGATTAAACCCAGATCTTTTGACTGGGTGTGAGTGCTGGATTGATTCAGATGCTCCGTCCATCACCACCCCCTTTTGTACCGCTTTTGGCCGCCATAAGTGTGGCAGGGTATGCTCAGACGTGAGTCCCTTGCTCACTTTGCCACTGGATTCAAGCAAGCCGGGCTGAAGACGGCTGGAATGCCAGAAACCGGTCCTCTGAAGCTTGTTTCCGGTCCAGGGAAGACATGGCTTGGCAGTTCGGGCTGGACTGTTCCCATGAGGCACAGGGTCAGACTGATTTGCATATAGCCATGTCTGAACTGGGGTGGCAGAGTGGGCTAAAGAACGGTGATGGATTAAACCCAGATCTTTTGACTGGGTGTGAGTGTTTGATTGATTCAGATGCTTCGTCCATCACCACCCCCTTTTGTACCGCTTTTGGCCACCATAAGTGTGGCAGGGTATGCTCAGACGTGAGTCCCTTGCTCACTTTGCCACTGAATGCAAGCAAGCCGGGCTGAAGACGGCTGGAATGCCAGAAACCGGTCATCGTAAGCTTGTTTCCGGTCCAGGGAAGACATGGCTTGGCAGTTCGGGCTTGACTGTTCCCATGAGGCATAGGGTCAGACTGATTTGCATATTGCCATGTCTGAACTGGGGTGGCAGAGTGGGCTAAAGAACGGTGCTGGATTAAACCCACCATAAGTGTGGCAGGGTATGCTCAGACGTGAGTCCCTTGCTCACTTTGCCACTGGATGCAAGAAAGCCGGCCTGAAGACGGCTGGAATGCCAGAAACCGGTACTCTGAGGCTTGTTTCCGGTCCAGGGAAGACATGGCTTGGCAGTTCAGGCTGGACTGTTCCCATGAGGCACAGGGTCAGACTGATTTGCATATAGCCATGTCTGAACTGGGGTGGCAGAGTGGGCTAAAGAACGGTGATGGATTAAACCCAGATCTTTTGACTGGGTGTGAGTGTTTGATTGATTCAGATGCTTCGTCCATCACCACCCCCTTTGTACCGCTTTTGGCCGCCATAAGTGTGGCAGGGTATGCTCAGACGTGAGTCCCCTGCTCACTTTGCCACTGGATTCAAGCAAGCCGGGCTGAAGACGGCTGGAATGCCAGAAACCGGTCCTCGGAAGCTTGTTTCCGGTCCAGGGAAGACATGGCTTGGCAGTTCGGGCTGGACTGTTCCCATGAGGCACAGGGTCAGACTGATTTGCATACAGCCATGTCTGAACTGGGGTGGCAGAGTGGGCTAAAGAACGGTGATGGATTAAACCCAGATCTTTTGACTGGGTGTGAGTGTTTGATTGATTCAGATGCTCCGTCCATCACCACCCCCTTTTGTACCGCTTTTGGCCGCCATAAGTGTGGCAGGGTATGCTCAGACGTGAGTCCCTTGCTCACTTTGCCACTGGATTCAAGCAAGCCGGGCTGAAGACGGCTGGAATGCCAGAAACCGGTCCTCGTAAGCTTGTTTCCGGTCCAGGGAAGACATGGCTTGGCAGTTCGGGCTGGACTGTTCCCATGAGGCACAGGGTCAGACTGATTTGCATATAGCCATGTCTGAACTGGGGTGGCAGAGTGGACTAAAGAACGGTGATGGATTAAACCCAGATCTTTTGACTGGGTGTGAGTGTTTGATTGATTCAGATGCTTCGTCCATCACCACCCCCTTTTGTACCGCTTTTGGCCACCATAAGTGTGGCAGGGTATGCTCAGACGTGAGTCCCTTGCTCACTTTGCCACTGAATTCAAGCAAGCCGGGCTGAAGACGGCTGGAATGCCAGAAACCGGTCCTCGTAAGCTTGTTTCCGGTCCAGGGAAGACATGGCTTGGCAGTTCGGGCTTGACTGTTCCCATGAGGCACAGGGTCAGACTGATTTGCATATAGCCATGTCTGAACTGGGGTGGCAGAGTGGGCTAAAGAACGGTGCTGGATTAAACCCACCATAAGTGTGGCAGGGTATGCTCAGACGTGAGTCCCTTGTTCACTTTGCCACTGGATTCAAGCAAGCCGGGCTGAAGATGGCTGGAAAGCCAGAAACCGGTCCTCGTAAGCTTGTTTCGGGTCCAGGGAAGACATGGCTTGGCAGTTCGGGCTGGACTTTTCCCATGAGGCACATGGTCAGACTGATTTGCATATAGCCATGTCTGAACTGGGGTGGCAGAGTGGGCTAAAGAACGGTGATGGATTAAACCCAGATCTTTTGACTGGGTGTGAGTGTTTGATTGATTCAGATGGTCCGTCCATCACCACCCCCTTTTGTACCGCTTTTGGCTGCCATAAGTGTGGCAGGGTATGCTCAGACGTGAGTCCCTTGCTCACTTTGCCACTGGATTCAAGCAAGCCGGGCTGAAGACGGCTGGAATGCTAGAAACCAGTCCTCGTAAGATTGTTTCCGGTCCAGGGAAGACATGGCTTGGCAGTTCGGGCTGGACTGTTCCCATGAGGCACAGGGTCAGACTGATTTTACATATAGCCATGTCTGAACTGGTGATGAATTAAACCCAGATCTTTTGACTGGGTGTGAGTGTTTGATTGATTCAGATGCTCCGTCCATCACCACCCCTTTTGTTCCGACCTTTCCTAGACTTTAATTGTTTGTTTTTTCATCCCAGTTCTTGGGTTGATACCTTCCATCACCTAAGCTGAATCTGGGGCACAGGGACGCCTCATGGGTATGTGACTTGCAGTAGTGTTGACTGGTTATTCAAGGAATCTGCGTCATTGGGTTGTATCACCTCAATTTGAGCCAGTGGTTTCCGGTGCTCTGCACCAGCACTTTATTGCCAGTGTTGTGCAGTATCCCGTATCCCCATCCTATCCCGTGGCACTTAATTGCCGGAACCTGCACTTATGACAGCTGTCACATGGAGGAGCTGTTTGTGCACTTCAAAGATAAGCAGAAAACTGTTGTTTGTTAATTCAATATACATTAAAAAGAACTAATACCTACCACTCAAGTCATTCTTAAATCTTTGGCGGCCTTGAATGGTCTGAATTGTCACACGTGTAGCATTGTGATTGTTAGTAGTTGTGTAAATACAGTGGCAAGGTGTGGAGAAAACTGGGACGGTCTCCTGATGAGGGGATCGGAACGTATGTTTTAATACAAATAATGCACAGATTTTATATCTTCCATGCTAGGAGTTAGGTGCCACTGGCATTGATCTTAGTGTGGATGGCTTCAAAGAATCCTACACAGACTCAAATGTTATTTTTTGGCAATTAGTCAGGCCAACACGTGCACCTCTTTGTCACTGTATTTCCTATTGGCCATATAGGAATTTGACCTTCCTCTGACAGCCACTTTGTGTCATTTTTATGCACTGAATGGCCCTGATGCCAGTTCCTTTGCAGTTGTGTCTGAGACTGTTAGAAGATGCTTTTCAAGCGCTCCTGGCTGCTGAATGAGGAGCTGAGTCAGTAATGTGTTCCCAGAACCTCTGAGGTTTCCTGGGTAAGGGCAGCATGACACTGTGCTCCACGGAAAGGCCTTGGCATGACACTTTCTGGAAGTATCACTCGATTTCTTGCATTATGCATGCGTGGAGGATCTTAGCACTAGCCATATGCTTGTTATGTATGACCTTTGCTCTGTCAACTTCTAGAGTTGTCTGTGCATGTATGATTTTAGAACATAATGTAGATCTGCATATTTTCAGCAGACTCTGTTTACCCAACAGAAGCAATAAGGTCTACACGCTGCACACTGTCTGCAATACAATAACTCTTATAACGTTTTAGCCAATTGGATTAAAACATAGAATAATTTCACATTACTCTCAGCAAGGGCACAAATGTATCCACTATTTCCTCCCTACCAACTGATCTTGAGATAAGAGTTTATGTTTTTGATACAAGTCATAAGTCTCTTTTACAATATATGAAACACACTGGTCCTCATTTACAAGGGCTTTGCGCTGCCGGTGCATCGCTTTTTTTGACGCACCGGCAGTGCAGTGAGCCTGACCATATTTCCAAGGCCACATAAAGTCACTCTGTTTGACTTTTCATAGCCTTGTAAATATAGGCCCCTTTCAAGCATTACTCTGCATGAGAGGGGTGTTCCATGGGTGTATCTGTGGATGTTCCCACGCAACATCCATGGAACCTAACACATTTCCAGATTTGCAAAGGGTCATAAATCTGGGAATGAGTCAGAATCCTACCCCTCACCAGGGGAGGCATTGGAGTGGCGCAACGAGAAATACATATTTTCTCCTCATTTTTTCCTCTTTCTATGCGTTCAGAAAGAGGAAAATGCCATCAATGATTGTTTTGGTGCAGGAAGGTGTCCCTTCTTGAACAAAAACAATCATCCCCGCAATGCAGGCACCCTTGAAACATGACACAAGGGTGTCTGCAACGGCTATTTGTGTGCCAGCACAGGGGAAAGCACACAGCTGCATTGTATTCTTAATACGACGCATTCCTCTACTTTTAAAATGATGCCGCTCAGTGCAGTAAAAGGGCATGCAGTGTTGCGCGACGCTATTTTTATGTAAATGAGGCCCAGAGTGTGCTCACAAGCAAGTGGTATTTTAAGCACTGCTATCTCTAAAACAAGTCTTACCAGTCTCTCATCTAAAGGCCCACACACTAGCTGAACTTCTAACCGCTTTATATAGTTTAAGCGGGAAGTGCATGTGTAGGAAGTGTGAGAACATCCACCTCCTCAGGCGAACATGGCGGAATAATAAGCCTCTTATTTTTCTTCAGGAATTTCACCTCCCTGAGGGAATAATGTCTCTTTGTGTTACAATCACAATGTATGAATTAAAAGTACTAGAAACTATAGAATATTTATTGAAAGCACAATAAATAAACATAAGGACAATTTGAACAATTTCTGCTCTTTTTGATATTCTCTGAAAATAATTCAGTTTACAATATTTGGAAAAAAGAGTTGCCGCTCCTTGCCAATTTCAAATGACACAAATCATTCTAAAGCTAGATTTGAGATGCAGAAAAAGTCCTGCACAACAATGAACCCTTCAGGATCGGGTTAAAAGATTAATAACTGCACATTTCAAGGTCACAATGTGTTTAAAATATTTTTGCCAACTAGACAGGACAAGTGGCATGGGGCAGAGTTAAGCTTACTATAGCCTTATAGCCCGCCGTAGAGGGCCATACCGGCTATTAAAGGCCCTCTCCAGCGTTAAAGGCCCCGAGTCGAAGGCGAGGGCCTTTAACAAGGGAGAGGGACTTTAATAGCGGTATAGCCCATCTACGAAGGGCTATAAGGCTATTAGAACATTCTGTCACTAGAGGACAGAATGTTCTAACAAAAAAACAAAGCCTTTTGGAAGCGTGAGGGGGTTGGAATCCCCTCAGGCTCCCTGAAACCTTTGTTCACAGCCTGAGCTGTGAACAAAGAAACATTGGAATGTTGGAGCTCCAGGTTTATACCAGCCATGATAAGCCCGGAGCACTCCATTGTTTTCAATGGAGCTCCCAACATTCCAATGTTCTAATAAACGGTAGTGTTGTGGTCACGAATCCATGTTGAGACTGCTCTCCGGTACTTCCCACCTGCCTCTGTCAGTAACTTTTGCCATGCAGAGGGAGAATCTTTAGGATCTGTCCGTTCTTTCCTGTATGGGAGATTTGGAATGTTTCCAGATGTGAATAGCAGGGCCAGACTGGCCATTGGGGCACCGGGCGTTTTCCCAGTGGGCAGAAGGGTGGGGCCGTTTTTGGAGCAGTGAGGGTAATTTTTTTGTTACTGGGGGCTGGTTTTGTAGCAGTGTTGAAATATCACCCCCCCTGTAACAAAAGCAGCAGCAGTATTTCACACTAGCACCTCAGCCCCTCCCTCCTCCGGGGCTGGTCCGACTTAATTGCCAGTGCTGGTTTGCATCCCTAGTCCGGCCGCGGTGAAGAGCTGCACTCAGCAAGTGATGCTCAACATGTACTACTAACGATTGGCTGCAGCTGATTATAATAGTAAGTTACAGCAGCCGCGGAGGGTAGTGGGAGTACCGGCCGGGCGGTGACGTGGGGAGGGGGAGAGGCGGGGTGGGGGGTAGTAATGTATGGATTACGGACTTTAACAGGTAAGTAAACATAAAAATAAATAAAACGAATTTCGTTGCACACACTGCATCGCATTTAGTGATAAAGTGCGCGCAACAAAATTAGTTTTATTAATTTTTATGTTTACCTACCTGTTAAAGTCCGTAATCCATACATTACTACCCCCCACCCTGCCCATCCCCCTCCCCACGTCACCGCACGGCCTTTACTCCCACTACCGTCCGCGGCTGAATTACAGTCCTTTTCACAGTGGCGTAGCTAGGGGGGAGGGCGAGGGGGGAGCCCGCCCCAGGCGGCTCTAACTTGTGGGCGGCGGCTGCAAACGGTAGCGACAAGAGTAATGCCACTTGAATTTATTTTAAAGAGTGTCTCCTTGTGCCGCGAGGCACTTGTGGCCCGTGGAGACGGCCTTTATAATCTATGTGGGGGACACTTGTGCAATGCAAGCGGAAGACAGCTCCTATTCAAAAACATGTCAAAGACTAATTCAGAATATGTGAGCTCATGAATTCAGCAGAATGGATGGGAACTATTTTACCGACTATACTGGAAACATTGTGTGCCGCATAATCATGCCTTGGAACCGGTGATCCCTTGAAGGTAAAAGTCTTTCATTGGCGTTTTTTGCAGTTTTATGTAGTGTGAACTTGGCCCAAAGGCATCAGAGAGCTTTACATAAGCACTAGGTTATTTTACACAAGGTCAGATCGAGTTCATCGTAAGTACCCATGAGGAATCCCTTCCGCTTTGTGTCTCCTGTAGTGTTTAGCTCATAGTGGACACCTGGAGTCTGCATGTTTGCTGTGTCTTCAGTCTCCTATCACTATGGTGGGCTAAACAAACCCAAAACACATGTGCACAGTGCGTAAAACACCATCCCTGCCTTTCATCCCGCCCTTGTAACTGGTGAATGGCCCGTACATTTTGGCAGGCTATTTGGCTGGCAGTGAACGGTAACAAAATACTCGCAACTAGACCATTTTAAGTTACGTTTTCACAGGCAAGAAACCTAGTCCGCAAACAAGTGTGCGGTGAGGTCCTCTTCAGCCGGCATTCCACATTCTGTGGCATGGAATGTAGAATGTGGAATGCAGGCTGTAGGGCGAGCTTAGCGAGAGTTCTCATTTGGAGTCTGGAAGCTGTTGTTCACTGGCCAATCAACCTACATACATGAAATGAACTACGTTTGGTGTATTTTTTAAGATAATTCTCCACAAAGTGTTAGTGTTGTCAGGTGTGAAGTCATACTGTAGCCATTTCCCCAAAAATTTTACGTAGTTATTTCTCAAAATTAGACTTTTTGTGCTGGTGGCTGTAATGTCATGCTTTATTAACATGCATCTCCTTTCTCCAAGAATCTAGGTTCTCTGCTCAGAATAATTCTTAGAATAGGAATGTCATGTAATTTTTAGAATAGGAATGTGATAAGATTCTTGGTCAGTTACCATCTTGGGCTGTTTGTGGATGAGGCGATTAAATTGCTCTTGAAGACTACTTCATGTTTCCTGCTCATTTCGTCTGCAAGACACTACATTTCTATTGGCGACGATCTTACCTCTGTGCCTCAACACACAGCCGTCCCTGACTCGTTCTACCTCTCCAGCGGCTGATCAACTTAAAAGGAAGCGTTGTCTTCCCAGCGGCAGTTCTACAACATCATCAACACGTTAAAGAACAAAGTGTACGGTGAGGAGTGCAGCGGGAGGATATTTAAAAAAAAAGGGGACTTTAAAAGAAAAAGGGAATAATAAATAACGCGCCCCGCGTAAAACTACAGTTTAAATATTGCTCGCGCTAGAATGCGAAAGGATTTAAAAGACCCCGAGTTATGGAAGCGCGCCTCAGTGACGTACTCTCTGCGTGTCAGTGACGCGCTGCGCATAACTGTGGGTTTCAGTGACGTTACGCGCTGCGTTTCAGCTTCGTTCTTTGCGTGTCATTGACGCGCTATTGTCTAGTCACAGGAAAAGAACGAGGATTATCTTACTGTTCTATTCCTCGATTCTCAAAAAAGAACGAAGCATTGTTAGAGTGAATGAATGAAAAGAACAATCACTCTGAAGCTATGTCTGAATTTCTATTATGACATAAACAAATAAAGCAGGAAATAAAGCAAACTAGAAGCAAGCAAGTAATTGTTGCATAATAATACTCAATACAAAGACAATTTTTTTAAATACTTAAGGAGAATCTTGAAAGGTGAATAATTTACAATATTTACGAAGAGGAGCATACAAACTAAACAAAGAAATCTACAATTCACTTGAAGAAGGATATTTCTATTTTTTAATTTAAAAAAATGCAAAATGTAACCCAACCTGCGTTTTTCTTGACAAGTCCTGGTGAACCAAACGTAAAATGGCAGAAATGGAAGAAAATATTTGCAAACTACGCAAGGGTATGTGGCACAAATTTAAGTGCAGAAAGGAAGCACTCATTATTATTACACTGCTTAGGAGGAGAAGGTCAAGATGTACTGGAACATTTACCGGAACTTACAGCAGCTGAACAGAGGAACTTGAATGAGTATGAAATAGCCATAGAACAATTAGATCGTCATTATCTTCCTAGATTGAGCACAATAATGGAAAGATACCATTTCGGATTAAGAGGTCAAAAAAGGGATGAGTCTGTTGAAGACTATGTATCTGCTCTAAGAAAATTAGCCTCTTCTTGTAAATTTGGCCAAACGTTGGAAGAAAGAATAAGAGATCAATTTGTATTGAAATGTGCTCATGACAGTATTCGGAAGGAACTATGGTTGAAGGATGAACCACCGTTAGAAGAGGTCCTTGTTATAGCAAAGCAAGTAGAACACATGACGAAGTGTGTAGATGTATTAAAAGGAGAAAAAGAAAAGATGGTTGAACCAGAAAAGAAAAATGAATCCAAGGTTGAAGAAGTTGTTTGTCAAGTCAAGAAGGAAGAAAAAGTGGCCAGTGGGAAAAATGACAATGGAATGAATGGATTCAATCCAAGTTTTAATATGTCTAACAAATTTTCTTGTTTCAGATGTGGAAACACTGGTCATTTAGCTAACTCTCCAAACTGTCCTGCATTGAAATCTATTTGTAATGACTGTGGAAAAAGGGGACATTTTTCTAAATGCTGTAGAACAAAAGGCAACAAAAGAGACAATATTAATAGGAAATGGTCTCAACCTCAGGTGAAAACTGTGACTTTCCAGATCAGTAGTGGTCCTTTAGAACATCCCACACACTTAGTTAAAGTGGACGATGCCATGATAGAGTTTAAATTTGATTCATGTTCTCAGATTACCATGATTGATGAAGATTTGTTGCATAAGACTTTTGGAAAAAATGTCAAACTGTTCAAGAGTGATATATTACCTTTAGGGTATGGCAGCAAACCAATTAAGATTTTGGGATATTTTATGGCTACTATGGAATTGGGATGTCGAATTATTCCTGGGAAGATTTATGTTACCAATTTTGGTGATGCTTTGATTAGTTGGAGAGACCAACGTGATCTAGGGGTTACACTTAATCCGAATGCCTCACCTCAGGTGCAAATACAAGAAGTGGAAAACCTGTCAGATATGTTTGCAGGAAAATTTCCAAGTGTATTTAAGGATAAGTTAGGGTGTTTAAAAGGTTACAAGCATTGTATAAAGCTAAAGAAAAATGCGATCCCCATAATAGCAAAAGTAAGAAGGATTCCCTTAGCTGAACAAGCAAAAGTGCAAGAGGAACTTGAAAAATTGATTGCAAACAATATCCTAGAACCAGTAGAAGCAACAGAATGGTTGGCGCCAATTGTAGTAGCCAAGAAGCCAACTGGCGAGATTCGCTTATGTATTGATTTAAGAGCTTTAACCCCTTCGAGGCTGATGACGAGCTCAGCTCGTCATCACCCACGGGTGTTGTGTGCTGATGACGAGCTGAGCTCGTCATGGTGCCACTAAAATGGCAATTTCCAGCACAGGAGGGGGAAAACACCTAGCAGCCAAGGTGTTAAATAAGGAGATGGTAGTAGACAGATTCCCTTTACCTAATATAGATGAGATCGTAGGTACATTAGAGGGGGCAAGGTACTTTACTACCCTGGATCTGGCATCTGCCTACCACCAGGTTGAACTAGATACCTCATGTCAGGATTTAACCGCTTTTATAACTCCCATGGGTACTTTTAAATTTAAAAGAATGCCTTTTTGATTGATATCAGCGGCCTCTGTATTTCAGAGAATCATGACACACATTCTTAAAGGACTTCAGGGGGTAAAATGTTACCAAGATGATCTCTTAATATATGGGTCCAACATGCTAGAACACAATGAACGTGTGTGTGATGTGTTGAAAAAGTTGTCTGAAGCTGGTTTGTCTCTCAAAAAGGAGAAATGTAAATGTGGTCTAGAGGAGGTGAATTATCTTGGTCACTGTATCAAGAGTGAAGGTGTTTTTCCAAAGTCAGACTTAGTTACTTCTATTGATAACATGGCTGAACCAGTCAGTAGGGATGAGTTGTTATCCTTTCTTGGTATGGTAGAATTTTATGGAAAGTTTATTGTACATTTTGCAGATAAGACAAAGAACATGAGGAGACTCACTGCTAAAAGTGTTACATTTGAGTGGTCAGTTGACTGTAAAAAAGAATTTGAGGAGATAAAAGAGGAGTTAAAGAAAGCTCCATGTCTACAAGCGTTTGTCCCTGGTTTGCCTACATATGTATTCACTGATGCAAGTGATAAGGGACTAGGAGCAGTTTTGGTACAAAATAAGCATGGGTATGATTCTCTAATTGCTTGTGCCTCTAGGTGTCTTCGTGGTCCGGAACTAAATTACTCCGTTATTGAGAAAGAATCATTGGCTATCTTCTGGGCCCTAAAAAAAATTAAGAATTTAGTTTGGGGCACTAAATTTATTGTCAAATCTGATCACAAACCTTTAAAAGAAGTTTTTTGTAAAAAAGGATTAGATTCTATCTCCTCTAGGATTAGAAGGTGGATCATATCTTTGCAGGAGTTTGATTTTGAGGTACAATACTTACCTGGTGTTTCAAATAAAGCTGCTGATTGTTTTTCGAGGTTGGTGAAAGGTGATAACATATGTTGTGATGAGGAGTTCATAGATGAAGATGACTTTCTCAATGTTTGTGAGGTCACAGAGGGAGTAGTAGGAAAAGCTGAATGGAAGGAGGAATTACTAAAGGATGAAGAGTTGCTTAAAGTATTATCTTTGATAAGAAACAAAGAAACATTGGAATGTTGGAGCTCCAGGTTTATACCAGCCATGATAAGCCCGGAGCACTCCATTGTTTTCAATGGAGCTCCCAACATTCCAATGTTCTAATAAACGGTAGTGTTGTGGTCACGAATCCATGTTGAGACTGCTCTCCGGTACTTCCCACCTGCCTCTGTCAGTAACTTTTGCCATGCAGAGGGAGAATCTTTAGGATCTGTCTGTTCTTTCCTGTATGGGAGATTTGGAATGTTTCCAGATGTGAATAGCAGGGCCAGACTGGCCATTGGGGCACCGGGCGTTTTCCCAGTGGGCAGAAGGGTGGGGCCGTTTTTGGAGCAGTGAGGGTAATTTTTTTGTTACTGGGGGCTGGTTTTGTAGCAGTGTTGAAATATCACCCCCCCTGTAACAAAAGCAGCAGCAGTATTTCACACTAGCACCTCAGCCCCTCCCCTCCTCCGGGGCTGGTCCGACTTAATTGCCAGTGCTGGTTTGCATCCCTAGTCCGGCCGCGGTGAAGAGCTGCACTCAGCAAGTGATGCTCAACATGTACTACTAACGATTGGCTGCAGCTGATTATAATAGTAAGTTACAGCAGCCGCGGAGGGTAGTGGGAGTACCGGCCGAGCGGTGACGTGGGGAGGGGGAGAGGCAGGGTGGGGGGTAGTAATGTATGGATTACGGACTTTAACAGGTAAGTAAACATAAAAATAAATAAAACGAATTTCGTTGCACACACTGCATCGCATTTAGTGATGCAGTGCGCGCAACAAAATTAGTTTTATTAATTTTTATGTTTACTTACCTGTTAAAGTCCGTAATCCATACATTACTACCCCCCACCCTGCCCATCCCCCTCCCCACGTCACCGCACGGCCTTTACTCCCACTACCGTCCGCGGCTGAATTACAGTCCTTTTCACAGTGGCGTAGCTAGGGGGGGGGCCGAGGGGGGAGCCCGCCCCAGGCGGCCCTAACTTGTGGGCGGCGGCTGCAAACGGTAGCGACAAGAGTAATGCCACTTGAATTTATTTTAAAGAGTGTCTCCTTGTGCCGCGAGGCACTTGTGGCCCGTGGAGACGGCCTTTATAATCTATGTGGGGGACACTTGTGCAATGCAAGCGGAAGACAGCTCCTATTCAAAAACATGTCAAAGACTAATTCAGAATATGTGAGCTCATGAATTCAGCAGAATGGATGGGAACTATTTTACCGACTATACTGGAAACATTGTGTGCCGCATAATCATGCCTTGGAACCGGTGATCCCTTGAAGGTAAAAGTCTTTCATTGGCGTTTTTTGCAGTTTTATGTAGTGTGAACTTGGCCCAAAGGCATCAGAGAGCTTTACATGAGCACTAGGTTATTTTACACAAGGTCAGATCGAGTTCATCGTAAGTACCCATGAGGAATCCCTTCCGCTTTGTGTCTCCTGTAGTGTTTAGCTCATAGTGGACACCTGGAGTCTGCATGTTTGCTGTGTCTTCAGTCTCCTATCACTATGGTGGGCTAAACAAACCCAAGACACATGTGCACAGTGCGTAAAACACCAACCCTGCCTTTCATCCCGCCCTTGTAACTGGTGAATGGCCCGTACATTTTGGCAGGCTATTTGGCTGGCAGTGAACGGTAACAAAATACTCGCAACTAGACCATTTTAAGTTACGTTTTCACAGGCAAGAAACCTAGTCCGCAAACAAGTGTGCGGTGAGGTCCTCTTCAGCCGGCATTCCACATTCTGTGGCATGGAATGTAGAATGTGGAATGCAGGCTGAAGGGCGAGCTTAGCGAGAGTTCTCATTTGGAGTCTGGAAGCTGTTGTTCACTGGCCAATCAACCTACATACATGAAATGAACTACGTTTGGTGTATTTTTTAAGATAAATCTCCACAAAGTGTTAGTGTTGTCAGGTGTGAAGTCATACTGTAGCCATTTCCCCCAAAATTTTACGTAGTTATTTCTCAAAATTAGACTTTTTGTGCTGGTGGCTGTAATGTCATGCTTTATTAACATGCATCTCCTTTCTCCAAGAATCTAGGTTCTCTGCTCAGAATAATTCTTAGAATAGGAATGTCATGTAATTTTTAGAATAGGAATGTGATAAGATTCTTGGTCAGTTACCATCTTGGGCTGTTTGTGGATGAGGCGATTAAATTGCTCTTGAAGACTACTTCATGTTTCCTGCTCATTTCGTCTGCAAGACACTACATTTCTATAGGCGACGATCTTACCTCTGTGCCTCAACACACAGCCGTCCGTGACTCGTTCTACCTCCCCAGCGGCTGATCAACTTAAAAGGAAGCGTTGTCTTCCCAGCGGCAGTTCTACAACATCATCAACACGTTAAAAGAACAAAGTGTACGGTGAGGAGTGCAGCGGGAGGATATTTAAAAAAAAGGGGACTTTAAAAGAAAAAGGGAATAATAAATAACGCGCCCCGCGTAAAACTACAGTTTAAATATTGCTCGCGCTTCTCGCGCGCTAGAACGCGAAAGGATTTAAAAGACCCCGAGTTATGGAAGCGCGCCTCAGTGACGTACTCTCTGCGTGTCAGTGACGCGCTATTGTCTAGTCACAGGAAAAGAACGAGAATTATCTTACTGTTCTATTCCTCGATTCTCAAAAAAGAACGAAGCATTGTTAGAGTGAATGAATGAAAAGAACAATCACTCTGAAGCTATGTCTGAATTTCTATTATGACATAAACAAATAAAGCAGGAAATAAAGCAAACTAGAAGCAAGCAAGTCATTGTTGCATAATAATACTCAATACAAAGACAATTTTTTTAAATACTTAAGGAGAATCTTTAAAGGTGAATAATTTACAATATTTACGAAGAGGAGCATACAAACTAAACAAAGAAATCTACAATTCACTTGAAGAAGGATATTTCAATTTTTTAATTTAAAAAAATGCAAAATGTAACCCAACCTGCGTTTTTCTTGACAAGTCCTGGTGAACCAAACGTAAAATGGCAGAAATGGAAGAAAATATTTGCAAACTACGCAAGGGTATGTGGCACAAATTTAAGTGCAGAAAGGAAGCACTCATTATTATTACACTGCTTAGGAGGAGAAGGTCAAGATGTACTGGAACATTTACCGGAACTTACAGCAGCTGAACAGAGGAACTTGAATGAGTATGAAATAGCCATAGAACAATTAGATCGTCATTATCTTCCTAGATTGAGCACAATAATGGAAAGATACCATTTCGGATTAAGAGGTCAAAAAAGGGATGAGTCTGTTGAAGACTATGTATCTGCTCTAAGAAAATTAGCCTCTTCTTGTAAATTTGGCCAAACGTTGGAAGAAAGAATAAGAGATCAATTTGTATTGAAATGTGCTCATGACAGTATTCGAAAGGAACTATGGTTGAAGGATGAACCACCATTAGAAGAGGTCCTTGTTATAGCAAAGCAAGTAGAACACATGACGAAGTGTGTAGATGTATTAAAAGGAGAAAAAGAAAAGATGGTTGAACCAGAAAAGAAAAATGAATCCAAGGTTGAAGAAGTTGTTTGTCAAGTCAAGAAGGAAGAAAAAGTGGCCAGTGGGAAAAATGACAATGGAATGAATGGATTCAATCCAAGTTTTAATATGTCTAACAAATTTTCTTGTTTCAGATGTGGAAACACTGGTCATTTAGCTAACTCTCTAAACTGTCCTGCATTGAAATCTATTTGTAATGACTGTGGAAAAAGGGGACATTTTTCTAAATGCTGTAGAACAAAAGGCAACAAAAGAGACAATATTAATAGGAAATGGTCTCAACCTCAGGTGAAAACTGTGACTTTCCAGATCAGTAGTGGTCCTTTAGAACATCCCACACACTTAGTTAAAGTGGACGATGCCATGATAGAGTTTAAATTTGATTCATGTTCTCAGTTTACCATGATTGATGAAGATTTGTTGCATAAGACTTTTGGAAAAAATGTCAAACTGTTCAAGAGTGATATATTACCTTTAGGGTATGGCAGCAAACCAATTAAGATTTTGGGATATTTTATGGCTACTATGGAATTGGGATGTCGAATTATTCCTGGGAAGATTTATGTTACCAATTTTGGTGATGCTTTGATTAGTTGGAGAGACCAACGTGATCTAGGGGTTACACTTAATCCGAATGCCTCACCTCAGGTGCAAATACAAGAAGTGGAAAACCTGTCAGATATGTTTGCAGGAAAATTTCCAAGTGTATTTAAGGATAAGTTAGGGTGTTTAAAAGGTTACAAGCATTGTATAAAGCTAAAGAAAAATGTGATCCCCATAATAGCAAAAGTAAGAAGGATTCCCTTAGCTGAACAAGCAAAAGTGCAAGAGGAAATTGAAAAATTGATTGCAAACAATATCATAGAACCAGTAGAAGCAACAGAATGGTTGGCGCCAATTGTAGTAGCCAAGAAGCCAACTGGCGAGATTCGCTTATGTATTGATTTAAGAGCTTTAACCCCTTCGATGCTGATGACGAGCCAAGCTCGTCATCACCCACGGGTGTCGTGTGCTGATGACGAGCTGAGCTCGTCATGGTGCCACTAAAATGGCAATTTCCAGCACAGGAGGGGGAAAACACCTAGCAGCCAAGGTGTTAAATAAGGAGGTGGTAGTAGACAGATTCCCTTTACCTAATATAGATGAGATCGTAGGTACATTAGAGGGGGCAAGGTACTTTACTACCCTGGATCTGGCATCTGCCTACCACCAGGTTGAACTAGATACCTCATGTCAAGATTTAACCGCTTTTATAACTCCCATGGGTACTTTTAAATTTAAAAGAATGCCTTTTGGATTGATATCAGCGGCCTCTGTATTTCAGAGATTCATGACACACATTCTTAAAGGACTTCAGGGGGTAAAATGTTACCAAGATGATCTCTTAATATATGGGTCCAACATGCTAGAACATAATGAACGTGTGTGTGATGTGTTGAAAAAGTTGTCTGAAGCTGGTTTGTCTCTCAAAAAGGAGAAATGTAAATTTGGTCTAGAGGAGGTGAATTATCTTGGTCACTGTATCAAGAGTGAAGGTGTTTTTCCAAAGTCAGACTTAGTTACTTCTGTTGATAACATGGCTGAACCAGTCAGTAGGAATGAGTTGTTATCCTTTCTTGGTATGGTAGAATTTTATGGAAAGTTCATTGTACATTTTGCAGATAAGACAAAGAACATGAGGAGACTCACTGCTAAAAGTGTTACATTTGAGTGGTCAGTTGACTGTAAAAAAGAATTTGAGGAGATAAAAGAGGAGTTAAAGAAAGCTCCATGTCTACAAGCGTTTGTCCCTGGTTTGCCTACATATGTATTCACTGATGCAAGTGATAAGGGACTAGGAGCAGTTTTGGTACAAAATAAGCATGGGTATGATTCTCTAATTGCTTGTGCCTCTAGGTGTCTTCGTGGTCCGGAACTAAATTACTCCGTTATTGAGAAAGAATCATTGGCTATCTTCTGGGCACTAAAAAAAATTTAAGAATTTAGTTTGGGGCACTAAATTTATTGTCAAATCTGATCACAAACCTTTAAAAGAAGTTTTTTGTAAAAAAGGATTAGATTCTATCTCCTCTAGGATTAGAAGGTGGATCATATCTTTGCAGGAGTTTGATTTTGAGGTACAATACTTACCTGGTGTTTCAAATAAAGCTGCTGATTGTTTATCGAGGTTGGTGAAAGGTGATAACATATGTTGTGATGAGGAGTTCATAGATGAAGATGACTTTCTCAATGTTTGTGAGGTCACAGAGGGAGTAGTAGGAAAAGCTGAATGGAAGGAGGAATTACTAAAGGATGAAGAGTTGCTTAAAGTATTATCTTTGATAAGAGATAATAAACGTCTAGACAAACCATGGTCACTCGTCTCTCAGGAGTTATCCATTATTGATGGCATGTTAACACGTGGTCTGAGACTTGTGCCTCCTTCTTCTTTAAGGAAAAGGTTATTGATGCATGCACACTCTGGACATTTAGGCATAGTAAAAACTAAGGAGATGTTACGTACCCAATTTTGGTGGCCTGGTATGGATTTGGAAATAGAACGCATGGTTAGAGACTGCGTTGAATGTTGTGCAAGTGACAAGATTCTAAAAATCAGACAAATGCCAATGGTATGCAGGGATTTACCCAATCATCCCTGGGATGAATTAGCCATTGACATCTTGGGTCCCCTCACAGGAGTATCAGATACACCTTACCTGATTGTTTTAATTGATTTATATTCACGTTGGATTGAGGTATGTGCGGTCAGTGACATAACGTCTGATTCTGTTATCAAGTTCTCATCTGATATATTTATGAGGGAGAGTTTTCCCAATAGCATTTTATCAGATAATGGACCTCAGTTTTGTTCTACCACGTTTGATACTTATCTTAACAAATGTGGTATAGTACATAAACGTTCTTCATTATACCATCCTGAAACCAATGGTGCTGTTGAGAGGGTCAACAGAACATTAAAAGAATGCATTCAGCTTGCAAGAGCTAATGGGTTGAATTGGAAGGAAGCACTAAAAGAAAGAATTGATGCATATCGTTGTTCCCCTCACTCTACCACTGGAAAATCTCCTTTTGAACTATTCAAAGGTAGAGTTACCAACACAATGTGGTGTCCTGGTTGGATGAATTTGAAAAAGGGGTTTGTTGACAATCATGTTGGTGCTTGGAGGGAGAGAGAATTAGAAAAGCAAACTTGTAGAAAAACGTACTTTGACAAAATTAAATGTGTTAAATTTCATGAGGTAAAGGTAGGTGACCTTGTTAAAATAAAGGCACCTGTTGGAAGAAGGTCTTGGTCAAAATACACCAATGTTAGACCTGTCATTAAAGTTTTTGGCAATGCCATCAAAACACAGGATGGGAGGATTTGGAACAAAAGGCGTGTTGTTGTGGTTAAGTCAAGGAATGTTGCTCATGCTGACTGTGATCCAGACTCTAATCTCTTTGGTGCTGTCAATCCTCCTCCGGCTTGTTCTAACAATCCACCTAATTATCGTATGAGGAGTCAGAGATTACGCAGAGCTCCAACGTATATGAAAGATTACGTGTAAACAGTTTTATCCTTCTTTTGGTTGTTCATTCTTTTTATCTTTTTCTCTTTTTGATTCTTTGTGTTTTAAGTTGTTGTAAAGAAGGGAGATGTGTAATGTCATGCTTTATTAACATGCATCTCCTTTCTCCAAGAATCTAGGTTCTCTGCTCAGAATAATTCTTAGAATAGGAATGTCATGTAATTCTTAGAATAGGAATGTGATGAGATTCTTGGTCAGTTACCACCTTGGGCTGTTTGTGGATGAGGCGATTAAATTGCTCTTGAAGACTACTTCATGTTTCCTGCTCATTTCGTCTGCAAGACACTACAGTGGCACTTACTGGACTTTGGCCCAAGACCTCTACATTTAAGGTCCGAATTCGTATACACTTTTTTTATAACCTCTTCCACGCTAACCTAGGAAGACCGTCCACCTGCCACATTTGATTGCGATAGCCCAGTGGCCATCTTTTCCAGCGTTATGGTGCACACGTGTCATGCCTGTTACTGTCCAAAGGGATCAAGGAATTCCTTCTAGGGACAGACCAGAGCTCCATGGAGACATGGCGCCAATTGCACAGGCCGCACGAGTGGTAGGTTAGCAGCCCAAATCGAGCAACAACCACTGCCCGTCGGAACACTTATTAACATCCACCCTGACAGGTTCGATTGGGGCTATCGCTCCACAGAGTTCTGGTCTGTCCTCAGAAGGTATACACTATACTAATTCAACACTAATCCTCAATGGGTCCCGGAGTAGCGTGCTACTCGCCAAAAAAGTGCTTCGACGCCTCGTCAGGGGTAGTAAGCACTATATAAATGCAATTAAAATTTTACAGCACGCCTGTGTGCATAGGTTTTTGTATAAATGTATTCCGTATCCCTCCAAAACTGTGATTTCAGATAGTTAACACTTACTTGCACTAGTTAATAGATCAATGTAAAACTAGCATTCCAATGATACATGTGAGAAATATCTGTCCCCGAAAATTGACAATGAGGTGAGATTCAAAATTCGAGTTGAGACTTAACCTCACACAATCACAGGACTGCGGAGTCAAGGGGCGGCAATCTGAGGGATAGCCCCGGGTGCCACAAGCTCTAGCTACGCCCCTGCCTTTTCAACTGCATCCCAGAGAGGTAAGATGCTGCTTCACTGACTCGTTCTGATAAATTCATCACGTATTGCTATGTATGATTATTTCTGCAGCAAGGCCTTTGTCCTTGCAGTGTGTATCACCACGTGCACCTGCTTTTGCTGCAGTCTTTACAAGCTTAGCAGGTCCATGCATGATTTGCTATTCCCGTCCGGGTTTTTTCTTTGCATTCTGAATCATTCCGTCTTTTTTACTGCATTATAAAACAGGACTACAAGTCCCACAATTCAAAGAGAAAAACCTGAACTGGAGCAGCACATCGTGCATGGACCTGGGAAACCTGGCAGCCATACTGCAGCAATGCTGACATTTTCTTAAGGGCCCTGTGCCTGCCTACCACCATATCTGTGCACACACTTTTTCATCAGTGACACTGATGTCAAAGAGTGGCCTGAAAGTTGCTCTTCAACACTGCTGCTGTGAACTACCCAGGGTTGTCGAGTGTCCGTCAATGGCAAAAAGCCTGCGTAACCTGTCACTTGCTGTTGAACTTCAAGTTCCTCTGACCTTCAACTGCTGCTTCCTTCCTGCATCTGACAGTTAACAGACTGTGCAACCCTGCAGGATAAAGGTTGTGCCAAGTAACATGTCCCTGCATGCAATCTGCAAGAAGCTTTGTTCGTGCTGAACACAGGGATTGATTGAATTAGGTATGGAACTGTTCAGTTTAGACTTACCCAAAGTATGTGCTGCACCTTGCTGTACATTAAACCGGGGACTGTAACTCCTGTTGAGGGAGGGTACTCTTGATAGACACAGAATCATTATAGAGTACCAACATATGAATTCAAAGTAATGATGTCTTATAACACTCATTAAGGTTACAAACATTGCTCAAAATATATACAGTCCGATATTTCTTTCTTAGAAGATTAACATTGATTGTGTGTTGCTGTCGTCATCCCCGAAGCCATTTCCAGCCATAAACAAATGTCTGTGACTGGAAATATCTAGGAGTATGCTAACTTGGTACAATTAGGTCAGCATAAACACTACACAAGCATGCAGAGTCGGTGGGTCAAAACGTGGAGTCTGTGAATTCTCACAAACTTGTAAGTTTGTGATCATTGACAAACTCCTCTCTGAACCTTTACCAGGTGGAAAACGTTGGACATTTGCTCCTCAGAGCATCTGGAGTAAACCTCCTTCTGAGCCAGGGAGAGAAGGGAATGAACCATCCCCAAAATTCGTGGTGAGGAGAGGAAGAGGTTTCTCCACAGGTGAAAATGGTTTCTCAGTGGAAACAAGTACAAATGTGCAACTGCACAAAGGTGATTGGCTTACCACATGTAGACTTCAACTGTGCATAAAACGTGGTGAGATGGGAATGCCAGTGTCAAAAAATAAAATCTCATGTAAATGTCATGTAGAACACTTCAAAAGCAGTGACTGGAGCCAGTGGCACAGCGTGGGGTGAGTCGGGCGGAGGGGGGGGGTCAGAGGGGTGGTTATGCCCCAGGTGGAACATTTTTGGGGGGTTTCTTAGGGGCGGGAAATTTTTAAAAGAAAAGTGGAAGGATACTTGCGTGCACCAGTCGCTGGCAACCCACGCTACGCCGCTAACTGATGCAGCTTTCCAAGTGTGCTACTAATGTTAATTATTTATGAATTTCAAAGCTAGTTTATCTGCTCCCATACTTAGAAGTTGATCTACTGGCACAAATTAACTCGTTTTTTGTGACTCAGGCCCTATATTAATTGTAAGTGGTACTTGTGTGTAGTAATAATACAATTGGCAACCAATCAATTTTATCTCTGTAATTTATGCAGGTTTGTGCCAATTCTGTTTTGGATTATTCTCCGAACAGACAAGTTGTGAAACAGAAGCGCCTGATAATACATTTAAGGTAAACAAAAACAGCGCGCTAGAAGCATAATAATAAAAACATCAGTATCTGGGCATGTTTTACTTAAGATTATACTCCTCCTAATTACAGACAGGAGGGCAGAAGCTTGATGACATCACAGGCGAAAACGAGGGGAATACTACACACTTGGTAGTTTTCCACTAGCAACATAACCATCCCGGTTAGTGCTCATATAAATGTATTTGTATGAATGACATTCGTGTGTGGTTATATATGTGACAAGAGAATGTGGTCAACACTAACCAGAAGGTTACACTTGAGTACAATGTTTTTGAGCAATTAGAATGTAGTTTGAGAATACCTTGCAATGTATAGGTTTCTTTAGATGCTGCAAGTTTTATGTTGGATTTACTTATGAAAAATCTGCACTGTTTTTTTAAAAAAAAGAGACATAATGATAAAAATATGGATATGCTATCTCTGTTTATTAGAACCTCTCCCAATGACTCATTGGGAGAAAATGTTGAAACACCTATTGACACCCAGAAAAGAGTTTGATCTCCTTTGAATAAACATACACCGGCGGTGTTGTTTAATAACACTAATAAGTGAGGAATACCAACAAACGGTCCATGGCTGGACAAATCTTCACGGGGGTAGTTTGCATCAGTATGAATACTCTTGAATAAATCTTAGAAAGGAGAACATAAGGTCTAATGGGGTAGACAAGCAGTAAACAAAGAAATGCAAAAAGAGCTGTATGTGATTCATATAAAACTACATGTCAGTATAACAGTTGCATTACATTGTATTTTTGTGCATTAGGTTTAACACTTTTACGTGTGGAGAATAGAAATATAAATTGTCCTGAGGAAGGAAGCCTTTATCAAGTTGAAGCTTCCGAAACGCGTTGACGCTAATTCTTAACTCATATTCGGCGTTGCCAACAACGATCCTGGTCTAAAGGAACAATATTCCTCCCATTGTTGACAAACTAGAGTCCGAAATGAAATGACAAAGACAGATATTAGTGTCTCCCTAGATTTATTTCTCCACGTCCACACTAGGTGGTCCCAACTGTGTTTTTATATTTTTGTGTATTCTTGTGCAATATATGTTTTTAACTGATGATGCATTGATATTTTTTGTAACCAAAAATATTTTTTAATAAATTGTACACTTTTTTATAACTCGTTTGTATATGTTCCTTCTTGGTAAGTGTTTTCCAGTTCCACAAAATGAATGGTGTGATTAATGTTTGCGAGTTTGAGTCCTGATCTAGGAGCAGGTTACAATACTCCCCAGTGGGAAAACTCTTTTGTTTTACTTTACAGTACATTGGCGCTCCATTTCCCTCTGGGTTATCAAGAGCCCCTCTCTTTTCTTTATACTATACTAGTGGTACTTGTGCTACCTAAATTAGAGGAGATAATCCACACCACACACCAAAAGTAAACCTTGATTGTCCAGTCTGGCTACATCCTAAAGTCAGTGCCTAGAGAGAATTACTTGGCAATTCAGTGAGCTCACCTGTTTCAAATTCAGCAGCAATACTTGTCAGAACGATTGCCTAAATCATCTTGAGCCACACAGGCCTCAAAGAACTGGAAAAATATAATTAACATATGTATCAGATTAGAATCATTCTATTTTATGCCAAAAATAGAAGTAAGCAATTTAGGAGCTGATTTATATGTCTGCGAATGGGTTACTACAACTCCATCATAACGGGGACAGATATCCCGTCCTCGGAAATCTAAATCGCATTATATCCTATGGGATGTAGATTTCTGCAGACGGGATATCCGTCCCTGTTGTGACAGAGTAACGGGTCCGCCGATATCTAAATAAGGCCCTTAGTCTGTGAATGTGAATGTGAATGACACGCATTGCAGGGCCAAAAGGGTTAAATATTAAATTAACATACAAACGTGAATTGTGTTACACAGTGTGTTTGAACTGGATTGAAAGACATATATACATTTTTAATCATAGTAATAGGGAAAACAGAGCACACTTATAAACAAGAATTACCATCATCAAATGCTTCAAGCATCTATTCAAACTAAAGCAAAAGGCATGAAGGAAGAATATTTATCTGAAGATAGTTGTTTTAATAATGATTGTCATGTAGGGAGCACAAATCAAATTATTAATAATGAACTATTGAGAATATTAGCCCACATATGTGTAACAGTGTACAGGAGACAGCTAAACAATGCTTATTTATTTAGACACATATGTGATGATCTAGGCTGTAATTTAATGAACGAGTAACTTAAGAACATAACCCAAGGTAGATCATATAGGTCTGAGTGGGATTTCATCACAGAATATCAAGCACAAACATATAGCTCTACAAAAATGAGGTAGGCAGAATATCGACTACTAAAAGATTGTGGCAGTCAGTATACTTAGGTAAATTCAGTGTACTATTCTTATCTACATATCTTGAAGATATATATATCATCAAGGTAAATACATGTGAAATTTGGTATATTTATGAGTGTCTCAATCTTTTGTGGGGCTGAGATTACAAATGTCTCTGTTTTTTGGCAAGACTAAGTGGTGGCGAAGGTTACTTGCTTTATTTCAAATATATGTCACAAAAGCAGCTGCTGGTCTTCCGCTAAGGCACAGAATGAGGGGGGGGAGTGGTTGGGGCACTTTCTAAGTGTGCATGACAGTTTGGACGGCCGTATTGAGCCAGCCAACCAGTCATGTACACTTTTCATTTTCTCCACCAGGCTGTATTACAGACTGGTGGAGAACATGCACAGGCTCATTGTCCCCGTCTGAGGTCCGAACCACGATCTCAGACCAATCACAACGCTGCTGTCATGGTGACAGAAGCGTTGTGATTGGCTTAGGGGAGCCTGTGTGCTTCCTGCTTCACATCCAGGACTCTTTGGGAAAAGAAGCAGAGGAGAGATCTAGCCGTGATGAGGTGAGTGTATTAAAAAAATATATATTCACCCCTCTGCCCTGTCCCGCCACCCCGATCCATGCCACCCGCCACTGCACAAAAGCAGACTATGATTTTTATATATATAATAACTTTAGCAGTGGGAGCACAGGGCCCTGAAAGGACAGGCTTTGTGCAAATAGTTTTAGCTCCTCCTGCTTGTGGAAGTTGTGTTTATAGTTACTAATTTACACTCAATATTCTAATAGTATACAGTTTGATTAAGGGTTGCTGATTTGAAGGGGAGGGAGGATATGAAAATGGTAAGTTTACAGCAAAGATCATAATTTAACTAGAATAGGTAGATCTCAGATGAGAAAAGTCAAAAATGATTTAGAGCTATATAGTTAGTAATGATGAGGAGAAACAACTCAATTTGTAAACTGATAGAAGAGGTTAAATGCAGTGTGAGAGTAGCAGCACCTTAGCCTCACTTTGCATCACACATGGGTGTCTCGGCGGACACAGTAGGAGTTTGTATCCACTTTCTGTGTCTCTGGGGTACTTTGAAGTCACAGAAGGGGCAGTTGACACTTGTGTAATATAGATTGTGCAGGTGTATGTTTTGTGCTAACAAAATTCCAAGGGGTTGTTCACCCGTTTAAATGGAAGTAAAGAACACATTGGCTCCGACACCCTCGCCCAGCTGTGGCATGTGCAGGTAAGAGCAGTGGGGCTGGGTGTGGGGGATTTCGACAGACGACGAGAGAAAAATCATTTTTTTTTTCCCTCGTGGTCGTTTGTGCTCACCGTTCTTACCTGTATGGGCTGTGACAACCCTTGCCTTAATGTAGACATTGCAGCATGGGCAAATAGGTTGCCAGCAAGAGCACTGATTATGTGCCACTTATGAAGTAAGACAGAGATAGTGCCACCCCAAAGGTGTTCACTTTTTGAGGGGTACAGGAACGGCCGCGGGTCTTCCCTCAGGCTACTGCAGTTGCACTTTGCAAGGGGCTTCGGATGGACCACTGCCTCTCAATGTACAGCCTGCATCGAAAGAGATAGTGCAGTAGTGGTTTTACATCACTGGTCCACCCTTCAAAGCTGTGCTGTTTCCAATGGAGATGACTTTTAACCGCATCGCTGCTGCAGCGATTTTTACGCTGCGCGGCTTTTTTCACTTTTCCGCGTTACATGACGAGCTCAGCTCGTCATCAGCACACGCCACCCGTGGGTGATGACGAGCTGAGCTCGTCATCAGCATCGAAGGGGTTAATAGACTAGCACAGTGTACCAGTGTGTACTGGGCACACCCAATGGTGGATGTGCAGAGACGTTTTAAGGTATGGGCAAAGTGGACCCTAGCCCAGGGCCCCAGCCTTTCAGTCCCCACCCCCTGATTCTTGCCTTGATGACATTGACTAATTCTTAAACAGATCGCTTTAAATACCGTTTTCTTTATTTTTCATGTGGGCCATGTATGGGAGTCTATTACAGTTCATAGACATTATGTACAGAATTGTTTGTTTTTTCAACACCATTCAACAGCCATAAAAGTTTCTTTTGTGATCACAACAGAACCCCACATATAAGAAATGGGATGGGGTTACAAAGAATACTTGTGATAACATTAGTGAGTAGCTGCTGTATTATAATATTGAAAATATACATCACTATCCCATCATATTAAATGTAAACACATTTAGAATTTGGACGAGTGTGGGCCCATGCACTGTCAAAAGAGGGCATGAAAGAGCTGAAACTGAATCATAAATTCAAAGCTGTTCTGAAAAGGAGCCCCCAAATTATGTTTGGCCCAGAGCCCCCAAAATCCTTAAAATGTCGCTGAGGGTGTGCCCACTGAGGGCCAGGATATAAACGAATTGGAGGAAGCTTCATTGAGAAACTCACCTGATCCCTGCCGAGAAAGTCTCAAGATATTTTCATTGTCTACTCACCAGACCTAAATGACCTCCCTCGCCTGTGTTCTCCCACTGCCGCCCCTGACATTACAGTAAACCTTAATGCTTTATGCGTAAGCTAAGTGACGTATTCTGCACAGGGGCTAGGCTAACTTCTACGTGAAGCGCCCTCGTCGCTACCGCCATGGCATCCACATTGATACATAAAATAAATACATAAACACAACACGGAAAAAACCCAGAAACATCTGGGATTAAAATGACACACATGCATATTCAAGTACACTGTAATATCCTTAGCATTAGTTCATGAAAGGGCACCTGTGTGGGTCCTCCTAAACATTCGTTAGTGGGCTTTCCTTACAGGCACAGATGCACCTTTCTAGATAAAGCATTAACCCGGAAAATACATTGAAATCAAGTCATGGCGAAATCAATAAGATACATTTCAAAATTGTCCATGGTTACTAAGTGTAACAGTTGTATGTCTCACATATGAGATCATTTGAGATTATTTCGGCGTGCATGAAAATGGTAAATATAAGTGATAGAATAAGCATCTCAGGAAATACTCTAAAATACACAAATGTATAATATTTACACTTTTAAAGTGAGTGCATGAATGCGGGTGTTGTCTCATATTTATTGTTGAATAAATTACTTGTTTTAATTCATGCACAGAAGCGAGTGAGAAACCCCACTGATGAGACGTGTTAAAAAATGTAAATAGTGTTAACTTATGGTTTGTCCAGCGGCGCTTAATGTCTCACTTTTTTCCATTTTTAAGTGGACTAAAAACTGATCTTGCTACTAGCTACTTCATTAGGGCTCATGTTACTGATCTCAGAATGACGGAGGGCAGAATTTGCCCTGTTGGGATCTCAACCCATGACTGGTAGAACACCTCACATGACAGTAACGAGCGTTAACCCACTTTGCCATCTTGCCAGGTATATGTAATATATATCCTCGAAAGAATATAGTTAAATATTACAGGCCTTTTTATCAAAACTTTGGATTGTTTTGTAAACTTAAGTACAATAGAGTATCCAGGTGTAGGCCCCCATGCTCACCATTCCAGGAAGTTGAAGCTGCATCTCTCTGGTTACATACAAAAATGCTAACATGTACACTGGCATTTACAGGTGTGCATCAATAGCATTCGATCCTTGTAGAGAGGGCATAGCCTAGAATTGAGATGAGTCAAACTGAATTACACAAGGAGAATCATGCACTATAGTACATTTAAGTCAGTGACGGCTTCTCCGCTAAGGCAGAGAAGCGTCGCCCCACTGCGTGTCAGCAGTAAAGGAAAGGAAGAATACAATTATAATAACAATTTTATCATCATGTTATTTGTTCCTTCCTGCTGGGGCAGCATGGGGGCGAGCGTAGCTGCTCTGCTCACAGAGCAGGGCAGAGGAAGAGTGGTGAGCACACTGAAGTGAGCATGACGCTTTGGCTGGCGGTCTCGGGCTGACCAAACAGTCATGCTCACTTAGCATGCTCTCCACCCAGGCTGCATTACAGCGTTGTGTTTGGCTCAGGGGAGCCTGGCTGTTTCCTGGTTGGCAGACTGAGGAGAGACAACTCGGGAGACTAGCGGTAAGGAGGTAAGTCTACTTTACTTTATTTACATCTCCTTACCCCCATGGCCCCTACCCGCGACCCCGGATCGTGTCGGCCTTCACTGAGTAGAGTGCGAGAATGTGGCTTTTTTAGGGTGAGAAATATATTTTGATGCTCATGATGACGTTCAAGTTTAAATTTCGATCGTAATTAAAAGTTGTGCGGTCATTTTAGCACCTACACACACACACACACAGACACACACATACACAGTAATGTAATGAATACACCACAAAAAGCCTCCACAGAGGTTTAGAAAAAGAGAATATTTATCTGCATAATATAAGACCAAAACAACAAAAATCTAATCAGTAGATCAAGATATATAAATTTGATAAGAATAAATGTAAAAGCAGTGCTTAAATCAACTGTTCTCCTTTTAGAGCCTTTATTATAATTCTTCTTGGCAAGAATAGCTCAATAGCAGGGTTTGCATCTGAACTCAATACATCTTTATGTGGTCTCAAGGGGGGTGGAATGTGTCCATGTAACTTTCCTCCGAGCTGCTAGTGATGTTGTTTGGTCAGTGGCAAAGATGGCATGGCCCCTGTAATATACAATACCTTTTGATGAGGAATGCAGCTGCCATTCAGCGAGTCACGCTGCTGTCCTGCCTGAGGGCAGAGTACATGCCCAGCGCATTTCAGTTGTCAGGGCAACAGGGATGCAGGGCCGAGGAACATGCGCCGGTCAGAGCTCACAGCTGGGCTCATAGCGAGGGATGCTTGGGAACACAGAGGCACTACACTTTTAAACACCTGTGTCAGCAGCGGTGCTGCTCTCAGGCACTCCTGATGGGGAAAGCTCAGCTCCTTTCAGCAATCGGGTAAAAAGGAGAGTTGCTCCTTAGGCACTTATCAAGACTTTCAGCAATCGGGTAAAAAGGAGAGTTGCTCCTAGGGCTCTTATCAAGAGGGGAAGCGCTGATCTTGAAGCAAGTGTGTAGCAAGGAGCTCTCCCATGTGTAGACCGATGGGCGGGGCTGTGGATAAGCAATACGCTCACTCCTCAGCAGTGCCAGCAGGTAAACAGACACACTCCTACAAAGCAGGGCGCTTGTCCTGGCGGAATGGTGCAATGAGCTGGAACAAAGTAGGCCACAACGTTTATGATGTCCCTGATACCTCAGGGAGAACAGGGGGCGACCCAGCAAGCCCTTGAAGTCACTCTGGGTATTAGTCCTTGGTCCTCTAGCAGGGCAGAGGTTAGCAGTGAGCAGGGCAGCACATAAAAGCAAGGAAGCTGATCTCTAGAACAGTCAGACACAGCAGAGTGGCAATCCATCAGCACAGCAGCCATTACTCCAGCAGTTTTTTTCCAGGTACACCAGTGCACTACTTTGATAGGGCCAGAGCACTCATACTTATATTATAAAGTGCCTTTTGATGAAGGAGCATTCTGAAGTGCACCAGGATACCTTCTGCCCAGTTCTGGCTCCAGACAACTAATATGGGGTAAAGCAGCCCTTTTTGTGAGAGTAGGACACAACCTAAAAAGATGTAAGTGTGAAACACCTCTCCATTCCCAAGAAAACTATCAGTGTACAGATGAATATTGATGTCTCCCCTATGACACCAAGCCCTTCCTGTGTTGGGACTGTCTAGAGAGTATGCACAAAGTGTAGCTGTCACCCACCCCAGACATGTATTGGAGGCAGGCTATAGGCACACAGGGCAAAGTTAAGAGCAGAAAAATGTCCGCCTTCTAAAAGTGACATTTCTAAAATGGTAATGTCAAATCCAACTTTACCACCAAAGAGGATTTATCATCACCGTTCCAAAGATATCAAACATGGCGTAGCTACTCCATTCCAATCATGAATTACAGCTTAACAGGTATTTTAAGGGGATCACTGACATAATATCGACTATCAAAAATATCGTTGACAAAATATCGACAGACAGAATATCGAGTTTGTATCTACAAACAGGTAAGTACAAAAATATTGAGTAAAAAATATTGTTTACAAAAACAGTTTATAAAAATATCGACTTTATTAAAACAATGTTAACTTAAATTAATATTAAAAATTAATTACTAAAATATACTAAAAAAACATAAATTAACTTATAATAATTAAATAATTAATGAAAGTTATAAAAAAAGTTTTTAAATCATATTTGTTAAAACATATATATATATATATAGTAACATAATATAATTAAATTAAATAATATCCAATATTATTACCGTACAATAGCGGAAGTGTAAAAATTACTATTCCCACTCCAGAGAGTGCAACAGTAGGAAAAGCGTTGGATAGCGTAGGGATAAACATTACTATTCACACTCCAGTGGGTGCAACAGTAGGGAAAGCGTTGGATAGCGTAGGGATAAAAATTGCTATTCCCACTCCAGTGTGTGCAACAGTAGGGAAAGCGTTGAATAGCATAGGGGTAAAAATTACTATTCCAACTCCAAAGAGTGCAACAGTAGGGAAAGCGTTGGATAGCGTAGGGGTAAAAATTACTATTCCCACTCCAAATAGTGCAACAGTAGGGAAAACGTTGGATAGCGTAGGGGTAAAAATTACTATTCACACTCCAGTGGGTGCAACAGTAGGGAAAGCGTTGGATAGCGTAGGGATAAAAATTGCTATTCCCACTCCAGTGTGTGCAACAGTAGGGAAAGCGTTGAATAGCATAGGGGTAAAAATTACTATTCCAACTCCAAAGAGTGCAACAGTAGGGAAAGCGTTGGATAGCGTAGGGGTAAAAATTACTATTCCCACTCCAAATAGTGCAACAGTAGGGAAAACGTTGGATAGCGTAGGGGTAAAAATTACTATTCCCACTCCAGTGAGTGCAACAGTAGGGAAAGCGTTGGATAGCCTAGGGGTAAAAATTACTATTCCACCTCTAAAGATTGCAACAGTAGGGAAAACGTTGGATAGCGTAGGGGTAAAAATTACTATTCCCACTCCAAAGAGTGCAACAGTAGGGAAAGCGTAGGGGTCAAAATTACTATTCCCACTCCAAAGAGTGCAACAGTAGGGAAAGCATTGGATAGCGTAAGGGTTAAAATTACTATTCCCACTCCAGAGAGTGCAACATTAGGGAAAGTAAATACTTCATATATTATTTAAAAAAATATAAATTAATATCTATAAAAAAATAAATAAAAGTAATTACCAATTTAATATAATATAATAATTAATCTATTAAAATGACTAATTAACATTAATTATTACAATTAGTTACCTATTAATACAAATTAATTACAAATTAACAATTAATTATTTAACAATTAAAAATTAATTAACAATTAATTCAAATTAAATACAATTAAATAAATTTAATTATTTAATTAATTATAAATAAATTACTTCCCACCCTATTCCCCCATAAACCCACAACCCGCTACAGAAAATAAATTAGTAAAATTAACATAATTAGCAATTAATCAATTCAATTAAATTAATTGGCAATTAAAATTTAATTAACTACCCATACAAACTTAATTAACAATTAATTCTAAATGAATACCAATAAATAATTTTACATATTTAATTAATTATAACTAAATTACTTCCCACCCAATTCCCCTATAAACCCACAACTCGCTACAGAAAATAAATGAGTAAAATTAGCATAATTAGCAATTAATCAATTAATTAAAATTAATTGCCTATTAAAATTTAATTACTTACCAAATATAAATTAATTAACAATTAATTAAAAATTAATACCAATAAATTTACATATTTAATTAATTATAATTAAATTACTTCCCACCCTATTCCCCTATAAACCCACAACCCACTACAGAATTAAATTACGCAAAAATTAAAAAAACAAAATTCATGAATTAAAATTAATTATAACATAAATACACACTTTTCACACATAGAATAACATAAAAAACACTATAAAAATTTGATATTATTAAAAATTCGATAATTTTTCCAACCTATATTATATACTTTGATATTTTAACTTTCTATATTTTTAACATTCGATATTACATTACTTACCTTAAAAACTATATTTTTGATGTCTATATTCTGTCCATTCTATATTTTGTCCATTCTATATTTTAAACTCGATATTATGTCCATTCGATATTTTGTACTCAATATTTTGACTGTTTACCATTTTAAGGAATCATCAATGCTAGCCTAGGGAAGGAGTATACCTCACAGCAATTAAAACGATTTTAGCTGTTTATCACTGACAGGACATATAAAACATAACAGTACATGTCCTGCCTTTTAGTTACACTATACCACTGGTGTAACAAAACTTGAGGGGGCCTCCTTCAAGGTACATCGAGGGGTCCCCCTCAGGATCCATTAAGGAGCTCTCCAGGTGGAGTACTGGGCTGAGGGAGCCCCCTGGAACTTGGGGGCCTACCTGCACCACGGGGCTGCGGGGGCCTGTGTTACACCACTGCACAACACCCTGCCTTAGGGGCCACACTGGGCCTCCCTTAGGAGTGTGATGGTTAGTAGTTGTGTTGGTACTGTCATTGGCAGCACTGGCAATGGAAATGGGTGGTGCAAGCTGCAGTGGCCTCCTGACAAGAGCCTTGGCACTTATTTTTTTTTACAAATTAAGCGCAGACTGAAATAGTATTTCCAGTATATTCTCTATGCTAAACAGTGCACACTCATGTCTGCAGGGCTGTGCATCATGCTAGGCAGCATTATTAGAGCACCAACGCGGGACACAGTTAAAATCGGCAGAGAACCTACCAGGCGCAGATTTGTCATCCCTGACAGCGGAGCCCTTCCAGAAGCACCACCATTGCCGCCGACCTTGTCGCAGCTCCATTGTCGAGTACCTCCCCCCCCGCCGCAGCCTCGCAACACCTGTGCTGCCGCCGAGTGGGGTTGAGGGAAAGACTACACCTCCCAGCAGCCTCCGCGACCGGAAGTCGCGTCGAGGCGGAGCGCGCCAGGAGGCGCTTAAAAGCAGCCTTGAATCACTGAAGCCCTGGGACACAGTTAAAATCGGCAGAGAACCTACCAGGCGCAGATTTGTCATCCCTGACAGCGGAGCCCTTCCAGAAGCACCACCATTGCCGCCGACCTTGTCGCAGCTCCATTGTCGAGTACCTCCCCCCCCGCCGCAGCCTCGCAACACCTGTGCTGCCGCCGAGTGGGGTTGAGGGAAAGACTACACCTCCCAGCAGCCTCCGCGACCGGAAGTCGCGTCGAGGCGGAGCGCGCCAGGAGGCGCTTAAAAGCAGCCTTGAATCACTGAAGCCCTGGGACACAGTTAAAATCGGCAGAGAACCTACCAGGCGCAGATTTGTCATCCCTGACAGCGGAGCCCTTCCAGAAGCACCACCATTGCCGCCGACCTTGTCGCAGCTCCATTGTCGAGTACCTCCCCCCCCGCCGCAGCCTCGCAACACCTGTGCTGCCGCCGAGTGGGGTTGAGGGAAAGACTACACCTCCCAGCAGCCTCCGCGACCGGAAGTCGCGTCGAGGCGGAGCGCGCCAGGAGGCGCTTAAAAGCAGCCTTGAATCACTGAAGCCCTGGGACACAGTTAAAATCGGCAGAGAACCTACCAGGCGCAGATTTGTCATCCCTGACAGCGGAGCCCTTCCAGAAGCACCACCATTGCCGCCGACCTTGTCGCAGCTCCATTGTCGAGTACCTCCCCCCCCGCCGCAGCCTCGCAACACCTGTGCTGCCGCCGAGTGGGGTTGAGGGAAAGACTACACCTCCCAGCAGCCTCCGCGACCGGAAGTCGCGTCGAGGCGGAGCGCGCCAGGAGGCGCTTAAAAGCAGCCTTGAATCACTGAAGCCCTGGGACACAGTTAAAATCGGCAGAGAACCTACCAGGCGCAGATTTGTCATCCCTGACAGCGGAGCCCTTCCAGAAGCACCACCATTGCCGCCGACCTTGTCGCAGCTCCATTGTCGAGTACCTCCCCCCCCGCCGCAGCCTCGCAACACCTGTGCTGCCGCCGAGTGGGGTTGAGGGAAAGACTACACCTCCCAGCAGCCTCCGCGACCGGAAGTCGCGTCGAGGCGGAGCGCGCCAGGAGGCGCTTAAAAACAGCCTACGACACCCGCGTCGCGGGAGCGCGCGGGGCAGCGCCGGGCTAAGCCCGGGCAAAGGGCGGGCCCTCTGTGGCCCTCCGAGGCACGGAAAGGCCAGGCAAGGCCACCCCCCTGAAAACTACAGCGTGGTTTAGAGGTACTGTTCCCGGTTTCTTATTGCTGGAGCTAACACCAGGTAACATCAAGCCACTAATATAGTCAGCAGCTATTACCACAGAGCCTATAGTATTACCTGTTAAGACTAACTTGATATCCGGCTTAGGTCCAGTGGGGAGTGTGTATTTGTGACTTTGGTTAACACGAACTCAAAGCATGGGGAAAAAGCTGGTTCCACCCCCTACTGAGGCTGTGAATACTCTTGACTCATACCTAGTTCAAGTGGTAACCAGTATCAACAGTAAGCGAAGGCAATCCCTGGGCCTAAGCCAATCACCTGTGTTGCTTACAGATAGCCCTTCTACAAGCATTGTAAGCACTGCTATGTCCGATTCCCTGACAGGGAACGCACAACCTAATCCAGCAGACTCTGACTCTATCTCTTCAGCCAATCACATCGAAGCCACCGAAGACTCTGAACCCGTTAGGGATAGAGAAGATCTCATCGATTTAGCCGATGATGCCTTTACAGAGACAAGCATCCAGACTGAAGCCATAGACGAGGGCCCTCAGCACCAGTCTCCACCTAATCGTGCTGTTAGAGCATGTAGGAAAACAGCTGCAAAACGAGGGGGGAAACAAATGGGAAGAAAGAAGCCTGCCACCCCTCCCTCCAGGCGGCCAGGCAAACTTATAGACCACGAGGTCGACCTTGAGTCTAAGCGCATCACCGATGATGATCTCTTCAACAGGATCCAAGACATGATGGACATCAAAATCAAGACCATCATCAAGCCCCTGATCGGGAAAGTGGATAAACTAACTGCTGAAGTTAGGAAGTTGGGTGGAGTTCATAGTAACCTGACCAAGGAGCTAGAGAATCTATCTTCCCTCGTGGCAGATTTAATATCCACGGACGAGGAGGCTCCTTCCACTGTCAGTAACACGCAGTCTACTCAATCAGGGTTGTTACACCCACCCTCATCTCTAACATTACCCGTCCCGGATCAGAACGCCGCAACTGGGGTCCCTCATACCATCCCAATCGATGCAACTGTGGCAAGTCATCAAGAGGTCAGCCCAGTTCAATTCATAGCGGAAGCCTCACCGGTAGTCTTGGTACTAGCCAATGTTCCAGTTCTGTCACAAGACAAGTCAGAATCCAAACAGGATCTTAAAGATAAAGCCCTACATTGGCTTTCTAACAACATGTACATGGCGCAAGAAGGGTTTGATAAACTGGCAGGAGACATAGTCTCGACTAGGAGGGTACCCTGGATTGGCAGCAAGCAGAAAAAGTTCCAAGGTGATTGCGTTATCATTAATTTTACTAATGCCGAGGTCCTTCCTGAAATCTTGAACAATGTCTTCCCACCCCAGAAGCGTAACGGCTCTATAGTTCCACTGACTCTTAGATTTTTCAATAATGAGTCCCAATCCGCTACCTTGCCTAATACCAACAGGCTTAACAAGCATAGGAATAATAGTTGCTGGGGAGGTGCCACGGGCTCGCGTTATGTAAATGATCGGTTTCCGCCGGTAGCACAGCAAGTGTCAGGAAGACCCACTCACCCGCACGAGCGATTCATTCAGCCGGCTCACCCACAGGGGCTGGGAACAAACTGGTGGGGGAATGGAGTTCCAGGATACGATCATAGTGCACGAGGCTTTAGGCCTACACGGTGGCAGAGTATGGACCCGGCTCTGGGCCACCCAATCACTCCACATCCCCTGTGGAATTTACCTCACGCAGGTCAGGCTCACTTAGCCACCCCATCTGCTTGGGGCCTCGCTACAGGTAACAGGTTTGGTCCCTTATCTGACCTCAATACTTGTGATTGACTTGAATCAAGAATTGACCAAAATAATGCTGGTTTGATGAATTCATTTGTGCGTAGCAAGGGCTTTAGTACCGATGATTCCCATAGCCCTCATACGTCCAACGTTGTCACTGAGCCCCAGCTACTTACTATCTTAGGTCAGCAAACTATCATATTAGGGACCGAGGCCGGCCCTAACTTGGGCATGTCTAAAGAGGCGATACAGCGCTGCTGCCACGCGAACATAAGCGGAGCCCCTTTAGCTCAAGCAATAGCGGAAGGAGATCCTGCGAGTGGCATCAACCATAGGAACAGTAATGAGGCATGTAAGATCATAAGCTGGAATGTGGCAGGCCTAAACACCAAGCGTCAGGACCCAGAATGGTGCAGCTTTATCTCAAAGTTCCATATCATCGCGTTTCAAGAAACTTGGGACACATCGAATAACATCTGGTGGGACGGGTATACTAGCTTCATAACACCTGCAGTCTCTAGTAGAACGGGTAGGGCCAAAGGTGGCCTGGTGCTCTTATTCGCCTTGGACCTAAAAGGAAGTTTCAGGCAGATTAGGTCCGAATCTGATAATATACTGATCGTCGAAAGAACCATCAACAAAACTAGTAGGACCTTATTCGTTAATTTCTATAATTCTGGTAATTGCGTCTACGACGGTCGTAATATTGCCAATTTAGATTGTATTTTAAATTCAGTCTTACAGAATATCTCATTCGCATCCGAGTCAATTTTACTAGGTGATTTTAATTTACATCTATGCAATTTAGCCTGCAAGGGAAGAGGAGCATGTGAAGATGATGATGCCGCTCCAGCAGTGCCTCACTTTGAACACTCGGCAGAGGGCCAGGAGCTTGAAGATCTACTTGCTAATTATAATCTTTACGAACCCAATTTCGGTCCGAGAATGCCGACTTTTACAGGCGGTCAGCATGGGTCTGTGATAGATTACATTTTTGTTTCCCTTGGCATTTTAACTTCTACCACTGCTTATAGTACGGTAGCAACCCACTTCAGTGATCATAACCCAGTATTACTTGAAGTGGAGTGGGGCAGTCAGATGGGTGCAGCACCATCAACTGTAAAACCAGCCCATCCCTTGAGGACCACAGATCAAGACAGAAGAGTAAAATGGGCGAAGGTGATCCCAGAAATTTTCTACAAAAAATGCTTCCCTAAGATCAAAACCCAAGTTGAGCTGTGTCAGAACCCAGATACTCAAGGGAGCCTCATGGTATCATCTTACGAGGATCTATGTGCACAGGTCTCCAACGAGCTTCTAGCTAAACCTTCTCAGGGAACTCAAGGCCATAAGCGTTGGTTCGACTCTGCATGCTCGAAGGCTCACAGAGATTTGCTGGTGGCGCTAAAAATTGTTCCTAGAGTTAAAGAGGAAATCGTGAGATTAAGGAAAATTTACAAGACTGCAGTAAGGAGCCGCAAAGAATGCATTAAACGCGAAACTTGGGATGACCTTCTCTCAGCGGCGGTGTTGAAGGACAGCAGAAGATTTTGGTCAATCATCAAGCAGCCCCTTTTTTCGGAGGAAAATAATTTACCAATGGACTGCGTAATTACTGAGGAAAAATGGCTGTCTTTTTTCAAAAATGTATATGGGGGGAATGTAGCCGATGAGGACATCAGTAGGTGTCCACTGCCTAGTGGGCCCGTAAACCCTATTGTTTTTAATCCCCAAGAAGTTGAAAGGGCGCTTACGGAAACCACCAAACACAAGGCACCTGGTCCGGACGGAGTTCCGGCCGACTTTTTTATGTTTTCTCCTAAAATGTGGTCGAGGGTGTTGTCCAACGTGTTCAACGCAGTTAACTATAATTCAGCGCCAGCCTCATGGGCCAAATCCACCATCGTTCCCATTTATAAAAACAAAGGTCAGCGGGACGACCCAGCATTTTACAGGCCTATATCCCTTTTGGACTCAACCGTAAAAATTCTGGGGAGAGTTCTTTTATTTAGGTTGAGGGAGAATGTTGAGGGATGTGGTGGGCTGTGCGAACTTCAATATGGCTTTAGAGAGAGTAAAGGTACGATTGAGCAATGTATCAACCTGTATCTGCTCATCTCTAAATACACAGTGGCTAAGGAGGGTTCAGTGTTTTTGGCCTTTATGGACCTTTCGTCTGCATTCGACCTTGTTAATAGGTCCAAATTATGGTCAATTCTGTTGGATCTGGGAATTGACGAAGCCCTGGTTATGTTCATGGCCTCATTGCACCAGGAGCTTTTTGCAGCTGTACGCGTGTCTAACAATGGTAGGTGTACCCCTTCATTTAGATCCCTGAAAGGGGTTAGGCAAGGCTGCATTCTGGCCCCCACGCTTTTTACCATCTATATTAATGGCCTGGGAGCGTACTTGCGGGGCAAGGGCACGGATGTTCCACGTGCAGGGGATACCCATATTCCGGCACTCCTGTACGCGGACGACGCCGTGTTGATCGCCCGCACGGGAGTTGGCCTGCAGGTCCTTCTTAATTCTTTTGGTTCCTTTATGGAAAATTTGGACCTAAAGGTCAACGCGTCCAAATCCCACACAATGGTAATGGGTCAAGAGTGCGTGAAGAGAAGACATAAATCTTTCTTTTGTAGTGGGATCCCTGTGTCTGAGGTAACCACATTTCCTTACCTGGGAGTGTTGTTCGATCAGAAAGGTACCTGGGGCCCACAGTTAAGCGCAAAGAGGCTGGCAGTCACTAGATCTGCCTCCGCACTCTTGGGTTTTGCAGGCAAGCTTGGCGCCAGGCCCATGGAAGCGATGCTGAAGATCTATAAGAGCAAACCTGTTGCCATCGCCTCATATGGTTCTCCTCTGTGGGGTTACGTTAACCTTGACCCCATCCAGAGAGTAGAAAATAGATTTATAAGATCTCTCCTCTCTGTCCCTCAATCAACCCCAACCTATTCCATCCACAAGGAGGTGGGGTTGCCATATCTGTCGGATCTTTTAAGTGCCGCACCACTGATCCTGTGGTTGAAAATGTGGCTAAATGCTGATCTACCATTAAACCACAAAATATTGAGGGATGTCCTATCCTTGGATCACTACAGTAAAATCCCTTGGCTGGCCTATTTAAGTAAATCCTTTATAGAACTGGGTCGACCAGAACTTTTCTGCTGCCCAGAGAAAATCATGGCCCAGGATATAGCTTACACAAAAAAAGCCTTTAAAGAAAGGAAGGAAGCATGCCGTGAGATAGCTGAGTTGCAGAAACCTGCAGTAAGGGCTCACTATCTACTTGTTAGCGATCCTTATTTGGCCCCCTACCTCCGTTTTGTAACAATCCCTTACCATAGGTTTTTATTAACTAAACTTAGGTTTAACCTTATTCACTTTCACCTAGGTTCTTTTAATGGTTGGCAGAAGCCAGAATTAGCCGCTCCCTGCAGTTGCGATCATTTCTCAGTGCAGGACACAATGCATTTCGTCATGTTCTGTAGTTTTTATCATGAGCAGAGGAAAAAATATTTGCTCCCCATACTTAAATATGCAGGGTTCACACAGGTACGCCCCGCGCTGCTCTTCCTACAGCTCATGACAAACCCACGTACAGCATTTAGTCTTGCAAATTTTTTAGTCGCCGCAGCAAGGGTGAAAGCTGTTGGCCATTCTCCGCCTTAAAAGATTACTAACCGTAATGATTTTATATGTATTATCCTATACTCAAATGTATCTTTTTAAATTGTGTAAATAGTATTTATAATGTACACTGAGCTTGAAGCTTTTTTAGACGCTAGGAACTCTAAGTATACTCTGTATGTCATGTTTTATTGTTTTTGTTTCTTTGTATGACTTTGATTAAGTCGAATAAAGATATTCTGACTGACTGAGCACCAACGCAGGGAATGATAGTAGCAGCAAGACAATCTTAGTAGATATGGATCCTCACTGTTTATTTCCCCTCAAGCAACGTAGGATAGCATATTTGGTTGCTGCACTGCATTGCATGAAGTAATAATAAACCTACTATAATATCTCTGAGACATTTGTAAAACATTCATGTCAGTTCCTACAGAATGAAAATGGCTGTTAGTTTAACTTCCAAATAAAAAAATAGAGATCTACACATGAACCTGCTTTTCTCAGCAAATTCCATTCTACTTCGCTTCTTCTCCTTCCAATTAAGATACTGGGAAAAGACAGATAACCTTTTCTACTGAACATTATTCTTTGCACTTCTTGCACGCAGTGACCTCTTGTAGCAAGCTTACATAACCTTCGAAAGGTAGCGGAACAAGGACGAGTAGCCTTGATTATCTAGACCTTTTGTCTACATTCAACACCGACTTCTCTGAGGCTCTGCTTGCTCACATATTCTTTCTAAGCGCTGTCCTGGCTGAAATCTTATCTCTTGGATTGGACACAAGTGGCACACATATCCCTGTTAGGTTCATTCATCAAGCGCCTAACTCATGCGGTGTACTTCAGGTCTCACTTAAAAGGCCCACCTTATGCTACGTGCATGTGGCTACCCTAGCCAGGCCCGTCCACTCTTTCTGAGATATGAACACCACATTCAAACCCTCATAAGAGTGGACAACAACATTGTGGCCACACACACCTTCACAACTATCTTTTAAGCGCAACAGATGCACGAGAGTCATCTATTAACCACTAGCAGTGAAAAAAATGGGATCTGGTCATAGTTGGTCATAAAATGTAGGCCATTCTCCCACAACTGCCCCTTCAATTTGCATTTTAGTCTTCCTATGTGATGGATCACTGTTGCTTTGTCCCCAGCAAAGATTCCCCTTAAACTGTTTATTTTTCAACAGAAAATCGGCCGTTCAAAGTTCCTGCTTCTGCAAACAAAGCAGTAATCCGCAGTCAGGCGTAAATCTCAAAGGCCCACTCAAGTGTTCTAGCTACACACGAAATTCAGTATGTACTCCGGTCATTTGCTTTGCTCTCCTCATCCTTCTGTCAGCTCACAAATATCGAGCGAGAGGCTGTTCTTTCTCCTTTCTGACTACCATGTTGTGGCGTTTTCTTAAGCCCATCTCATCATTCTGAAAGAAATCTAGACAGTGGTGGCGCCTCTGCTAAGGTGGAGGAGCGTCGCCCCACTGCTTTGCAGCAGTGAAAGAAAGGAAATATAACATGAGAATAGCTCGAGGTTATTATCATTTTATGCTTCCACCTGCTGTAGCTTTGCGTGGAGAGCAGGGCTACTTCACTGACAGAGGAGCAGGAGTTTGCCCACTCCTAAATTCACATGACTGTTTGGCCAGCCCTCTCGAGCTGGCCAAATATCATGCACACTTTGCATGTTCTCCTTGCAGGCTGTAATACTGCCTGGGTGGAGAACATACCCAATCTCCCATTCCCTGCCTGAGCACTGAACGAAGGCGCTCAGACCAATCACAACCGCTGAATTGCAATTAAATGCTGGTATTGAGCACCGGAAACTACTGGCTCAAATTAAGTACTGCATAAGCCTCTCTGTCCAGTCTCATCCCACTGTCTACTCAAAACCTCTTACCAATGTGCTTGTCTGCCCAGTTCTTTGCATTAATGTTTTCTTTGTTTATTATATGCACAAGCTTCATAGAAGAAAATGCTGTGCACTAAAACAAATTGTTTAGCAATGTTGTCCTCTCCAAGAATGAAGCCTCGATAGAGGACATCTGGGTTGATTATCTATCTATCTATCTATCTATCTATCTATCTATCTATCTATCTATCTATCTATCTATCTATCTATCTATCTATCTATCTCTCTATCTATCTATCTATCTATCTATAGATAGCTAGATAGTTAATTAGATAGACAGATAGATATATAGTAGATAGATAGAGAGAGATATAGATAGATAGAAAGATAGATAGATAGATAGATAGATAGATAGATAGATAGATAGATAGATAGATAGATAGATAGATAGATAATTACAAGCAAAACGCATTCATTTCTATTGTGAGGCTCCAAGATACGCATGGGTCAGAGTTTGAGCTTGACATATGAATAAATAAAAATAAATGACCATTTTTATTTTAGGCCATCGAAGAAATCAGCATAGGCACTACCACTAGGGATTCCAGTTAAAATATTTTTGATAGTTAACCTACTCAGTTGCTCCTGAGGCGGAAAGCAGGGAGCTAGGACCCTCTGTTTGCTGTTGATTTTAAACCCCTTATTTGTTTGCTTTTTTACATTTCGGCATTTGTGGTTATTTCTTGCTCATTTGAATTAAAGCCTACCTGATAGCAGGAATCTTCGAACCTGCTGCGCGGATTTGGCGCAGAGTCGTCACACGCTCAGAGACGCCCCCGGCAAACTCAACGCCCACCTCGTAGGCGGGACGCTGGGAATGCGGTTTAGCCCTCTGACGCGCCCTGTGGCTGCTTAATGGAAAACGGGCATGCCTCCGAGCAGCGGGCGCGCCATTGGCGCGCCGAAGGTGCGCCAAAGGTAAGCCCGTCTGCGCCCGTTCGAGCCCAGAGGCCACGACCCCTGCTCGTTCACAGCCAGGGGTAAACCCCCTGATTAAAATTGTTTACTCGCCTACGGAGCTGCCTAATTTTCTGAAGTCAGTCGCTGTTACACAGGGTGCTATGCTAGTTTGTCCACATAAATTCCCTGTCTCCTTGGAAGGCCTGGTAGCCTGTAGGAGCAGCTCCTTTCAAGGAAACCAACTTATCTGTCATGTTCCCCTAACCCGTTCTTTTAGGACCCCGTCGTCGGAGGGCCTCTCCTACATTCTTTGTAACGTTAGGTCCTTAGCCAGACACCCATTTGAAATCTGGGACCTGATCCACTCTCATGCCCGGAGATCTGTTTCCTGACAGAAAGGTGGCTGAACCCCGCCAACTTGCCTATAATAAACATGGCTATTCCCGACAACTACAGGCTTATCCAGCTGGACAGGGTGGGAAAAATCTGGGGGGGTGGGGGAGTGGCATTGCCATCGCCTTTAAAAAGCACCTTAAAGTTGCATGGACTGAAACGTTCTCAGACAAAAATTTGGAGTTCGGCCATTTCAAAGTTATATTTTCACCATCGGAAAGTTGGTCAGGTGCCTTAGTATACAGACCCCCGGGCCCTAAAGTGACTTCACAGATAGGCTTGTGGATCCGATAGCTACTCATGCCATGACTTCTAGCAAATTTTTATTACTGGGTGATTTTAATTTTCATGGTGAGTTACACTCGTCTCCCGAAGTGAACAAGCTTGTCACTGACATGGAACATCTGGGGCTCTCCCAAAAAGTCCAAGGACCTACCAACAACAGGGGGCACACTCTTGATTTATTATTTACTAACATTGACTAATTTGTGTATGATGCGCCATGGCCCCTTACGTGGTCGGATCACTCCATGATCAAATTTATGAGCCCACCTGGTCTACTGACACCTACGGGACAGTCTGCTGGGAAAGACCAATGGTTTCAGCAAACATGGAATAAGCTAACCCCCAGCCATTTGAGGACGTTTTCTCAGCACTTCCGGTCTTAGAGGAAGGGGAGGTTTCTAAAGGCCTGTCGACCCTTACTGTAGAACTGGGGAGAACCTTGGACACAATTATTCCAGAAAAAAAGAAGCCAAGACTCCTCTCGAGTCGTCGCTCAGCCCAATGGTATACCTCCGAACTAAGGCAGGAAAAATCCACCTGCAAAAGACTGGAGAGAAGTTGGCAATGAAGTAAATCCCCCCCAGTCAAAGACACTTTACAAATCTTCTCTGACAAATTACCATCGCAATTTAAGGGCAGCGAGATGTGTGTTCATAGTGAACCAAATCGAAAGTGCTACAAATTCCTCTAAAGCACTATTTGATATTGTGAATGACTTTGTATCCCCTGATGCGTGTAAGCAACCTTCCATAGAGTCTCAAACTCTATGTGACTCACTGGCCAGGTTTTTCCGGGAGAAAATTGAAACTATTTATTCCAAGTTTGCACACTCTGCTCCTACTCTCCCTAATGCAGGTAGTCCACCTACACGGTTGGACTGCACCTTGGAAGGTTTCAGACCAATTACCTTGGCTGAAACTCATAAAGCCCTAGAGTTTGCAAAGTCGGGCTCCCTGGCGGATCCCTGCCCCCCAAAAGTCATGGCACTCCTGGCACATACATTGGCTCCCACCATTCTGAAAATGTTTAACTTATCAATCACAGAGGGCGTAATTCCGGCCCCTTGGAAGGAAGCCTTTGTCCACCCTATCTTAAAAAAACGCTGCTCCCTCTACTGGGCAAAATACTGGAAAGTTTGATTAATCAACAACTGAACAGCTATCTTTAATCAAATTGCATTTTGGATGCCTCGCAGTCCGGTTTCCGTAAGGGTTTCAGTACGGAAACTGCGCTTTTTGCTGTAACTGACTCCCTACGGATGACGATGGATGCTGGAGGATCGGCAATCTTGATTCTTCTTGACCTCTCTGCGGTCTTTGATACCATCTCACATTCTAGGCTGGCGGAGAGGTTAAGAGCCATCGGTATCCAGGGTCTGGCCCTCAAATGGCTACAGAATTTCTTGACAGATAGATCCCAAACGGTCATCATGGGCCCCTATCAGGCAGAGAAAACTTCACTGGACAAGGGTGTTCCCCAGGGCTCCTGCCTTAGCCCTACCCTTTTTAACATCTATATGGCTCCTTTGGCTAAGGTAGTGGAAGCTCTGGGGTTCGAAACGATTTCGTATGCCGACGATACCCAGCTGCTGTTTAACATCGGCCCAGACCAGGAGGCGGACAGACTATGTTTCTCCATAGGTATTCTAGAAATTTCTAACTGGATGACCAACAACTCCCTCCAGTTGAATCCTGGGAAGACGGAAGTCATGCTGCTGGGTAAGGCTTCGGCAGCCTGGTCCAAAGAGTGGTGGCCTTCACAACTGGGTGCCTCTCCCACACCTAAAGAGTGTGTTAATAACCTTGGTATCAAGATTAATCATTCTCTGTCTATGCAAGATCATGTAGCCGTTGTCTCTGGGTCATGTTACTACAGGCTAAGACTGCTGAGGAAGATCTTCCCTTTTATTCCGTTAGAACATCGCAGAACCCTGACTCAAGCTATGGTCATCAGCCGTTTGGATTACGGTAACGCCCTTTTAGCAGTAGCCGGGAAAGCATCCATTGAAAAATTACAATTGATCCAAAACACGGCGGCCAGGTTGGTTCTGAACATGCCGGCAAGATCGCCTTCGCTGCCTCTGCTGAGAAAGCTGCACTGGCTGCCTATAAAGCAAAGATCCTTCTTCAAAGTCTGTTGTCTGACTTTTATTGACCTTCAGGGTCAGGGCCCAAAATATTTGCAAAATAAGCTGGTAAAATACATTCCGAGTCGATCCCTGAGATCAAGCTCGCAGTCACTATTACATGTACCCGTATCAGACTCCACAAATCGGGAGGTATGGCCTTTTCCTACCTGGCCCCTAAATACTGGAATAGCCTTCCTGTCTCCCTGCGAGAAATTCCATTGTATCAAATTTTCAGGAAACACCAAAAGGCTTTGCTGTACTAAAGGCTCCCTCCTCTCTGTTCCTTTCCTCGGGTAGGGTGTGAGTAAGCGCCGAGATGCCTCAAGGTGATTCGAGCGCTATACAAGAGAGTATAACATAACATAACATAACATAACATAACAGAACCCTCATATTTGTGTATGGTTATGGAGAAAAAAGTAAATGAATGCAGACAAATAATCATACGCAGAGTCATTAATTATCCCTTTGCCCCCACTCTTCAACTTCTGTAATGTTTGGGTGTATTCCATTTACATCAAACTGTGAGTTATGCACACTGCATGGAATGAAGTAACAATCTTCATGTTTGCATTTCGCCATACTGTTACAGACCATGCACTACATTTTTAATTTAACCTGTTACTACCTTTAAAATTAATATCCTAGTGAATTAACATGGAGAGTGTTTTTGCCTCAATGTCCAAATGTTAAAGACTTGCTTGCCTCTTGAGTAGACTTTTAATGGTTGCTAAATGACATATGACGTAAGGAAAAATATGGATGGATCCTTTGTTTGGTCAATATTATTTCCGGGCAAAACAAGGGTATAAACAGTCTATAATCACGCTCTCTCCTATGTCTTGTCCATTTGTGCCACAATACTGAGCCAGTGCAGAAAAAGCCTTCATATGCATTACAAAGAACAAAATCTTCGTTAAGTCTCATGCATAGAATGAAATGGTCTTCATTTTCTTGGTAGTTTATGTAGCATACACGTTTATAAGGCACAACGAATTATGTTGTTGAAAAGAATGAGGTCTTTAACTTGAACTGTCGAATCGTGCCAATTATGTTAGTGCTGGGTGGGCCACCCTTCTGCTTGGAATTCAGAAACATTCCCGTTTGTACTACTGGCAACCTCATGTGACATTTTATACGTTGGTGTTTACCTATGTGGAATTCCACAGACAGTACATTTCCAATTTGAAAAAAGTCAACCCGAATGTGCAGTATATTTGTTTTGTTTTGTTTTCCGTGGGGAAAATATTTTCCTCTGTGGGGAAACTCTTGACATAAACCCCCCACAAAATGTGGAGCTATTTTCTGTCCCTTTCTACGATAATGGATTGCTGGAGCACATTTTTATGGAAATTATAGAATACTGTCTAACAAACAACTAGTTCAGCTTATAGCAGAAGCACTTTTATCGAAATTGTGGCACTGTGTTGGGCACAACATTTTCCACAAGTTATGCCAACAATGTAATAGAGTATTGGGAGGAGAAATATGTATGGACAATAGAAAAGGACTAACACACAACATGTGAAATAGGTTTATTGATGATTTGTTGTTTAACCCCTTGCGTGCTGATGACAGAACGGTGTCGTCATCAGCTACGGGTGAGCTGTGCTGATGACGGAACCGTTCCGTCATGACTCCGCCCGCGCAAGGCGGAGTCAGCACAGGCGGAAAATACACCTGGCACGCAAGGGGTTAAATAGCAGTAAAGTAAATCAGAAGCACACCATGCTCTAAATAAAGCAGAACTGAACAGAATGTGCAGCTCATCAGTACATTGAGCCAGCAATAAATAATATTTCTAGATATGGAACTTAGGGGCATATTTACAAGCCTTTATTGCCACCAGAAAGTCACTTTTAGTGACGTTCTGGTGGCGATACAGGCTTCACCTTATTTACAAGGCAGCGTTAAGCCACTTAACTCTGTTGTGTAAATAAGGCACCCTTTCACGCTATCGTTAGCGTAAAAAGGGAGGGCAATGGGTGTTGTGGTGGGCGTTCCATTGAAACACCCATTGATTTTGACGCAGCACCATACTTACAAGGGTGGCATAAATATGGGGCAGCGCCAAAATTAAGACCAGGGAAAACCTGGTCTTACCCTGCCGTAATGAGGAGAAATGCTTTATTTCTCCTTGTTTTTGCAGTTTCCATGTGTGCTGAAAGGATGAACTGAGTGTGTCTCTGACCAACAAGATATTGAAGTGAAATATGTTGCATGAACAGAATTCTACCGAAAAGTTAAATTAATTTAAACATATTTCTGCATATTACGTCAATTACACCATTATTAGCAGTATAATAAGCACAGCATTATACAAATATTTTTTTTAGATATTGTACATATATATTTTTTCACTGAGTTGTCACACAGATCATATTTGCTACTGAGGTTTGTGACACAAAAACGCACAGTGGAATACTGAAACAAGAAAGTGTTCATAGAGAGAATACTAGAAGAATGGACTTTCGCGCTAAATCACCAACTCATGCCATACTAGAGGTAGGCAGACAAAATATCGAAATTAAAATATCGATATACAATAATATCGATGTTTTCATTTCGACAGTATAAAATATCGATGTCCAAAATATCGACAGACAGAATATCGTTTTTTTAAGGTATGTATGTTACTAATATCGAATTTTACTAATATCGAAAAAAAATTTAGTGTTATGTATTTTATTATGTTGTTTATATGTTTGTTAAACATGTTTTGTAATATATGTTTGAAAATTTGTAAATTTGTTTACATTTTGCGTTTTAGTATCAGAGCGGGTTGTGAGTTTATAGGGGAATAGAGTGGGAAGTAATTTAATAATAATTAATTAATTAATACATGTTTGTAAATATTTTAATTAATAATTAATTGGTAATTAATTAATATTACTTAGTTAATTAATTAATATAATTTTGTACATGTTTTAATTAATATTTAATTGGTAATTAATTAATATTAATTAGTTAATTACATTAATTAGAGTAATTTTTTTATATATATACTTTTTTGTTATTGTTAATTAATTAATTGGGAAAAAATAATATTAATTATTAAATTTAATTAATTACAGCTAATGTGCTAATATATTTACTTTATTGTTATTGTTATTTAATAATTAATTGGTAATTAAATAATATTAATTAATTTTGGGTAAAGGAGTATTTTTAGGGTTCAGGGTCAGTTTTCAGTTTTTGGGTAAAGGGGTATTTTTAGGGTTCAGGGTCAGTTTTGGGTTTTTGGGTAAAGGGGTATTTTTAGGGTTCAGGGTCAGTTTTGGGTTTTTGGGGTACAGTCGTACAGGGTAAAAATAAAATAAATTTAAATTAAATCAATTAAATGAAATTAAAAAAAATAAAATTACATTAAATTATTAAGTTTTAAATTTTTTTTAAATGTACATGTATTAGTTTTAATTTTGTAATTATGTTTTAATATTTTTATTTAATATTTGTAAAATTATATGCATTTTAAAATTATTTTTACATTATTATTAATACATTTTAAAAAACAATATATTTAATTTCGATATTTTTGTACTACGATATTAATTTTTCGATATTTTTGTACTTACCTTTATGAAGATATGACTCCGATATTTTTGATTTCGATATTTTTGTGTCGATATTTTTGTATGTAGATATTTTGTCTGTCGATATTATGTCAGACATTCCATACTAGATACGGACAGAAAAGCAATATTACACTAGTCTGTCTTTTAGCTTAATATGTGTATTGACATTAATGGTGGAAAAGGATGTTATCAAGATGGAATCAGACACAGGACCTGTGGGGCCGAAACGCGTTGCACTTTCGATTAAATATTTAGAGTTCATCCCTCAACTGGCAGTGTTTTGTTCCTGCAGCACAGTGAGTGAGGCATATTTAATTGACACATATATACATACCAATTGCATATTAAAGAGGTGACAATAGCGTCTGTGTAAATATATTTAGGCATTTTTGTAATCTTAATAATGTATGTACGAATCTATGAATCTCCATGACCCTTGCAAATAAAACGATTCATTCTACTTGGGTTGGTATTGCAAGCGTCACACAGATATCTCAAGCAGGGGCCAAAAAAAGGTGAGGGTGGAAAAATCATAATTTCCCATTATAACTCCCATAGGATTCTTTACACTCTGATACAGAAACCAGGGCTGCAATTGCACGCCTGAAATTGAACTCAGACAAGACGGAGGTCCTCATCCTGGGCTCCTCCCCCTCCGCCTGGGACGACTCCTGGTGGCCTCCAGCCCTGGGCACCGCACCCAAACGGACAGACCACGCACGGAACCTGGGCTTCATCCTGGACTCCTCCCTCTCCATGACCAGGCAAGTCAACAACGTCTCCTCGGCATGCTTCAACATCCTACGCATGCTACGAAAGATCTTCTGGTGGATCCCCACCGAGACCAGGAAGACCGTCACCCAGGCCCTCGTCACCAGCCGAATGGACTACGGCAACGCCCTCTACGCCGGTACCACCGCCAAGCTCCAGAAGAGACTCCAGCGGATCCAGAACGCCTCAGCCAGACTCATCCTCGACATCCCACGAACCAGCCACATCTCCGGACATCTGAGAGACCTGCATTGGCTCCCCGTCAACAAAAGAATCACCTTCCGCCTCCTCACCCACGCACACAAAGCCCTACACGACCAAGGCCCGAGCTACCTCAACAACCGAATCAACTTCTACGCTCCCAAACGCCACCTCCGATCAGCCAACCACGCCCTCGCCGCCGTCCCCCGCATCCGAAGAGCAACGACAGGAGGAAGGTCCTTCTCCTACCTGGCCGCCAAGACCTGGAACTCCCTCCCGACCGACCTGCGCCTGACCCAAGACCACCTCTCCTTCAGGAAGAAGCTGAAGACCTGGCTGTTCGAGCAGTAACTACACCCCCCTCCCCCCAGCGCCTTGAGACCCTACGGGTAAGTAGTGCGCTCTATAAATGTCTTTGATTGATTGATTGATTGATTAATTACACCAAACTTGCTGTGAAATTAGAACTTTGGTAAAGATAGTTCCTTTGTTTTTTTGGAGTGAATCCACTTAGTAGCTTTTGAGAAATTAGCGTTTACATTTATTTTAGGTGGACTTGAAAGGGTTAAAAGACAGACCGATCTGGACCACTAATTTGTGCACCCCATTTAGATTTGACATCTATAGAGAGTTTGTGAATCCATTAAAAAAGGCATGTCATTGGGCAAGTGAGCATCTTGACTCTTTGTCTGTTATGGAGTCTGAAATGTGCTGCACTGTTATTGGCTGGCACATAAATGTTTCTGTTGTAGCTCCCAATATGGTGCACTATGATGCACAAAATTAAAACAAAAAAAGGGCATTGGCGGCTGAGTGAGACTTCTTTGAACCCTACACCCATGTGGAGGATCCCATAGGGACCCCAGAATAAAAATTAATTTTAAAAACATGTATTTTGTGCGATTTGTGATGCCTGTCCGAGATTAAAAAATACTGGGTCCTCTCTAAGACTTGCAAACACTCCTAGGGTCTCAGGAATCATGATGGAAGAAGGCCATGTGCAGCAGGAGTTTGCCACCGTTGGCATGTTGGGCTCAGGAAACTGTTGCATGTGGTAGATGATCATAAAAACTCATAAAAAGAACCAAAGATTAAAGTGATATGTTTTGCTTTGGTCTAAGACCTTAAACATTTGTTAGGAAAAACCTTAGTAATTCACTTGAAAGACCACAATTATATATATATATATATATATATATATATATATATATATATATATATATATATATATATATATATATATATATATATATATATATGTATATATATATATATATGAATGCATATATAATATACAAACAAATATATATAGACAGACAGACAGACCGATAGATACACAGACAGACAGACAGACAGACAGACAGACAGACAGACAGACAGATAGATAGATAGATAGATAGATAGATAGATAGATAGATAGATAGATAGATAGATAGATAGATAGATAGATAGATAGATAGATAGATAGATAGATAGATAGATAGATAGATAGAGAGATAATTTTTTGGTATGCTAATAAATTAGTACCACTTGACAAATCTTCAAGAAACTTTCCCTCCCCCCAAAACTGAGCTCCTTCCTGTAAAGTTTTGTGTGATCTGTCTTGCCGGGCCAAGAAAAAGCATGATCCCAAAAATAAAAGATCACTATATGCATTTTACGTAGGCTTTTGTAGGGAGCCCTACCACAAAAACTGCTGTACTGAATTGCACAAGATTTGGCAGGAGACTAGATCTTGGTCAAGAGTGTTTTTTGTGATTTGATGTAAATACTTTCAGATGTTTTGAAGATTTTAAGCTCCCAAATATTTGTATATCTGGAGGTTTGGGTTCAAATGGCTCTCACAAGAATCTAATTTAAAAAAAATAGATTTTTAATTGGCCAGGGGGGGTGGGGAGGAGTTTGCTGGCAGCCATTACATAACATATTCCCCTGTACTGCAATTTTTATTGAAAAACATTTATAGAAGGGGCAAGGGAGGGAATACGTACCACCCTAGCCATTGTGGAGGGGCCCCAGATGGAGGGAACCAGCTATATGGAAAATCAGTCTTGACTCCGCTCCAATTTGAACAATCCAGCCTGAGCTGCCGAATCAGGTCCTCCCTGAACCAGATCACAAACAACCTAAGACCAACAGTAGTAGTAGGGCGAACTTCACCCTACTGATGGGTTCATTAGCCGGGTATAGCTTGGTTCCAGAGACACAGTGTGCAAGTGACACACATCTGGGCATACCCATCCCACTTGGGCCGATACACTAAAGTATACAAAAAGTGATGGATGGAATGCTTGAAAATGCTCCTGCCGGGTGGGAGCACATATCTGTTTCCCTTCCTGCGCCCCTGAAGGTAGGAAAACTGTGATTTCTCCCTCAAATTGAGAGCAAGCAGAAGTAGCTGGTCACGGTCTTCAGGCTCCAGTGCAATAGCTGGCTGGGGCCAAAGCGGCCCTAGGACTCCACCACAGCCCTCGATGTTATATATGGTACCTGGTGATGGGGTCCCATGGGCCTTTGTGAGCATGGAAAGTGACATTGGCCATGGGGTTAGGGTCTCTCAACGCTCAGGAAGGGGGGGGGCAGGTTCCCCTTTTCCCTCTAGTTAAAAAAATGACCACAGGAGGATTGAAGGACTGGGGTCTTTCATAGCTCGGGGCGGGGCAGGTGCCCCTCTTCCCTTTAATTAAAAAAGAACCCCAGGAGGATTGAAGAACTGGGGACCAATTTGGGCTCTGTGCGCCTACCTTGTCTAAAGGTGAAGCATTTGGCCAAGGGGGAATAGGTCTCCAGGGTCTTAAGTCTCAGAAAGGGCAGTCAAGCGCTCTCCTCCCCTTTAGTTAAAATATGGCCCCAGGGATGGGCTCATCAGGGCCTCTGGCCTTTTAAAGCTCAGGGAGTGGGGCCTTAGGGGACTGGGTGCCCATGCCCATTTGGATTGGGGGTGGGGAGCCAAGCACCTGCCTCGTATTTTTTTATTCTTTGGCCCTTGGGGGATGGGGTCCCTAGAGACTATAGTGACATGGGGAGGGAGACTGTGTGTCCCATCCTCTTTTTAGCAACAAAAGGCTCTGGGTCCCCTGGCCAATAGTATCTTGAGGAAGGGAGATCGCATGACCCCCACCCAGGGCATGGGGGTTAGCTGCCTGTGAGGGGCTGGAGGCAGGGGCTGGTCAACCCCACGCCACCGACAGCCTTGGATACCCATTGGGGGTTAAACGCAGGGCCTGACCCTGTAGCCTATCCCATGCTGTGTACAACCAAAGGCCTTGTGTGGCATGGGGTTGTTTGACTGCGAGGAGTTGACCCTGCGGCAAACCGCCTGCCATGCAAGGCCTTTGGCTTTATGTATGGTAAAGAGATATTTTTCTTTTTTTTATCAAAAAATTCACTGTAAGAACCAAAGGCTAATGTGACGTTATAGTTAGGTGAAAATCTCAGTGCCAATGTAACATATTAAACAAAAAAACATGTGAAATTCACCAGTTACAGTTATCTCTAGTAACTATAACTCACTGAAAAAAATTCTGATATGAGGTATAATGGAGTAGTGTAGGTACACCCTAATCCCTAGGCACCTGTGTGGAGGACCCAGAGAGGCTAAAATTAAAAACCAAATTATTTCATGATACAGATATCACAGTATTCCCTCGGGACCCAGCAGGGCCCTCCCATGAAGTACCTTAGTAATCACACAAGAGCCATCGCTCAAGTTTTGTCCCCAAGCTACTGAAGCACCATAAACGTTTTCTCAGGGAACCTTTCACGGTACTGCTGCATGATCTATCTGAGTGAAGCTTGGCCTGCTGGTACCACAGGAGAACCAGTGTACCTGTAAAGGAAAAAAAAATGTGGCTTGTGCGTCCACAGAGTTTGGCATCTAGAGGGGGTTGGGTGCAGAAGCTTGCCTAGCAAGCCCCCTCTTATTGCACACGGTAGGCAGACAAAATATCGAAATTAAAATATCGATATACAATTATATCGATGTTTTAATTTCGACAGTATAGAATATCGATGTCCAAAATATCGACAGACAGAATATCGTTTTTTTAAGGTATGTATGTTACTAATACCGAATTTTACTAATATCGAATTTTTTTTTAGTGTTATGTATTTTATTATGTTGTTTATATGTTTGTTAAACATGTTTTGTAATGTATGTTTGAAAATTTGTAAATTTGTTTACATTTTGCGTTTTAGTATCAGAGCGGGTTGTGGGTTTATAGGGGAATAGGGTGGGAAGTAATTTAATAATAATTAATTAATTAATATATGTTTGTAAATAGTTTTAATTAATAATTAATTGGTAAATAATTATTATTAATTAGTTAATTAATTAATATAATTTTGTACATATTTTTAATTAATAATTAATTGGTAATTAATTAATATTAATTAGTTAATTACATTAATTAAAGTAATTTTCTTATATATATAATTTTTTGTTATTGTTAAATAATTAATTGGTAAAAAATAATATTAATTATTAACTTTAATTAATGACAGCTAATGTGCTAATATATTTACTTTATTGTTATTGTTAATTAATAATTAATTGGTAATTAAATAATATTAATTAATTTTGGGTAAAGGAGTATTTTTAGGGTTCAGGGTCAGTTTTGGGTTTTTGGGTAAAGGGGTATTTTTAGGGTTCAGGGTCAGTTTTGGGTTTTTGGGTAAAGGGGTATTTTTAGGGTTCAGGGTCAGTTTTCAGTTCTTGGGTAAAGGGGTATTTTTAGGGTTCAGGGTCAGTTTTCAGTTTTTGGGTAAAGGGGTATTTTTAGGGTTCAGGGTCAGTTTTCAGTTCTTGGGTAAAGGGGTATTTTTAGGGTTCAGGGTCAGTTTTCAGTTTTTGGGAAAGGGGTATTTTTAGGGTTCAGGGTCAGTTTTCAGTTTTTGGGTAAAGGGGTATTTTTAGGGTTCAGGGTCAGTTTTCAGTTTTTGGGTAAAGGGGTATTTTTTGGGTTCAGGGTCAGTTTTCAGTTTTTGGGTAAAGGGGTATTTTTAGGGTTCAGGGTCAGTTTTCAATTTTTGGGTAAAGGAGTATTTTTAGGGTTCAGGGTCAGTTTTGGGTTTTTGGGTAAAGAGGTATTTTTAGGGTTCAGGGTCAGTTTTGGGTTTTTGGGGTACAGTCGTACAGGGTAAAAATAAAATAAATTTAAATTAAATCAATTAAATGAAATTAAAAAATATAAAATTACATTAAATTATTAAGTTTTTAATTTATTTTAAATGTATATGTATTAGTTTTAATTTTTTAATTATGTTTTAATATTTTTATTTAATATTTGTAAAATTATATGTATTGTAAAATTATTTTTACATTATTATTAATACATTTAAAAAAACGATATTTTTAATTTCGATATTTTTGTACTACGATATTAAGTTTTCGATATTTTTGTACTTACCTTTATGAAGATATGACTCCGATATTTTAAGTGAAAGATCTGATTTTCATTTGGGGGTTCCAGTAATAAGACACAGAACATCATGCAGTAGATACAATGACCACGTCTAAATCGCCAGTTTCAGACTGCCAAGCTTAATGGCTAACCATGTGCATGATAAAACTCAAAGGTTTCCCAAAGTAAAATGTCTTAAAGTCACTGAGCATACCAGTTTCTGTAACCGTGGTAGGGCGGCATTATAACTCCAAAGCCAATTAAAAAGTACTGTAGAATGTACAGTGAATGAAAATGCGAGAAACTCATAATAAGAACAATAGAAAAAGTACTGTAGGTTCCATATATGTTTTATTAATTTATAATGTAGAATAGAAAAGACCATTAATTTTGAGAACCCTGAGAATAGATGTTGAAACAGAATGCCAAAATGATGCCGAGGTGTCATATGACTAAGTACAGCAATGAACCTCTCTTGAGAGTGGACATTCATATATTCACAATCTTTGCAGATGCTGCACTTGTAATCTGTAAACGTTAAGGAATTCACCCATAGAGTACATCAGACACAAGCTTCCACCCCTTTAAGTGGTCATATTCATACCACTGCAACACCACTAACCTATAAGATACAACCTTGTTAGCTTTGTAAAATGTGATGAAAATAAAGGTTAGGAGATTGAGTACAAAAGCAAAGCATAAGGAATTCGCAATATTCCAAGGCATGCCCAAAACTAGAAAAATGGCATGCTTGACCTCTAGAGAGACATACATGGGAAGTTAGACTGACACAGAGTGAGGATTTAGAAAGCAGTAAAAGACAAATAAGTGCATGTGGATTCGAAAAAAACAACATATTAGAGATAATAGGGTCTGGAGCAGATTGCACAATCAAAAGGTTCTATCTTGAGTTAAATGAAAAAAGGCCAGACGACCTGGCTAAATGGGGGGAAATTTGGTCAATGAAGTTGGGTTTAGAACAAGAGTGCTTTAATACATCATTAGAATTAGGGGTGAATATTTTATGCTCTGCGTCATTACAAGCACAACACTACAAGACTATGTATTGGCTATATTATACCCCGGCTAAACTGGCACAGTGGGGAGCGACAACTGGCATAAATTGCCCCAGATGTACAAGCGCAGTCGCAGACTCAATCCATATGTTTGCAACATGTCCGAGCTTAGCTATAGTACTTAAAGATATAGAATTGTTTCTACATAGGGCATTAAAATTACCTGTTAACCTAACACCTGCGATTATTTTGCTAGGTGTAGATGGAAATAATGGTGTGGAGACAGGGGAATATTTCATCTTTGTGGCTATGGCAGTATACAGACTGTGTGTTGCCACTGCATGGTTAGACCAATTGGCTCCATCATTTCAACAATGGTTAGCCAGGCTGTTGAGTATATACAATCTAGAAAAAGCGATCTACTCCAGAAGAGGGAAAAGGCTGAGGAAAATAGGTCTGGAAATATGGGGGATAATAACGAAATGGAAGGAAGAAGAATGATCTGCATAGGAAATGTATATGTATATAATTTGTATATAAACTGTATTTGTGTGTATAGGAAAATGTATATGTATATATTAAAAAAGGGAGGGTTTAATAACGAATAACATGTATAGTATGCAATTGAAGTTAATGTGTATGTATAACTAGATGGAACTTACCCCAATATGGAGGGTTGTTATTAAGAAAATATCTCTTCTTTTCTGTTCTTTTTCTTTTTCCTTAGTCAAAACATATGTTGTAAACCCTATATGAATACACAATTGGTTTTTCTGTATTGTTTGCTCCATGTCCCCTCTGTGCTCCAGAGGGTGGAAATAATTTAAAAACATTCTGTGAATAAAAAGATTTAACAAAAAAAAAAGGAAATAAAATAAAACAAATTATGAGGAACTGAAATCAAAAGCAGTGTGAGTGTGATTTAAAGTGAAAGATCTGATTTTCATTTGGGGGTTCCAGTAATAAGACACAGAACATCATGCAGTAGATACAATGACCACGTCTAAATCGCCAGTTTCAGACTGCCAAGCTTAATGGCTAACCATGTGCATGATAAAACTCAAAGGTTTCCCAAAGTAAAATGTCTTAAAGTCACTGAGCATACCAGTTTCTGTAACCGTGGTAGGGCGGCATTATAACTCCAAAGCCAATTAAAAAGTACTGTAGAATGTACAGTGAATGAAAATGCGAGAAACTCATAATAAGAACAATAGAAAAAGTACTGTAGGTTCCATATATGTTTTATTAATTTATAATGTAGAATAGAAAAGACCATTAATTTTGAGAACCCTGAGAATAGATGTTGAAACAGAATGCCAAAATGATGCCGAGGTGTCATATGACTAAGTACAGCAATGAACCTCTCTTGAGAGTGGACATTCATATATTCACAATCTTTGCAGATGCTGCACTTGTAATCTGTAAACGTTAAGGAATTCACCCATAGAGTACATCAGACACAAGCTTCCACCCCTTTAAGTGGTCATATTCATACCACTGCAACACCACTAACCTATAAGATACAACCTTGTTAGCTTTGTAAAATGTGATGAAAATAAAGGTTAGGAGATTGAGTACAAAAGCAAAGCATAAGGAATTCGCAATATTCCAAGGCATGCCCAAAACTAGAAAAATGGCATGCTTGACCTCTAGAGAGACATACATGGGAAGTTAGACTGACACAGAGTGAGGATTTAGAAAGCAGTAAAAGACAAATAAATAGGAAACATCAGCAGGAGACTAGCTGTGGAACTAAATATGGGGGCAAGAAATTGTGTTATTAGTTGAGGGTGCACTCCTTGTCATGGTGAACCCTTAAAGTCACAGAGCAGAAAGGCTTAACATTGAGGCAATGTGCAAAGTATGCCGTAGTAAAATGGTAATAAAGTTGAAACAAACAATAAAAATCTCAAAACAAATAAGAACGAATTAAATGTAATAAACAAAATGGCATTAAAATGATCAAAAAAGGAGAACTGGAGACATACATTTTTAAAGTTTTAACTAGAAAAAGCTCAAAGAGGCACAAAGTATGAATGATAATGATAGCGGTAGAACAGGAGCTAGGCACAATTTAACGCTGACTGTGAAGGATCGTGGATTGAATACACTAACAAAGTTTGTCCTGGTCAATGATTTTAGTCCTTTAAATCCCACTCCACCACAGGAGTATATTTCTAAAGCCCCCAGAGCCTTGGGGGGGGGGGGGGCACTTAGAGACTTACAGCGTGACAGGGAGAGGCAAATAGGAGAGTCCAGTCCAAGTCCAATTGCCATGGGTCAGCTGAGCAGTTGCAGGAAAAGGCCTCTTTTATCTAGTTTTGTCCCTGTAGATTTGACAGGTGGTCAGCCTTATGTCCCTTGAAGTCCATTTCTTTGTCCTGGGTATGAGAGAGCAGGTCCAGTCCTCAAGGGCTGTTCTCAGAGTCCAGACAGCAGTTACAGTGCTCTTTTGATCTTCTGCAGATCCAGGAGTGTTCTGAAGTGGGTGCGAGCCTGGAGATGCCACATTTATACCTGGTGCTGCGGCTACAAATGATGGAGCCGGGAGATGCCACATTTATGCCTGGTGCTGCAAATGATGGACGGAATGCTGAATGAATCAAGCATTCACTCCTAGTCAAGAGATTTGGTTTAAATCCGTCTTTCTTTTGCTCACTATACCACCCCAGTTTGGACCTAGCCATGTGCAAATCAGTCTTGACCCTGTTCCTCATGTAAAACAGTCCAACCCGAACTGCCAAGCCGGGTCCTCCCTGGACCGGACACAATCATCCAGGGTTAGGTTTTGGGGTAAAACCCTTCATCAGCCAGGCTAGCTTGAATCCTGTGGCACAGCAAGCAAGGGTCCCATGTCTGGGAAGACCCATTCCACCTAGGGCGAAAAGTGATGCAGCAATAAAGGATGGACGGAATGCTGAATGAATAAAACATTCATCCCGAGTCAAGAGATCTGGGTTAAATACATCGTTCTTTTGCTCACTACACCACCCCAGTTTGAACCCAGCCATATGCAAATCAGTCTTGACCTTGTTCTTCATGCGAACAGTCCAGCATGAACTGCCAAGTGCTCTCCTTGCCACTGGAGTCAAGCTAACCTGGCTGCTGAGGGGTGGAACCCCGAATCTGGGCCCAGGATGCTTGTTTCCAGTCCAGAGAGGACCTGGCCAGGTAGTTTAGGCTGGACTGTTACCATGGGGAGCAGGGCCAAGATTAGTTTGCATATGGCTAGTTTTAAACTGGAGTGGCATGTGGAGCAATTAAACTAATGGATTTAGGCCCAGATATCTGCACTGAGCTGCATGTTTGACAATGTTCAGCATTCTGTCCATCAATATTTCTTTTTGTGTCTGTCACCCTGAGTGGGACAGGTATGCCCTGATTTGGGTCCCGTCCTCTCCATGCCACTGGAGTCAAGCTAGCCTGGCTGATGAGGGGTGAAACCCTGAAACCGGTCCTAGGAAGCTTGTTTCCAGTCCAGGGAAGACCTGTCCTGGCAGTTCGGGCTGGACTATTCAAGGGGAGGGGCAGGGTCAACACTGATTTGCTATGCCTGGGCAAAAAAACAATGGATTTAGGCCCAGATCTCTGTACTGGAGTGAATGTTTGACATTGTTCAACATTCTGTCCATCAGTTGTTCTTTTTGAATTTGTCACCACAAGTAGGACGGGTGTGACCAGACATGGTTCCCATGCTCTCCATGCCAATAGAGTTTATCTAGCCTGGCTGATGAGAAGTGAAACCTGGAAACCATCCCAGGATACTTGTTTGCAGTTCAGGGAGGACCCGGCATGGGGAGCAAAAAAACAATGGATGAGGCCCAGATCTCTGTACTAGGGGGAATGTTTGACATTGTTAAACATTCTGTCCATCAATTGTTCTTTTTACATTTCTACCTGCCACGCGCTTGTAGGTGGAGGTGACCCCTGGGGTTGCCCTAAGCAAAGGGTAAATATGCCCAGGGACAACACTATCTCATTTGGGCATTTTTAATACTAAACCTGGGCTCTAAGGTTTGGGTGTGTATGTATCTGGTATTTACTATGGTAATCCCAGTATCCTCCTACATCTAACATGAAAATCCAGTTTGATGTAGTCCCTGTACCCACAACACTCTCAGCAAAAAATGTCAAAACAAAGCTTAGCTTTCAGCAGCCAGGCAGTGGACGCACACACATTGTTTTGCCATTCTATTTTCCTCCTTCGAAGTGCAGCCCAAATGATATATGTAAACCCAGTAGAGTTGTCAAACAGGCAGTGACATTGACTGTGGATTTGGAAGGTGTTAGGATAGCAAGCACAGGAAATTTACACTATTCTTAGTTCTGTTATTTTGTTGAATGAACCTTTGTGTGATTGATTACTTTTGCCATTAGTCAGCCAATGGAACTAGGTACTGGTTCTTAGTGCTGAGAAAGAAATGAGGGGTGTGTGGAAATGTTGAGATTATTAATTTACTTAAATTTGTCAATCTCAAGTGTTGTTATCACAACACTTAAGGCTCCTTGAAACTGAGAAGCACAAAGACTGCCTGCGTGGAGATATTCCTGTCTGCCTTGTGAAAGGGTAAGAAGGATGACTTTTGTAGTCAGACTCCTACTGACTCACAGGGGAAAGGGAGGAGAGATCAGATTCTCTCAGAGAGTGTCTGCATGCATTACACTTTCTTTTCTTGAGAGAAGCAGAAGATTAAATCCAAAGAATGGTGACATTTGAATCTATCTGAACAACAGACAAGACTAGCATTAACTTGACATTTAGCCGTGATTCTGCCTGGAAGATCTGAAACCCTTTTCCTGCTCGAGCTCTTGGTCTCCTTCCCAAGGATCCTTCCCCGAAGGTTTAGGAATGTTTGGAGCATCAGGCGTTATCTAACTTTTGGAAATAATTTATCTCAGGGTGTTCAAACATACGTTAAGCCTACCTGATGAAGTTGCAAATTCAATTGCTCTTTTTCCAAGTTTGTTGTACTTTGAGCTTTTGAACACAAAGTACAAGACTTTCACTAGATTATGAACAGAAGCTATTTGGCCTTGTAGAGCCCTGCTCAGGTACATGTTCAGACTTTGCCCCACTGAAGACTTTCAATCTCCAAAACAATTTGAAGTGCAAAGATACTAATGTTTGCAGGGATCAATCAAAAACTATTACCTTGGTTTACCCTAAAATTGAAAGTGTTAAGTCAACTGTTTACATCCAATTGTTTTCCATCACCTGACGGACATGTCTAGGACCCGGTCAACTGCATCCCACTAGATAACATTGGATTTTGGGTTTCTATTTTTTCCAAACACGTTTTATGATTTTTGATATTTTACAACTCCTGGTTCCCGCCTCCTTGTTTCATTAAATTGTACTCTCTTGATGTAATTTACTTGGGAATTTTAACAAGTATATTTCTTAACTGTAAGGATGTTATAGTGCTACCCATCTATCAAAAAATAACTGCAATATAATTATTTGTTTGTTTCTTTAGCAGTGCTAATTTTGTTGACATAACTGTTGTGCCTACTGTCACTTGGTTTTGGAATTTTAACATATACTATGTACTTGTAGGGATGTTATGGTGTACAATCTATCCACAAAGAGGAAAATGCAATACATTTATGTATGTGTTTGTTTATTTAGCAGTTATCATTTTCTGCTAATAACTGTTCTACCTAGTAGCAATGTCAGAACATAAGACAATGTGCAATTGTTGATATGATACGCAGTAAGGTTTGAGATGGTTGTGTCATTGAGAGCAATGATGCTGGAAAAGACAAACACTGAACTAGGACATTGCCCGTAGTTGGTAATGGAATAAAGGCTAGTAGGACACATGTTGTGATCCAAGGGAATTGGTGATCTTTAATTATTCGGGGTCAGAAGATGAGCTTCAGTGTTGCCTTCAACTCTTAAAGAGAATGCATGACTCACATGTCTGGGGGCACTGAGTTCCAGTGTACGGAGCTTGGGCGGTAGTGCTCTAGGAGCTTAGATGGGGTGCAAAGTGGTTTTGTTGTAGCCAGACGACTGAAAGTGTTAGATTTTATTTTTCGAGCAGATGTGTAACATGTTAGGGTGTTAAAAAGATATTTATTGGCAAGGTCTTGTACAGCTTTGAGTACAAGCTTTATTAGCTTGTATTGTGTACAAAACCAAAATGCCGTGGTAAGTTTGGCATCTAAATAGTTGGGGAGACATACAGGAAGAATGTTACAGTAGTCTACTGAATACTAATGAGGTGATGAGATTTTGTCACTATTTAGAAAGGAATGAGTGCTCCTATTTTGTTTTAATATTTAGGAGTTGGAAGCTTGTTGTCATGCCTACGGTAGAGATGAAAGTTTACATTTTCAAGGATGTGCTGAGGAGGATACCACGGTTTCTGGCTGAATAGGTACAATGTCAGAAGGTCAGCAGGAAAGAGACTAGGGGGCATATGTACAAGAAAATGCTGGATTAATATGGTGGCGGTGTCTAATAGACACCGCCAGCCATATTAGCATGGGCTGTGTGAGATGCCTTTCCGTGGCGGCGATGCCACCACGGAATGAAATGTGGTCTTCAATCTGTGGGCCCCCTGTGGGCCCCCAGAGTGAAGGAGAGGTGGGGGGTGCACATGGTACCTGTGGTACCCCCCTACATTTACATAAACAAAGCGGCAGGCACCGCGCGGTGCCTGCCGCTTTGTTTATGTAAATGCATCACATGCATGTTAAACATTGTGGCGGGCGGTGCTGAGAGCACCGCTTGCCACAATGCTAAACATGCAGGATGCGCCCGCCACAGTGGCGGGTGCATCCTAATACCCCCCACGGGACCCCCGCCCTTATGGCGGGCGGTCCCAGTCAATGATGGGATGGGGGGCGGACTTATCCTAAAGGGCCCCTCAGTGTTGCCTGGCATTAGTGTTTGGCACTACCCCAGTATTGTAAATCTGGGCAGTGTCACAAATCAATAAGTGTTGCGTAACGCCACCTTATAAGTATGGTGAATGGCACAATGCCAGCAGAGCATCAAAAAAGTGAGGCTCTGGTAGGCATTAGGGACTTGTAAATATGCCCCCAGGTTGGATAAAAGGGATGGGGCAACTGAAATGGGGAAGCGCAGAACCTCAGTTTTGGGGAAGTTTAGCATGAGTGTACATAGTGATATCCAGTGTCTGATGGCAATAAGGCAATCCAATATGCATAACTGAATGTGTGGTGTAAACATTGCAAAGGAGAAGAATATTTGAGAATAAAAGGTGCTACGAGAGTGTAGATGAAAAGATGATACTGTCCTGATTGTTAGAGTAGAGTCACAAAAGAAGTTAAACACTTACCGATCTTTGAAGGTCTCCCAGCCGCAGCTCGTTGAGGGGGATTTAGACAAATGAGGACGAGGTAAATAAATAATGTATTTAATTTTTCCTCATGGTCGTTTGTCCAGATCCCTCACCGCCCCACCGCTCTTACCTGCACGGGCTGCAACTGAGGTCACCCACTAGGAGAAGGGTCACGCTGATATTAATGTATTCAATTTTCCTTAAGGAAAGCCTTGTTCCATCTGTCAAGCTAAAAAGAGTAAGCTTGAGAATCCTCTCAAAGAAACCTGTCTACTTACTGAGAACTACATTGGTCCAACGGCACAGGATCTCAGCCCCAGTTTGCATTAAGACTGTGCTTCTCTCCCTCATGTTGTCACAATCTTCTTATCTACAAGAGCTATAGGATAAAATACCTAATTATAGGGAGAGAGCTGCTGCCTGATGATAAATGACACTACTAGACACTTTGAGGGAGGATAATGGATCTGTGCTGGTCATTTATATTTGTAAGGTCAAAATTGGGTATGATCTGAGTTCCATGCCTATTTGTGTATAATAAGACAAAATACACATTGTTTTCTTTCTTTCACGACTTCTTTGCTGAAAAACCCATAAATAATGTTTATGAAAAAAAATGAAAAAAGGAAATCCTTATTAGGGTGTGGAAAATTGATAAACGCTTTAGTTTTTATTTCTCCATTACGAGAATTAATTGCTCTTTCATACAGATAATCAAGTACTTTTCATAATTTGGGAAATTTTCCTTAAAGAGTTCTACAATTGAAGTTGCTGAAATAGATCACAGCGACAAAGTGATTTTGACTAATCATTATTGACGACTTCTCATGAAATAGAAACAGTTAACATCTGAGGGCCTGATTCACAAAGAGCCACTGCACTTGTGGCGGAGGCTCTGCACTGTGGTATGATCACCGCACTCAAGGCGGGATCTCTGCAATAAGAGACTGCAATGCGGAGACCCTGCCACGACTGTGGGGATTCAGCCATGACTGCGCAGCCTCCACCAGTATTGTGGAAGTTCTTTGAGAATTGGGCCTTTGTATGGTACTAAAGACATTAGAACATAGTGCACACCTGGATTTAAACTAAGATGAAAACATTACTGACCCTATTTTATCTGGTTTGTGTGCAGGTCAGGAAGAGGTTGCCTGCCCCTACTGTAACTGAAACCTAACCAAGTGACACTTCACTTGGGGCCAGCTGTATGACCAGTTTTGTGTGCACAAATGGGTTTGCGACCCGTTTCTGCATGCATTAACCTACAAGGTCAATGTACAAACACTATTTTGTGAGTTGCAAAATATTGCGACTTGCAAAATAGTGTTTTGTGACTCGCTATTAGGAGGGGGCGTTCCCTTCCTAATAGCAAGTCCCTAGCATGTATGAATGTTTTGTCACATCAATTGTGGTCACAAAACACTCGCAAATTACCACCCTGGAGGGTGGTAATGGATTCACAAATGGGAAGGGGTCCCCAAATGGACCCCTTCCCCTTTGTGGCTAGCTCTAAAAATATCTTTTAAGGGCAGGCAGTGGTCCCAGGGACCACTGCCTGCCCTTAAAAAATGAAACGAAAACATTTCATTTTTTGTTTTTAATGCATCCCGTTTTCCTTTAAGGAAAACGGGCTGCATTAAAAAAAAAAACCTTTATTGAAAGGCAATCCCTGGGAGGCCTTCCATTCCCAATTTGCTAGCAAATTATGAGTGGCTCATTAATATTCATGAGCCTTGCAATTCCCGACCCCATTGGGAATCACAAGCAAAGTCTGAGACACTGTCGTAGATTGGCCTCGCAATTTGCGACTCTCAATTTGTTGTATATTGCGAGGCGCTATGTCCAATGGTCGTACATCTGCCACTTGATGCCTGGCATCAAGTGAAGTGTAACTTGTATAGGTTTCACTAAAGACATTAGGCCATTGTGATACATTTCCTGTGCCACTATTTTGCAAATTCAAGGCTGCTAGAAACTGCCTTATCATCTTTGCATGTATAGTGCTCTGGTAGCAGAGGCGTTAAATCCTGAAATGATCTTTGGAGGACTGTGAGCTGGCAATTTCTCGGCAAGAGAAGTCACAAAGTCATAACTCAACATTCTTACAAATGTCATAACTCAGAAGATGTTTACATTTAACTGAATAGATACCATAAACTTTTATTTATGCACTCTTTGCGTGTGTGCAATAGAGTATAAGGTATTGTATTTTCGCAAACCTTTGAAAAGGCTGGGGGAACCAACATCATAATCCTGATGGCAGAAATGCTGTCCTTAAGGATTACATGACATCGGGAACCACCCAGAATGACCGGCCGGTTTCAAATCCAACAGCCTTCGTTGTAATAAGGTTGTCGGATTTGCAACCTTGGATGTCGATCGGAAAGCCTCTGACCTGGGGTCGAAGGCTTTCCGACCGACATCCAAATCAGCCCCATAGTGTCCAGCTTCCTACAATTTTAAACTGCATTTGCTGGGTGTCTTAGTTTACTTTACGTTGCAAATATAGCGTAATGAGTATTAACTAAGCTCTAGTACAGAAGGCATAAACCGCTGAGTTTGACATTTGACAAAAGGATATATATCTAAAAGTCATTGTTTATATAAGAACTCGAATTTAAACTTCCTACATTCTTTTGACTGCAGTGCGTATCTTAGATATATGGCACTGAAATCTGTGTCTGAAGGGCAAATAAAAAATAAAATGTTGAATCTTAGTTTTCATCTCATTTTACGACAGGCCTCCATCCGCTGGAAACTTCAAAGTTTAAAACCATACATCCCTTAAGCATTTCCAGAGGTTCACTGACAGATTACAGCAGATAGAAGCCAAGCAGAAGGATTAGAACTGAACTGTAAGAAACGCATCCACGTAAACCCCACCTTAAAGTCACTCTACCGCTACCAGTAGAAGCCAGGATTAAATGTACTCTACTATGCCCCTTGCACACGGAGATTTTGAACAAGGTCTTAAGATACATGCAGAAATTGGAGACAGTGTACCTTTTAACCGAAACCTGAGTCCGAAATGTACATACTATTTTGCCAAAAAGGTTTTAAAACGCTAAAACACGAGGGGCAGATCCTTGAGTGTACAGGGCTAAAAATTAAAGTAACAGACCTGCCAACCTAAAAAAAAACACATCTTGTGAGGAGGTAACCTGGAGGGGGTAGGACCCAAAGGAGGAGGCTGGTCATTCAGTTCATTTCCTCTCTAGCCATGAAAGTGCTTCTGAGGAATGTGACCATTGAGGTGGGGGCGGACCTTTGGGAAGGTCATTTCCTGTGAGCCACTGTAACCCCCTAAAAACAAATTGAGTATTCTTAGCCTGCCACTGATGTCCTGGGTGGGTTGCAAACCCTTGTGAACACCCGTTGTGCTCAGCCCTGAATACAGTGTGAGTTGGAAATGTTCTCTGACATGGTCTGCAGCTTCTCACTGAGTGAGAGTGTGAAAGGCTCCAACATTGTGTGACACGTGGTGGAGCCATGCGATTTGGCAGGTCTCAAGTAAGCTGTACCCCTAAAAACTGAGAGTACATCAAATTTACATACTCTTCAGGGTACTATTAAAATGTAGATCTTTAATTGTATCGCTGCTTATGAGATGCTATTCACAGTAATCAGTTCACAGGGCCACACCTTTACTGATGTGGGTGGCTCTAATTAGGTGTTCCATCAACTACATTTAGCCCCTAGCCTGAGCCCCTCTGCCAACTACTTCCTCGGCAGTACTGCATTACAATATATGTGTGCCAGCTGGCCAACCACCATCATCAATCGATCAACTATCCAGATAAAACCAACCTTCATTTACCAGAGATAACAACCAACGCATACCAAGCACCATTTAGTGCTCACCTGCCTCTCCATACAGTTAGGAAGAAGGCTCATTGGCACAACTCAACAACATAACTGAATGTTTGGCATAAACATTGCAATGGAGAAGAATATGTGAGTATAAAAGGTGCTATGAGAGTCCAGGTGAAGAAAGAAGGCACATTAGTACAAAACAGCAAAAAAATTTAGAAATAAAAAAAAGACTGAGGAAGCCCAACTATTTTCAGTATTGCAGTAATAAGTTACGCAGAGCAACATGTGTCTCTGGCAGGCATTCTTGTAAATTTCATAACCCAATTTAATTAAGATTTATGTTGTACTTAAAAATAATATATTTAAGTTTTTGTGAATTGTATATTTTTGATTTTTTTTTTATATACATCTTTATATTTTATAAATTCGTGCAGTGCTCTGATGCACTTCAGTTCGCTTTTATGCTTTAGAAAATTAAATCAAAACATGACGCACTTTGCCCACGACGCTATGTCATATTCTTTGTTTTTCAAGACCACTTCCCCTCTGTTGATAGCACTAGGCATGAGTGACACTGAGAACATAAAGGGAAGATCTTACATGCTTATCTTTTTCTCTCTGGATGGTTCACATGTTAGCATTGTTAATCCTGTACTTGTGCCCCCGGCTTCCAGATGAAAGGACACATTTTTATGGCAGCAGAACGAATGAGCAAACTTCAGACTTCCATGTAATGAGATATCAGCTTGCTTCTTTTGAGCATGCAAACAGAGAACCGCTCAGAAAACGGACTCTCTCTATAGAATATGCAGTTCTTTTCTAGACATATGTGGCACTCCAGTAATACCCAAAATGCACTCTGATTGTAGAGATGCTAGGGTGCACCATCGACCATTAACATATTTTAATGGCTGCAACCTAGTGAAGTGAAGTGAACCTATGCATTCTTGGCATCATATCACTTTGGAAACTTCTAGAAATGATGCAAAAATAACATCTTTTTCAGCAATTCATATAAGCATTTTCTGGTAAGGCTTTTTCAGTGTACGTTGCTGTTCATGGGCAATACTCCGCCTTTAAGAGAGAGATGTTTGCAGTTATGAAGGTTTGATAAAAGCCTCCTGAATTAAAGATGTAATTGCTTTGATATGGCCTTTTAATTATGCACGATAACTGATTTGAGGGCTATGTGATAAATTGTTGATAATAATAAAACTAACATGGTGGATGGTTGTGAAATGCAAGCAAAGCCCTTGGTGTATCAATGCATGTATTTAATATAAGCCTAATGCTGATGATCTCCTCTTTGTTTTTGAACTGCAGCAATATGTATCTCAGTGCACATTAAAAAAGATTATTATTAATATTTACAACAATAATAATAATAGTAAGTAATATTACTAGCGATGAAGCAAAGAAGCAAAATAACTTCTGACTAGGCTACCTAAAGCCATGAGAAACCTGACTCCAGGCTAAGGGCCCTATTCCAACTTTGGCGGTCCTAGAGCGGACGGTGCAACGCACCATCTGCTATAGGACCACGAAAGCTGTGTGCTGCTGCCTGCCAGATTAGGACTTCAGTCCTGGTCTGGAGGGCAGTCCTGCAGTGGTCTGACAGCTGTGGTCTGTTAGGCCCATAGAAGAGCCTAGCATGCAGACCGCCGCTGTCAGAGCACTGACTGCACCTTCCTGCATGGTGTGGCATTGATGGGGGTGCAAATCCAAGGGGGCACTACACGTACCCCCTAGCATGCACCCCCAAGGCCAGAAGCAGCAGGGGAACCAACAGAGCCCCTTAAATTGTCTCACTGCCACCCTTTGCATGGCAGTGCTCACAGCCATGCAAAGGGTGATGGTTTAGCAAATCCTAGTATGCTTGCCGGTGCCACAGCAGCACAGCCAGCATATTACCATGCCTGCCCACTGAGCAACCGCTGTAGTATCCTTGATCCCCAGGGGTTGCAGTGGTCCAGTTGCGGTCCGGCCACCATGCTTATGATACTGTGGGTGGGCCCGCAGTGTGGCGGTAGTCGAACCACCACCATGGGTTCACTAAGGCCCTTAGTTGATGTTTCTTAGGTAAAACATCTCCCTTCATTTAAATCTACACTCCACCCTGTGAAATAGTGAAATATAAAAACAATATACACAATACAGTATTTCTTAATTGCCCTAATTTTGAGGAAGATGACTTGACTAGGTAGCATCAGTCAGGATAATTATGATAGATGATCATTGGCATTTTATTTATTGTCCTTATTGACGTTGTAAGACGGGAAAGGCCTATATCCGTACTTAATGGAACTCTTTTAAACAATGTTGCCTTTAACGAAGTAGATATTTTTATGTTCATATAGGCATGCGCCAGCCCATTAATAACTGGGGCAGTTTTGAGTGGTATTTACTCCTTAACATTGAAAGTCAATGAAAACACTTTACAAGTAAAGTGAAGAAAACAGGTAAAAGTTTATAGAGGTTGGAAATAGGACATTTACATAAGCTCAACCTGCTTAAAAGGAAATTATATTATTTCAACTACAGCCATGTCATTGCGCAATGGAATCTCCCCAAGCGCAACTGTGCAAAATGCAATTTGCTCTGATTGCTATTATGTAAAGTGTTTCACTGGTACAAAGTTTCTAATCTATTTCCTCAGCTTGTGTTGCCCTTCATGTCCAAGCTGGCAATCTACTTGTATTTGCTTTATGTGATAACACAATCATGCTCACATATATGGTCACCAACATAATGTAGCCTCTAATTAAACTACATTTGCAAAACATCTTCATGAAACTTCTGAAATGGAAACAGTAGGTCTGATTCACAAAACGGCGCTCATACATCTGCGACTCATAAATGTGCACCCACAGTTTCTGTGCCACCAGAAAGTCAATGTTTACGGTCATCAGGACCTGTAGGCAATAGGGGGCAGGGCAGAAAGGTCTGATGCTTCCCAGCCATTCATGCATAGTAAAGAACCAGTCATGCTCTGGCATCTCTTTTATGCACTGGGTCCAATGCTAATTTGAGCTGGTGGTTGCTGGTGGGGTACACTGGCACTCATTTTTGTGGACTACTACTTATTTTTCCTCATCAGACATTGACCGAGATCAAGAGAGGGGAAAATAGCACTGGTGAAAGAAAAAGCAAGAGACAGATGTAAAAATTGTCACAAGGGGAGAAAGCATGGACCTAGGGGAGAGATAAAGGGGCACTAGCTTTTCTAACAATAGATTGAAGTATAATGTGGATTCAAGACGCGCCAACATTTAATAGCTGAGGGATTCTGAGCACAGCTTTTGGCATCGCCGCTCATTCTTTTACCAACTAAGCACTGAGTGGCTCAAAGGGGCCATATATTCATGGTGACGAGGGAATGACGATTTCGATAGGTTTCCACCTACAAATCCACTGATGCGGGCAGCCTTGACAAGTACAGGTCTTAACGGGCCAGTGTATGTCAATGGATGTTTACATTTGCACCCTTAATTAGTGGTGCAAATGAAAATCTGCTCTCCGCCCAGGAGCGGCCTGTGCAGGTAAGAGCGGGGGGAGGGAGTGGCAGGGTGGAGGGTATTTCAACAGACGACCACAAGGGAAATTTAAATAAATAATTCATTTTCCCTCCTCCTCGTCTGTCATAATACACCCACCGCCCTTACCTGCACGGACGGCTCCTGTCTCCATCACTTATGGATTTCATGAGTAGTAGATTATAGAACCTGCAATCCAGATGGGAACATGTCAGCTCACTACCGGCATTGTGCCTCCTTCTGCAGCATCCCTGCACTAGGTCTTGACTACTGCAGTGGAAGAGGACCTGCTCCCGGGACAAATTCCAGTGCACCTATGAACGAGGAATGAACTGAACTCTTTGCTTGTCACACTACCTGGCATAGAAGCTGCCACCGATTTAGCATGGGAGCAAGAATCACCCATGCAACAACTTTGCACGCACAAACCATACTTTGTGTTTTTCAAATTCTGTTTATGAATTCACACATAAGTGCAAATCACAAATTTTGGCGAATCTTTTCGAGAACAAATAAGGATCAAGGTTTTGTGAATTGGGTTTAATGTTTGTAGACACAGGCTTTCAGGTTGAACAACCTGATGTTGAAGACCTTGCTCTTAATGACATTCCTGGGTGTAAGAGAGCAGTTTTAACCTTAATTCTTCCCACCTAAGATTTATCACTGACAAGATTTGGCAAAATTCCTCGTATGCAGATAGCGAATGCCAATGAAGAGGTTTGATAATTGTGGTTAACAACCAACAAGCTTGTCTTTCTACAGTCTGTCTACAGTGTAAAAAACGGGACTTAGGATTACATTTCTGTCAGATGTGAAAAATGAACAGAAAATAAACCAATGTTTGTCTTAGATTCTAGACTGTGGCACCATATTCTTTCACTTTACATCTCCTTCAAACAAGTTGCTGAAATTGAAAAACATTAAACTCTATTGTCCATGTCCTGTGAGAAATGAAACTCACTCGACCACACATCACTGCTTCGTTAAAATAATGCAATACTTCATCACTTTTGTGTTTCGGCCATTTTCATGTTTGTTTCTGCTCATAAACTGTTCGGAGCGTACAGGCATAGCTGTCATTTCTTTGTTTTATCTAATAGCACATGAAGAGCAATTCATTAGAAATTTGCCCAGGCTGGGCTAGAGCAACACCTTCTCATTTCCCCCAAGACAGGTCTCGTAGTGGGGAATACAAATGAAATATAATGACTCCACGCGCCCTACAGTGCCATGGCCATATTTCTCCAGAACCAAGTTTACAACCGTGAGGAAAAGTCTGGGATCCTGTGCTGCAGTGGAGCCACGAGAGGAGCAGAAGACTGGCTATGTGGCGGACTGCAGGCAAGCCCCCCCCCCCCCTTGCCATCCCTTTTTCCGTTGTTGTGTCCCCTCCACCCGCCACTCTCCTCTGACACCGGCAGCTACAGATTATCTACTATTGTGGAATCCGTGGGTTGATTGCTTAAATTGCCCAGCTGCTGGTAATGATCCCTAAGGTGCTATTTACCACCATAATGCTGCAGACAGCTGATTTTTGCTGTAGTAACAATTCATATCATGATACACAAAGAAATGTTACTGTTTTAGCACACTTTTAAGACTGCCTTGTAATAGAGGCGAACAAACCATATAGATACATGATTTTCGTGGCTTAAAACAGTGGTAAGACTGTTTAAGAAGGGTTACGCCTGCTTAAACCAGGTTAAAACTTTTCTAGATCCAGACCATATAGCCCTTTCTAAGCCCATTTTAAGCGAGGAACAAACCTTTAATCTAGACTCAATCCCAGTATTTTATCAACATCAATAAAATGTTAGTGTGTTTTATTTTTGTTGTTCCAAAACACCACCGCTGAAAAGATGTCGAGTAAAGTGCCACACTTTGAGGAAGACTTTGCAGTTACCCAAGGCAACACAATGCAGTGCTAGGAAAAACAGATAATAGTATTTAATTATTTATCTATTTAATTTAACATTATATAGCACAAATTAGACACAAGGGTATCAGAGTGCTTTACAAATGTCGTATATACAGCGATTACAGGGGATATAAAACAGTAGGGTGCATACAGCAGATATGGAAGTAGGAAGCATACAGTAAAACAAAATATAAAACAAAAGATATAATACAAGTAGGAAGCATACAGTAATACACAATATGAAACAAGGGAAAAATATACAGCAGTGGAAATACAGGAGAAGAATGCCAGTGCAGTTCTGAGGTAGTTTCAGGAAATTGAGGCATGGGCCATGGAACTGTAGGTCGGGATGAACCTGTTAGTTCCGAGGTCAAGATATGTAGCTGGGTGGGATAATTGATTTGGTAGGGAGGGTTTAGGTATTTGTTAAGAAGAGATAGTTTGAGGTTTTTCCTGATGTATAGAAAGAGTGATTGTCAAGTACTTTTTTTGGAAGGGAATTCCAAATACTGGAAGCATTCTCTGAGAAGGAGCAGGTGCAAAATGGATTAGTCTTGACATCGAGAGGAATCAATATATGAGTGTTAGAACTTTGCAGGGTTCAGCTTTGGCCCACTTTTGGGAATTTGTTGGTAAGGTAAGGTGGTCTTCCATAGTATTTATTTTGGGTTTTGTATAGCGCAAACTTGACCCAAAGGTATCAAAGCGTTTTACTAAGTTAACACAGCAGCATTTACATATGGAGTAAATACAAATACATAGTAACAATATATAATAGATGAATACAATAGCCAGCAGAATGTGTTGATGATATGTCCCGGAGATAGTTATGGTAGGGTGTTATAGAAGTAGGAGGGGTTGGGGTACGGTTATTTTCTGAGGTAGTCATGTAAGGGCTCTTTGGTGAGAGAGGGAGGTGCATCAGGTGAGTCGATTGATTTAGGGGTGCAGGTTTTTAGGTATTTGTTGAGAAGAAGTAGCGTAAGTTTTTTTTCTGAAGTGAAGGAACGAGTGATTGTCACATAAATCCTGTGGTAGAGATTTCCAGATTCTAGGAGCATTCCAGGAGAAGGAACGGGTGAGTGATTTTAATTTCTTAAATTTGGGCGAAATCAAGAGTATAGTGTCAGAGCTTCGAAGAGCCCACTTCCGGATGGCTTTTAATAATGTGTTAGCGAGGTAGATTGGTTTTTCATTGTGAGAGCTTTGTGGGTTATGCAGGCAGTTTTGAATATACATCTTGCCTCGATTAGTAGCCAGTTGAGTTTGAGTGTCGAAGTGATGTGATCAAAGCGACTCTCCCCAGAGAGTAGTCTAGCTGCTGCGTTGAGTGTAACTTTTGAAGGGATAAGGTGTGTTTGTTTTTGGGGAGCCAGAGATCATTGTGGTACCTAGTGCAGCTTAGAGGGGACTAAGGATTGCACCAAGGTCTTTAGGTCTTAGAGGAGAATTAAGGGCTTAATTTTTTTTAAGGTTCTTCCGCGTGGCGAGTGCACTTTTAGCTGAGGCATTGATATGCTGTTTCATGTTCAGGTTTCTGTTGAGTGTAATCCCAAAATATTTAACAGAGGTGGATATGGAAAGCTTGTTGTTTAAAGCAGTGAGGTTGTCCAGCCAGATATGGACAGGATAGGACTTTTCTTTCGGTTGGATAAAGAGCAGTTCAGCTTTTTGGGAGTTGAGCTTTGGGTCGCTGTTGGTCAGCCATGATTTACCATGGAGAGAGTGCTGTTTGGGTGTTGGATATCTTTAGCTGATGAGATTTTAATGTAGAGTTGGGTGTCATCTGCGTAGATATTGTAGCTTGCTTGAGAAAAGGAGGCAGAAACACGAAGCACTTAGGTGGGAATTTAGGAGGGTAGCACACAAGGGAGAGAGCAAGAATACACATGCACACTCATTGAGTGGGGTATGAAAAAGATAAAAGTGGTTAGCTAAATATGAGCAGTGGGAGGATACAAAATATTCAGTCAAAATGATGTTGAAGAAGATAAGCTCCAGATAAGGGATAAACACAAGAAGAGGAAAGAAAGACATTGATTAGAAACAAACAAGATTGACAATATAGCCACCTAGTGGTTAATAATGGGATTGCTACAAGCCCACTGTAATTTTTGGGTATGGTCTAGAAAAGGTATTTCAACAACAAACAGCTAAAAACTGTCTGTAGGCGAGACCAAAAAATGTATACATTGGAAAAAAAGTATTTTATTGGGACATGTGTGAGAATATTCAAGAGAAGGCACAATCCCATCGATAGGTAAACAGGTCTTCCAAAAAGATATTTTATGGCCTTTTTCTTGCTGGTTAAACATTTTTTGAAAAATACAGATAGTATAATAAAATATATGCTCATGGCACACAACCATCTGAATTGCCTCATGTTTCCAATAGCAGACATTGCTTGCATCTAGGGTGACTACCTCACTCAAGGTAATTTCAGACACTGTCCTGAGTTTGTAATCGACAAATCATTGATTTCACCTATGTTAATCTACTTAGTTCAATGAAAGCAACAAGAATAAAACACCCATAATCAAACAAAAGTCCAGGGTTGGAAAGAGAGTACCTCATTTTAAGTTTGTGTGCTAACCACTGTTCACCAGAGTGGTGGAGGCCATTATCTCTGCCTTCCTGGCAGATTACTTCCTATCATATTCATAGTTCCTTGCCAGCTTGGAAGAGATTTATGTGCCTTCAAAGGAGCCGTTGTCATCACAACCTGTCTGAAGGCGTTGCAAGTTTGTTGAGTGGCTACCATGTTTTTCTACCAGGGTGTGCACATCTTTTTTTACTTTTCTATTTTTGACAACCATGCTTTGACTCACGATTTCAACAAAAACAAAATACATCAGGCCATCCGCTCTCAGTAGGGCACATGAAGTGATGCATTTACACTAATGGCCCCAAGTGTGTGAGTCTATCGGTGTAAGGTTTGGGATATTAAATAAAGCAGGTGTACCATCAGTTCGAAGGCTGGGTACTTCGTCACATGTATCTTCAATGATGTGCAGGTGGGGAGGGGGCTCACATCTATCTGAATGGTATTGACGTCAGATACAGGTGCAATAACCCACTTAACTAAGATCCATATCTAGAGATTGACCTAATTTTTACCCTTCGTAATTGAAAGTCTATGATGTATAAAGCAAAACTGTGGAATTCCAACATTTATTTCTGCGGTGTTTACAGCATGGGCAAAAAGACATTCAAAGGAAATTCATTGAAAGCTTGCTCAAGCCGACAACATACTTAGAAATGTCACAGGCTACACACAGATGTGAAGGTTAATGTTACTATCTGTATAATCTTACATGGATTACTTGTCTATAAAGAATGTGTTCCCCATGTCTGGCCCCTACATACTGTCTTGGTCTTCATGTGTCTGGCTCCATATGTGTCTGGGGTTTGAAAGGTATGAAACTGTCTGGCAGAAGAGCCTTTCAGAGAAGACCAACAAATGTTCACTGTCCTTCCTGTCACTTAGCATCTGCTTACTTCCCAATAAATTTCATTTTAAAGAAAATTAGAATTCTGCTTGTGATATTTGTTTAGGATTGATACTGAAAGTGCCCTCTAATGAGCCGCAGGTGAGATCACACTATACAAAATATCTACTACAAATGCACATCACAACTATATCACCCCTGCCAGCAGTTCCTTCAAAGCTGTATTGGACACCTTGCCAAGGCACTGCTTTACTCACAGTGCATGTGGATAATTGGAGGGACTGACTACATTTGTCAGACTGCTATTGCATTTTCCAATCACCATATTAATACTAAAGTTCTGAATCCTTACCTCAAGCAATGGATGTCACTGCAGCCGGCAAGGTAATGTTTAAAACGATATTAAATAGACCTTCCAATAAATGACTTTAATCTTTATCCATTTTTAGCAACAGGATTAGAAAATAATGTTTTCCTGGAATAATCGTTCCATTTAGTTTGATGATACATTACATCATTCTGCAGTTGTATGGCCAACACAATGCCATGGGATTAAGATACAGTGGGTCAACCCAACCCTTTTCTTGCTCCTAAATGCTGTCACATTTTCTGCACTTTCTAGAACTTCACATTATACATTCAAAGAACCCATGAAACAAAAGCAATTTTCGTACATAAACCGACATACAGCTAAATATGGCTTAAATTAAGCCTGTGAGGTATGTACGAAAGGATACATAGAAGGCCAGAGCAATATTTGTGCTAGCTGGCACAATTTTGGCGATTTCGTATTACTCTTACTATACGAAGTTCCCTAACTTGTGATATTATGGCACATTGCATAATTACGGACCATTTGTGGTAAAGATTTACAGCGAATGCGCCATTCGTAGTAAAAATGTTACCACAAAGGCACAAGAACACGAATGACAGAGCTTGAGCTGCTGTTGTTCAGTGTTATTGTCTTTTTCCACTAGCTTTTCTTGCGCAAAAGGCATGCTCGCCTCCAAAGAAGATGCAAGGATGCATTTTGTGCCAAAGTGCAAATGCCAGCTCTGCATTTCATGTAATTTGCATACGTTTGAGAAAAGTTTGCATAATAATTTTCAAAAAGCAAATGACATCCATTTTCACACCCTTTGCATAATGTTACACTACGACTGCATAAAATTGCACTGTACTAAACCCCACACATGGGGTAGAGAGAAGGTGGATTAAGGCATGTGGGGGGTTGGTGCGCGTGGAAGAAATGGAGTCGGGGTTGGTGCGTGTGGAAAACACTGCAGCTGCTTTTGTTACAGGGGGGCGATATTGCAGCTTTGCTGCAAACTGGCCCCCAGTAACAAAAATGGCACCCCAGGAGTCAAAATCAGCCCACGCCCCGTGGTCGCCCACAGGCCCTGTTAGAAATGGTCAGTTTGCCCCATCTAAGTTCTTAAGTAAATCTTCGTTCAAGAACTGAAAAAAAAGAATTGCACACCCTCAAGCTGCAAAATGTATGCAAACTGGTTTCTTCATGAAAGAAAATATGTTCCCGGAGGTGTCAAAAAGATAAAAAATGTGCAGTCTCTCCAAGGCATTATTGAACTACAAGTATATTGACATATTGAGGAAAGCACAACTAGGAAAAAGGTAATTAAGCCTTGCAAATAGCACAGTTTCTAGGCCTACCCACTACTTGCAATACTTGTGAATAACATAAAAGTTGGAAATCTGCACCAGTTACTAACAGCAGTACTAGGAATGCAGGTTTTTTTTGTGTTTTTGTAAATCATGCCTTTTAGAAATTGGATTTCTCATTCGCAGGGGTATGAATTCTGTCCAAGCAGGAACCACAATCCTAGTTAGGGTAAGTCAGAAACTCACTTTAAATCAACCTGTGCTCACTCTCTGGTAACTTGGCACAGAGTAGTCAGGCTTAACTTAAGAGGCAATACGTAAAGTATTTGTGAAAATAACACATTGTAACATAGTGAAAGCACTACAAAAAGATTCCACAGTTTAGGAAAATAGAGGATACTTTTATGAATAAAGCAAGACCAAAATGACAAAAACCCAAACAGTAGAAGTTGGGAAATTAATGTTTAAAGATTACATGCAAAAATAGCACTTAGAAGAAAATAGTGTTCAAAGAGTTATTTGGTCTGGACTGGGACAAATTCAAGAGTTCAGGCCACCTGGGATAATGTGCAGGCTTGCTCCAGGGCCCACACAGGGTCAGCTGAGCAAAAGTACCTTAATCCTTGTTGCAGCACGAGATGCGTCAGTGATCCCCATGCAGTCAGGGTGTTGTGGCGGATGTTCCATTGAGTGAAGCTGCAGTTCCAGGTGCAGCATTTCCATATGTGATGCGCTGGGTTAATCCACACTGGAAGGGCGATGCGTTGGTTCTGATGCGGTGGCCTCGGAGGCGATGAGACGGTCCTGAATGTGATGCGCCTGCCCGGTCCCTGAAACAGCGGTGTTGCTTTGATCCAGAGCTTGCTGCAGGCGATGCGTCAGTTCTGATTGGCTCAACAGCGTCGATGCAAAGGTTCTGGCAGATGCAGCACGTTGTACTCACTTCTAAGGACCCTTGACTGGGTTGGCACCACTTGCAAAACATGACCCAGAGCAAGAAAAGTCTAGGGGCTGTTTCTGATAATGGAGGTGAAGTCTTTGAGACCTCAGTAACAGGAGGAAAGCCAACAAGCCATTGGAGAGTACTAAGGTTCTGGGATTTAGAGATGCGGGTCCAGTGCTTCTCACTCCCAGGAAAGCAGCAGCAGGCCTATATAGTAAAGCAGTTCAGTAAAGTGGCAGTCCCTTCTGCTTGCACAATGTTCATACTTCCTGTTAGAACGTCCTCAGTTGCAGAAGTGTTCTTATTTGGGGGTGTCAGAGGTCTAGTACTTATACGAGTTGGGCCTTTGCAGTAGGCAGACTTCAAAGAGATGCATTGAAGGGCACAAGTCCCTGCCTTTCCTGCCCTGACTCCAGACTCACTAAAGTTGGGTTTGAACCCCTTTGTGTGGTGACAGGACACAGTCCTTTCAGGTGTAAAGTGTCAACTCCTCCCTCCCATCCTGCTCAGGATGACCCATAAACATGCAGATGGGCTCTCAGTCACACCTATCCCTCCTTTGTGTGTGGCAGTCTAAAGGGAATGCTGGAAGCTAGCTGGCACCCACCCAAGATGTGTATTCCAGAACAGGCAGGATGCACCAAATGGTTTAAGTAAGAAAATGGCAACTTTCAAAAGTTGCATTTTCAGAACTGAATTTTAAAAACCAACTTCACCATCAGTGTGTTTGTAAATTGTGAGTCCAGAGAGACCAAATTTGGGTCCCCATCTCTTCCCAGTTGGAAATTACACTTATAAAATATAATAAGGCACTCCTAATGTTATTCTATTGGAGAGATACGCCTTGCAGAAGTGAAAAAAAATATTTAAGAGTATTTCACTACCAAGACATGTAAAACTAAAAAGTGCATGGCCTGCTTTTTAAATACACTGCACCCTGACCATGGCCAGGATCAAACTTAGGGGTGCCCTATATGCAACAAAAAGGATGGTTTGGGCCTGACAAGTAGGCTAACTTAACATGTCGACACAGCAGTTTAAACCTACCCACACTGGCTCTGCAGTGGCAGGCCTGAAACATGTTTAAAAGGCTACTTACATGGGTGGCACAATCAGTGCTGCAGGCCCACTAGTAGCATTTCATTTACAGGCCCCAGACTCATGTAGTGTACTTTACTAGGGACTTATATGTAAATTAAGCATGCTAATTGTGGATAAAACCAATGCTACCATGTTTCAAAGTAAATAGCACATGAATTTTAGAACCGGTTAGCAGCGGTAACGTGCTCAGATTCTTAAGACCAGAAAAGACGAAGTCAGGAAAAACAAGATTTCAGAGGGCAAAAAGTCACAGGAAACCACAACACGGATGCCAGGTTTAACAAGGCCCAAATTGTAACATTACTTTTTTAGAGCACTCATCATGGCCAGTGCTGAACTTGAGCAAATGGTTGCAGGTGAGGCCCACTGGTACGCATTTTGGGGACTTGTGCTTATTTTTCCTCATTAGACTTTGACCCACAGGAAGAGAGACAAAAAGAGGAAAGAGGGAGGAAGAGAAAGACGGAAAAACAGGGGCACAGGAAGAAAGAAGGTATGAAAAAGAACTTGCAAGAAAAAAATAAAGAGACAGAGTGACTGCTGGTGAATGAAAACCCATCAGCTTTGGTACTTGGCACTTACACATTCTGTAGCATCAGCCATGGACTTCTGAACAAAGCTTTGGACCTCAGCACATATTCTTCATCAAAGGAGCGGCCCGTGCAGGTAAGAGCGGTGGGCAGTGGGGCCGGGTTCGGGGGGGATTCGACAGATGACCATGAGGGAAAATGTAATAAATAATACATTTTCCCTCGTCATTGTCTGTCAAAATCCCACCCCACCCAGCCCCACCATTCTTACCTGCATGGGCCGCTGCTGTTTTAACAAGGTAAGCACAGATCATACTCCTTTAGGGACAGCATGTAGATTTTGCACCCATTTCAACACTATCGTTGATTTAGAGATGGTCCTAAATTGAGCTCGCTCGCGGCTTTTGCTTCGAATTACCACTCTCTGCATTAATGCTTCCCCTAAAACTTATATCTATCGAAAATGCTTTTGAATTTTTGTAAAGGGCAACTTAACGAATAAAAAGTGTGAATGTCTTTAAATCCAGATTTGTGATTTAAATAGATTTTGATTACTATGTTTTCTCACGAGTAACACCGTAAATGATTGTTTGAGAATAGATTAAACAATCTTCGTGTCACTGTGCATATCCTATTCGGCAATGGGTGTATTCTATGTAATTCCAAAGGATTTGCTTTGTACTATTACTGCTCTTGTTACAAAATTATGTGTGCGTTATATCACAATAATCGAGCTGTATTAATAATACAACACTGGATCCAGGGTGTCCATTTCAATGCTTTCCATCCGCCAGTAAAAAGAGAATTCTGCCAAATGACAGACAGGTGGTGCATCAATGAGAACTAAATGACCACTTTCAATGCCAGTGCCTAATTTGTGTGGCGGCTTCTTGTGACGGATATTGGCACTCATTTTTGGATTCCGGGATTTATTTTTTATCATCAGACAGTAACCAAGGGCCAGACAGCTAAAGAAAAGAAAGGTAGATAGAAGGAGGAAGAGAATAAGGCCCTATAAGAATAAGGGGAAATACAGGAAGGAGATGATAGTGTAACTAGAATTGCCAATTTGTTTTTCTGATGTGCTTATTACAACCTTCTCTTTTTTCTTACTACACTGCATCATAACGATAACATACACAACTCTAAGACGGAATGTCAATAAGTTCACACGTTTGCTCAGGTTTCTGAATGTTTTTTACGTTTTCAAAGAGAAACTTTTATTCTGACCACATTAAAAAAAATCTCTCTAACCGATTTTATTAGTCCGAGGTGAAAAACTGTGCGAGCTCTTATTTATTTATTTACGATATTTTTATTGCGCATACAAATACCCGAAGGTGTCTCGGCGCATGTGGAGGCCAGAGGGACCGAACAGCAAGCTCACTGGTTGAACAACCATGTCTTTAGGAGCCTACGGAAGCTCATCAGATTGGGGGCAGTTTTGATAGTAAGTGGCAGAAGGTTCCAAAGCTTGGGTGCAGCAACCAGAAAACGTCTGTCTCCCCAGGTTGCTGTTCTTGTGCGAGGTACCGGCAGGAGGCAGGTGTTAGCAGATCTCAGCTGCCTTTTAGGGGTGTACAACTAAAATGCTTCAGTCAGAAACTTGGGTCCGACGCCATGCACTGCCTTATAGGCAATGCAGAGGGCCTTGAATTTAATGCGGCCCTCTACTCTTAGCCAATGAAGCTGACGAATGGCAGGAGTAGTAGGCTGGCGGCGAGGGATGTCTAAAAGAATTCTAGCAGCCGCATTCTGTATGGACTGCAGCTTAGACAAAACGAGTTTCTGAGAGTTAAGAAAGAGGGCATTTCCGTAGTCAATTTTAGAAAACACTAGGGTAGAGACCAGGGTCTTCCCAGCTGAGGTAGGGAGGTAAGGCAGCAATTTCTTGATTTTCTTTAAAATAAAGAAGGCAGATGACACAACCTTGTTGACGTGAAGGTTAAATGACCGCTTGCTGTCAAAAATAACTCCCAGGTTTCTAGCCTTTTCAACTGGGACAGGTGGAGAGCCCAGCTGGTTGGGCCACCAGATGAAGGACCATTCCGGGGAGAGTTTGCCGAAGATCATGACCTCGGTTTTGTCTGAGTTAAGCCTCAGACAATTGGAGGACATCCAGGTACTGACAGCGAGCATGGCCCTTTGGAAATTGGCTGCCACCACTGGGCCGTCCTTATGGATCACCAGAACCAGTTGGGTGTCGTCTGCGTAAGATGTAAGTCGCACCCCATGGGCCTTTATTACCCTCGCTAAGTCCGCTACATAGATATTAAATAGCGTAGGACTTAGCGAGGAGCCCTGTGGGACTCCACAAGGGAGTGCAGAGACAGGAGAGTAGAAGTTACCCAACTTCACTGTCTGGGTACGGTTGGCCAGAAAGGATGAAATAAGATCTCTAGCCATGCCGTTTATCCCCAGAGCTGTGACACGGTCGACCAAAATAGCATGGTCGACCGTGTCAAAGGCTGCGGACAGGTCCAAAAGAATCAGAACGGCCACATCTCCGTGGTCCATAATGGCTCTGATCTCATCTGAGGCCTTTATTAAAGCGGTCTCGGTTCCATGCCCTTTCCTGAAGCCAAACTGCGTTTCGTCGAGAAGTTGGTGAGTATCGGCGAACTCTGAGAGTTGTTTATTCATCAGTGCTTCGCATATTTTGGCGGGAAAGGGGAGACACGCAATAGGTCTATAGCTGGCCAGAGCAGTGGGATCCAGGGAGGGTTTTTTCAAAAGAGCTTTAATTACTGCCTTCTTCCAAGGGGCAGGATAGTGACCAGTTTGAAATGCGGTGTTACAAATTTCCATAAGTGGGCGAGAGATCACTCACTTAGATTGGCCATCACTGAGGGGGGACAGGGGTCCAAGGGGGAGCCAGACTTAATAGTAAAAACAAATCTGCTAATTTGGTCTTGTGTGGTGGGGACAAAAGAGGAGAAGGGATCATGGTCAGTGACAGGTTCTTCCTTACTGCTGACTCTGGATCTTGTCCCTACATCCCCAGCAAAAGATGAGTAGATATCTGCCACCTTAGTGATGAAAAAGCTGGACAGAGCGTTGCAGAAAGGCTGGGAGGGTTCAGCCCCGGGACCCGAAGAAGGAGTGGACAGGGAGGTGACCACTGAGAACAGTTCTCTGGCAGAGTTCCTGGCATTCTCTATTTGGGTCGAGAAAAAGGTCGTTTTTCGAGCAGTAATAGCCTTTTTATATGTTGTCAGGGCATCTTTGTAGGGTTGCTTGGCTATGGGGCTGTAAGATTTCCTCCAACGCCTTTCTAAGTTCCTACAGTGTTGTCGGTGGAGCCTGAGCTCTTCGGTGTACCAAACCGCCGACGGAGATATTCTGTTGGGTCGTATAAGCTTCTCCGGGGCCACCTGATCAGCAGCGTTCCAAATCCAGTCTTGGAAATCGGAGGCTGAGGGGGCAGGGTTAGCTCCTCCTATGGGGGAGGATAGTGTCAGGATGTCTTCCATCTGAGGGACATCTGCATTCTTCCAGGCACGGGTTCCTATCCTAGTACATGGCCTGGAGGGGGGAAGGTTAACAGGCCGAGTATGTATACCAAAGATAATGGCCCTGTGATCAGTCCACGTGAGGGGCAGGATATCTAATACAGAGATGTGTGGGTTGTTGGTGAACAAACCATCTAGTGTGTGTCCCGCCTGGTGAGTAATTCCCTTTACCAATTGTTGAAGTCCTAAAGTTAGGAGATCAGCAGTGAGTTGAATGGTGTCGTGGTTGCCCTGTTCCTCCAAAGGGAAGTTAAAATCTCCCAGTATCATGTATTCCGTCGAGCATATAATGTGGTCATTTAGCTCAGAGAGTGTAGCAAGAAAGGAGTTTTGAGGTCCAGGAGGTCGATATAGCAAAATTCCTTTGAGGGCTTGTTTGCAATTAATGTTGATAGCAAAAGTGGCTGCTTCACAGTTGGAGGATTGAATGGGATCAAGCGTAGTGCGGTACTGATTCTTATAAATAATGGCGAGTCCTCCACCTCTTCCTATGTGTCTGTCATGTCTCGCAACACTGTAACCCTCAGGGGTTGCCTGGCAAAAGTCCGGTCCTGAGCCAGCGTCTCCCCAGGTTTCAGTGGCAAAAAGGAAGTCAAGATCGTGAGCAATAATAAACTCACTAATATATAAACTATGGCATGGAAGGGAGCGCGTGTTAATAAGCGCTGCTCGACAGCCATGAAAATGAGTGATATTCAAATCATGAAAGCATATATTAGTGGGGGCGTCAGAAGCTGAGGAGTCTGGCAGACGAGGTTGCGGTAGTTGGTATTGGCACCCAGGACAAGGGGAAGGGGTAACACCCACTGCAGTAGAGAAAGGCAGGGTGATACAGTGTTGGCAAAAGTAGCCAGGGTTCAACTGTCTTAATTGCAGGGAGGAGTAGTGCACTAAAGGGCCAGGGGACATGGCCCTGGGCCGTGTCCGGTCGCGGACGGGCGCAGACGGGCTTGGCTTAGGCGCGGCTTCGGCGCGCATCCGGCGCGCCCGCAGCGCCAGCCCGCTGTGCCGTCTGGTCATGGTACCAGTTATATAGGGTGTGAGGAGGGCAGGAGGCCGGCGCGACTAGAGCGCAGCCCCAGCCACACCAAAGATGGCGCCCACCGTCGCTTACAACCGGGTCAATAAACGGCTGAGCGAGGCAGGGAGCAAGAAGCAGTAGCGTGTGGAGGGGTGTCAGTGTGCCTCAGTAAAATTCCCCTTTTAAGTAAGTAATTTAGAGCCCCCAACAGAGAAATAGTGACACGATTTAAAAAGTCCTTAAAAACGAATTACACAGCGTAATAAAATCAGCAGAGTTGAAGATTCGGTCCGACTAGCTCGCAGCCCAAGTACTCTCACTAGGGAGAGCTCTGAAAGGCAGCGAAGCAGAGTTTAAGCCAGGCTAAATAGCTTGGGAGGGCGGGAGGCTGGCGCGACTAGAGCGCAGCCCCAGCCACACCAAAGATGGCGCCCACCGTCGCTTACAACCGGGTCAATAAACGGCTGGGCGAGGCAGGGAGCAAGAAGCAGTAGCGTGTGGAGGGGTGTCAGTGTGCCTCAGTAAAATTCCCCTTTTAAGTAAGTAATTTAGAGCCCCCAACAGAGAAATAGTGACACGATTTAAAAAGTCCTTAAAAACGAATTACACAGCGTAATAAAATCAGCAGAGTTGAAGATTCGGAGTCCTTTGAAGTGGAGACAACCGAAGGAGCACTGGGTCAGGAAGGCTTAAAGAAAGACTGCACTGTCTGACATAAATCAGTTTCAACTTTTGTGGACTGCAAGATACGGTTACCAAGATAACCTGATTGTCTTGAAAAGTTTCTGCCTACAGCATAGGGTACTGAATACCAATTACAGCTTGGCGGAACTCACGGAGTTGTACCTTGAGAACCTGCAGCACCGTCGCCCTAACCGAAACAGAGCACCTTTCACCAAGTGTTTTTGCTAACACAACAATGGTGCTATTTTATTGCCCAACTAACTGTAGCTCTACGGCCTAATGGCAACCCTACTGTCACAGCATATCTCATCAGCCACGTGTCTCATGGACTGCCCCATGCTGATATCACAGGCAGCCCCACATAATCAGCCATTGCACCCTGACGATGATGATGCGGGACTCGAGGCAGACAGGAGCTGTCCGTTCAGCACTGTCAATGTGCGTGTGAATATGAACTGGAGATGTAGCGCTGAAGGAAGTTTCAAGCGTGTGTATTTTTGAACCAGGAAGCATTATTGTAAGGTTACCCAGTGCAGTAAAGATACATGTTGAAGAAAGACCCCATGTATGAAGTTACCTGAGGAGATTCTGGAGTGCGTGACTGAAAGAAGGGGTGCATGCGTCAGAGAAGAACATGTCAGTGAGAGGGCAGACACATGGGACATGCCTATCTGCGTGACTGGGGGGTATATTTACAAGCCCCTATCGCCATGGGAACTTCACTTTTTCCCTGGTGATAGGGGCTTTGCCTTATTTACAAGGCAGCATTGCCTTGTAAATAAGGCACCCTTTCAGGCTATGCTTAGCGTTAAGGGGGTAGACAGTGGGTGTTGCGGTGGGAGTTCGAACGCAACACCCATTGATTTTGACGCTGCCCCCTATTTACAAAGGCAACGTAAATAGGAAGCAGCGCCAAAATTAAGACCAGGAAATACCTGGTCTTAATTTGGCGAAACAAGGAGAAATTCTTTATTTCTCCTTGTTTTTGCTTTTTTCCGTGTGTGCTACCTTGTGCAACACACATGGAAAAAAGCAAAACGCCTTGGATTGTTTATGTACAGGAAGGTCCCCCTTCCTGCACATAAACAATCTTTTAAAAAATATGACATTTTGTGACTTCCATGTGTGCTGCATTATGTGGCACACACAAAATGGCATTTAAAGATTGTTTAAGTACAGGAAGGGGGATCTTCCTGTACATAAACAATCTTTCCCCTGCACACATACACATGCCTGCGTTGGCACTTCACTACTAAATGTAGAGCCAGCGCAGGGGGAAACGCAGGGCTGCACCATATTCTCGTAAATATGGTGCAGCCTTGCATATCTGAAGTGGCAGAGTGAGGCGCTAAGCCATGACAGCTAACGCCTCACTCCGCCACTTCAGGTGTGAATGGCACCCTGGGTGTTTGCGTAGAGACTTGAGAGGAGGGGGAAACGAGGTCACTGCAGGAGACAGACTCGCTCAGTCTTGGCTGATGTGTGAGTGTCAGGCATTTTTTAGGCATAGGCATTTTTTTTATATAGCGCACTACTTACCCGGAGGGTCCCAAGGCGCTTCGACCGCTACGAAACCCTTCCTGGCTTCCCTGAGAGATGGTCCCTTAATGGGTATCTCCAGGGTGAGACCAGGCATCCCCAGCGGTCTGGTGGGGCCGTTAGTGAAGATGAGGCAAGCTAATGCCCAGAGTTGCCGAGTGTGATCGCTGATCAGAGTGGGCACCGAGGCGAGAGAATTATCGAATCCGCTGACCCTGGTCCAGAAACCTGCCGCGCCGGGAATCGAACCCTGGTCCCGGGCCGTCCTCTGCTCTCGGGTCTGCCGCCTCTAACCAGTGAGTGGAGTATTGGTGAAAGGGGGCTTGTGTTCACATGGGGACAGCAAAGAGGAGCTATTGACATTGACAACTATATGCCAAAAGAGAGCGGAGGGGGAAGAAGGAGATAGAAAGGAGAGTCTGGAAAATAGGGGTGAGAGAAAGAAAGATTGCATTTGAGTAGATATTGGAAAGAAAGGATGTATGGTGAAGAGAGAAATTGAACCTAGGAGAGACGCGAGGGAGAGAGAGAATGTAGAGGGAATAAACAAGTGGCCGAGACTAGAGGGACAGAAAGATAAAGGGAGGGTGGAGAAGAAAGGAGGAATGTGTGAAGAGAGAAGAGTTGCGAGGAAAAAAGAAGGGTTTGTGGGAATGCATAAAGGTGCAGGTGTATGCTATGTTTGAGTCCATAATGCATGTGCTGTATGTTGTTCATGAGTGCATTAGTGAGCCTGAACGTGCATGTGAGGTTGTTGCTAGTATGTTCAGTGTACACGATCATCCTACTTTGAGTGTTGATGTTTCCCGTGCACTCTATGCGCGTTCTGTGTGCACACATTGTGTTTGCACACGTTGATGCATGTACTCAGTGTGACCATTGGGTGTGATATTCTGGGGTGTGTGATAAGGACTGCTCATCCAATCCTTTGGAAGCCCTTCATCCTGGCTCCGAGGGACAGTCTATGATACTGTCATATCTATGGGGAGGGGGTATTATCACAGGTGGAATCCCCACGGCTGGTCATGAGCGTGCCAAAAACAAACTGAAGGGTGTGAAAGTCTCCACCACATTTCATCAAAACTGGATTTTAATAATATAGGATACTCAGAAACGTGGGATTTTACACTGCGGAAGGACCGACATTGAACATACAGACACATGTAGTCATATCAATCATTAGATGTAAATAGTCATTCTCAAATTACACGATAACATTATCTGTAGATACTGATGTGAAATCTGTTTTCAGATCTCAGACTTGAAAACGAACGCATCATCATACCGAAATCTCTCACGGCATACTCTGAGATCACCGTTACCACGGTAATTTTCCTATTTCAGCTAACCACTTTTGGCTACACCAGTATTTGTTTTATTATCCTTTCCTATCTGAGAAGGTAATTTTTCCTGCAATTTGTCATTTCTGGCATAGGTTAATTGACGACGAAGTCCAGCACTTCAGGACTTCTTTTGGACCAGCCTGGTTGAAATTATCACCGGCTGAGCGGTAAGCGCTCGTTTTACAATAAATTGCCATTTGGGGCAATCTACCTTTCTTTGACACCAGTATTGTTTTATTATCGTTTACCTCTCGGAGCGGGTAGAAAATGGTTCATTCAATTTGTTATTCGTTCTTAGGTGTTTTGAAGACACCATAAACTACTCTTGAATATCTTTTGCCCAGCCAGGTTGGAATAATCACTGGCTTAGCGGTAAACTCTTGATTATCTCTCTCCTCCTTTTTATTTTTAAGACTACATCTGTTGCATATTGACTAAAGTCACCATGAGTTATTTTCCTCATGGTTTTCCTCCCTTTTCTCTTTTCTTTTACGTTTTCAGACTACAGAGACTATTTTTCCACTATTGGTATTGTTATTTTGAATTTATAGGGCGCACAGTTACCCAAGGGTTTCCCGGCACCGCCTGAAAGAAGCTAACAGCAATAAAAGAGAAAGTACTACAAGTTGAATAGCCAAGTTTTTACTCCCTTCCGGAAATTCTCAAAAGAGAGTTTGTACCAAACTTCCATTAGAAGGGAGTTCCATAATTAAGGACCCAGACAAGAGAAAGAGCAACTGCCCATTCGCACTAATCTTGTCCTAGGAACAGTGAACTTGTACTGAGTGGCAGAGCAGAGCACACGAGAAGGTACATAAGGGTGAGCAAGAGTCATCAGGAACTGTGGCACCTTACCAGATTGTATCTTACATAAAACTCAGTGCTTTAAATTTGACACGGTTCTCAATCATAAGCCATTGAAGGTCTCGGAGTGACTCAGAGTTGGAAGCAGTTTTAAGGATTTTGCAAAGCAGCCTTGCTGCTGCATTTTGAAAGCGCTGAAGTTTACGCAGCACATCCTTAGTGGCACCCAGATACAAAAAGTTTGCATAGTCCACTCTTGAGGTGATGAGAGCCTGGACCATGGTGCGTTGAGTAGATGTATGCGGCATCCATAAGATTTTCTTGAGCCATCTAAGTATTGTGAAGCAAGTCGAGGCCACTCTCATTGCTTGCTGCTTTAGGGATAATTGGTCATCAATTGGTCATCAATTATGATGCCCAAATTATGGACCTGATGTTTTGGCTGAGGCAAAGGGCCCATATCGGCAGGCCAATGCTGGGGGCCCAACAGGTCTTTATTCTTGCCCAAGATCAACACTTCTGTTTTCTCGATGTTGAGTTTTAGCAGGTTGGTATGCATCCAACCTGCTATGTTCCTCAAACCGGCCTGAAGTAGGGAGGGTATGGACACCCTTTCAGCAGAGAGGGAGAAAACAATCTGGATGCCATCGGCGTATGAAAACAGGGACAACCCAGCTTCCTCCGTAACCCTCGCCATTGGCCTGACATAGATGTTAAATGGTACAGGGCTGAGAATTGAGTCCTGGGGAACCCCATAAGGTGAACTGTGAATTTCAGAGCATGCTGCCGGCAAAATAACCTGAAAAATACGGTTCGTCGGGAAATCTGCCAGCCAATTGAGTGCACTACCGGTCACTCCTAATGATTGCAGAACCTGCAATTGTACAGTATGCGAGACCGTGTCAAAGGCGGCACTTAGATCTAAAAGTATAAGTGCTATACAGGTAGATTACAATTCTCTCCCTGGTGTATTTGCTTTACAACATATATCTTTCAGGTTTTAGAATAAAAAAGTCTCTACTTTCATGTCTCCATTTATGGTTTAATATTGAATATGTTTAGGCACTTAACTAGTCACTTTGAAGGGTCTGGTAGATGAACATCCACATTGATTAGCATTACCAAATTTTGAAATGTTTTTCTGTCACACAATCTCATGGTGATTAGGGTTTCACCTATAAAAGTTTGATGTCACCACAAACTTAATATGTTTTCCTACCTTTTATGTATACCCTCAAAAAAATATGTATCATCCATACCCTTTGTATCCTTCCCAGCCCTGAGGAAGTTGCGGAATTAATTTCCACATGCGACGAAACACATGTTGGCTGGTTTCTGTTGTGGCTCAATGAAAACTGAATAAAAGACCAAGCAACACTCTACCTGCAAGAATATGGACCATTGTTTCTAATTTTAAGATTGTGTGAACGTATACACACTGTTTAATTACTCTTATGTGTGCTTAGGTTTATGTTGAAATTTGTAATTGTGTGGGTCTTTGCTGCACTGAATTGAGGGGTTATAGGGCTTATCCCCTCACCTAGTAGCACCATATACTTCTGTGCTTATTCACACTTGCGTAAACCAGCAGAGCGCCCATTCATCCTGAGCCATTAAAAACCCTCCATCCTAAAACTCCTATGAATAACTCGTCTGATCTACCAAAACAGCCAACATGCATCTCTCAGGGAGTGTGGCTAAGTTAAAGATCGGAAGCACACTCTATGGGCACCCGTAAACTTCGTCATGTGGTGGTAGCAGAGTTTTTGCTCCAAACAGTGGGCAGAGTGGCAAAACTCTGCAAATTCAGCCAGCGAAGTGGAGTTTACCACCCACCACTAATTCTAACACATATTTTACTATTTATGCACTAGTTACCCGATAAGCAGGTAGCTCTCTTTAAGATTCTCAGTGAACCCCTTGTTTAGCAGTTAGGTTGGTAAACTATACACTTTCATATAGGACATTATAGTATAACACTTGCTGAACTATCGGGTAAGATCGAGAAGGAGCTCCATAGCCACAGTGTTCTATTAAGATGGATTTCTTCTACTGAGATAATGTTTTTGATAAGGTGTTACTTAATATGTAATATTCAGTCAAAGGGTTATTTGTTAGGAGATCAAGTAATGGTCTGTCTACAGCAAGGGGAATGTAATAATGAAACACACTAGTTTACTCTAAACCCACAGGAGGTCCAGGGTGTGAATTTGACATGGGTGAGTTCCAAATATGTTGGGAAATGCCAAAGGATTTAATTGAAATAATAAACAATCTTGAGCCAATTAAAATTGTGTATGTAGATATTAAAGTCAATCAAAATTATGAGATTTGGGGTGCTAAGTAAGAAGTAACTTAAGAAATCACAAACTATTAAGAAGGACTACTCCTTTGTTTGGAGGGTCTAACCCAATTGGGGGAAGGTGTTGGACACTAAAGGGGTGATATTTACTATTCTCACTCCAAGAGAAACCAATTTGGGGATGGCATTGAACACTGAAGGAGTGACATTTACTAGTCCCATTCCAAATCAACCATATTGGGGGAAAGTGTTGGACACCAAATGGGTGATGGAGTGGAAATCAGTTTAAATTAAAGCGGTTTACCATCTCACACAGGTCTGATCCCCTCTCATGTTATTTTCATGGATCAATAATGTGACAGATCTTGGACGTTGCATTTGAGAAGATCTGGAGGAAATCATCACATAAATTACAAACCCAAGTTCATATTCTATGTTCAGTCAATAAGGAGAATTTTAAGTACGTTTTAAGGGTTTTATCATTTTCTAATTTACTGGGCCTATTGTGGCATTCCATTTGGGGTGCTGATTACTTATATGGACTACTTTTTGCAACGGAAACTAATTAACTTGTTAAAAAATGTATCACATCAGAGGCCAGGTAACTGGGGCTCCATTGTGTCTATTATATTTTTCCTTGAGCATTATGTTAAATATTTGAAGTACTTCTCAAACAAAATAAAGATGCCAGTACATTTCATAACTTACCTTTTAACTTATCCCAACTCGCTCCTTCCCTCTGAGCTGAGATATTTATCTATTATTTTCCTGAAGTTAGAGAATGTCATAATCAGGAAATTTCAATCTCCATTCTGCTTCGAAACCCTTATTTTATAAGCAGTTGTTGTGATCGGCGCCTGATTGGGCAGGTCAGTGCTAAAGTTATGAAACCGAAACCTGCAATATAAAGGGTATTTAGGTTACTATCAGGGGATCAAATGCATAAAAAAGTATGGGGACTGTGATCCTGAGTGTAGTCAGACAAGTTCAGTGTGTGTGGGTGGCAAGGTCAAAGGCTTGGTTAAAACAAACAAAATATTATGTAAATAATTTGTTGGTCTTTTACCTTCAGGTATCTGAATATAAAATACCGTAAGCACTTTAAATGTAGTTACTGGTGGGAAATATGATCTTAATTCTGAAACTTCAGTTAGGAAATAAAGTCACTGCAGATGTCTGTGTGTGTGTGTGTGTGTGTGTGTGTGATTGAAATACTTGCTCTAGCTACAGTTCTTTGCTTGCATTACAAGTCTAGCGAGAGTCTAAAGTTTTGTTGTAGAGCTGAGAGGGACATTTGTCTTACAATGCTGGGTGGGACTAGATCCCCTTTGGTTTTGCTTGGGACTAAATGCCAAAAGCTTTGTTATGCATGAATCTCCTGAAGGACCGGGTTTTTGAACCCAGCGGCGTCAGGGAGAACACCTGAAACCTTCGAGTTCCCCTGTCTTGGGAAACAGAGACACGGGAAACTTCTTGATGACGTCAAATACCAAAGTTTACTGGCTGCAACCAGGAACAGAGATCTACGAAGTACACACGGGTAGTTCGTCAGAGACTGCACAAATTCAGTAAGCGGAGCATGGTCTTTTATGCCAAAAATCATGCCTCAGGCGGCATTACAATTTACATTTGGTGCATACAAACTGACCAATGACAATGTAGCATTTCAAAAGTAGCAAATGACGACAGTCAAAGACAATCCCATTTTCCGTTGTCCAGCCCACCAGAAATGACCACGCACGTTCTCAGTTTCCTGTTTGATCAGGCCGGACAAACCCACCATAAACCCTTCAACCCAGATCGATGATCATGTCGTAAAGGAAAGGCGGAAAACAGATTGGGAGGAGATAGAAAGGTGGGAACAGTGTACCATAAACTCGGGCACGTCCTGCCCTTTGATCTTTATCAGACCAGCTGCTGAACAAGGAACTGACTCAGCGGGGTCCGCCCCAGGCTAGGAGTCAGTTCGGCCAGGTCACCCAAAAGTCAGCTAGGGCGTACGTGTCTCAAGGACTCGCTCGGCCACAGTCATCGGGCCTATGTTAGGGCAACCACACAAAATGGCTGCCGCATACAAAATGGAACCCGGAGGTTCAGGCTAAATCCTCGAATATAGAGTGTTCTCCTATATCGATTCAAACGAAAACACTCAGACACGTTACACTCGCCATTTGCGGTCTGCTGACACCAAAATCGTCCATTTCCGACGATCTTTATAAATCGGGTTCGGAACTATCGAACCCAATTCGGGACCATGGAACCACAGACCCTCTTTTTGCCCTATCATAGGCAATAAACCCAAACCCATATTAATCTGGATCTATATTCATCAGGTCATCGATATGCTGCTGTAGCATCATCCTATTACTAAGCATCTCCCTCTCGACAGGTCTCCGTACACACGAAGTAGCACAAAGGCCACAAATGGCAGGAGCACACTGTACACAGAGACAGAACATGAACAGGATTGCTAAGACCATCCCAATGACCATCAAAATCTTCCAACCCCAAGTGGATATCAATCCCCATAACCATCCCATTAAAGACCAATCTCCTTTGTCCAAATGGACAGAATCGGAGATTTTGTGCAATTTGGAAATGGCCTGGAAGACTGATGGAGCGTTGTCTGGAATGAAAACGCAGCAGCTCGATTGAATCAATTTACAAACTCCACCTCGATCTGCTAGAATATTATCAAGGGCAACTCTATTTTGAAGTGTCATAAGTCTATCCGACTGGAGCTCAGCAGTCAAGTTACCAAGGGCACCGGCAGTTTCAACTATGGTGGACTCAACCACTCTCGTTAGCTGACGAATATTCCTACTGTTAGCCATAGGTCCCCAAAACGGCAGGAAACCCTTAAAGAAATCTCCAAATTCTTGTCCTGCAGTGTCTTCTTGACTAAAGACACCTCTAGCAACTCTCGTCTTGTGGTAATCTGCCGCAGCCGTAAAAGTGGGAGGTAACAGAAAGGAAACAAAACATGTGCCCGAGAAGTCAGAGGGCAACCATGTATATGCTTTGTCATAGCAAACAAAGTAGGTACCCTTAGCCGCTAAGAACGCTGGGGAAGACTGAGACGTAAACACGTAAGTCTCAGCACAAACACTCTTCCCTAACTGAGCCTTCGGATCTTACCGTTGCCCTGCAGACAATAGTGGCCCCGATGGGGCACTATCCAGATCGGTGGAGAACTTTTCGCTCGCTGGTTAACACTCAGACTAACTCCATATCCAGTGACGTGCCAACCACTATATGGTTGTCTCTCATCTTTCGGAATAGTCTCAACTGCATTAGTCCCTTTAATCATGTCGACCATGCCTTTAGCTAAAGCACTATTCTTCGGATTGTCTTTTGGTGAACGTAGGGGGTAGACACTATGGGCATAGATAAACATTGTTCTGTAAGCTCGAATCGAACCGATTAAACTGAAGGGCAAAACTAAATAAGAAATACCCTTGTCAGTTGTATGTGGCATCAAACCACAAATCCAGCAGTTTGTTGTATTAATCACTAACTGGTGCTGGTGCAAAAGTTGAATGAAGGAATTGTTAGAAAATTCCAATCGTCTGACTACCTCATGTTCGGGCAAAGGATGAAAAGAATGAGAAGAAATAGTGGGTGAAGGTGTAGGTTGCACAGTGGGATTAGACGTCATTTGAACAACAAATGCTACATAACCAGCAATAAAGATTACAAAGCTCAATAATAAAAATAAACATGGTATCAAAAAGCATTTCCTCGATATTATTTTACATATACGTTTTCTGAAAGTCAATGTCTGTACAGGTCTCTCCAACTCAAAGAAATCCATCCTAAACTAAATGTGCTGCCCGCGGTGGTTGGTTGATTCTGCTTGAGAGTGCCTCTGCTGAACCCAGGAAGGCTGCCTCGGGCCAACAGAACCTTCGACCTAGTGTCTCAGGCTTGCACTCCCAAGACTGGTAGCAACCGCGACCCTAGCAGCAAGAACCGGATGGCGGTTCAAGAAAATCAAAAATGAGTAGATCCTTGGTAGAGAGTTAACCTGCAAACAGTAAAAAAAAAATCAACTTTATTAATATTTTATTTGTCGGTAATTCTCGATCTCAGATTGTAGTGATCTTTTCCGGATAGTTCTTGATCAGTGAACAAAAGGTAAGGCTCTGTAGTGTCCAATCGATCTACAGGAGGTACTGATGCTTGTAGAATCTGATCGCTCTCTGACTCTGAGCTGGTTCCAATCAATCGAGCATCGCTGAACGGTACGAACCGTGGGACTACTTCTGTTTCAGAGTCTGCAAGACCCTCCTGGACCCACTTGTCGTAAGGCAAGGGCAAAGGTGCTTTTTTAGTATGCGAGCCGTGGATCCAGTTACGCTTCCCTCGCACTCGGACTGCAGATCTCGTAGACAAAAGTACTTGATAGGGCCCAGTCCAGCGGTGCTGCTCGATCTTCGTCCGCTGAAAATTCCGAACAAAAACCCAGGAACCAGGTTTGATGGAGTGCCCTGGATCCTCTGTAGCTTGTGGAAGACTGTCATATACCTGTTGACGTAAAACACTAATTTTAGTTGTCAGTTCACGCAAATAATCAAGCAAAACAGGATACTCGAGGTCACTGAACCTCGTTGGTCTTGGTACGCCCCAAATATTCGCCGGGCGACCAAACACAACCTCATACGGACTCAAACCCATTTGCGAATGCACAGTCATTCTTGTGGAAAAAAAGTGCTAATGGCAAGGCATCTGGCCACTGCAGACCAGTGCTCGCTTGAATTTTGGCCAATTTCAACTTAAGAGTGCCATTGTAGCACTCGACTAAACCAGCTGATTGGGGGTGGTTTGCAGCGTGGAATTTCTGCCTAATCCCGAGACCTTCACACACTCTCTTCATAACTTGACCCACAAATTCACTCCCGTTATCACTCCAAATAATTCTCGGCATTCCAAATCTCAGGAAAAATTCTTTTATCAAAACTTTTGCTGTGGACAAAGCAGTTTTGTCCTTAAGGGGGTAAGCTTCTACTGAGGTTCCGCGACAATTGTAAGTGGTGTTTCCGACTCGTACGAATATGGTCGAGTCTGGTATCTATGAACCGCAAATGACGAGTTTAGCAAGTGTGCGCAGTTTCGCTGTGCTAACTTAAACCGTTCGTTTGTTACGTGGGCTTTTCATCTGTACCCACGGGTTCCATCTTAGATACGGCATCCATTTTTGTCTCTTGCCCTCAAGTAGTCAGCGAACGGACGCTGTCCGCTTCGCGACCCTGGGACTCCCAAGATATTTGCGGAAGACACATGTCCTTTGAAAGTGTCTTTATGACGAGGGGGTTGCTACTGTAAGGCAGGTGGCGCCGCTCGAGGCTCATCTTGCCGCACGGGCTTATTGTCTCAGCCGTGCATCTCATTAGGCACGTCCCTTTGATGCCTGTATCTCGTGCTTCCCGACACCTCCCCTTTTTACACCCTTTCCGATCTCCCCACTGTCTCCGTCTTCCTCTGCACCTGTCTTCGTCCCTGTTTCGATCTACTTGATTGCTGATTGGAATTTGCTAATGGTGGGAAGATGGGTTTTTTCAGTTGGGAACCGCCAAATGTTTCCGCACTTATGTTCCGGACCTTGCATGTTTGAAAGCGACCAAAACGACCCCTCTGGGAGCTGGATGTGGGAACTGAGTTGTAAACCTTTGTGTTCAATGTTAGCCTATGGGTAAAAACTGTATAAAAGGAGCGATCCACATAACCAATTTGAAGCAGTCTCCCCAAGTTGCACGTGGTGTGCTTGTCGTGACTTCTGTGTTCCCTGCAGTAAATAAACCTTGACTCTTTGACGCCGAAGGAAGTGTCCCGTGTCTCTGTGACTTGTACGCCGGAACAGGTTACCCACGAAGGTTTCAGGTGTTGTGCCCTGGCACCGCTGGGTCCAAAAGAACCCAGTCCTTCAGTTGGCGCCCAACGTGGGGCTGCATCAGTGGTACCGGTCCAAGCCCGACGATCGTGAGGAACTTCGTGTGAAATCTCCGAGGGAAGGTGCACCCCGCTTCATCGATCCTGTTGTCGAAATAAGTGGCCCGAAGACTTTTCCCGCGAAGATTCCCGCCTCCTGACGGCTGCGACGGACTGCTGCCCTGACTGTAGACCTGTTTTGGCGCCTGGCGTAGACCTTGGTATAGCGAGACGATAGACGGGCCTTCCTGAGGACGCCATTGATCTTTGAGTTAAGTATTTGTGGGTCGCTCCCAGAATCCTTGGTTGTAAACACTTTAGCGAGTGTTTTTGTTGTAGACACTTCAGCGAGTGTCTTTGTTGTAAACACTAGTGGTTTTTGTTGTACACGCTGTGTGAGTGTTTTTGTCGGTGACACTTTGCTAGCGTACTTTGTTGTTGTATTTGTTTGACGACTGCAGCCGCCAAAGACCGAGGGTTTTGTTCTTGCTGGGACTTGGTAAATCCCGTAACCCTTGAAGTTTGTGAAACTCGGCTAGTGTGCAAGATGCCTGGTCGCAGTACTTTGTTCAGTTGTTGTAGACCTTGTGGTGCGGATTCCCTGCTGGAGGACTCGTGTCCGATACCTCCGGTTGGAACTCCTACTTATGACTTGTATAGCAAACATGGGCTAGGCCCGATTGCTTTTAACGATTATTGGATAAAATATACAAAGAAAGACGGCGATCTTCGTTGGCCACCTCACGGTAGCTTCGAAGCGTCGATCTTAGATAATTTGGAAATAAAGTTGTTCGAACGCAAATCTAGGCCGGCCATGTTTGATGCCTTTCGGTTGTGGCGCAAAGAAGCCCGACAGAAAGAGATCAGACAGAATAAACGTAGTGAGCGAGATAATGTTGCTACCATTGTGAAGAAAGCTGAGCAGTTTCAGCGTGATAAGGAGGATAAGGATAGGGAAGTGTTTGAGAGGTTGCAACGTATGACCATAGATAAATGTTATCCTGCTTTGCCTACGGAGTCGGATAAGAAGGAAGAGGCAGTTGAGGATCCTTTAATGTCCTATCTTATGAAGTCGCCACCTCCGTACGTACAGGGTACCGCAGCTCCTGTGGTCCCTGCCGTACCTGTTCTTCCATCTGTTATTCCTCCACCCGTTCCTCAACCTGCACCCGCTCTTCCGACTGTTCCTGCTCCTGTGCCTGTTTCTATTCCTACTGCTCCTCCGCTTCCACATACTCCTGCTCGCACTACTGCTCCTGTGTTGTTAACCCCTGTTGTTGCTAACGTTTCTACTCCTCCTCTTGTTAGTCCTGTGTCTTACTCTTGTCCCTCTACTCGTAACCGTAGTTCTCCCATTGCGACAAATTTTTTCCAGTCGCTCGGACCTGTTTTCGGGTCCGCTGGTTCTGATGGTCCACCACAGAGACGTAGTCAGCTTCCCGGTAATAGAGAACGCGCTGCGCTATACAATATGGCGATGGGTTGGATGGACAATCCGCAAAGAAATCCACCCCGAGTCGTTCTTGAAACATTTAGTCAATTCAACATACCGACTCAGAGATATGTGTTTGACGAAATGTGTAAACTCCTACATGATCAGATAGCGGCTGTTGCGCCTGACGAGGTGCTGACCGCCCTGTCTAATCTTCGGCTTCAGTTCGCAACTGGACTGATAGTCGATACTAATGTCCGACGAGCTATTGAGCAGTTGCTGTCTTATCGCCTTGCTCCTATTCCTCACGCACTGTTTGTTGAGGATCTTGAACGCCAACAAGCTGAGTCTGGCCAATACCCTATGCGTGAAGTTCCGCCGGTTTGGGTACCTGCTGATAATACTGATGTTAATAACATAATAGCGGCACATTTCCAGAGAGTATGGATACATCTCCCATGGAAACGATCGGAAGTGCTTCAGGTGAAACAAACTTTGCCTGATCCTCGCTAAAATCCTGCGGGGTATTACAAAGAATTATCGCAGCTTGTGGATGCTACGGTAATGAATCTTGCCGATATTGACATGTTGTTTGGCAATGTTGTACCGCAACCGGTATGGGCCAAGATTCGTCATCAAGATCACACAAATGAATTAGGTGGTGATTGGGCTGCCATTACAGCGGCAGACGCTGGACAAGCGGCTGCTACTAAACCCGATCAGTTGATTGCACTTCTTCCCCAGCGAATCATTACATTAATGAAAACGCTTATGCCAGCTATGAAGGTAAATTGGGACAAGTTGTCAGCCTGTAAGCAAAAGAAAGATGAGAGTGTTTCAGATTTCTTTACGAGGTTTGAGGAAACATTTGTTGATCATAGTGGACAGGATATGGGTACTGAGGGTGGACAACGGCTGTTTGTGGATAAATTTGTATCGAACTTGTTGCCCGATTTGTGCAATAAATTGAAGAATTCAGAGAGTGCGTGGGCCGTTTCTACCTCAGCTCAGATTCTGGCTACGGCACAATATTATGAAAATAGAGAGAAAGAAGAAAATGACCGAGCTGATAAACAGACGAAAGAGCTGAAAACTAAAGTGTTGTTACAACAAGCATATCCGCCGCGTTCTAATCAGAATGCGTCTCAGCAGAATAGATCACAGTCGCAATCGAATCGATCGCAGTCGCGTAATGATTCCTCTTTCAACAGATCTTCGTTGGGGTACAATCAATGTGCTTATTGTAGACAGGAGGGACACATTAAATTTGATTGTCCTGCTTTAAATGATCGTAATAGTGGTAATTCGTCTAGAGGAGGCCGTGGTGGTTCACAGAATGCATCACGTGGTAGAGGTCGTGGTGCTCAGAACGACCGCTCTGACAACTCATCAAATTCTAATAACTGTTTCGACCAACGTGGATCATCGCAAGGACGATCTGCGCAGTACAATGTAGATGATTCTTACGTCGATCAGGGAACTGACGACAGTAATTACTAGGACAGCCAAAGACAAGGAGAGGGAGTGGTATCAGTTCCGGTTGATCAGAGAGGGCCTTACGTCGCAGTTGCTACATCGGGCGTCGTTGAGCCTTTTCTGTTGGACACTGGTGCAGCGAAAAGTTCTATTATGCATTCGAAACTCCCTGGCGCACCTTTGTCTGGCTTAACAAATGTATCCGTTGGTTTCTCTGGCGCCCCCGTTAGCAATCCAGTTTCACGCCCTTTGCCCCTTACAATTGGGCCACGTGAGCTCGAAGCTCCGTTGATTTTGACCACTGGTTGTGGTGAAAATCTTTTGGGTCTGGATTTGCTTAAACGTTTGTATGCAACTTTGTATTGTTCTCCTGCGGGTGTAAAGCTTACGTTTGGGGAGAAAGTAGTCTCTCCCATGTATTTGTCCCTCGATAAGCTTCCACCGGAATTGGATTCTCTTCCTGCGTCTTTGTGGGCGACGGGTCCAAACGATGTGGGCCTACTTGATATCTCCCCTTATGTTGTTCAGTTGAAATCGAATGTGCGATTGCCACGTATTCCCCAATATCGTATCTCCCTTGATGGTGAACGAGCTTTGTTAGCGATCATCTATGACTTGATCGAGAAAGATGTTATTGAGGAGACTCGGGGAAACGTGTGCAATAGCCCTGTGCTGCCCATTCTTAAACGTACTGATCCTACCAAACCGCCTGTTTATCGTTTTGTTATCGATTTACGGGAGGTAAATAAAATTGTGGTTCCTCAATTCCCTGTTGTGCCTGACATCACGGCGCTACTGACTCTGATTCCAGCTACTGCATCATGGTTTTCGGTGATAGATTTGAAAAACGCCTTTTTCAGCATCCCGATCGCCGAAGAGAGCAGGGACCTTTTCGGTTTCTCTCTTGGTGGACGTAGCTTCCGGTTCAAACGCGCTCCTCAAGGCTACTGTGAAAGTCCGTCGATTTACAGTCAAGCCTTGAAGGGACAACTGGATGCGTTTCGGTTGCCGGTTGGTGCGGCCTTAATTCAATATGTCGACGACTTATTGGTGGCTGCTGATACCCAGGACATTTGCAAAATTGCTACGGTGTCGTTGCTGCAACATCTCTGTGAGTTAAATCACAAGGTGTCACCTTCTAAACTCCAATATTGTTGTCAAGAAGTAACCTATCTAGGTCACTTATTGTCAAAGGAGGGAAGGAGATTGACCCCAGAGAGAATTGCAGCGATTGCGCGAATGGCTGTGCCAAAAACCCAAAGAGATGTGCGTGCCTTTTTAGGTATCACGTCGTACTGTAGGCAGTGGATTCCAAATTTTTCATTGCTAGCGAAACCATTGGTGGCTCTTACGTGCAAGGATGTTTCAACTCCTTTACCATGGACGGAAGAATGTCAGAAAAGTTTTTCTGAATTACGTGATTCATTGTGTTCGGCTCCTGTGTTAGGTACCCCTGATTACAGTAAACCGTTCACGTTATATGTTCACGAGAGAGAAGGCTGTGCGTTGAGTGTCTTAACGCAACCTTTTGGTGGTAAGCAACGTCCATGTGCATGTTTTTCCTCGACCTTAGACCCGGTAGCTAGAGCATTGCCGAGTTGTTTGAGAGCAACTGCGGCAGCTGCGGTCTCCATCCGACAATCAGCAGGATTGGTCATGGATAATATGCTTACGGTGATGGTTCCGCATGCAGTCGATACTCTTTTGAATCGAACGAAAACTCAGCACTTGACGAGTGCGAGGTTGTCTGGGTACGAATTGACGCTCTTGGCAAGCCACATTCAAATAAAACGTTGTAACGTCCTAAATCCGGCAACTTTGTTACCGATTAGTGCAGAGTCAGATCAAGTAACAGAACATGACTGCTACTTGCGTACAGAAGAGGAAACAAAAGGTCGAGTGGACCTTAAAAACACCCCATTGGAAGACCCTGACGGCACTTTGTATGTGGATGGGTCATGTTTTAAATTGCCGAATGGTGATGTGACTACTGCTTATGCTGTTGTGACGTTGAATACTGTTGTTGAGACTGCGAGATTGAATCAGAATTCTGCCCAAGCTGCAGAGCTGATTGCTCTTACTAGAGCATGTGTATTAGCGAAAGGGAAACGTGTGAATGTGTACACCGATAGCCAGTACGCTTTCGGTGTAGCGCATAGCTTTGGACGATTGTGGCGAGAGCGTGGTTTCTTGACGTCACACGGTACGAAAATACAGCATGGCCAGCTTGTGAATGATCTTTTGGATGCATTGACTTTGCCTGCTCAAGTTGCGATTGTTAAGTGTAGTGCGCATCGTAAAGTGACGGATGATGTTGGTCGTGGTAACGCGTTTGCAGATGAGATTGCTAAGGAGACTGCCCGGAACCTTAGCACTCGAATGTATGTGACGAGTTCGGTTAGGTGGCCTACAGAATCAAGTATGTGTGAGAATACCATAGAGAGCGTGAAAGCAATTCAGAATGAGGCCACCGAGACTGAAAAGATGAAGTGGAAAGAAAGTACGGGAAAGTTGGATGTGAATGGTTGTTGGATTGATTTGTCGGATCAGAAAAAATGGATGTTGCCTGATGCGTATGTGCTGGCCGTTGTGACAATGGCACATGGGTTAGCACATATCAGCGCGAAAGGTATTTGCAAGTTGTTGTCGCCTGTGTGGAAGAATGATGGCATTACAAAGTGTGCTGAACGTCTGGTGAAGAATTGTATGGTGTGTATAATGTACAATCCTGGCAAAGGAACCCCAACTCCCCCTGGCAGTTTTGCTCCTCCTTCGTATCCCTTTGAGGTGATTCAATTGGATTTCATCCATATGGAGCGATGCAATAACTTGAAATATGTTTTGGTTGTGGTTTGCGCATTCTCCCGATGGATCGAGGCCTATCCCCTCAAAGATAATACTGCTTTGTCTACTGCGAAAATCCTACTGAAGGAATACTTCCCTCGGTATGGAATGCCTAGAGTCGTGTGGTCAGATAATGGAAGTGAGTTTGTTGGAAGTGTGATGAAGAGTGTGTGTAAGGGCCTTGGAATTAATCAGAAATTCCATAGCGCCAATCATCCCCAGTCAGCTGGATTGGTTGAAGGGTACAATGGTACCCTTAAACTAAAGCTAGCGAAGATTCAGGCTACGACTGGACTGTCTTGGCCTGACGCTTTGCCTCTAGCATTACTGTCAACTAGGGCGACTGTACACTCCCGAATAGGGCTTAGTCCCTATGAAATAGTGTTCGGCCGTCCTGCGAATGTGTGGGGGGTTCCTAGGCCAGGTATATTCGTTGATCTTGAATATCCGATGTTGATTGACTACTTACATGACTTGACTGCTAAACTGAGGTTAATTCATCAACAGGTTTACGACGCCTTGCCGACGCAGACGGAGGGTCCAGGCCACCAGCTCCAGCCCGGTGATTGGGTAGTTACCCGTAACTTCTCACGCAAGAAGAATCTGGACCCCCGTTTTGTTGGACCTCACCAGGTGCTCCTGGCCACGAGGACTGCCGTTCGTCTTGAGGGGCGGAAGAATTGGGTACATGCTACCCATTGTAAACGAGTCCCTATTCCTTTACCGGCAGACCCGTGGGTGAGGAAAGGCATTGCGTCAACAGAAACAGAAACATTGCCGGCGTTTGTGCCTTTTAGCGACGCACAGCTTGTTGGTGAACGCTCAGCGCAGCAGAAAGCCGCTGTTGGAACATTGTCAGTAAAAGACTCAAGATCAAATCAACCAACTGATCAGCAGGACGCTGCCTCTTCAACGGATCCTTTGTTCGACGAGCAGACACGTCCCGGGAAACATCGATATTCTTTGCGTTCTCACACTAAGGACAAATAAATTGTTTTCTTGCTTTGCTGAAATTGATAACTGTAATATCCTCGTTTCCCCTGATCAACTTTGAACATTTCGTATTGTTGAAACTTGTTTTGTATATATATTAAGCTTCTTCCTTGTATCTTTTTTTCCTTCCACAGCTGAATTATTGTGCTAAATAAATACATATTGTGTATTGAGGGCCGTAGGGCCGCGCGCGTACTTCCTTCTGGACAGTAGGTCTTGACGCTAGGTTAAAGGCCGTCGGTTCCTAGGAACTCCTGGGGATTGACCATTGCTGCACAGAACGAAGTGCGTCAAGAAACGTTGCGGACGGTCGTAGGGAAATGGCATTTTCGAAGTTGAACGATTTGGAAGGAGCTCAGGCGTATAGAGTCAAACTGCAGAAACTCAGTCGTACTAAATGTTTTGTATTCCAATTGTTTGTATTGTTTTTAACTGCTTCTGCATTCTTGGCGGGTGGGGTGTATTACGCTATGTCTTACTTTTTACTTCCTACCCCTACTCCTACTCCTTACCCTAATCTTACCTTTACTGCTACTACTGCTTCTCCCCATTCCTTTCACATTTTACCGGAACACGAACAGGCTAGACGTGTAGAATTCCGTAACAATTCCTTTATCCAGCTCCTCCATCAGCATCAGTTAGTGGTTAACACTACTAATTGTTGGGTGTGTGGGTTGATGCCACATACTACGGGTAAGGGAATTCCATATCTGGTGTTACCGTATAGTTCCCAGGGGTCAGCTCGAGCATTCCAAACAATGCTTCGAAGCGCACTAGGTTTCCACCCCACTCCAGAACAACGTTCCCCCAAACCTGGTCCTACCTCGTATCAGTGGGTGCTGTCGATGGCAATACAGGATTTGGAAGATGAGATCCATGATGCTTTTCTCATCCCTAAGGAAGAGGTACAAGCCTATAGGGTCCTGAGTAGAGGGGAATATAGTATGTTCGCTAATGAAAAGCAGCTTAAAAGCTCGCCTCCAATATGGGTCGTACCCCACACTGGTAATCTTTGTCTTGTGGGTCGTGGTTCGCAAGCCTCACTTGGAGTAAGTGCTTGCATTGAAAGTTACGTTCTGCCAATGTCCCCGACCCCTGTGTTTCTGGCTGCCAAGGGTACGTACTTCATCTGTCATGATCGTGCATACACATGGTTGCCCTCAGACTTCATGGGCTCATGTTTTGTTGCAAATCTGTTGCCTCCGACGTTCACTGTAGATGCCGATTACCATAAGACTAGAGTTGTACGAGGCGTAATTAGCGAAGAGGATACTGCCGGTCAAGAGGCAGGAGACTTTTTCAAGGGTTTCCTCCCGTTTTGGGGACCTATGATTAATAGTAGGAACCTGAGACATTTGACTCGGGTGGTAGAATCGACAGCTAATGTTACTGCCAGTGCCCTTGGTAATATCACCACAGAACTTCAGGCGGAGAGACTTATGACGTTACAAAACCGTATGGTTTTAGATGTCGTCTTGGCAGATCGCGGTGGGGTATGTAAAGTGATCCATTCGAGCTGTTGCATTTTCATACCTGATAATGCTCCTACTGTCTATGAAGCCATCTCGAAGTTGCATAAGATCTCCGAATCCATACACGTGGATGTAGGGGATTGGACGCTACTCGGTTGGTTTTGGGGCCTGATGTCGACTTGGGGTTGGAAGATTCTGATGATCATCGGAGTTGTGGTAGTATTCCTGTTCACGTGTTGCCTTTGTGTGCAGTGTGGTCCTGCCTTATGTGGCCTCTGTGCTACAACGTGTATGAGACAACCACCTGTTACCAAGGGGACTCGGTTGGACAAGGCTATGCTACAGCGACATCTTGATGGTCTGATGAATATCGAATATGATTCCGACTAGTGCTTGCCTACATGAGGGCAAAAGGAGCGTCTGAGGTTCCGCGACAATTGTAAGTGGTGTTTCCGACTCGTACGAATATGGTCGAGTCTGGTATCTATGAACCGCAAATGACGAGTTTAGCAAGTGTGCGCAGTTTCGCTGTGCTAACTTAAACCGTTCGTTTGTTACGTGGGCTTTTCATCTGTACCCACGGGTTCCATCTTAGATACGGCATCCATTTTTGTCTCTTGCCCTCAAGTAGTCAGCGAACGGACGCTGTCCGCTTCGCGACCCTGGGACTCCCAAGATATTTGCGGAAGACACATGTCCTTTGAAAGTGTCTTTATGACGAGGGGGTTGCTACTGTAAGGCAGGTGGCGCCGCTCGAGGCTCATCTTGCCGCACGGGCTTATTGTCTCAGCCGTGCATCTCATTAGGCACGTCCCTTTGATGCCTGTATCTCGTGCTTCCCGACACCTCCCCTTTTTACACCCTTTCCGATCTCCCCACTGTCTCCGTCTTCCTCTGCACCTGTCTTCGTCCCTGTTTCGATCTACTTGATTGCTGATTGGAATTTGCTAATGGTGGGAAGATGGGTTTTTTCAGTTGGGAACCGCCAAATGTTTCCGCACTTATGTTCCGGACCTTGCATGTTTGAAAGCGACCAAAACGACCCCTCTGGGAGCTGGATGTGGGAACTGAGTTGTAAACCTTTGTGTTCAATGTTAGCCTATGGGTAAAAACTGTATAAAAGGAGCGATCCACATAACCAATTTGAAGCAGTCTCCCCAAGTTGCACGTGGTGTGCTTGTCGTGACTTCTGTGTTCCCTGCAGTAAATAAACCTTGACTCTTTGACGCCGAAGGAAGTGTCCCGTGTCTCTGTGACTTGTACGCCGGAACAGGTTACCCACGAAGGTTTCAGGTGTTGTGCCCTGGCACCGCTGGGTCCAAAAGAACCCAGTCCTTCACTACCCATCTAGAAAAAGAGCAAACAACCACTAACACATATTTCAAGTTGTTGCATCTCTCCATATGGATAAAATCTAGCTGCAAGGCCTCGAACGGATACGTAGGAGGGGCAAAATGACCAGCTGGTGTTGGAGTTCCCTTACCAGGATTATGCATCAAACACACCATACAGTTCTTGACTAAATTCTCTGCACATTTGGGAATCCCCACATTCTGCCAAACCGGGGCTAACAACTTGCAAATCCCTTTCACACTAATATGTGCCATTCCATGTGCCATTGTAACAACTGGAAGAACATACGCGTTAGGCAACAACCATCTTTGATGCTCAGACAAATCAGTCCAACAACCATTCAAATCCAATCTACCCTTACTCTCTCTCCATTCATTCAACTCTTTCTCTGTGGCCTCACTCTGAATAATTTTCACGCTCTCAATGGTGTCTTCACACATACTCTTCTCTGGAACCCATCTCGCCGGACCCGCAACATACATTCGACTCATCACGTTTCCAGCAGTTTCTTTCGCAACTTCATCCGCAAATGCATTACCACGACCAACATCATCCGTAACCTTTTTATGGGCACTGCATTTCACAATCGCTACTTGCAATGGTAACGTAAGAGATTCAAGAAGTTCATTCACCAGTTGCCCATGCTGGATCTTCGTCCCATGCGATGTCAAAAATCCACGTTCACGCCACAATCGTCCAAAGCTATGAGCCACACCAAACGCATACTGACTATCCGTAAACACATTCACTCGTTTTCCTTTCGCCAACACACATGCTCTCGTAAGTGCAATCAATTCAGCCGCTTGTGCGGAGTTATGTGGGATACATGCAGCTTCAACAACCGTATGCAAAGTCGTCACAGCATAGGCTGCAGTCGTATCACCATTTGGAAATTTAAAACACGAACCATCAACCCACAAGGCATCATCACAATCAGGAAGAGGAGTGTCCCTAAGGTCCACTCTCCCTTTCGTCTCTTCCTCGGTTCTTAGAAAACAATCATGCTGTTCTTCACTATCGTCATCTGTCTCAAGCTGACAGCACCACTTGTAAATCACTTTATAGATTACAGACATTCCCCCGAAGATCTAAAGTGGCGGATCCTAGAAAAAATACACATACCAAATAACAAAGGAGGTGACAAGATACGGAAAAAAAGAGAAGTATATTGGATCTTTACCCTTGGCACCTTCGAACATGGTCCGAACCAAGATCTGACCTGGGAGAATGCGATACTATAAAACTGATTCCTTATGCAGGATATGCAGGATATTCTGATTTGCATTATAATCAAATATATTCGGTTTTTCTCTAGAACTTTAAGTGTCTATATAGTTCTGCAGAAAACCTGATAAACAATATTAGATGAATATGATGAAACAAATGGTTTGTTGTTCTGCAAATCATGAAAATACCCTTGTTTACAACTCGATTTGAAATCAACAAACAAGTCAACAAATAAGTCAACTATAGAGATCATATGCCTTTAAATAAGGGTAGGGCAACAAATGGATGACATCACAAGCATCCAGCTATAAATACCAATGGGAAAACGACTTACAAATCCCTCTAACTTTTCAAATCAGCAGGTACGCGGAAGGAACTTTAAAACAGAAGAAACCTCTCAGGTAAAACGCACTGAGATTAAAGGCATGCTAATCGACTACTAAACAAAGAGGGAATAATAGAATATTTACAAATGTTTTATTTTGGATTATTAACAAAGAAATTTTAACTGTATCATTTATCGTGTATACAAGATATATGTGTTTAAATATCCCCCCTTTTTTATCGAAATAATTAAAAAATCTTTTTTATCAGCAATAATGTTTGTGTTATAATTAATGTTTGTGTTATAGTTTTTTGCATAATATAGCCAGTGTTCTCTCTGTGAAAGTTGGCCTGGGTTTATACCTTCGCAATCAAGCGAAATTGGCAACAATGTAGCTGGGTTCAAGGTATTGCACCTCTTGATATGGACATGACTCGCTAACAATGTAAGCTCATACCCTGACAACCGAGCACTAGTTAAGTGCTGTGTCTTCGTACGATTCAACAAGGTATCCACTGCATGTGGAACCATGACCACTAACGTATTATCCATAACCAAACCAGTAGATTGTCGAATTGAAACAGCCGCTGCCGCTGTAGCTCTCAAGCAACTCGGCAACGCTCTGGCTACAGGATCTAAAGTCGACGAAAAGTACGCACATGGGGGTTGCTTCCCGCCAAACTGCTGAGTCAAAACCGATAATGCACATCCCTCTCTCTCGTGAACATACAATGTGAAAGGCTTACTGTAGTCGGAAGTACCCAAAACAGGAGCCGAACACAACGCATTACGTAATTCGGAGAAACTCTTTTGACATTCGTCAGTCCAAGGAATAGGATTCGGAGTATCCTTAACTGTAAGAGCTATCAAGGACTTCGTAGCAGGGAAAAATTAGGGATCCACTGTCTACAGTACGACATGATACCCAAAAACGCACGTACTTCTCTCTGTGTCGTAGGGACACTCATTTTCGCAATGGCTTGAATTCTTTCTGGGGTCAGTTTCCTTCCCTCCTTCGATAAGAGGTGACCTAAATAGGTAACTTCTTGGCGACAAAATTGCAATTTCGAGAGAGAAACCTTATGATGGCAATCAGATAAATGAGACAACAAGGACACAGTGGCATCCTTACAGATGTCTTCGGTATCAGCAGCGACCAACAAATCGTCAACATACTGGATAAGGGCTGCACCGTCAGGAAAAACTAACGAGTCAAGTTGTGTCTTCAGAGCTTGACTATAAATCGATGGACTCTCGCAATAGCCTTGAGGAGCACGTTTAAAGCGAAAACTTCGTCCTCCTAAAGAGAATCCAAAGATATCTCTACTCTCCATGGCAATCGGAATGCTGAAGAAAGCATTCTTCAAATCGATCACCGAAAACCAGGTGGCAGAAGCCGGAATCAAAGTCAATAACGCAGTAATGTCAGGCACGACAGGAAATTGTGGAACAACAATCTTGTTCACTTCACGAAGATCAATGACAAATCTATATACAGGAGGCAGTGAAGGATCAGTCCTCTTTAGAACAGGCAAAACAGGACTATTGCACACATTACCTCGCGTCTCTTCAATAACATCCTTGTCAATCAGATCATAAATGATTGCTAAAAGTGCACGCTCACCATCACTCGATATACGATATTGTGGAATACGCGGTAACTTAGCATTAGCCTTCAGTGTCACAACATATGGGGGAATATCCAACAGGCCTACATCATTTGGACCCGTAGCCCACAACAAACGTGGCAATGAAGACAATTCCGATGGAAGACAATCTTTCGATATATATATTGGAGAGATCACATTCTCACCCAAAGTAAGATGTACTCCCGCCGGAGAACAGTACAAAGTTGCATACAATCTCTTCAACAAGTCTAAACCCAGCAAATTCTCATTACAACCTGTAGTCAAAAGAAGGGGTGCTTCAAACCTACGAGGACCAACAGAAAGGGGCAATGGGGCAGAAATCGGATTCGTAACCGGGGCGCCGGAAAAACCTATAGAAACATTATGAAAGCCAGACAAAGGTGCGCCAGGGTGTTTAGAATGCATAATCGAAATCTTCGTAGCACCAGTGTCTAGCAGAAAAGGCTCCGACACACCTGATGCAATCACCTCAACGTAAGGTCCGTTCTGATCTACTGGAACTGAAACAACTCCCTCCCTTTGTCCATGGCTGTCCTAACAATCATTACCATGTGCTTCATCACCCTCAACATAGTAATCATCCACGTAGTACTGTGCCGTCCTACCAGAAGAATTCTGCTGTTGGTCAAAACTATTCATCGAATTTTGCGGAGGCAAAAGACGTATGTTCTGTCCGCGACCCCTACCTCTAGGTGCTTGCTGAGCACCTCTACCTCTCGCACCAGAAGCACTATTCCCTCGTTGCAACAAAACCGGACAACTATTCTTGTAATGTCCCTCTTCTTTACAATACGCACACTGATTAGGGCCATACGGAAAACGCTGTTGAGGAGTCTCGTCTCTTTGCGAGTTCCTCGAATACTGTTGTGATTGCTGGTAATCACGCTGATTATTAACACGGGGCGGATAAGCTTGCTGTAGAAGAACTTTAGTCTTCAATTCCTTAGTCTTCTTGTCCGCTTTCTCTAACTCATCCTTACGTCTATTCTCATAATACTGAGCCGTAGCTAAAATCTGCGCTGATTAGAAACAGGCCAAGCACTCTCAGAATCCTTCAACTTAGTGCATAACTCAGGAAGAAGATTGTGTACAAACTTATCGAAAAACAACCTCTGGCCACCCTCGGTAGCCATATCCTGAACACTATGATCAACAAAAGTTTCTTCAAAACGCGTGAAGAAATCTTACACAGTCTCATCTTTCTTCTGCTTACATGCAGACAACTTATCCCAATTAACACGAACTTCGGGCATCAAAGTCTTCATGAAAGTAATAATCCTACCAGGAAGTTCAGTAATAATGTTGTCAGGCTTAGCACCTCCAACTTGTCTATCGTTTGCAGCAACAAGGTTCACCCACGAATCACCCAATTCATTATCATGATCTGTATGTTGAATGACATTCCAGATGGGCTGTGGAGCAACATTCCCAAACAACATATCTATGTCCGCCAAATTCATAATGCACAAACTCACTGTTTGTGTAAGCTCTTTATAATATCCCGCTGGATTCTTCCGCGCATCAGGTAAAGTCTGCTTAAGCGCTAAAACTTCTGCACGATTCCATGGAACATGGACCCATACTCGCTGAAAGTGCGCTAGAACGGGTGGAACAGCAGCAGCATCAGCAGGTCTCCATACTGGAGGAACCTCTCGCATCGGATACTGACGTGCTTTCCTTGCAACTAACGAATCGGGTTCAAACAGCCGTTCAGTAGGAACGTTGCTTCGAAATGACAACAACGTCGACACCGCTCTCTCGATGTCGAGGAGACTTACAATCGTTCCTTTTGCAAATTCGGAACGCAACCGGAACAGCTCTTCAGGAGCTTTACCCACTTCGTTCGTCCATTGTTCGTGGAGAAACGCACACATAATCTCAAAAACATATCGTTGCTTTGGTGCTTCCCATTGCCGGAAAACATCCATAATACCCTCAAGATCGTACTGGGACGCATACGTAACCCATCTACGTGCCATGTGATCTAGAACCACTCGTTCATCTGTATCAGGTAATTGACTACACAGCTGTCTACGCTCAGTCACAGGAGACATACCTGTGGGGGGGGCTAAGGGCCTGACAAGGCCTGAAGCGCTGCGCCGCTTGAAGAGCCAATATACTGGACACACACACACTACTGCACTGGTGTGGACAGGAAGTGCCGTGCCACCTCCGTCCCTTTATTTAAAGCTTTCTGGCCACGCCTGGCCAGAAAGTGATACATTGTGGGTAGTGCTTCCGGGGCTCAAGCCTGAGACCCTCGGAGCACTAGAGCGCTACATCCCTTCCCAACTTGGATTTTGAAAATGAACCGAACAAACAGTTTAACATGCAAAATCAGCCAGTCTGTGATTGGGCCGTGGATTAGGTCTAAGATTGTATTGCCACTTGCCTCTCAGGGGTGTCTGGTCTCGAGCGGGTCTTGGTGATGGCAGAGATGGTTCTTCTGCGGTGTCTGGTGGCAGGCTTGCGTTGGTTGTGGTTGCGTTTTCTTCTTCCTCCCTTGCTGCAAATGGGTCATGGCTGGAGTTCTGTTCTCTCGGTGTGGGTATTGGTTTGAACCATGATATGTTTCGAGTCACTTCTTCTCCGTCTCGGCTGACTGTGATTGCCGTTCCTCTGGTTTCCTTGATGACCCAGGGTTCCGGTTCGAATGGTGTCCTGAATTTTCCTCTTGGCCTCCTTGTTCGAATCAACACGGTCTCCCCCGGGTTTAGGGTCTTTGTTTGGGCTCTCCTCTTGTAACTTGCTTTCTCGTTGGTCCTTCTTCTCCGTTCTTGTGTGCCTGCTGGCGAGTAGGGTGTGGGAGTCCAGTTGTCGGCCATGGGCAGCAGGCCTCTCATGTTGGGGAACCATATTTTCTCTCGCATCCTCGCTTTCATCCTGCGGGTGCCTTGGTGTCCCTCGTGTGCCAGGGTGGTTGCCCTCTCTTGCAGGGCCTTGGGGATGACTACGCGAGCTCCTCTCAGTACTAGACCATTGTCAGCGCAGCTGAGGTCATTGTGGATTTTCCAAAACTGATGTAGGCGTGTTCTGTCTGCTTCGTTCCATCCATTGGTATCCTTCAGGAAGTTTGCCCACGTTCCTGAGTGTATTGCTTCTTTCACCCTTTTGACGACTGCGTCACTGTCATAGTGGGAAGTGATGGTATCCGCGGTTAGTGCACAGGGGCATGCCCCCGTTGATAGCATATTGATGAACTCTTCGGTCTGGCTTTCTTGGTCTGCATTGTGTGATCCTTCTGTGAGGGGGTGGCGTGACAGAAAATCTGCCGGGTTTTTCGCCCCAGGTCTATACACAAGGTCCATTTGGTACTGTTGAACCTGGATGGCCCAGCGTTCAATTCTCGGTGGTGGGTGAGGTGCTGTGCCTCGGAACAGAGGAATTAACGGTTGGTGGTCCGTCACCATTCTGAACGGGTGGCCAGATATGTAGAGGTGAAAATGGGCGCAGGCCCATTTTACGGCCAGTGCCTCTCTTTCAATTTGTGAGTACCGCGACTCTGTCGCTGTCAGGGCCTTGCTTGCAAATGCCAACGGGGCCCACACCCCGGGTTCGGTTTCTTGTGACAGGAGGGCTCCTAGGCCTACTGGGCTGGCATCTACCAATATCTCGGTGGGTCTCGCAGTGTTGAAGTATGCCGTCGTTGTGCTGTCCAGCAGTGCCTCCTTGATTCGGTGAAACGCTTTGTCTTCAGAGTCTGTCCACTTCCATGAACTGTCTTTCTTCGTCAGGTTTCTTAAGGGCTCTGCGATGGTAGCTAGATTGGGTATAAATCTTGCACAGTACTGTGCCATCCCTAAGAAACTCCTCACTTCGGACGCGGTTGTGGGTGCTAGAGCGTTCTTGATGGCATGGGATTTGCGTGGGTCCACTTTCACTCCGTCTGAGTCAAACACGTACCCAAAGAATTCTATTGATTTTCTGAAGAATTGGCATTTATCTTTGTGCAAGGTAACGCCATACTGTGCGAGTCTCTGTAGGGTAGCTTTCAGTCTTTGGTGATGTTCCTCACTCGTTTTGGCATGGATCAAGATATCGTCGCTTACGTTCAGTACCCCTTCAAGTCCGGATAAAATTTCTTTAATTGTATTTTGAAAAATCTCGGCTGCGGACGATATGCCGAAATTCAGTCGCTTGTACCGTCTCAGCCCAAGGTGCGTTGAGAATGTTGTTATGTAGCGGCTCTCCTCCGCTAGTCTGAGCTGATGATATCCTGCGTTAAGGTCCAACTTAGAGAACCATTGGGCCCCATTCAAGTCTGTCAGGATGTCATCTACTGTTGGAGTGAGGTGTCGTTCCCGTCGTATGGCTTTGTTCGGGATCCTCATATCTATGCAGATGCGGATTTTGCCTGGCTGGCGTGGCTTCTCGGCTATTACCATCGGGATATCCACGGCGTTGGCCCTGATACTTTCTCAATCACACCTTGTGCTTCTAGTTGGTTTAGTTCCTTTTCTACGGCGGTGCGCAGGTGAAATGGTATCCTTCGGTGTCTCAGCGCCACTGGTTGAATGGCGGGGTCGATGTGTAGTTTGATCGGCGGTCGCTTGATGGTACCGAGGCCCTCAAAGAGTGTGGGGAACATTTCCAGGATGTCCTCAGTTTGGAGTGCTTTGACGGCGTTTGCAAACGCAATGAGGCGGAGGTCTTCCGCTGTGTTGCTTCCTACGAGCAGATCTGCTTCTTTGTCTATTACATGGAAGGTCGTCGTTACTTCATTGTCTTCCGCTTTCACTTGAACTACCATCTTCCCTCGCAGCGGGAGGGGTTCTTGGCTGCCGTATGTTAGTATGCGTGCCTTCGAGGGGACTAGCTTGGGTCTTGGCTTCAGTGCTTTATAGTGTTGGATTCCCATGACATTCACGGTGGCTCCCGTGTCAATGATGCCGGTCACTGGAGATCCGTCGATGTGTATTTGGCATTTTGGCTGAGGCCTTCGCCGTCTCTTTAGTTCACTCACGAATGATACGTAGTAACATTCATCTGCGTCCTCTGGGGAGGAGTCATCGAATTGCGCTTGCCTCGGTGATTTGTTTGCTCGAGACGACGTTGCATCGTCTAGTGACAGCTGCCTCACGGCTCCTGTGATTGGTTTCCTTCCTGACGCTCCTCTTCCTCGGGAGCCACCTCTGCATACGCTTGCGAAATGGTTGGGTATTCCGCACTTCGAGCATGTCTTGCCACGTGCTGGGCAGCCATCTTGGTTGTGCTCCTCTCTGCCACAGTATCCGCATGTTGTTCGGCGCGGTGTTCTGGTTGGCCATCTTCCTCTGCTTCCCCGATTAGTACTGCGAACTGCGTCTACTCTTTCTGTCTTCACTGTGGTTCCCACATCTGCTCGTGGGTTCAGGGCTGCTTCCATTGCGGTTGCACGTGCATCTGATAGCTCGTGGGACCTGGCAAGGATTAGTATTTCTTCGAGTGTTATGCGTGGTTGTCTTAGAATTAGTGTTCTCAGGTGCTTGTTGCGACATCCCTGAATGAGTTGTGCGGTAACTTCCTTCTTTTCGTCATCATCTGTGCATGTGCTTATCAGGTCTCTTAAGCGTGCATGAAACGCGTCCATGGTTTCCCCTTCTCTCTGTTTGGACTGGCGGAATTTGAAACGTTCATAGTGCGGATTTAGCTGGGGGTCGAAATGTGCATTTAGTGCATCAACTGCTGCGTCGTAGTCGGTGTCGGCCCCCGTGTTTGGTAAGTGTTTGAATAGCTTGTACAGTTCTGTGCCACCAAAATGTAATAGTAGGGATCTTTTTACTTTGTTGTCTTTCTCCCTCGTTGCAGTGAAGTAGTTGTTCAGTTGTCCGAGCCACACGGCCCACCGGGGTGCTGCTGTACCTGGATCTATCAGTTCACTGAAGGGTGGCAAGGCTTGGATTTGTGAGTGAACTGACGGTGCTGGCGGCTGTGTTCCTGGGTTTACTGCCTGCGCTGGGGGTCCTGCCTGCTGTGCCGGGGTGGCTGTTTGCTGCACTCCACCAGTCGCTCCCCCTGCTCCACCAGTCACTCCCCCTGGGTTTGTAGACATTCTGGAGTTGGGTGGTAGCTTGGCGCTCTCCCACTAAGTGTCTCTTTTTGTCTTGTCAGTTGCACTTGCTTGTGCTTGTTGATTGTATGCCAAATTGGTGTTTCCCTGCGTGTTTCCTTTGTTTGTTTTTTCCGGTGTTTTATTGCCCAGTCCGTTATATACGCGTGCTCTCTCCGTTTGCTTGTGCTTGTGCTTGTTGGTGTGCCCCTTCGCGTGTGTTGATGCGTGCCCGGCAGCCTCGCTGGGACACCTGCGTGCTCACGGGGCCTCGCGCTCGTTTGGATCAAAGCGCTCCTCTGCTCTTGCGCTCTTCTGGGCCTTCTCGACGACGTCAGCGCCTCACTTCTGCGCATGCGCGCGATTCTGGGCCTACCGCTGGGCCGTTTTCCTCGGCGCGTTTCTTCGCTTGGGCCGATTTGCCGCTGCCGTCGCCGGTGCCACACGCAGCTCCTTGCATATGCTGCTTACCGGTAAGAGAGTCGTTGTTTCGGGTGGTGGCCTCGCTTTTGCTGTCGTCTTTGCTCCGCTCCAGTGCCGCGACTGGCGTGTGCGGACAGTTATCGATCGGGCGTGGGGTGCCGTGGCCTGGCGCCACTCGAGTTAGGCGAATCCCACCCTCGTCGCCAGTGTGGTGGGGGGCTAAGGGCCTGACAAGGCCTGAAGCGCTGCGCCGCTTGAAGAGCCAATATACTGGACACACACACACTACTGCACTGGTGTGGACAGGAAGTGCTGTGCCACCTCCGTCCCTTTATTTAAAGCTTTCTGGCCACGCCTGGCCAGAAAGTGATACATTGTGGGTAGTGCTTCCGGGGCTCAAGCCTGAGACCCTCGGAGCACTAGAGCGCTACAATACCCAATTGTCCCAACCAAGGAGTCAGAAAACCGGAAAAGGCAGCGGTCATCCGCTGTCTAGGAGAAGGAGTAGTCGAAAGAACAAGAGGAGACGAAACAATAGTAGAAGAATCCAAAGTCGGAACAGACACAGAAGCAGTAGGGACAGGCATAGAAGCAGTAGCCGTAGAAAAGGGCAAAGTTGGCGGCCCTTGAGGAGGCTGCGCCAAAAGAACAGTAGCCAACAAAGGAGCTGGCTGTAGAGGGATCACAGGAGGCAAAACAACCGGCTGTTGCACAGCCACAGCTGGTGGCGGTGGTGCCGTAGCATTCTGCACATAAGGTGGCAGTGAATTTAACAGATGCGACATTAAGCGATCCTTTGCAAGATCCTTCTCATCTTTCTGCTCTTTAGACGGCAAGACTGGGTAGCATCTGTCTACCGCTAACTTCCTCACTCTAAGCATCTGCTCACTTTCTTGCTCTTCTTCATTATCTCTGTATGCAATGGCAGCTTGCACCATTGACATACCTCTTATTCTTTTTCGCTAATTTTATTTCTTTCTGTTTGGCTTCTTTGCGCCATATGCGGAAAGAGTCAAACATCGCCGGCCGGGCTTTCTTCTTGAACAACCTCACTTCGAGATTATCTAGAATTTCAGTTTCAAAATTACCGTAACGGGGCCACTGTAAGACACCGTCACTCTTCGTGTATTTTACCCAGATCTCATTGTAGCTAATAGGACCCACACCATGTTTCACGTACAATTCGTATGTAGGAGTTCCGATCGGAGGAACCAGACACGAATCCTCTAACCGGGAATCCCTCAATGCACCACAACTGAACAAATTTCTAAAACTGCTAAAACCAGGCATCTTGCTCACTAGTTCAGCTTCAAACAACAAGGGAAGTCTAAAACGACGGTTCCGTGAATACACAAATCCCTTGGCTTTGGGGCCTGCAGGTACCAAATCAAAGCTATCCACTAAAGGATACAAAACAAACTAAGGACTAGGAGACGCTCCGCTTATACTTAACTGAAATGTCGATGGCGTCACCAGAAGACCCGTCAATCATCTCGCTCTACAAACGTCTAAGGCTCCAAAACAGGGCGACAGTCAGGGCAGCAGTCCTTCGTAGCCGTCGGAAAGCCGGAAACCTCGCAGCAAAGACTTTCTGACCACCACGACATACAGGGGTCGATGAAGTGGCTGGCCTTCCTCCAGAATTTTCACACAAAGCTTCTCACGAACCTCTGGCTTGGACCGGTACCGCTGAAGTCGCCCCACGTAGGCCCCAACTGAAGGACCGGGTTTTTGAACCCAGCGGCGTCAGGGAGAACGCCTGAAACTTTCGAGTTCCCCTGTCTTGGCAAACAGAGACACGGGATACTTCTTGATGACGTCAAAGACCAAAGTTTACTGGCTGCAACCAGGAACAGAGATCTACGAAGTACACACGGGTAGTTCGTCAGAGACTGCACAAATTCAGTAAGCGGAGCATGGTCTTTTATGCCAAAAATCATGCCTCAGGCGGCATTACAATTTACATTTGGTGCATACAAACTGACCAATGACAATGTAGCATTTCAAAAGTAGCAAATGACGACAGTCAAAGACAATCCCATTTTCCGTTGTCCAGCCCACCAGAAATGACAACGCACGTTCTCAGTTTCCTGTTTGATCAGGCCGGACAAACCCACCATAAACCCTTCAACCCAGATCGATGATCATGTCGTAAAGGATAGGCAGAAAACAGATTGGGAGGAGATAGAAAGGTGGGAACAGTGTACCATAAACTCGGGCATGTCCTGCCCTTTGATCTTTATCAGACCAGCTGCTGAACAAGGAACTGACTCAGCGGGATCCGCCCCAGGCTAGGAGTCAGTTCGGCCAGGTCACCCAAAAGTCAGCTAAGGTGTACGTGTCTCAAGGACTCGCTCGGCCACAGTCATCGGGCCTATGTTAGGGCAACCACACAAAATGGCTGCCGCATACAAAATGGAACCCGGAGGTTCAGACTAAATCCTCGAATATAGAGTGTTCTCCTATATCGATTCATACGAAAACACTCAGACACGTTACACTCGCCATTTGCGGTCTGCTGACACCAAAATCGTCCATTTCCGACGATCTTTATAAATCGGGTTCGGAACTATCGAACCCAATTCGGGACCACGGAACCACACTCCCAGAGAGACATTTGTGTAAACATTGGATTCTAAATCTGACTATTCACTGCCATGAAATAGTAACAATGGGACACAGAATAAGACAGCTGGGAAGAGTTAAAAGTCAGTTCTATATTTAGAAGCCTGGCAGGGCTACCAGAGCAAGGTATGCTTTGACATTTTGACATCTGAAACTTTTTGAAAGACAAGATGGCAGCGCAGGGAAAGAAGGAGGAGTTGTGCTTATTTTTTGTTGGCAAAAGCAAGTTTTTATACACTCATATGAATATACCACAATACAATTTTATATGTGAGCTTGGCCATATATACAGCACTAATGCTTTTAATTTGGTGCTTACTAGGGCTGAGCCAGTGGGATTTAATTTGAATTCCTTCGCCCTCATGTTTCACTTGTAAATTTGCTAAAAGGATTGGGGTTTGGGTATTCATATTCTTTACCTCCTCAAAAGTACTAATTACCTCCTATAACTTTGTTTATGCCTAGTTGCTACAAATAGGGGTTGATAGTGTTGACAGAAGTGAAACCTGTTTCAGGTTTCCTACTGTCAAAATGGAGGAAGGAGGCTATCTCCTCTACAAATTAAGGCTAGGTAAAATGTATGTTGCTCTCTCCTTTTCTCAATTTTTGTTTTAGCCTGTTTAAATTGTCTGTGAAATAGCAATGAGACACTTAATTGGCTATTCAGTAATACTGTTTTAAACATTGTTAGCATTAATAAAATGAATAAAAATATATGTTATATTACTGCCCATCCAGTTTGATGAAATTATGACAGGATCAGTAGTCTAGATTGTTATTCCCTTATTTTGATCTTTAAGGGAAACTAGATGTGGGTAGTTTTTGTTCTAAAAGTCCTAGGTGATAACACCATTATTGTATGTTATTCCATGCTACATAGTTTTGCAAGGGCATTGCTAGTTTTTTTTTTAATAGCTAGCCGTGTAAATAAACTGACAGTCATTATTAGAGCTGATGTTGCATAGTTTGGATCATGAAAAGTAGAACGCAGGGAAGATGCCCATGTGATCCTTAGCAAAAAAACATTTGGGAAGGAAATGTTGTTTTGTAGCTAAGGAACTCCTATTAAATTAGCAGTTTTAGATTTTCCTGCTGCTCCTATAATATGAGAGAGTGAAGAAGACAGGAGTATAACCCATAGACCAAAATGGGACTGGGTATGTAGATTATAACAAGAAACAATGTCCCACTAGGTATCAATAACAGAGACAATTCAGATTTTTGCATACAGTACGTATTGCAAGAAAGGAACACCAGGGAGTCTCAATACATTTTGTGAGAAGGTTGTTAATCACCAGTTACATTAAACACGGGAAGCACAGTTAAAGGCAGCACTGTACATGAGAAGCAATCATGAAGCAACCCAAATAACACTTGGTGAAAATGTGATGACGCAGTGATAGTGACGACGCAAGTGAAAGTGAAAGACAGCGTGGTCGGCGCAAAGTGATAAAAACAATCAATTAAAGGCTTTCACATTGAATATATACAAATAGACAAGTTCAATTTGGCATGGCGATAAGCCTATTGGTAGTGCGCCGTGAAATCGCGCTGTTGTTGTCGACGGCGTTTCGATCCTCTATGATTCGGGATCCTCTTCAGGACAGGGTTGGCGTTGAATTAGGGTGCTGCATGGGAAAATAATTAATTTTAGGAGATCGGGCATGAAACGGAGGCTATGGAAGGAGCGTGGTAGTGAGCCGAGTGATCTGGCGCTTCACAGTTTAACATGAAGTCAGGGGGGGGGGGGGAAGAGGGGAAGAAAGGATCTATTGGTGTGGCCAGTGATGGATGGCATACAATTCTAGGTGCTTAGGGATGGTGGGACTAGAGTGGAGGTGGGGGGTTGGGGGGGGGGGGGGAAACAGGGGAAAGGGTCAAAGTTAAACAAACCTGGAAATTAGGAGCACTAACTGGATCCAGGGGTCAGTCCTTCACAAGGTAGTGGGTCCGGAGCCTCGTATACATTTAACGAGTATTGTTTCAGGTTCTTGTAGGGCGCCTAAAAAAGGGGAAGGGAAGGCACAGATCGATGTCTGGGTTTAAACAAACAGTTAGGGGAGGTCCAAATAGTCCCTCATGGCGGCGATTCAAGGAGGTTTTGGCAGGGTACCTGAATCGCTGGAAGCTGAATGTCACAGGTTGCGAGTCAAGAGATCACGCTGGGGGGTTAATAATTCTCCGTTTAAGTCGGGTGCCTAAAGGAGAATGGAAAGAGCGATTAGGCGCGTTGGTGCAAGGGCCGGAGCGGCGCGGTAGCACTTTAGCGCGTTGTTCACGGGTCAAGAGGGAGTCAATTACCTGGATTAGTCTGGCGGCGGCTGCCGATTAAATCTTGGCGGTAGCGTCCCGCGCAGAGTAGCGGGTTGACTGAAGTCCGTGAACCAAACCAGGAAGTAACCGGTCGGTAGGGGGCGGGGCTACAGGGAGTGGGGGCGGGAGGGGGTGGGAAACAACAGTGGGGGTGACGCCCATAGGCTGGGTCTGTCCGTGGAAGCAGGGAAACATTGTGGAAGTATTGCATACCTTACACTGCTGGAATCAGAGTTACATTTGGATATGTATCACAAAGTACAGATGTACATCAGACTAAATATACAACCAAACTAGAAATGCAAGGTTACAATAAAAACATTTTAAGAACCAAATCACGATGTAAACATTTATAAGGTAAGCGCTCATGGCGCCTGAACGTTCAGAACATGACAGAATTCTAGTCTGGGTGGTTAGGGTGATTTATATAGGTCTTAGTAGGTCCACATGGGTCATAATGATAGTAGGGACTGGGAAAGGAAAGGAGACATTCATGGAACTGCAAGGGGGTTCAAGTAATGACCGTGCTACTCCATTCATCAAGGGTGTTCAGGCCCCTATTTACGGAGTCTGTGAGTGAGATCCATTTACATTCAGCTTGGTTTAGGAGTGCGTTTATATTGCCACCTCTGGTTGGAAGTGTGAGATGTTCAATTACTTGCCACCTAATATCAGTGTCCCGGTGGCCTTTTTCAATGAAGTGTGAAACAAGTGGGGCTGACAGCACTTGACAGTTGACTCGGCTCTTGTGTTGGATGATGCGCTGTTTCACCATTTGCGTGGTCTGGCCGATGTAAAGTAGGTCGCAGGGACAGCGGATTGCATAAATCACATTAGTGGTTTTACAATTGGTATGACATGTAAGTTCGTGTCTTTTCTCATTGTACAAAAACTCTTTAGTGTTAGTAGTGAGTTCGCAAACGCTACAGCCTTGGCACTTGAAATGTCCAAGGATTGGGGGCAGGCCCCAGGCAGAAGTGATACTGTTTTGGTTTTTGGTTGTTTCCGGCCAAGTAATCGCACGTACCAAATGATTCGCAATGTTGTTACTGCGTTGGTATGAGAACAAGGGTGGATCTCGGAATTGTTCTTCGGATCTTAACACCGTCCAGTTTTTCTTAATGATGGAACTCACTTTGTTGCTGTCTGGTCCAAAGGTCGAGACAAAAGGAATCCTTGTCATTGGTTCCCTGGTTTTGGGTATTAGTAAGTTTTCACGATGGAAGTACCAGGCACGTTTCTTAGCTCTGGTGACCAATCTACGGGGATAACCTCTATGTATAAGTTTGTTCATCAGGATGTCTGCTTCGCGAAAGTAGTCTTTTCTCCATTTACAGTTGCGCCTGATACGTAAAAATTGACCAAAGGGCAATCCATCTTTGAGTCCTCTTGGGTGATGACTTGAGTAGTGTAGCAGGGTGTTCCGTTCTGTAGGCTTCCGGTAAAGGATGGTCCCCAGTTTACCTTCATCGGCATGTATAATCACATCTAGGAATGGCAGATCGTTTACTTTAGATTCACTGGTGAAGTTTAGATGTTCTTGACTGTTATTGAGCCACTCAATGAAAGGTGTTAAGTCATCGGAAGAGCCATGCCAGAGGAGGAGAATGTCGTCAATGTAGCGACGCCAAAGCCCCACATGTTGGAGGTGGGGGTTAACTGGGTTAAGGAATAATGATTTCTCCAGATTATGTACATAGAGAATCGCAAAGTTGGGCGCGAAGCAAGCGCCCATTGAGACTCCTTTAATTTGTAAATAATAAGTCTCGCGATATAAAAAGTAGTTGTTTTGTAGGGCAATTCGAAGCAAGTCCATGATAAATTCCGTTGGAATTCTTGCGGGTAGTGGTCTGGTTAGTAGTAGGTCATGAATGACTTGGAGGCCTTCTCTGTGAGGGATGTTAGTATATAGTGATTCTATGTCCAGACTGACCATGAGTTGAGCGGTAGTGTCAAAATCTTTGTTCTCTATAGTGGTAATGAGATCCATAGTATCTCGTATATAGGTGTCGGTTAAAGGTACAAATTCTTTTATGATGGCGTCGATGAATTTGCCCAAGGGTTCGAGGATTGAGCCGCATCCGGAAACAATTGGTCGACCCGGGGGATTGGTTGTATTCTTGTGGATTTTAGGCAGGACGTATAGGACTGGTGTCCTGGGGTGAGAGTTGTTAAGGAAGGCATGTTCTTTTTTGGTAATAATGCCAAGTTCTCTGGCTGAGGATGTCGTCCTGAGTATTTTGGATTTGATGTCTTGCAAGGGGTCTTTTGTGAGAGGTCGGTAATGTTCCAAGTTGCACAGTTGTCGTTTGATTTCAGTGTCATATTGATCAATGTCCATTATGACAATTCCTCCGCCCTTATCTGCAGGCTTGATGACAATTTGGTTATTGTTTTTAAGTGATTGAAGAGCGTTCTTTTCTGTTAAGGGTAAGTTATAGGGGGTGAATTTTGAAGAGGTTTTAAGATCCAGAACTTCCTGCATGACCAGTTTCTCAAAGGTCAAGATTTCCGGTGACATTTGATTAGTGGGAGGATTGAAGGTTGAAGGAGGTCGGAATATCGATTGATTCTGGTAATTGGATTCCGTTTTGTCCGCAAAAAAGTGTTTAAGCCGTATCCTTCTAAAGAATTTAAGTAAGTCAGCTTGGAGATCAAGGAAGTTCGTACGTTCCGTGGGGACAAAGGACAGTCCCCTAGAAAGTAAACTTGTTTCATCAGATGTCATGATATGCTTAGACAGGTTGAATATAGGGATGGTAAGGTCCGTGTCCTGAGCTGCACTTTCAATATTTATTGTTGTTGACCCCATTGGTAGAACCTGTTCCGAGTCCGTCGTTCTCCTGGGACTTGCGGTTGGTATTGTCGGTTTCTTGTTTGACGATTTTGAGGGGGGGGTTGACCGCGGCCGCGGCCCCGGCCTAAAAAACCGGGTGGTAGGAGGGGTTGAGGCCTGTTGCTGGAGGTGGAGGCTCCAGGGTCTAATTCTTCTGCTGAGGTGTTGGATGAGTCAGAGAAGGTGACTCTTTGGTTGTTCCGGAATCTACCCCAGTTGCGTGACCTTGGTGGATTGTATGGAGTATTGAAGAACTCCTCGTTTAGGTAGGGGTATGTATTTTCCACTTTGTAGAATTTAATATCCTTCTCTATTTTGTTTACCTTTTTGTTGGTTTCAAAGGTGCAGAAGGTTTCAATTGTTTTATTAATTTTCTCAAGGAGATTTTTTGCATCGGCCAGTGAGTCGTCTGCTGCGATGAGTTTTTCCAGTTCGTCAATTTCTTGAAGCTCCAAGCGGCTATGTTCCACGGCGGTGTCAATTCCTAGAACCATCCAATGGCGTGAGCATGTGGTGGCGAGGTGGCTGAAACTAGATCTGAATTTTGGATCTTGAGTGAAGATAGCAGGAACGTTCCTTATTTGTAGGCCTACCGGTATAACACCCGATCTTAAATAATCAGTAAGCATTCGTGCATGGAGATCTGTGCGTATTTGCTTTTTCTTTAATTTTTCAAGTTTGTCAAGTAAGACTTTTGAGGAATTAGGGGTGGAAGTGGTCGAGGTAGAGGCAGTAGAGCCTGAAAGGAGTGACGGCCCTGTAAGCCTCGATTGAATGTACTCTTCTGAGTAAGTGAGAGACTCCTTGGACATAGTGTGTATCTAAAAACTACTACACAACTAGATGCTTGAATGAATAAAGCACATATAATTAGTACCGTGTGGTACTACTCTCGCAGCTCAGCAGCTGCTCACTAATGAGTGAAGAAGACAGGAGTATAACCCATAGACCAAAATGGGACTGGGTATGTAGATTATAACAAGAAACAATGTCCCACTAGGTATCAATAACAGAGACAATTCAGATTTTTGCATACAGTACGTATTGCAAGAAAGGAACACCAGGGAGTCTCAATACATTTTGTGAGAAGGTTGTTAATCACCAGTTACATTAAACACGGGAAGCACAGTTAAAGGCAGCACTGTACATGAGAAGCAATCATGAAGCAACCCAAATAACACTTGGTGAAAATGTGATGACGCAGTGATAGTGACGACGCAAGTGAAAGTGAAAGACAGCGTGGTCGGCGCAAAGTGATAAAAACAATCAATTAAAGGCTTTCACATTGAATATATACAAATAGACAAGTTCAATTTGGCATGGTGATAAGCCTATTGGTAGTGCGCCGTGAAATCGCGCTGTTGTTGTCGACGGCGTTTCGATCCTCTATGATTCGGGATCCTCTTCAGGACAGGGTTGGCGTTGAATTAGGGTGCTGCACGGGAAAATAATTAATTTTAGGAGATCGGGCATGAAACGGAGGCTATGGAAGGAGCGTGGTAGTGAGCCGAGTGATCTGGCGCTTCACAGTTTAACATGAAGTCAAGGGGGGGGGGGGGAAGAGGGGAAGAAAGGATCTATTGGTGTGGCCAGTGATGGATGGCATACAATTCTAGGTGCTTAGGGATGGTGGGACTAGAGTGGAGGTGGGGGGGGGGGGGGGAAACAGGGGAGAGGGTCAAAGTTAAACAAACCTGGAAATTAGGAGCACTAACTGGATCCAGGGGTCAGTCCTTCACAAGGTAGTGGGTCCGGAGCCTCGTATACATTTAACGAGTATTGTTTCAGGTTCTTGTAGGGCGCCTAAAAAAGGGGAAGGGAAGGCACAGATCGATGTCTGGGTTTAAACAAACAGTTAGGGGAGGTCCAAATAGTCCCTCATGGCGGCGATTCAAGGAGGTTTTGGCAGGGTACCTGAATCGCTGGAAGCTGAATGTCACAGGTTGCGAGTCAAGAGATCACGCTGGGGGGTTAATAATTCTCTGTTTAAGTCGGGTGCCTAAAGGAGAATGGAAAGAGCGATTAGGCGCGTTGGTGCAAGGGCCGGAGCGGCGCGGTAGCACTTTAGCGCGTTGTTCACGGGTCAAGAGGGAGTCAATTACCTGGATTAGTCTGGCGGCGGCTGCCGATTAAATCTTGGCCAGACTAATCCAGGTAATTGACTCCCTCTTGACCCGTGAACAACGCGCTAAAGTGCTACCGCGCCGCTCCGGCCCTTGCACCAACGCTCCTAATCGCTCTTTCCATTCTCCTTTAGGCACCCGACTTAAACAGAGAATTATTAACCCCCCAGCGTGATCTCTTGACTCGCAACCTGTGACATTCAGCTTCCAGCGATTCAGGTACCCTGCCAAAACCTCCTTGAATCGCCGCCATGAGGGACTATTTGGACCTCCCCTAACTGTTTGTTTAAACCCAGACATCGATCTGTGCCTTCCCTTCCCCTTTTTTAGGCGCCCTACAAGAACCTGAAACAATACTCGTTAAATGTATACGAGGCTCCGGACCCACTACCTTGTGAAGGACTGACCCCTGGATCCAGTTAGTGCTCCTAATTTCCAGGTTTGTTTAACTTTGACCCTTTCCCCTGTTTCCCCCCCCCCCCCACCTCCACTCTAGTCCCACCATCCCTAAGCACCTAGAATTGTATGCCATCCATCACTGGCCACACCAATAGATCCTTTCTTCCCCTCTTCCCCCCCCCCCTTGACTTCATGTTAAACTGTGAAGCGCCAGATCACTCGGCTCACTACCACGCTCCTTCCATAGCCTCCGTTTCATGCCCGATCTCCTAAAATTAATTATTTTCCCATGCAGCACCCTAATTCAACGCCAACCCTGTCCTGAAGAGGATCCCGAATCATAGAGGATCGAAACGCCGTCGACAACAACAGCGCGATTTCACGGCGCACTACCAATAGGCTTATCACCATGCCAAATTGAACTTGTCTATTTGTATATATTCAATGTGAAAGCCTTTAATTGATTGTTTTTATCACTTTGCGCCGACCACGCTGTCTTTCACTTTCACTTGCGTCGTCACTATCACTGCGTCATCACATTTTCACCAAGTGTTATTTGGGTTGCTTCATGATTGCTTCTCATGTACAGTGCTGCCTTTAACTGTGCTTCCCGTGTTTAATGTAACTGGTGATTAACAACCTTCTCACAAAATGTATTGAGACTCCCTGGTGTTCCTTTCTTGCAATACGTACTGTATCCTATAATATGAGAGCATGGTCCTAAGCGTACAATGTAGGTGCTTTTATTAAGAAGAATCATTTTAGAAGTGTCTGCAGTCCTGTATAAGTAATGTAAAGTTTATGAGCAAAAGTGTAGAACATTTCCTTTTTTTTAGGGTTTTCATATTAGTACACAGGAATACACCAATGTAAGGATTTAGGGTATGTCTGTGTTGTTTTTCTCTTTTCCTCAGAATTTAGTAAATGAATACACACTTCCTTGGCTGCTTGGGATTGGGTGATGTATTACTCTTGTCAGTTCACCAAAGAATTCCTTTTATACTTGCCACTAGGTCCAGGCTGTTGTTTTTTTTTACTCTCACATAGATAGATGGAAGTGGTTCTTGGGTGCCTTGCTAATATATGGGGCGTCCAAAGACTAGGAAGTATTCTAACACTATCCTCTCTGTTGATAGACTGTTACTGTGCCTTGTCTAAAAACCTTTTGTTCTGTCCACCAATAGATATTTGCTTCTTTACAACCATTGCCAGAGGGGCCCGGACATCAGATTCAGCCTGGGGAGTCAGCGTCAGCACCAATCCAGCTTGAAGCCAAAGTGAAGGTAACCAGCACAGGCATTGCTGGCAACTAGGACCTCAGTGAAGGCGGAAGCCCTGAAATGAATTGTGTATCCCTGCCACTGTCTTGGGCGAAAGACGGGGTCACAAATCAGAAAGGAGAAATCATGGATCATGCCCAGCTGAGAGTCACAGACCGACCAGAATGGTGAGGAGGCTTTGCTTAAGGTGACCCCTTTTGAAACACGGGTTGCTTCGGAGACCCTAGCATCAGGCCTCTGAATCCTGGTCCCAAAGTGAATACAAGCTTCCTTCTTTGTTTGTTGGTCAAGAGATACCTGGGTACACTGGATGCACTGTGTGGCCTCAACGAATGAGCAGTGCGCCAGCAGAGCAATACAGGAGTTAGAGAAGGACTTGAGTTCAGGTTAAAGGTGCTATGTCTCTGGTGCCTGTTAGATTGAAGTGAAGAAAACTGGTGCACTGCCTGACACACTGGACAAGATCGCTAAGAGCATTTGCCTGGTGGGTGACTGCTCTATCCTCGAAGACGAGACTCTTTTTCCCTGAAACTGGGTTGTGATTCTTGAGTTGCGAGTTGTGCAGCTCCACCGTGGAAACAACAAGAGCCTGCCTGTGAGGCTCAAACGGACACCGGGAGAAGACCCCCCTCTGGCTTGGTTGTACAGCGTCTTCAATTTCCCCAAGGACTTCTTCTTTTTCTTGTTAATAATGTACCCCTTTAGTCGTCCCATTTTTGAGGAGGAGCAGCCCTTTGCAGCTCTTCATTCTAATTCTTATGGCCCTGTGTGGTCCTCCTGGTCCCAGATATGATTGATGTTCTAGTCCTCATAAAAGGAAAATGGACAAGTAGCCCTGAAAATCTTTACTAGATGGTTTTAGGATTTGCTTTTGCTTAGGACTAAAAAAATTATGATTCTGTTTGTAATAGTGGTCATTACTTTCTCCTGTATGTTAATGATGACCCGATGCTTCGTTCCCTTTGTATTCCTGCTTATACTTTATATATACCCGCTTAATTAAATGTTTAGAATGGAAAATGCCCACCTAGCAATGAATTAGGTTATTGATAAATGTATTAAATTAATGTGCAAATATTTTCTATGTTCCTACTGGATCATAGGAATGTCTTTAGCTCATGCAAAAAGGACTATCTGTTAAATATTGCAGGGATGTCTTAGCATGAGCTGATAGCCATTTTGTATTTCTGGCAGCCATCTTGTTTGCCATGTGCGGCCACATGCTCGCCATGTGCTCTCTCCTCCCTCAGTGTTGACTGCTCTTGCAATCTGCCTAGAAACGAACTATATTTAGCATCTTCCACCTTCGCACATGCTCAGAAGGGCCTGGCTAGTAGAATGCACCTGCTTCTCTAGTATAACTGTCAGGCTATTGTTGCTGCTGTATGGAGAAGTAACTCTCCTCCCACTGTGTGGAGCAAGCAGATCTTGCATGCCCATCTTAGGCTTTTTGCATGCTTACATGAGCCAGGACTGCCCCTTGGTCTTATGCTGACTATGTAACCATAAGCATATATAAGGCCCCTGTTTTCTGTACTCCTTAGACTGCCTCATTCAGTTGCTAAGGCTTCTGTGTGACGTAGTCTCCCTCATCTGAGGTGAATACATGTATTCTTTTTGTATTTCAGTTTCTGTGCCAATTTCTTCTTTGTTTGTTTAAAAGGACCAAGTATCAGTGGGACCCCTGAGAAAGGTGGCAGGATTTTGTGTTCTACTTTTAGTGAAGGGGTGGTGGAGGACTACTGTAATGAGCGGGTAGTTTCAGTGGTATGGCAGGACAACATTTTTTTTCTGTTTTGGAAGGAGGAGGCAAATGATGATGGTACAATACTTTTTAATATTTGGGGACAGTAGTGTGGGTTATACAAAGTGTAGTGAAGTGCCAGGATGCTAGGTATATATATTTACATTTGGGGTGGGAAGAAGCATGTCAAGACGACAGTGGGGGTGGGTGGCAGGCCACCAGCTATAGGACAGGGGTGCTGAAGCAGGTAGAGACATATTTTGAATGGCTCCCCCGTGACTCTTCTATCCATGCACAGCTGATAAGAGCAGAGGAAGATGAAATGGGCTGTACACATAACATATAATTGTAGCTGTGCACTGTGACTCACTACTATGACGTAGCAACAGTGAGTAACAAACCTTGTTACCCACTGATGCTATGTCATAAATGAATTACAGGCATCTCTGGATGGGTTCTGTGTGAGCGTGTCAGAGCAGCCTTGGAGCTGCAGAGATCACAGATTCTGGAGGGGATGCAAGAGAAGGTGCAGAGAGTGGTGGGGTGGGAGGCAGGAGGTCACATACTTTTTTCCTTTTACCTTTGGGACAGGGAGGAGAGGCCATTTTATGCATGACTCTCCATCACTCCCCAGCCCTTGTGTATCAGTTGAAAGCAGGGGCAGGTGATTTTGGGGGCCATACAAACCATAACATTATACATGGATAAAAAAGTAAATTACAGATGTTTTTCACCTCTGGGTTCTGAGTGACATCATATACAACTCGACCTTCACTCTTCTTGTTACTCAGTACTTTTCAGTGAAAGCATCCCCATTATTCACTGTTACCCATCTACAATTCTCTATATATTTTCTACTATAGTTTCTGCATACTGTCAAATGTTAACTGTTAATTGTCAAGTACCTCTTGTGCATTTTGTCCTCTAGTGCATAATGGAGTGGTGGGCACTTTACATCAAATAATACAGTCTGCAAAGGACAGTAATGGTCGAGTAACAAGTGGTGCAGAACAGGGCCATACCATTGTAATTATATCATGCCACTCTCTGATCCATTTTTGAAAATAAGTATTCATAACAGGTGTTTCAGGGAATTAACTCTTTTCAAATATGCACCAGTGGCTTTATATTATGAGCATTTCTCTATCCAACAGCTTTCTGGAAATCAAAACTGAGAGCATGCCAGGGAACATAAATCTAGGTCCTACCAGGAGGCTTCTAAAAGAAAAAAGCTTCCTTAAGGGGGGTGGATTAAGAAGCAAGAATTCAAATATAAATGTGCAAAAATTGTTCCTACCTTAATTCAAATGGCCAGATTATCATATAAACTCTTGCTTTATCTTGAAATGTTCCCCTCCCACGGTGATAATCCGATGTGGTGGGGTCTGTAAATCCGCTAACGAAAGTGGCACATCTACGTGCTTTAATTAATAGAAAAGAGACCATAAAGTCCTACATGTAATTTCCTGCAGAAAAAAATATTATTTCCTAATGGCTTGGTTTGCTATTTGCTAGAAATATTATGCTGCATGTGGAGCAGATAATTCTCTGGACATTTCAATTACACATACCAGCAGTCATTATCAGCTGGTTGATCAACTGTATAGAAAATCGTAAGAGGGATTGATGTCTTGTTTTTAAAGAGCCAAAGCTATTTGATATTGTCTCTCTGAAGGGAAATGCCCTCCATCACTCTAATAAGGAGCACACAATGGCAAGAAGTCTACTAATTAGCAAAGGCTCACGCCTGTGGAGAAATATTGTTTGTTTATCCCTCCGACCGGAAAAAAAATTGCTGTGGCAACATTAAAATGTCAGATCGTGTTTCAATTTATGATTTTCCTGGTGGAAAACATATGAATCTTCTGTAGATCCCTGCTTTGCAGCTGATTCTCGCTCCTTAATACTAAGTGTTTACAGGCATGATCATTTGTAGCAGTAGAGAAGTTAGTCATGTGTAAATAAAATGAGATAGCCTACATATTCCTTAATAGGAACATCTGAAATGACCAAACTGGATATTTTTCATTTTAGAAAGTTTTATAAAGATTTTTATAAAGCACACGTGTAGCACAAAATGCAAAGGAGTGCTGATGAATCAAAACATGCACAATATAAAAATCAAAAATCAGCATAAAAACCAAACCTGAGATATTCGGCAGCACAATTATTGTACACATTCTTGGAGTGGCAGCAGGCACAGGTATGCACGGTGCGGCGGTGGGGCGGGATGGGAAAATCTACATTCGATGGAATAGGTATATCAAATAAATAAATAGTACCTAATCCGTCGTCTGTTGACTCCCCCGCTTCACTGCATTCTCAAAGGTTCAATTGCAGATCACGTTTGATGGAAAGAAAAAAGAAGTTCTAAAAAGGAGGTGCCACACAGATGGCTCCATTTTATGTTCTGCTTCTAGCAACACAAGCAGAACGTCTGACTTGAAGCTCAGTGGCAAGATATTTGGGTTTTTGAAAATAGAATGACTCAATTTAATCCATTGATTTTGAGATTTATATAGCGTTCGAATACCCAAGGGCGTCTGAGCGCAGTAACAGAGGAATCTGCCAGTAATGAAAGGAGAGAGATTTAGTTTGAAAAGAGCCAAGTTTTCAATGCTTTTCTGAAGGAAACCGAGTTGGACAGTTTTTAATGGCTAGGAGGAGCATATTGCACAATTTTGCAGTGTTCAGGACAAAACTGCTTCCTCCCAGCGAACTTTCCTAAATTTGGGTATCTGAAGAAGTTTACTGTGCGCTGAGTGGAGTGTTCTACAAGGGTGGTACCAGGAAAAATGGTGTTTCAGGTACACAGGTCCTGTTCCATGTACTGCTAATATGCCAGGCATATAGATTTAAACTCCGTTCTTCTCTTTATCGGGAGCCAGTGAAGAGTTTTTATGCCTTGAGAAACAGATTGGTACTTAGGAATGTTCATTAGCAGCCTGGCGGCAGCATTTTGCAACCACAACCATTGAAGTTTCATCAAGTGCTGTTTCTGAATGCCCAAATAAAAAGCATTTCCATAGTCCACTCTGGACAATGCTAAACTTGTCACTAGTGTTTTTACTGCATCTGGGGAAATAAATGGTCTCAATCTCTGGATTAGCTTCAGTGTTAAATGAACCTGACAGGCGAGTTTATTAATTTGATGATGAAAGGTGAGTCTGTTGTCAAAGATTATGCCCAGGTTCTTAACCTTGTGCACTGGAGTAGGAAGAGTTTCCATGTCCAGAGGCCACCAGGTTTGTGACCAAAAGGAGGTATTGGATCCCATCAACAGACCCTCTGTTTTACTTCCATTGAGCTTTAGGCAGTGGTCTTACATGAGACATGCATTGATTAAAGCGAGCAGCGGTATCCTCTAAATTGCTTGAGATGGACACCACAATCTGGGTATCGTCTGCGTAGGAGACCAATGAGAAGCCAAACTGCCTGATGACATCAGCTAAGGGGGTCACATATAGATTGAACAAAGTAGGACTCAATGATGAGCTCTGCGGCACCCCACATGGAAGTGTAAACTGTTCTGAGCAAGAGTCCCCAATCTGAACAAATTGTAGTCTGTTATTTAGATAGGATTTAATCAGACTTTAGCTGAATTCTTGATTCCCACTTTTTGGAGCCTTTTGATAAGAATGTGGTGGTTCACGATGTCAAAGGCCGCCGATAGATCCAATAGGATCAAGGCGGCCCTTGCACCTGAATCTGGCATGGTACGAAGCTCCTCTGCTGCTATTACCAGGGCAGTCTCCATACCTTGTCTTTGACGGAAACCGTATTGTGTGGGGTCCAACAGGTCTTTGGAAGACACATATGCGGTAAGTTGGGAGTTTATGATCCTCTTTAGGACCTTAGCTGGAAAAAGAATCCTCGCGATAGGTCTATAGTTGTTAATGTCACTAGGATCCAAATTTGTTTCTTTTCATAAAGGAAGGATCGAGACCATGCCTCTGGAAAAATGCCAGCCCCGATGATCTCTTTAAACAGTAAGCTAAGTTGCTCATTAATATCATCGGATGCTAGTTGGTATATTTATTTGGGGGGCATGGATCTGATGGTGCTCCAGATTTAACTGCTCTGACTTTGAGAGCAATCTGTTCTGCATTAGGTGAATCAAAGGAGTCCAGATTGTGAACAAGACGTGTAGGGGATATAGTGGGGAGATCCACTAAAGGGTCGATAGCCTTTTCTTTAAAGGGATCAAAAATGGCCTGCACTTTATCCCTAAAGAAACCTGCAAGTGAATTGCAGAAAGCTACACTAGTATCCTCTATTAGTGGAGCAGGTAAGGTAACTAGTTCCTTTAGGATTGAAAATAGTATTTTACTGGAGTTACCAGCCTGCTTGATTTTCTTTGTAAAATAGAGGCTTTTCTTGTCCAGAATCTTTTTTTTGTATGTGCTCAAAGATTGTGTATATAAAAAAAATTCGGCCTCCGTATAGTTTTTTCTCCAGCCTCTCACCTTTTCTGCAGAGTTGCTTCTGGTTACGTAGCAAGTCGCAAAACCAGAGTTCCGACTTTTTCATGCATTTGCTAATAATAGTTCTTTCTGGAGCTAAAGTATCTACTGCTGCTTTTACCCAATTGGTAAAGCTATTAGTTGCTGTATTTAATTCGGACTTTAAATTCGGTTTAGGGAAATACACAACTGAAAATTAAGCCAATGGAAAGAGGGTGGACAAAGAGGTGTGCTCATCTTTCCTGCTTCATACAATCAGGCGTGTTACAGCATGAAAGTACAGTTTATGGGTAGAATCTGATTATTTGCAAGTTTTTCAAGGAGAACATTTCCCTCTATTTAAGATTTCAAAAAGTTTGTTTTGTCGCTTGCCTAGATGCAAAAAATGGAACAAGGATGCAGTACCGCGGCTAGCAATGGCCCAGTTGTATATTACCTGGAGGGGCTCCCACCGGATGGGGTGATAGGGCAGGGAGGGTATGAAAAATTTTAAAAAAGCACTTACGTGGCTATGGCCGGCCACCGCCTCTCGTCCATCCTCCTTGTATCATATTCCTGTCGGGGGTAAGGCAGCAGGAAGCACCCGGGCTCCCAGGCTCCCCTAAACCAATCACAAATCTGCAATGCAGTGCTGTGACTGGTCTGAGAGCTGTGGTTCAGCGCTCAGACGGGGAATGAGAACCTGAGCATGTTCTCCACCTAGGCTGTAATTCAGCCTGGGTGGATGGAGAATATGCAAAGTGTGCATGAATGTTTGGCCAGCCTGAGACGGTCTGTCAAACATTCATGCACACTTTGAGAGAGCAAACCATTCCTTCCCCTAACTCCTGCTCTGTCAGCAGACCAGCCCCGCCCGTACCAGGAAACGGAGAACTAAAATGATAATAATGTTGGTTATTATCATTTAATTTTCCTTTAACTACTGTTCGCAGAGAAGTGGGGTGACGCTCATCCGCCTTAGTGGAGGAGCCGCCGTTGCATATAACCCCTTAACATACTTCAAGAGACTGAGTCTCTAGATTCCCACCCCTTTTATCCACAAGGGATCCTCTGGTGATGAAATATGTCTTACATTGAACCAATATAAAACTATTATACCTGAAAAGGGCATTTACAGCTGACATGGGCTGAGGTGGTGAGAGTTTGTACTTAAGGAGGAAACCTCAGTGGACAAATAAAAGGTTGGTGCCTCCCAACGAATAAGTATAACATTGAAGGAGTTTAGTGTAGGTGAGCGCAAAGCAACGATGGGTGAGAGAGAGCTAAACACTCAAACCGTTGTCAATATACATTGCAGAGTTTTACACTCCTAACATCCACCTTTCCATCAAACATGCTGACAATGGCTGTCCAACCGCAGTTTATCTATATGACCTCAATGCATTTTACTTACTCCAGAATACTAATTATGAAAAGAACAAAAACAAGATGAATTACACAAGGAGAGCAGCATCCACTGACTTAAACCTCATACACACCCAAATTCCAACACCACAAGGAAGCCACCAGCTGACAAAGACAAATAAGATGCTCTACTGTGCAATACTATGCATGCCCCCTCTATGTGAAGTTTTCAATTTTTGAAATGTACCTCCATTACACCTTATTGGGTTTCCAAGTTCAACCATGACTTCCAAAACGGTCAAAAAAAGATTGGCATGTTCTTCACCTCGCATAACCTTTTGAAAATCAGTGGCCACTATAAAATCTTCCAATCTAATAGAGACCCTGTGGATGAATAGGGTTGATGCTGATTTATGTCAAAGTGTCAACAGGTACAGTGATCCAAATCTTGGCTACATATTTGTTTACACAATGCTGACCCGCAGCACATTTCATAAAAAGAGTACACCTTTTTTATGGCAGGAAAGTAGTGTACACAAGAAGAACATAAGTTACTTACCTGTAAACTGTGGTTCTCCAGTATTGGTGTCCTTCATAGATTCACATGCTTGAATATTCCCCATCGTCGAAGTGGGAGTCACACAGTACATAAAATAGCAGTAATATATGCATATATAGATGAAAAAATTACATAATCATACATATATACATATAGAGCAATTAGATATAAAGATATCATAAAGTTAAGAAAGTACCATAGAACAGAATAGGCCCATAGCAGCCTAAGGGAGAATTCACTTTAGTAACATATCAGTGTCATTTTAATGGTCCACATACCAGCCAATCAGGTTGCAGCACCCTCTAGAACCTTCTCCTCAGAAGCTCAAGTCCTCAGATTTTCATAGCACAAAGTGACCAAGAGTGCATGAGGAGAAGAGAGCCTCTGAGGGGAGGAAGGGTGAGTCGCATGTGAATCTATGAAAGACACCAATACTGGAGAACCACAGTTTATAGGTAAGTAACTTATGTTCTTCTCCAGTATTAGGGGTGTCTTTCATAGATTCACATGCTTGAATAAGAATAGAAAGCAGTAAAGCACAACATGAGTCATAAAGGTAGCATAAAACAAAGTACATAACACAATTGAACGTAAAACTGTGCATACTATGATTCAAAAGAAAATACCTTCATGACTGGAGGCAGGAAGCAACAGAGACTCACCTTATTGGAAAAGATTCCGTAGCACCGCTTGTCCCACAGCCGCGTCTGCGGCGTCTGCTGATCCAAGACAGTAGTGCTTCGTAAACGTGTGTCTGCCCGACCACGTGGCAGCTCTGCAGATGTGGCGTAGAGGCACGCCCGCAAAGAGGGCTGTGGAAGTTGACACCGCCCTTGTGGAGTGAGCTCGTACAGGAGTAGAGAGGGGCTTTCCAGTCCGTTGGTGGCAAAAAGCAATGGCAGAGGAAATCCACCTAGTGATGGATTGTTTGGTAACTGGCTGTCCTTTGCAGATTGGGCCATAGGCCACGAAGAGCTGATCTGATTTTCGAAAAGGCGCAGTGCGTTGAGAGTAGAATTTCAAACATCGGTGTAAGTCCAAAGAATGCAGGGAACATTCTGCAGGAGACTGAGGATTAGGGAAAAATTTCTTAAGGATGACAGGTTCTTTAAGGTGGAAATCGCTTGGAACCGTAGGAATACATTTTGGATTGGTGCGTAGTGTAACCGCTTCTTTAGAAAACTGAAGAAAAGGAGGTTGGATCGTAAATGCTTGAATGTCACTTACTCGTCTGGAGGATGTTAGTGCAAGCAGAAGAGCAACTTTCCATGTTAGGAATTTTAAGCCCGGTGAATGGATGGGCTCGAAAGGAGGTAAGAGGAGCTGAGACAGGACCAAATTTAAGCGCCAAGCAGGCGGAGGGCGACGAATGGGCGGAAACATCCGAAAGAGACCCTTGAAAAACTGTTGGATAATTCAAGAGGAATATAATGACGTGGAACCATCAGGACAGAAGCGGGAGAGTGCTGCCAAGAAGACTATAAGAGTGGAATGAGAAAGTCCTGATTTTGCAAGGGACAGGAAAAAAGGCAGAATCTGTTCAGGCTTTGCCGTCATTGGATCCAAGGCTTTAGTGTGGCACCAGATACAGAAACGCTTCCACTTCAGTTGATAGGTTTTAATGGTGGATGGAGCGTGAGCGTGAGCTAGCTCTTCTCTGCAATCTGCATCGATGTTCAGACGTGCAAACTCATTGTGTTCAGGTTCCAGGCATGTAGCTGGAGATACGCCGGATTTGGATGGCAGATTTGCCCCTGCTTCATTGTCAGGAGGTGAGGCAGAGGATGAAGCGGAATTGGATCGTTCTGAGAAAACAGGAGATCCGTGAACCATGGGCGCCGTGGCCACCTGGGTGCTATTAGGATGACATGACATGGTTGAAGCCTCATCCTGTGTAACAGGCGAAGAACTAGAGGGAGCGGAGGTTAAGCGTAGAAATTGATCGAAAATGCATTCCCGCTCGACTCTCTGTCAGGATGACGACTTGCAAAGCGTTGGCATTTCCTGTTGGTGGCAGTCGCAAAAAGATCCATCTGTGGCTGGCCCCACTGACGGAAGATGAACTCTAGAGTTAGTTGATTGAGTTCCCACTCGTGATTATCTGTGAGAGACTGAGTGAGTCCACTAGGACATTGGAGACACCCGGCACATGGATCGCTGAGAGATGGACTTGATGGTGAATCGCCCAGTCTCATATTTCTTGTGCTTGTCTAGAGAGCAGAAGAGACTTCGTGCCGCCCTGTTTGTTGAGGTAGTGCATGCTGGTGGTGTTGTCTGTCCGCACCAGCAGCGATTGGCTCTGCACTACCCTCTGGAAAGATTTTAGGGCAAGGGAAATTGCCAGAAGTTCTAGGCGATTTATGTGCCACGTGCGTTGGAGCGCAGTCGACTTTCCTTTGACGGACATTCCTTCGAGGTATGCTCCCCAATCTTCCAATGACGTGTCTGTCGTGAGCGTCAGTGTCGGAGTTGTCTCTTGAGAAGGTCGTCCCATGGAGATGTTTGGAGGGTGAGCCCACCACTCCAGTGCAGATTGAATGCGGGGCGTGAGGTGAATCTTGTCGTTGAACGACCCCGAGATCTGTTTCCACTGCTTGTCTAGTTCCTCTTGTACGACTCTCATATGTAGTCTGCAATGTGGAATCAGATGTATGCAAGAGGAAGCCATGCCCAGTAATGATTTTAATATCCAGACAGAAACGTACTGTTTTGACTGCAGGGAAAGTACCATCTTGAGTATGCGGTCCTGTCATTCCTGGGAGACAAACACCTTTGCCAGTTGAGAATCTAGCAAGGCTCCTAGAAAATCTTGCTGCTGTGATGGGCGAAAGTGTGACTTTTGGCGATTGACTGAAAGGCCAATGGTGCGAAAAAGCAAGATGCAGACCTGAGTGTGCTGATTCACCACTTGGTATGACGGAGCCTTAATAAGACAGTTGTCTAGGTAAGGGTAAAATTGGATGCCTTGCAGGCGCAGAAAAGCAGCTACCGGAGCCATGATCTTTGTAAAGACTCTCGGTGCTGAGCGAAGGCCGAATAGCAGGACTTTGAACTGGAAGTGCAGGAGTCCGACTGTGAAACGAAGATATCTTCTGTGTTTGTGGTGAATCGGCACATGAAAATATGCGTCCTGGATGTCAATAGTGCAGAAGAATTCTCCGGGATTGAGATAATTTAAAATTTGAAGTAGTGTTAACATTTGAAATGTTTTTGCTGTGATGAATTTTTCAGGGCCCGCAAGTCCAAAATAGGGTGCCACTCTCCCGACTTTTTCTTGATTAAAAAGAAGCGGGAGTAAAAGCCCTTGCCCTGCTGCCCCTGCGGTACCACTTCGACAGATCAATTTGACTTGAGCCAATAGTTCTCTGCAATGAGGTGGGGGCGGACCAGTAGGTGGGCGGTTGGGAGGAAATTGTATAAATTCTAGAGTATGTCCCTTTGAGATCACATCCAGGACCCAATGATCAGAGGTGATGTTTGACCAATTAAAGATGGACTTGGAGATCCGACTTCCAATTTTCACAGACGGTGTGTACTTTACACTGGGGTTGTCACTGTTTCTTAGTATTGGAACCACCTCTGTACGTGGTTTTTCTCTGGTATGGTTTTGAATTGGTCTGGCGATTTTGAGACTGGTAGTTATTTCGTTGTCTATTGTCGTTATAGGAACGATATTGGTTGGAGGCCCGAAAAGAGGAAGAGCTGCCGCCCCTACCACGTGCTCCTCAAAACGGCCGCTTATTATATTGGAGGGTTGCTAAAGCCCGGGCCGTATCCGTATCCTTTTTAATGGATTCGAGAGCGTCATCGACATGTTTGCCGAAGAGCGAATCGCCATCATAGGGTAGATCAAGCACTCGTGCAATAACCTCTGGACGAAATTCAGTTGACTTTAGCCATCCTTGGCGTCGCAACACAGCGGCCCCAGCCAATTGCCTGAATCCCATAGATGAGATGTCGATGGCACAGTCGATGATCTGAAGAGATCTTCTCTCCCTCCTGTACAATGGCTTGCGCTTCCGCGCGGATGGCGTCCGGAAATTGTGGAATTATTGCTGCAATTTCGGACCACATCTGGCGGTCATACCGTCCAAGAATTGCTAGGGAATTAGCCGCCCTAACTGTTGTGGCCGCCATAGTGGTACATTTTTTACCGATGGAATCCAAATTGCATCCTTCTTGATCAGGGGGAGATGTGAGAGGTGTGGCAGGATTGCGATACCTTTTCTGAGCCGCCTGTGTGATGACGGAATCCGCCTTTGGCTGAGAAACGAGGCATGCTGGGGAATTTGCAGGCGCTTAATTCTTTTTATCAAGTCTAGGTAAAATGGCCGGGATCGAATTAGGCTGCTCCATTAATTTGAGACCTTCCTTCCAAATGTGATCGATGATCGGGATGGTGTGGGCTTGCCTCTGAGGAGGATCCTTGAAATCATATAAAAAACAGTCTATCTGCTGGACCTCTAAAGTCAGGTCAAACCTTTTGTCAGCACGGACCAAGTTGTGAAAGCTGCCAATGTCCACTGGAGGCGAAGCTCTTGGCGATGTTGGTGGAGTAAAAGGTGTTTGAGCCCTGTAGTCAACCCAATCAGTGAGGACGTTGCCGTCGTCATCTTGATCTGTGTTTTGAGGGTCCTGTTCCTCATTATCAGTATCCTGCTGAAGGCGTACTGGTGATCTGTGTGTTACTGTAGGTATAGAAACTTGTGTTTATGGAGGAGGTTGCGGAACTGGAGAAGCAGGCCTAGATGGTGGAAACCTGCGATTATAATCATCCAGCATGTGCTGCAAATTAGACACTGAAGACAGTGGTATTTGTGTCATATGTTCCGTTATGGGTGTTTCAGAGTGCTCTATGGGGAAAAGATCTGCCCCATCTTCGGTTTCCTCTTCCTCCTCCTCGTCATAGTCCTGGCACTTGATCTTAAGTTCAGAGGGGCTAGACGCAGGTCAAAAAGCATCATCGACATATGAGCCATCATTAGAGTCCTCCTCCGCGGACTGAAACAATTGTTCAGGAAGAGCAGAGCCACTCTTTACAGGACTTAAATGCAGAAGAGGTACCCGTCTTTTAACCATTGAAGCAGTGACCACTGTGAAGGTGGTGGATTTGGCCAGTGGATGGTGTGAAGTTGACGAGCTCATCAACGAAGTGGCAGAAGATTCAGAAGGAGGCTGAATTGTCAGCGCTGATGAAGAATCCGTAGCCATTGACGGATGTGACTTCCCTTTATTCTTCATCGACGAAGATTTTTTCGCCGTCGACGACGAAGTCGATGAAGAGGGTAGCGTCGACGCAGATGTCACCGTCGACGAGGATGTCGTCGTCGGAATTTTACTCGTCAACGAGGTGGGACCGTCGACGAGGATGCAACCGTCGACGGGGTTGTCACCGGCGACGAAGAGATTCCCGTCGACGGGCTGGGTCCCGTCGACGATGGTGTTGCTTTCGTCGACGAAGATGGACGCATCGACGAAGATGGATGCGTAGACGGAAGCTTTTTCATCGACGATGAGGTCTTGGCAGTCGTTGACGAGATCTTAATGATAGAAGTAATGGGTCTCACCTCATGGGTCGTCGTTGACGAGGTGGACGTCGTCCTTGAAGACATTGAACATGTCGTCGTCAACGTAGAGACAGCATCAACTGATTTAGTCGTCGTCGATGTTGTCGACGGACGCGTCAACGAGCCCGTCGACGAGCCAGTGCCCGTTTTTGAAGATGATGGCACGGCTTTGGACTATGACGCCAGAGAACCAGGTCCCATAGGCGTTGGAGGCAAGTCCTGTGGGGAGACATTCTTAGAGACTTCAGCAAGTCTTCTTTTCTTGAGGAATGGAGAGGGCATCTTCGTCTCTGACCTACGCTTCTGAGAGGCCTTGGAATGAAATGAAAAGACACTCTCAACCTCCGAGACTACTGACTCAGATGTCTTCAACTTCTGTAGCCACAGAAGGAGACGAGCCTCTCTGTCTCTTAAAGTTTTAGCAGAAAAAGTACGACAGTATTTACAGTTCTTGACTTCATGGTCCGGGTAGAGACAGTAAATGCATTTACTGTGTGGATCTTCATGAAACAGTCTCATTTTGCCACAGGATGAACATTGTCTAAATAAAGATTTCCTTGAGGAAGACATTTGTCAAGTAGAAATGAGCTATGAAAGTAGAAAAACTGAGCAGAGCTCAGGGAGACTCCCTTCACACGACGTGCGGTAGAAAATCTGAGGACTTGAGCTTCTGAGGAGAAGGTTCTAGAGGGTGCTGCAACCTGATTGGCTGGTATGTGGACCATGGAAATGACACTGATATGTTACTAAAGTGAATTCTCCCTTAGGCTGCTTTGGGCCTATTCTGTTCTATGGTACTTTCTTAACTTTATGATATCTTTACATCTAATTGCTCTATATGTATATATGTATAATTTTGTAATTTTTTTCATCTAAATATGCATATATTACTGCTAATTTATGTACCGTGGGACTCCCACTTCGACGACGGGGAATATTCAAGCATGTGAATCTATGAAAGACACCCCTAATACTGGAGAAATAACACTTCCTCTATGATGAAACCACCAAAGAAGCCATGCACATGGACGGGAAAATGCTTCTAATCGGACACTACACTTTTGTATAGGCAACAATAGATGGGGGGGAGGGGCAGAAGAAGTAGATAATCTGGGCCTTAGATGCATCACCAAATTATTGAAAAAATGTTTGCCCTGTGTTGCTGAACCAGTTTTTGTTGGCATTAGTGCTCTCTGCACGTTTTCCCTGCTAACCAGTAGTAAAGATTCTTACTCCTGAGGCGGATAGCCGGGAGCTGTACTTCCTGATTGCTATTTTAAAAATTTTAATACTTTGGGTGCTGTTGAATACCTGTGATTGTAGAAAAACTATTATCCTACCTTACAGACCCACTGCACATGCCCTGGGAGCCTGCTGATTAAGAGCAGCGCCTCCCTAACTCTGACAAACGCCCTCTGGCTGCCGCCATTGACGGCGTGCAGCGAGGCCACGCCCCCTTTCTGGCCACGCCCCCCTCACCTCTCCCTCACTATAAAATGTGCCAATGGAGGAAGCGCAGCGGGAGCGCCTAAGGCAAGCCCGTCTGGGCCCGTCCGGGCCCGGACGGACCCAGGCCCAGGGACTCTGCCGGATCCACCTCCCAATCGTCTGATGTACCCAGCAGACACGCTCCTGGATCTCCGACCTGAAAAAAACCAAGGATGTCGTTACATTCACGATGAAGGTAAACCCTTCTCAAACTGCACGCGCTGCAACCCAGTCACTCAGACCCCAGCCAATTCTGGATTACAGCTAGGTCTCCTCAACTGTCGCTCCCTCCCCAAGCATGCACATGAAATTAACTTGATGATCCAAGATCAAGACATAGACGCACTGTTTCTCACGGAAACCTGGCTTTCCGACAGTTCTGATTCGGACATTCTCATCGCCCTTCCCCCAGGCTACCTCATCCAAACTCTGCACAGACCCAGTGGAAGAGGAGGCGGGTTGGCCATAATCTACCGAGAACACCTCACCTGTAGAACCAACTACGCCAACATTGAAGACTCCAAAAGCTGTCATTTTTCCCTCCAAACCTCCCCGGCGCACTCCCTTTCGGGACTACTAATCTACCGCCCTCCGGGTACTCCTGGGAAATTCCTCAATGCTGTCACCGAAACGGTCTCACAACTAGCCTCTTCCGCTTCCAACTTTCTCATCATAGGCGATCTTAATCTTCACTTTACAGATCCCACGGACCGGACCGCTTCCGACCTGCTTCTGGACTTTCTCTCACTTAACATGGTTAATAATGATCCCACCCACGACAAGGGACACCTCCTGGATCCCGTCCTCACCAATATCGCCAATATTACTACCAGTCCTCCTTTGCCTCTGCCATGGACCGACCACTTTCTAATCCCCATCACCTGGGAGTCTCCTACTATTACCCCCCAATCCGTGAAAATCAAGGTCACTGACAGACGTTGGCACAAACTCGTACCAACCGAATGGGCCACCATTCTCTCAAATTCCACTCCAACGCTTTCCTCCGACCCAATTACGGCCGATAAACAGTTTAGCTCCTGGATCATATCCTCCCTGGACACACTCCTCCCCAAAACCGCCACTCTCAAACATACCAAACGAATACCTTCTGCCCCGTGGTATACCCGAGCTCAAGTCTCTACGACAGGACTGCAAAAGAGCGGAACGCTCCTGGAGGAAGGAGAAGAACAATTGTTACTTACCTGTAAACAGGTGGTTCTCCAGTATTGGTGTCTTTCATAGATTCACATGCTTGAATATTCCCCGTCGTCGGAGTGGGAGTCCCACGGTAAATAAAATAGCAATAAATACTAAATATATAATAATATATAATAATATATATATATATACATAATAAGGAAAAACCCCAAAAATGCATACAAGAAGCATCTGGTACCTAACCAAAAAGTTCCACATAGGAATGCATGGGGATAAAGAAGTTCCAATGCAGCCTATCCTTGTCATTATGTTAGTCCAAACTGCAGCCAATCAGGCGCCAGCAGCCCTCTAGAACCTTCTCCTCAGAGCTCAAGCCCTCAGATTTTCGTAGCACAAGAGTGACCACAGCGTCTATGAGGAGAAGAGAGCCTCTGAGGGGAGGAAGGGAGGGTCGCATGTGAATCTATGAAAGACACCAATACTGGAGAACCGCCTGTTTACAGGTAAGTAACAATTGTTCTTCTCCAGTATTGGGGTGTCTTTCATAGATTCACATGCTTGAATATAGAATAGTAAGCAGTCCGTATCCGAACACAAAGTTTCCAGGATGCAATGTATACACAAAAGGTTGGAATCAACAGGTGTAAACCCCATGCCATAGAAGTTATACAACTATATGTAAACATAGAGAAGACATGCATAAGACTGGAAACCATAGGAGGAGGGTAGAACAGAGGCTCACCTTATTGAAAAAGATTACGGAGCACAGCTTGTCCCACTGCGGTATCTCCTTCAGCCATGGCACCCAGATTGTAGTGCTTTGTGAACGTGTGCCTGCTGGACCACGTGGCTGCTCTGCAAATCTGATGCAATGGAACTCCGGCAAAGAGTGCAGTCGAAGAGGCTACAGACCTGGTAGAGTGGGCTCTTACTGTAGACTGTAAAGGCTTTCCCGCTTTCTGATGGCAGAAAGCAATCGCCGAAGCCACCCAGCGGGCTACTGTAGGTTTGGTGACTGGTCGCCCTTTTTGAAAACGGCCATAGGCCACGAAGAGCTGATCCGATTTTCGGAACTGGGCTGTTCTGCTGATGTAGAACTTTAAACATCTTCTAATGTCCAAAGAGTGCAAGCGTTGTTCCGCAGGAGATTGCGGGTTGGCAAAGAAAGACTTCAGTATAACAGGCTCATTAATATGGAAGTCTGACGGCACTTTTGGAAGGAAAGTAGGGTTAGTGCGTAAAAGCACAGAATCCGGTTTAAACTGCAGAAATGGTTGTTTGATCGTGAAAGCATGTATATCACTCACTCGACGTGAAGACGTCAAAGCAAGTAAAAGCGCAACCTTCCAGGTGACATACTTGAGGTCTGCTTTATGGATTGGTTCAAACGGTGCAGTCATTAATTGTGATAGGACAATGTTGAGGCGCCACTCGGGGGGGGGGACGCCGAACTGGAGGAAAAGTCCGAAGAAGTCCTTTGAAGAATTGACGTATCAACCTGGATGAGCATAAGGAGGCGGAGCCATCATGGCGGAAGCGTGATATTGCCGCCAGAAAGACCCTTAAAGTAGCATGTGACAAACCCGACTGAGCCAGATGGAGAAAGAAAGGGAGGAGCTCAGCGGGCGTGGCACGCAAAGGATGTACTCCGGCGTCTGCACACCAGTGGCAAAAGCGTTTCCATTTCAACTTATAAGTCTTTATAGTTGATGGAGCCCTGGCCTGAGCGAGGATGTTACGACACTCCTGAGGGATGATTAGATGTGCAAATTCACAGTGCTCAGGTTCCAGGCTGACAAGCTCAGGGAAGAGGGGTCCGGATGGTAGATTTGACCCCTGTTCATGGAGAGAAGATCCATTTGAGGATGAAGAAGAATGGGTTTGCATTGAGACAGGAGTAGCAGCTCCGAGAACCACGCCTGTCGTGGCCACCTGGGAGCAATCAGAAGGATGTGGCAGGGTTCTCTCCGCATCTTCCAAAGTACTCGAGGCACTAGAGGGATCGGAGGAAAAGCGTAGGCGAAGAGATTCGACCAATCCATCAAAAGGGCATTGCCTTGGGATCCTTTGTGGGGATGCCAGCTTGCGTAAGCGGGGCATTTGCGGTTCTCTGGAGTCGCAAAGAGGTCGATTTCCGGGAATCCCCAACGGTGAAAGACCATATCGAGAGTTGGCTGGTGGAGTTCCCACTCGTGGTTGGATGATCGGGACCTGCTTAGGGAATCCGCCAGGAGGTTGGACAACCCCGGAAGGTGAACTGCAGTGATTTGGATTTGATGATTGATGGACCAGTCCCAAATCGCCTCTGCCAGGCGGGATAACACCGGAGACTTTGTTCCGCCCTGCTTGTTTATATAATGCATGCAGGTCGTGTTGTCCGTCTGTATGAGAACTGACTCTCCCTGCAGCACTGGTTGAAATGATTTCAGGGCCAAAAAGATAGCCATAAGCTCCAACTTGTTGATGTGCCAGGTCTTTTGATGCAAAGTCCATTTCCCTTTGACGGACAGGTCTTGGAGGTGAGCTCCCCAGCCCTCCAGGGAGGCATCCGTCGTTAGAGTCAGATCTGGGGTGTTGGACAGAAAGGACGTGCCTGCCGCTAGCTGGTGTGGTTGTGCCCACCATTTGAGTGCCTTCTTCATGGGAATGGTGATGGAAACCTGATCGTTGAAGGAACCGGTGACTTGACGCCACTGCTTGTCCAGAGCCTGTTGGATAGGTCGTGCTCGTAGTCGGCAATGAGGGACAAGAGCGATGCACGACGAAGCCATCCCTAGAAAGGACTTCAACAAACGGACTGAAACGCACTTTTTTGCTAGAAGTAGCGAAACTAGTCGGAGAATCCTTTGCTGACGTTCCCGGGAGACAAATGCCTTGGCTAGTTTGGTGTCCAGCGTTGCTCCTAGGAAATCCTTGCAAGTTGTTGGCTGCAATAGAGATTTCTCCAGATTGATGGACAGACCCAAGGAACGGAATACTGTCTGACAAACTGTAGTATGGTGTAGAAGTTGTGAGCGGGATTGTGATTTCAGGAGGCAGTCGTCGAGATATGGGAATATCTGTATGCCTTGAAGACGAAGAAAAGCCATGACCGGAGCCAACATTTTTGTAAAGACTCGGGGGGCCGAACGGAGGCCAAATGGAAGGACCCTGAATTGGAAATGAAGGTGCCCCACCTTGAAGCGCAGGAACTTGCGATGACCCGCTAGAATTGGGACATGGAAGTAAGCGTCTCGGAGATCGATGGTAGTCATGAAATCTCCGACTGAGAGCAAACGCAAGATCTCTGCAAGCGTTAGCATACGGAAGGTCTGATCCTTGAGATAATGATTGAGTGCTCTCAAGTCCAGTATTGGTCTCCATTCTCCGTTCTTTTTGATGACAAGGAAAAAACGGGAAAAAAACCCCTTCCCTCTCTGAGACTTTGGCACTACTTCCACCGCACCTTTTTGAATGAGAAGGCAAACTTGATGAAATAGTTCTTTGAGGTGCGGAGGTGGCGGTCCGGAAGGTGGCGTTGGAGGAGGTACCTCGACAAATTCCAATGCATGGCCTCTTTTCACAATGTCGAGTGCCCAACGGTCCGTAGTAATGGAGGACCATTGAGAACCAAACAGAGAGATTTGACCTCCAATTCTCCGTTCGATAGACAAGTCATTGACGTTTGTTGGATTGTCCTCTGAAATTAGACTTCCCTCTGTAAGTTCTGGCAGGTTGCTGGCGGGAAGACTGCTGGCGGTTACCGGTGAAACGTTGGTTACCTTGGTTGAAGGACCGATATTGACTGCTTCCTCCACGAAAAGTGGATGTAGTGCCACGTCCTCGAGCACCCCGAAAGGGCTGCTTCTTAAACTGAAGGGTACCCAAAGCACGTGCAGTGTCCGTGTCCTTTTTAATGGATTGTAGCGCTTCATCAATATGCGCTCCAAATAATGACTCGCCGTCATATGGCATATCTAGGATTCTTGCCTGAACTTCTTGTCGAAACGAAGTTGAGCGTAACCAACCCTGACGACGCAGGACGGCCGCTCCAGCGAGTTGGCGAAAACCAGTGCAGGCTACATCCACTGCACAATCAATAAGTTCTTCTGCCGTTCTTTCTCCTTCTTGCAGAATTTTCTGTGCTTCTGCCTTGGAAGCATCCGGGAGTAACGCCACATAGGCGGACATGTCAGCCCAAGCCTGACGGTCATAACGACCTAATATGGCCATTGCGTTAGCTACTCGAACCGTTGTAGAGGACATGGAGGAAAATTTTCGCCCAATAGCATCTAGGCGACGGCCCTCACGGTCCGGAGGAGCAGTGATTGTAGACGCCGGATTCTTTGAACCTCGTTGAGCTGCCTGCGTGACGACAGAGTCGGGCTTAGGTTGACCTGTAAGGCATGCTGGAGATCCTACAGGAGCTTTGTATTTCTTCTCTAACCTCGGCAGTTGTGCTGGTAGAGAGTTTGGCGTCTTCATTATTTTCTCCCCTTCAGACCAGATGAAGTCTATAATCGGGACTGTGTGGATCTGTTTCAAGGGCTGGTTCTTGAAATCGTATAGGAAGCAATCTTCCTCTCTGTGTGCTCGTGGCAATTTGAATCGCTGCGCCGCCCTGTCCATTAACTGGTGGAAGCCTGCGATATCTACTGGAGGAGAATCCCCTGTTGGCACCTGAGAAGGGGATGGTGTTTGAGCACGATAGTCATCCCACTCCGCTAAATGTTCTTCACCATCCTCATCTACTTCAGAAACTTCACCATCCTCACGCTCTGGAGGATTCTCGTCATCATCATCCTCTGGATAAATGGTAGTGTGAACACGAACTGATGTAGTTCTGTGAACAGTTACAGGCGACGCCGGTTGAGGAGGAGCCAGAACCGGGTCAGAAACTGGATTCAGCACCGATGGAACAGCTGTAACCTGTGGCGTTGGTGGGAAACGCCGATTGTAATCTTCCAACATACTTTGGAGGTTCGATATCATTGATATAGGCAACATCGCAGTTGGAACTTGAGGGTGAGTTGCTGGATGTTGGCCATACTGATCTTCCTCGTCGTTACTGAATTCTTGGCACTTAATATTCAGATCCGAAAGACTCTGCGCTTGGTCATCAGACTCTTGATCAGAATCAGTAGCAAACAGCGGAGATGGAGGATTAATCATCTCTCTTTCTGTAAAAGTCTCGAACTGTGTTTTGCTGGACTGTAAAGGCAATAAAGGCATTGTAGCAAATGAAGAGGCCGGCGTAGAAATTGTGTCTTGCGTACGCGTCGACGGCATGACATCAGTCGACTTCTGCGATGGAATCGACTTGGAAGCCATCGTCGACGAGGAGACCGTCGACGGAGCAATCTTCATTGGCATCGTCGGAGCCATCGTCGACGGAACCTTCACTTTCAATGTCTTCGTCGACGGAATTGTCGTCGACGGAGTCATCGTCGACGGAATCATCGTCGACGGAGCGGTCATCGACGGAGCGGCCGTCGACGGAGCGGTCGTCGACGGAGCAGATGGAACAGGCCCTCTCGTCAACGGGACAGACGTCGGCGGTGCGCTCATCGTCGAGGGCGTCGACGGAGTCAGAGTCTTCGAACTTCTAGTCGACGACGACCGGGTCGTCGACGAGTGAACTTTCTTCGTCGACGAAGATGAAATAGGAATCAAAGAAGACACGGTCTTAGAACTGAGAACCACTCTCATCGACGACGAAGACGTCGACGCTAAAGCTGACGACGATCCAGAGGCCAGCGTCGTCGTGACCGTCGTCGTCGATTTGGAACCAGAGACAGCCATTCTCGTCGACGGAGCTGGGACTACCGTCGTCGACGAAAATTCCGTTTTCTTCACAGAAAAACTGGACATTGAAGCAGAAGGAGCCTGAGAGCTTTGTCTCATGGGCCCAGACGTGGTAGGTAAAGGTGAAGACACCGCAGGGGTCAAAGCGAGGGAAACTTTCCTCTTTTTAAGAAATGGTGAAGGCACCTCCTGCACACTACCACGTTTATAAGCTGCTTTAGAACGGCCTGACACAAGACTTTCAGCATCAGAAAGTATATTGTCCTTGTCCTTTAGCCTTTGAAGCCAAACAAGTAAACAGCCTTCTCTGTCCTTAAGAGTTTTCTCTGAGAATTTTCTACAGAGTTTACAGGTGCCTACTTCATGGTCCGGGTAAAGGCAGTAAATACACTTACTGTGTGGGTCATCATGAAATAATCTCAGCTTTCCACAGGAGGAACAAGCTCTGAAGAGAGACTTCTTACTTGAAGACATTGTGGAGAAACTGGAACACTTGAAGAAAGAAAACTGAGCAGAGCTCAGGGAGACTCCCTTACACACAACGTGCGGTAGAAAATCTGAGGGCTTGAGCTCTGAGGAGAAGGTTCTAGAGGGCTGCTGGCGCCTGATTGGCTGCAGTTTGGACTAACATAATGACAAGGATAGGCTGCATTGGAACTTCTTTATCCCCATGCATTCCTATGTGGAACTTTTTGGTTAGGTACCAGATGCTTCTTGTATGCATTTTTTGGGTTTTTCCTTATTATGTATATATATATATTATTATATATTATTATATATTTAGTATTTATTGCTATTTTATTTACCGTGGGACTCCCACTCCGACGACGGGGAATATTCAAGCATGTGAATCTATGAAAGACACCCCAATACTGGAGAAATCCAATGCTAATAGGGATGCCTATCTCACCTCCCTATCAACATACAAAACTTCCATTGGCGAGACAAAAAGTCTATTCTTTCAGGAAAGAATTGGTAAAGCTGCCTGCTCTAGCAAAGAATCTTTTACCATCCTGAAAGAACTCCTCAAGGTCCCCGATCCCGGCCCGAGAAACCCCCCAGACCCCAAAGTAGACCAGGAAAAATGCCATCAGCTAGCCAGCTTTTTCCAAGAAAAGATCCAAAAAATCCTCGACTCGATCCCTCCTGCAAGCCCGAGCGAGAATGACGACCCCCCCAACACTCCGATCTCCCCCTGCCTATCCTCCTGGGGGCAAATAACCACTGAAGAAGTCGAGAATACGCTAAAAACCATCAAAAGTGGTTCGCCTAGGGACCCCGCCCCGCTACGGACCCTCAAGGAAGTAGCTCCCATCATCATCCCTCCCCTCACCCATCTGATCAACGCGTCTCTACAACAGGGAGTCGTCCCCCCTAGTTGGAAAGCGGCAGTTGTTAAAGCGCTACTAAAGAAACCCTCCCTGGACCCTGCGGAATTGGCCAACTACAGACCAATATCCCTTCTCCCCGGGACCAGCAAGATTGCTGAGAAACTGGTAAACAAGAAACTATCACAGTTTCTTGAATCCAATAACCGGTTAAAAAATTCACAGACAGGCTTTCGTCCAGGGCAGGGCACTGACATCGCCCTCCTGGCGGCGGTGGAGGAGGCCAGAGCACTCTTAGACGAAGGAGGATCAGTGGCAGTGATCCTCCTCGACCTGAGCGCGGCATTCGACGCCGTCAACCACCAACTCCTGATCAAACGGCTCAAGAGGGTAGGTGTGGAAGGCACCGCTCTATCCTGGCTTTCTTCCTTTCTGGCCCAAGCTTCCTCCCAGATCTGGGAGAATAACACCCGCTCCTCCGAAACACCCCTCCAATGATGGGTGCCTCAGGGCTCCTCCCTGAGCCCCACATTGTTTAACATCTACATGTCCCCATTGGAGGAGGTCGTCACCCCGTTCGGAGTGAGCTTCGTCAGTTATGCGGATGACACACAACTAGTTGTCTCCCTATCCCACCCTAGTCAACAACCTGCGGACTTATTCAACTGCTTGACCCAGATACAAGTGTGGATGAACAGTTCAGCCTTAAAACTGAATGGTTCAAAGACGGACATTCTCCTTCTTGGCCAGAAAGGACTCACCTTCCCCCAGAACATCTGGCCTCCCTGTCTGGGCCCTCCCCCAGACCCAAAACAGGAAGTAAAAAGCCTGGGTGTATGGATCGAAACCGACCTTTCATTCACCGCTCAAGCGAAAAAAGTAGCCAGTACCTGCTTCGGGCTACTGAAATCAATGAGAAAGATTCTGCCCCTACTTCCACCCACCTCGCAAAGACTCCTAATCCAAGGTCTTATACTTTCCAGGCTCGACTATAGCAACTCAATCTACTTGGGCGCACCCGAAGCCACTCTGAACAAATTACAGAGAATCCAAAATGTTGCTGCCCGGATCCTCACGAACACCCCTGCCAGAGCTTCAGCTAAACCAGCACTGAAGCTCCTTCACTGGCTCCCAGTGAGGGAACGAGTGATATTCAAAGCCTTATGCCTGGCGCATAAACTACTGCAGAATCAAGGCCCTCCGATTCTGAGAAAATTCATTAGACCATACAAAGCCCCAAGATCCCTCCGATCGGACAAGGAGTCTCTAATCGTCCTCCCCAGATTCAAGAAAGCTCACACGGGTGGAAGACGTTTCTCTGTCCACGCCGCACGCCTCTGGAATGCTCTCCCCCGAGACCTGAGAACAGAACCTAACTACTTACGTTTCAGGAAACGGCTGAAAACTCACCTGTTCCCTTAAACTTGACTTTCTCCCCCCGAACCTGTCTTCCCCGCCCCCCCCTCCTTGCCCCCGGACCCACAGACGTAAGGATCTTCAGCGCTGGGATACCTCAGGGTGACTACGCGCTCTATAAAAAAATTTAATAATAATAATAATAATAATAAAGTGTCTGTGCTCTCTACTTTAAACATTGTACAATTAGCATATACCTGATTGGTAAATTTAATTTACATATAAGTCCCTAGTAAATGGTGCTGCTGTATCTAGGTATCTAGGCCCGGTAAATTAAATGCTACTAGTGGGCAGCAGGACTTATTGTGCCACCCACTAAAGTAGACTTCTCTCAGGCCTGCCACTGTGGCCTGAATTGCAATTTTGAACTGCCATTTCGACCTGGCAATGTAAACCTTTGGCCAGGCCTAAACCTTCCATTTTAATATTTACAAGTTCCTCCTAAAGTAGACCATCAAGGCTCATAGGGTAGAGTACACATTTTTAATAAATAGGACATGTGTACCTACATTTACGTGTGCCGAAAATAAAAAACTCCAAAAGTCATTTTTCATGTTGTAAGGCCTATCTCTCCCATTAACTAACAATGACAGAACCTTATTACATTTAATAATTGCTAACTGCACATTGGAAGCAGAAAGAGATGTGCTGTTTACACTCAAATCAACTATAATTGTGCATATTTTGTAATGGTGAAGTCAGATTTTAAGTTACAATCCAAACAACGCCACTTTCAGAAAGTTGTCATTTTCTTGCACCAACCAACTGTGCCTTCCTGCCAGTGTCCTGGGTCACATGACTGCGAATGGCTCTGCTGTGGGGGTTTGTGTATTTCTTCCAGACAGTGAGATAAACGAGGCTTCAGAATGAACAGGATGGCTGGGGAGGGGTTGTGTGAGTCTGCTGAGTATCTGAGGTCCATATCCATTCACATAAAAGCTCAGAAGATGACAAGTCAAAGTGACTACATTTATATATTTATTTCTTTTGAGTATATCAAGTTAGCTATAGAATGGAAGCTCTGGTGATGGAAGAGAAGTAAAAGGTGGTTAGTGCCCTTAAATGTAATCTCTGAATTTCATATGAGGAAACCTAAATTGTTTATCTTGTATATATATATTTCACAGTGGGGGTCCACCATGGTGTAGTTACAGTAAGTTCAGACTTTCCATACGAAGAGTGCTTTTTATTTTGCTAACAATTTTGGCACGGTTTGAAAAAAAAATGTATTTACCTCAGCTTCCTGTAAAGTTTTGGGGTGATCCATCAATTGATGACCGAGAAAATGGGAGGGCAGTTTCCCAAAGTAACTTTAGACGATGCTATAGCAAAATCAGCTAAACAGATCTACACAAAACTTGGCAGAAAGCTAGGGCACTTGTGTGTTGTTGCATCAAGCAAGTTGACTCAAGGCAACACTAGTGTTTAAGCGACACTTACAAAGTCATACAAACCAATATTTCCGTGGCATTGCATCACTTTCACACTGTTTGCACTGCCTGGTGTCAGGGAGGCATTACATGAGTGGATCATGCATTTTGAAGCAAACCCAGTTTACTAAAGTCAGTAAACTTGGGTTTGCCCCAAAATGGTTCACCTAAACCCACCTTGATGTACCAAGGAGAAATATCCCTATTTCTCCTGTAACTTTCTCGTTTAATGTGTGCTGGATTCTGCAGCACACAAACAAAGAGGAATAAGCATCTAAGGATTGCTTTTGTTCAATAAGGTATCTCTTCCTGCACAAAACAATCCAGCCCACAATGCAGGCACTCCTACACCATGGAACAAGGTTACCTTCACTAGCGGTTTGCAGCCACAAGTGCACCAACACATAGAGAGAGATAGCGCTAAACAGCACCCTATCTTTGTAAATATGACGCAGTTTAGCTCTCTACCCTTTAAATAAAGCAGTGCAGCAACTTGCCATGCCATATTATGTTAAGTGAAAGATTAGTAAATTTGGGCCTTGCTCTTTACCCACAAAAAGTGATTTTTGTTACTTAGTGTAAATGTGTTCAATAGTGTTCGATAAATCAAGGTTAATTATGAATGGATATTTCGTACTGCTGGACTCAAGCAGAAATAGCAGATAAAAAGACAACTTTTGATTGGCTGTCATCAATATCAACAGGGATGATGGGTGGCGCATTTAGGATGCAGAGTTCTGGTCCAAAGTTTTGAAAAAAAAGGAAAACATATAGATGGTAGGGTATATATATCCTGACCCCCTAGCCCTGGTGGAGGAGTCCCAGAATGACTTCTGCTGGGGCCAAAATGTATAAACAATTCTGTGTCTCAGGAGTACTGCACCAGTCAGATCGTTCCTTAACAGTTCCGCAAGAGTATCTCAAGACCCATGAAAAAAATAAGAAAAAAAGGTCTGTAGTTTTTCAAACCCCTTCTCCCTCCCAGGCTGGACCAGGGTCTGGGGGTCAGCACTTTGTTATGTTATTTATTATGAGAAAGGGCAGGTGTAAGGTCTCCTCCCTGAGCTAATTCCTGACCCTGGTGACCCTATCCCCAGGGCCTGATGCAAAACTGTTCTGAGGACCCCATCCCCTGAAATAGAATGGAAGAGGGTGCCAAACGCATGAATAGGACCTCTATGCCCATGGCTGCATTATGTGGCCTGTACACAATTAAGGTAAACTCTAAAAATGTTTGTATGAATTGCCATGTTTTATTTGAAATGTTTTATGGACAGAAGTATTGATGCACTGAATCGGAGCAACGTGTCGCCCATGATGGATGCACAGCTTAATATACATTGCATTAACAAATGCCAATCCTCTTTTCATTTTTTCTTCCAAATGTTTTTATTTAATCTTCGTAATCCACATTCCTTTGTTTGTCTTTATAATCCACATTTAATCCAAAATGTCATCATTGTGATGCAAGTCACACGAGAGACTCTTACGTTTTCACCATTTTCTAAAAGATACAAAAGTGCTTATCCAAGCTTCATCCTGCACCCCGAGGGTGTACGTAAGTCTTAATCCACTAGCATGATTCTTAATTTCCCAATGCATTTCGGGCCTTCCATTCGGCCCTTCGTCAGGGGTTAAATTTGTCCAAAATTCAAAAACACATGGTTTAGCCTGTGTATGCCCCGCTTTCCCTAGATATTAAAATGCACATTTCCGCCCACAAAAATCAGTGTCTACCCGCAATAAATATCGTTGCTGCTTCACCCCTAGTCGGATACCTATGTTCTTATCTGTGCCTGTCTCCCCTTATGCCTCCCTGCAAGTGCAAACATCATTCTTCTTCCACCCGGTTTGCCGCCTGCGTGACGCTTAATGCCTTACCCGTAATCCCTCTCTTTTAACTATACTCCTATCCATATATCTCTGTCCCTCCATCTAACTGCCAAGTTATTTAGACTATACAAGACTCTGCACCTTTCTTCCATGCTTCGTACCTTTCACCATGTCAATACTCTCAGTTTTCCATCGTCTCTTGCGAAAGTTTCCAACTGCAATGTATATTAAGCTGTGCATCCATCATGGGCGACACGTTGCTCCGATTCAGTGCTGTATTGTAGTACCGGCGTGGCTCAGGGTTGTTCACGCTTTCAGGATTGCACGCATGAAATGAAGAATACGAGACGACAAAACAGATTAAAAGTCATAAAAAGGTGTGCACCGTGCCATTCTTACAGTGCAGAAGTATTGATGAACATTTTAATGCATATATTAATTGGAATGCATTTTTGTCAAAGGTTAATCATTTCACTGGTTTTAATGGTGCACCGCAATATGTGCTTACTGTTTTATAGATGTGCTGATCCCTTGACAAAGCCAAAAGTCCTGTTTAATATATTGACAATGGTAAATCCTTCACAAAGCCAATAGGCCTGCCTAATATATTGATGGACATACTATGAGGGCGTACTAGATACCCTGCTCCAGTATTACATCTGTCTTTACGCTTCCTGCCTACATAGAATTTCTCCAGATATCCTTGACACAATAGCTCTATTAGACGCTGGGAAAGAGTTTGACTCCTTGGAGTGGCTGGTTCTCCATACCGTGCTTCATAAATTGGGTGTACCCATTGGTTTTTCCTCCTTGATAAACCTTCTATATACACAACCTACTGCACGCTTCCGGGTCAATGGCTCCATCACGGCCCCATATCCCATAACGAGGGGTACCCATCAGGGCTGCCCACTGTCACCTAATAGCAATGGACCAACTGATCTGTCATCTTCATGTATGCCACCTACACTGCAGTTTCCAATTCAAAAATGCCCCCCTACTCATCTCCCTCTCTCCCTCAACACAGATGACATCTTACTCTTCATCCATCACCCAGAAGAGAACCTAACACCAATTCCATGTGAACGGGCACAATTTGAAATCCATTCTGGGCTTCAGATCAATTGGTCCAAATCTGAACTCTTTCCTGTAACTCCTTCCACTAAAAGTGCCCCCTTGTGATTACCTATTGACCTAGTGTGATGGGCCAGTTAAATACCTTGGCGTCATAATCCATCCTGATAAAGAACAGGTGGTGAGACTGAACTATGGTCCTACCATTGATATTCTATCAAGACAAATCGATAGATGGATTTGGCTTCCTCATTCCATGACAGGCAGGATCACTTTCATAAAAATGGTAATCCTCCCCCACTTCCTCTACCTACTCCTTAGCGTTCACATACCACTCACAAACTCATTCTTCTTATCCTACGGGCCTACTCCTCAAACTTATTTGGGCCGTTTAGCATCCAAGTATCAGTTGGGACACATTGATGCTCCCTTATGAGAGGCAGGTTTGGCGTGCCACACTTTCAAATGCCAGACTGCTTTATGCCAAACTCGAGATGGATCTTGCTGCACCCACTCTGCTAGTGTCCATTCTTCCAAAAGGTATCCCTTTAAACCCCGAGAATATTCAAACACTGTCCACCACATTCTGAGTGTGGAGGAAGCTCCAATGACTCTTAGGGGGAACCCTTCTTAACTCTCCTCCCTTGACCGTGACAAACAATCCCTGGCTCCCCATCCCCTGTGAAAAATCCGTAAAGTGTACCTTGTCATGTTAGGGTCTCCACACCTTTGGCGATCTATGCTCAGAGGGACATGCACTAACATATTCCAGAGACCCACGCTTCTATGATGCTACAATCATGTACCATTTTATTATGCATCACATCCACACCACCTTATGGTCTACCATATCAACTTACCCAATAGCTCCAGCTGAGTTCCCTCCCCTGACGTTAGTGAATAATGATTCTGATGGAGTACGTGTGATGTTCAAATTGTATTGAGTAGTGGTGCAATGCTCTCCCAGCTCAAGATGCAAAGCTCAGATAGTAATGAGAAAGGGACCTATGGAGGCCCATTACAGATAAAATATGGGTTGCGTACTGTGCCCAAACCCGTATATATCACCCAACCATCGCCAAAAACATCTGGATTTCAAGTTTTTGCCAAGCGCTTTCATAACTCCCACTGATAAACACAAATATGACCAACTGCGCTCCTCAGATGGTCCTAAATGACACACTCCTGAAGCAGATTTTGTACACATGGCTTGGTCCTGTACATTTGTAGAATATTATTGGGGGGGGTCTTCTCCAAGTTATCCCAAATACCCTGTTGGTCTATGTACTGGATCATGAATACTCACAAACATTTGCCCAGGGGCCGCAATGTAAGGTCTGTAGTGGGACTAAGGGCTGCACTGATGACAGCAGGATGGCGTTAGGGGGGTCTGGGTGGGTCAGAGATTATGTAAGGAAGTGTAAAAACATGTTAAATAAGCAGGCAAGCATTTATTTACAAGTTAATAAATAACTTTCCATTTATTTAAAAAAAAAATTCTGAATACTATTCCTCAGCAACTTAACAGCAGCTTGTGCTGCTGTTCACCAGGGGGGGCCGCAAGTAAAGGTCCCCAGGCCGTACTTTGAGTATCACTGTTCTAGATCTTTCCAAAAGCACTAGACGATTTATAACTATGGTGCTCCTCTTGACCAAATACAAAGTTGCAATACACTGGGGTAAGCGCTTGCCCCCCACCACTGCCAACTGGCTCAACAGCATGACGTACTGCGACACTACCAGTGAACTATATACATCTCTTCATACCCCCCAACTTCTAGAACAAAAGATAGTTGACAACTACTACGCCATTATTTACTATTGATCGCAGGTCAGCCCCAAGAAGCCCACTCAGCCATATTAGAACCTCCCTAATACTCAATAACTTACGATTTGGTGGTCAGTAAACCTGTGCCCCCTCTAAGCCACCACTATGCACATACCAAGTCCAGGAAAGACTGAGAGACTGCACATCCTGACTTTCTTCCCTTCCCCTCCCCCATTAGTTTACATTTGCCTACATCACTTCCCCACATTATTTGACAATTTTTGCTAGAGCGTGGAGGTTGACTCTTGTTTCCTATGGCTCTTTACTGACAATCTGGCACCAGTGACCTTTTCTTCCTAAGATTGAAGAACTAGTTAACTTTATTTGATGTTTCTTTTGTTCCGTTTACGTAACTATTGAAGATTGCAGGGCATGTGTTGCAGGCACTATATCCTTCTTTAACACTTACGCCTATTTGTGGTATTTGGCTCCATCTTTCCTTTTTTTCTACAATGCTGCGCTATGGTGCAATAGGAGTACATTTATGCAGTACATATATACGTTTAGTGCATGATCTTTTACTCACAGGTTGCTATTACTCTGCATATATGCCCCTGCCATGTCAGCTTCTCTGAAAGTCAATAAAAACTATTTAAAAATAAAACTACTGCAACTGTGCATTTATTTATATATAGGCACCATCCTCAATGTTGAATTTCACGCTATATGTCCTAGGATGTACAACTTTGCCCCTTATATCATTATGTACTATAACTGTGTAATAGTGTTCTTCATGTTACACTTTTTGTTATATATCATTTTAGTCCACTTGGTGTATATGGTAGCTATATGCGTACCTTGTTAATTTTTGCCTCGAGACAAGACCCCATCAGGCATGGGTATCAGCAATTTGCTAGATAGATCAAATGACACTGGTAATATGCTGCTTTGCCGTGTTTTTGCTTTGTCAGCAACAATGTTGTAGCGCAAACTCAATTTCCACACTCATGTTTTATTCTTGTAAAATGTGAATTCTTTCATCACATTGTTTGACTCACAGCATGACTAATCCTTTTATGTTTGTATTTTGAGTCATTCAATGACAAGGCATTTTGTTCACAGCAAGATGGCGGCTGCATTTACCTTGATATGTGAGCTTGCATTATCCACACTCCTGATTCCATGCCCATATGAAATGTGTTACTTACCTGTAACAGCAGTTATCCAGTATTGGTATCTTTCATAGATTCACATGCCTGAATCATTCCCCGTCGTCGGGGTAGGAGTCCCCGGTAAATAACAATAGTAATGTCACATAGACATATACTTAGTACTAGGCCAGAGGCCTCACATTAGTAGCCTATCTAGGTCCTTATGTAAAAAGGACCAAACTTTGGCCAGGAGCCAATCAGCTACCATCACCCTTCTCACCTTCATGGAAGGAGCCCTAGTCCCTCAGATTTTCGTAAGCACAGTGCTAAGTAGTACCTACTGAGAGGGAGAAGGTGAGCCCTTCCAGGGGAGGCGGGTGGGTTGCATGTGAATCTATGAAAGATACCAATACTGGATAACTGCTGTTACAGGTAAGTAACGCATTTCTTATCCAGTATTATGGGTATCTTTCATAGATTCACATGCCTGAATCAGAATAGCAAGCAATAATGAGCACATTTCGCATAATACATTCGTAAAGACATAGTAATCTTATCATAAGTCGTTACACAATTTACATGATACTCACAACCTGATAAGAAATGTGCGATAAATTACCTGGAAGGTGGGATGATAGGAAGAAGGCTCACCACTAATGAAATAGATGACGTAGGACAGCCTGCCCCACTGCTGCATCCTTCATAAGTTCAGAGTCCAAGCAGTAGTGCTTCGTGAACGTATGTGGTGTCTTCCATGTCGCCGCTCTGCAAATGTCGACAATGGATACCCCGGCAAAGAGCGCCATGGAGGTGGAAACCGCTCTAGTGGAGTGTGCTCGTACTTTTGAAGGCAGAGGGTGGCCCGCCTGTTGGTGACAGAAGGCGATGGCCGCTGAAATCCATCTGGAAATGCTCTGTTTTGTTAAAGCTAAGCCTTTCCTGGGTCTGCTAAATGCAACAAACAATTGGTTGGACTTTCGAAATTGCTCTGTCCTGTGAAGGTAAAATTTGAGACATCGTTTGAGGTCCAATGAGTGAAGAGATCTTTCAGCCGCAGATGATGGATTCGGGAAGAAAGATCGTAGGACAATAGGTTCGTTGAGATGGAAAGAGGACGGAACCTTCGGTATAAACTTAGGGTTAGTCCGTAGAATGACCCTGTCGTTCTTGAACTGGATGAAGGGGTCTTGCACAGAAAAAGCCTGCAGTTCACTCACTCTCCTTGCTGACGTGAGCGCCAGCAATAGAGCTGTCTTCCATGACAAATATTTTAGATCTGCTCTGTGGATTGGCTCAAACGGGTGTTTCATTAGTTGAGCTAGTACCACATTTAGTTGCCATGTAGGTGGAGGTGCTCTAACTGGAGGGAAAGATCTGAATAATCCCTTCAGAAACTGTTTGATTAGTCTGTTGGCCCATAATGAAGCTCCACACGAAGATCGTCTGAACCTGGATATGGCCGCCAGGTGGACCTTTATTGAAGCGTGTGCCAGTCCAGAATTGGCTAAGTGGAGCAAGTAGGGCAGAATTTGTGCTGGAGTAGAAGTGAACGGATGCAAATTCTGAGCTCTACACCACAAACAGAACCTTTTCCACTTGAGGGAATACGTCTTACTAGTACTTTCAGCCCGAGCCCGGGCTAAGACGACCCTGCATTCCTGTGGAATATCTAAATCCTGGAACTCTCTGAACTCAGGAGCCAAGCTGATAATTTTAGAGATGTTGGATCCGGATGCTGGACTTGTCCCTGGTTCATTGTGAGGAGATGTGGGCATGTCCTGAATAGAATTGGAGGTTCCAGCGATAGAAGGTGTAGCTCCGTATACCAGTGTTGGCGCGGCCACGCTGGGGCTATCAGGATCATGGTACAACTCTCTGCTTTCAGTTTCCGGAGAACCCTGGGGATCAGGGGAAACGGTGGAAAAGCGTAAGCAAAGACGTTGCACCATGTCATCGAAAAGGCATTCCCTAGGGACCTTTTCTGGGGAAGCCAGCTTGCGTAATGTTGGCATTTCGCGTTCACTTCCGTCGCAAAGAGATCCAGGTGAGGTTTGCCCCAACGGGAGAACACCGAGTCGAGCGTCTGCTGGTCGAGCTCCCACTCGTGGCAAAGTGAACGCTGCCTGCTTAGCGAGTCTGCCAGGGTGTTGTCTACTCCTGGGACATACTCTGCCCGCAGAGAAATGTCGTGTTGTACCAGCCAGATCCAAATTTGCTGAGATTCTCGAGACAGCGTCCTGGATCGAGTACCCCCCTGCTTGTTCAGGTAGTGCATTGTGGTGGTGTTGTCCGTCCTCACAAGCACTGGGGAGTTCCTGATTCGGGGCAGAAATGCTCGAAGTGCCAGGCGCACTGCTCTCAACTCCAGCAGATTGATGTGGAGTTGTTTTTCTGCCACTGACCATTGACCGTGTACTTGCAGTTCCTGCAGGAACGCCCCCCATCCTTCCAGTGAAACGTCTGTGGTTATCACATGAGGAGAGACTGGGAGAAGAAAAGGGAGACCCTTGTTTAAGTTGTCGCCCAGAAGCCACCATCTCAGAGCTTTCTTCATGACCTGAGTGATCCTGATCCAGTCGTCGAAAGACCCTGTAGATTGGATCCACTGATTTGTTAAGGCTTCCTGTAGAGGCCGCATGTGTAGGCGACAGTGAGGAATGAGAAAAATGTTGGAAGACATCATTCCTAGCAATGATTTGAATAGTCGAACTTTGACTCTCTGTTTGGCCTGAATGTGGACAGCCAGGGTCTTCAGCTTGACCTGACGTTCTCTGGAAGGAAAGGCTTTCTCTTGTTGTGTATCCAACGTTGCTCCCAGGAAATTGAGACGTTGTGACGGTTGGAGAGTTGACTTTTCCTGGTTGAGTGTTAGGCCCAGATTTTTGAATAGATGAAGGCAGGCCGAAGAGGACTTGGCTACGCCTGTCCGAGTCGGAGCTTTGATGAGCCAGTCGTCTAGGTAGGGAAAGACTTGGTGATGATGCTGGCGAAGGTATGCCGCTACTGGTGACAGACACTTCGTGAAGATGCGTGGAGCTGACTTCAGGCCGAATGGTAAAACTCTGAACTGGTAGTGCCTGCCTGCCACTGCAAACCTCAGAAATTGTCGATGACTCTTGTGAATGAGGACATGAAAATAGGCATCCTGGAGGTCTAAGGATACCATATAGTCTTTTGGATTGAGTAGGTGTAATACCTCCTGGAGGGTAACCATACGGAAGGACTGCTTCTTGAGGTATATATTTAGATTTCTCAGATCCAGTATTGGTCTCCATTGCTTCTTCTCCTTTTTTCTGACCAGGAAGAATCGGGAATAGAATCCTCTCCCCTTCTGACCTCGAGGAACTCTCTCCACTGCTCTTTTCTGGAGCATTAGAGAGAGCTCCTGTTGAAGTAGGCGTAGATTCTTGTGCTGCATAGGACATGGTGGGTTCGGAGGAGGATGTTCCACAAACTCCAAAGTGTGTCCGAAGCGAACTAACTGAAGCACCCAACGATCTGTTGTAATTTGCTTCCAATTGTGAAGGAAGTTGGTAATTTTTCCTCCAACTGCGAATTGTGGAGAAGAGGTGGAGGCATGCTGGAGAAAGCAGTCATTGGCGTCTGTAATTATCCTTCTTTCCTCCTTTCCCTCGAAAGGACGACTTGTTGTAGGAAGTTCGTCCTTGTTGCTGTCTCTGCTGATATTGAGGCTTGTACTGCTGAGAAGAGTTATAAGCGGACTTGTAACCTTGATAGCTGCCTCGATTCTGCTGCCCTCTACCTCTGGATCCTCGAAAGGAATTAGTTTTGTATTGTAGGGTGCCTAAGGCTTTCGCCGTGTCGGTATCCTTCTTAATACCTTGCAGCATATCATCGATATGTTCACCGAAGAGCAGTTCTCCATCAAATGGCATGTCTAGAACTTTGGCTTGCACATCAGGCCGGAATGCTGTGGCTTTTAGCCAGCCCTGGCGTCTCAAAACCGCTGCTCCTGCCAGTTGACGAAATCCTGTGGAAGCGATATCCAAGGCCACATCGATCATTTCTGAGGCAGAGCGTTCGCCCTCCAGCAAAATTTTCTTAACCTCTTCTTTCTGGTCTTCTGGGATTGCCTCTAGATATGGGGCTATATCTGCCCATATCTGTCGATTGTAGCGACCTAGTAATGCTAGAGAATTTGCAGCCCTGACTGATAGGGCGGACATAGAAGAAAATCTTTTGCCGATGGCATCAAGTTTTCTCCCCTCTTTATCAGGAGGCGCTGTTATTGCCGCTGACGGGTTGCTAGACTTCTGCTGAGCGGCCTGTGATATAACTGAGTCCGGTTTAGTCTGGCCAGTGAAACATGCGGGAGCAGTGTCTGGGGCTTTGTACTTCCTTTCAAGTCTAGCCGGGACTGGAATGAGAGAGGAAGGATTTTTCATAATTTTAAGTCCTTGCTCCCATATATAATCGATTACTGGGATGGATCGAACAGATCTTTTGAAGGATTCCTTAAAGTCATGGAGGAAACAGTCCTGCGTTTCCGAAGCTATTTGGATGTTGAATCTTGCAGCCGCTCTCCCTACTATATTATGGAATCCCCCTAAATCTTCAGGGGGTGAATCATCCTGTACTTGCTCTGGGGATGCCGGATCCAGGTTGGCGTTATCATCAGAATCCTCATCATGTATTTCACCTTCCTCATCTTGGACTTCATCATGTCTCATTTCTTCCTCATATTCATCCTCATCAGAAGAAATTTGAGGAGGCAATTTCTCTTGCTCCTGATGCACAACCAGCGGAGGTGGTCGCTGGCGACGTTGAGGAGTTGGAGCTTCCTGCTGTGCTGGCACTCCTGAAGCAGGAGCAGAAGACGGAAATCTTTGCTTATAGTCTGAAATCAGAAACTGTAGGTCAGAGACAATTGACGCCGGAAGGCATACCATAGGCTGAACAGTGGTATGCTGTCGAACTTCTTCTTGAATTGTCACCTCTTCAAGATCTTCACAGTCTGAACTCTCATGAACCTTGATGTTAAGATGAGAGGGACTGGATGCTATGGGAAACATGTTCTCCACGTCAGGGTCTTCTGCTTCTAGAAACTGCGTTGGCAGCAGTTGCTGGACTTTGCTAGGTGAAGTCATCTCTGGTGTCACCATGCATGATGACATCTTAAAATGGGTATAGGAATACTTCAGTGATGGAGAGCCCTTTGATTGTAGATTCATCGTGGCGTCTGATGGAGCGTCTACAATTGTTGACATTGTATCATACATTTTCATCGTCGACTGCATCAACGTTGATGATGTCCTCGTCGACGACGACGACAATGCCCTCGTCGACGGCGGCGTCGACACGGCAGAGGTCGACGACGATGGCTTCGTCGACGGTGTCGTCGTCGACGGGCTCGTCGACGATGGGGTCGACGTCGACGGTGTCCTCGTCGACGGTGTCGTCGTCGACGGTGTCCTCGTCGACGGTGTCGTCGTCGACGGTGTCCTCGTCGACGGTGTCCTCGTCGACGGTGTTGTTGCCGACGGTGTCGTTGCCGACGGTGTCCTCGTCGACGGTGCCGTTGTCGACGGTGTAGTCTTCGTCGACGAGGAAGTCTTCGTCGACGGTCTCGACGTCGACGGTGTCTTCGTCGACGGTGGCTTTGACGACGATGAAGTCTTCGTTGACGATGAACTCGACGTCGACGATGGGTTTTTCGTCGACGCTGGAAGCCTTGCCTTCGTCGACGATGAAGCAGACGTCGACGGGAGCGTCGTTGACGGTTTTGTGAGAGGAATAACAGAAGGTATTGACCTACCCATCGTCGACGACGTTGTAGCAGTTGAAGCCATGGAGAAAGTAGACGCCGTGGATGTCGAAATGGATACTGTCGACATCGTCACAGGCAGGCCAGAAGATACCACAGCAGGCTTTTTGAAGGCTGTCATCTGAAGAGAAGGCTTGACCTTAGGATGACCCTCCATAGATTTTGGCTTTTTGTGAGGAGGCACAGCAGACTGACCTGGAGATGTCTGTCGAGGCCTTTTAGGAGAGGAGTGGAAACTTCTGAAGGAACACTCACTCTCACCTGAGGAGACTTGGTCTTTGTCCTTCAGTCTCTGGAGCCACAGAAGCAGTCGCCCTTCCCTGTCTTTCAATGTCTTGACCGGGAGAGTGTGACAAATCTTACAATCCTTGGCAGGATGTTGAGGATAGAGGCAGTACAAACATTCTTCATGCTTGTCCTCTATGTGTAGCCTCATTTTACTACATGAGGCACATGGCCTAAAAAGTCCTTTTTTAGGAGTAGTAGACATATTAAATATCAATACTCCTTTTCCAACTGAACCTGAAGAAATAGTAGGCAAAAAACCAAAGATATAGGAAAAAACCTGAGCAGAGCTCAGTGGAGACTCCTCTGCACGACGTGCGGTAGAAAATCTGAGGGACTAGGGCTCCTTCCAGGAAGGTGAGAAGGGTGATGGTAGCTGATTGGCTCCTGGCCAAAGTTTGGTCCTTTTTACATAAGGACCTAGATAGGCTACTAATGTGAGGCCTCTGGCCTAGTACTAAGTATATGTCTGTAACAGGGGAGCGGGGTCGGATACGGAGGAGGGTCCACCTTTAACATTGTTTGACCCCCCCCTCTTGTCTCCGCAGCCTCCCCTCAATCCTGGATGGTCAGAAGGCGAGAGATATAGTTGCGACGAGGAGGAAGGATGGGGTCCCTTTAAATGGACCGACGCTCTGATGGAGGAGGAGCCTAAAGACCAGGTAAAAGGCGGCTCCGATAATCACCTGGTGTGTGTTTTTTCACCGGAGGAGCGGACAGAGTGCAGGAGAGCGGAGAGGCGGGAAGCAACGAGTCGGAGCGGAGAGGAGCGGAGCTGTGGTTACAGGAAGAGGAGAATCGGATCGGGACGGAGCGGTGGTTAAGCGAGGAGAGCCTACAGACGCCGGCGGAGGAAACAGAGCAAGATTCCCCAGGAACGGAGGTTGGAGCAGAGAGCGCCGGAGAACCAGAGACGGGACCTGCTAAGCCTGGAGGCCATCACCGCGAGCCGCCCAGCCGTGCGCCAGGAGGTGTACGGCTAGCAGAGGTACGGGAACGATTCCTGGGGTGGTGGAGGCGTAAAGGCCGCCGCAATACTAGTTAAACCTGTAAAGCAACCACCTGTAGTTTCCCATCTCACCTTTGGCACGAGTTTTGCACATACCCTAGCCTAGCCAGGGAAGCACTGTGTGTTCCCCTCACGCCCCTCACTTCCCCCCCCCCCTCAAAGACCTTGGATGTAAACGCCAAAACACTTACGCGTCCTCTCACTTCTTTTCTTCTTGGTGGCCGGCGAGGGCGAGCATTACGGAGCCTCCAGAGCCCAGCAGTCGGAGGAGGAGCCCCGTCAGGAGGAAGGAGGAGGGACCTCGACGAAAGACCCGTCCCGACAGGAGCCGGTCCCCTAGAAAGGGAGCTGTCAGAAAGACTTGTACCGATACACTCTTTGATAAAATAAAAGCAACTACTACCAGAACACGTCTATTGCCTATTCCTGGTCCCGCCGTCACAGTGGTGGAGAATGCGGGCACCCCATCCGTCTGTCAACCAAAGATGGAAGAATTAGTGAAAGCTCTTGTGCAAGGTCAAGAACGCCTGGAGAAAATCGCAGAGCAGCAGTTCCTTGCAGCTGAGGCGGACAGAGAAGTCATTAAAGCTGCCGTGGTAACTCGTACTCTGGACCCTCCCGTAACGACAGGATCAGTGGCTGTGGGAGGGATACCCCATACGATAGGAGGAGTGTCACTACAAAAGTACCAGCCCGGGGAAGATCCAGACGCCTTTTTACTAAATTTCGAACGAGCTGCTCGGGCCTGTGGATGGCCCGTTGTGAAATGGCCTTTTTTCTTGGCCCCGTTACTGGTGGGGGAAGCCCAAGCCGCCTACCAGGTGGCTAACCCACGTGGAGACACGTCCTACGAGGACATAAAGCAAATCATCCTGGACCATCTAGGCCTTGATACAGAGGCCTATAGGATCCGTTTCAGGAAGGAGAGAGGCGTACCCGGGGAGACGCCAAAAACATTATTCGTCCGCCTGAAAATGGCTGCGGACAAATGGCTACGGCCCAACGAAAGCTCGAAAGATGAAATCATGGACCGCATATATCTCGAGCAATTCCTCGAGGCTCTGCCCTTCTCGACACAAAGGTGGCTAAGACAACATCACAATCTGACTACCTTACAGGCCGTAGAAATGGCCAATACCTTTTCCCGGGCTCCCCAAAAACCCCCGCTGGTAGGAGACACAGAGAGGCAGAAGCATCCCTACAAAACGGAGAAGAAACCGGGACGGATGCCGGAAGCGCCTAAACCACGTATATGGAAACCGGAACCTGTACCCCATACTGGGCCTCAGTGTTTTGATTGTGGGACCTGGGGACACATAGCCCGTCATTGTCCTCGACGGAAACAGGAGGAGGAACCCATGGAGGTCGGATATCTACCCCGGACCGTCTTATACTCCGCTGAGATGGGACACGCCTATAGAGTGAGTATAATGATCAATGGGAACCCGGTAAAAGCCCTGCTAGACTCTGGGTGTCGTCAGTCCGTTGTCCAGGCCCACCATGTACTGCCCCAACAGCTCCTTCCCCGAGAAAAGGTTTACATCCGGTGTGTTCATGGGGATGTGAAACAGTACCCCGTGGCGATCATACCTCTGATTCCCCAAACCGGTAGGCCGTCACGAGTCAAAGTTGGGGTGCTGACCTCTTTGCCTGAAGATCTAATCATTGGAACTGACAACCCTGAGTTTTTGGACATGTTCAAAAAAAGCCTTACTCCAGCGACTGTATCAAAAGACCCCCCTGGGAATAAAAGGAACGTGCCAGCCTTTGCATCCCCGGACCCCTGGATTTTGGATAGAAGTTTCCAATTCGCCCAAGCAAACGACGCTACTTTACTCAATGCCTGGGAAACAGCCCACCAGAATCAGAGCCAAAACCCCATACGGTACCCACGGTTTTTCATCAAAAACGACCTCCTGTATAGACAAGGAAAAGAGACTGACCCAGAACAGTTATTGGTCCCAGTATCTTTTCGGGAACAAGTATTATTCTACTCTCACTCCCACTTAGTGGCAGGCCATACAGGAGCCGAAAAAACAACACAAAATTTGTTACAATGCTTCTACTGGCCCGGCATATACAAAGACTCGATGGTGTATTGCCAGGAGTGCGAAGTCTGTCAGAAGCGGAATATGACTCGGCCGCCTGCCGTGCCCTTACAGCCTCTCCCAATAATCGGCGTACCGTTCGAGAGGGTAGGAATGGACCTCATCGGGCCTCTCCCCAAGACTAAGAAGGGTCACCAATATGTATTGGTCATCGTCGACTATTCCACCCGGTTTCCAGAGGCCTTCCCCCTGACAGCGACCACCACCAAGAACGTCGCTGACAAAATGTTGGAATTGTTTTCACGGGTTGGATTTCCGAAAGAGATACTAACCGATCAAGGTACCCCTTTTGTGTCCCGGCTCATGAAAGAAGTATGCGCTCTGTTACACATCCACCAAATCCGGACAGCCGTATACCATCCCCAAACGGATGGTTTAGTGGAGCGGTACAACCGGACATTAAAGACCACTCTCCGGAAAATGTTAGAAGTAAACGGCACTGAGTGGGATCAGGTGCTCCCCCTGGCTCTATATGTCATACGGGGTCAAAAACAGAGCAGCATGGGGATTTCCTCGTTTGAACTCCTCTATGGTCGACAACCCCGGTCCCTATTAGATATGACTAAGGAAGCATGGGAGCGGGAAACTCCCGAAGAGGTAACCAAAACCCTGGATTATGCGAGACAACTGAGGTCCAAACTGGGAAAGTTAAGAGACCTCGCTTTTGCCAACCTGGAGAAAAGTCAGAGGAAACAAAAGACAATATATGACAAAGGAAAAAAATGGAGAAAACTATCTGTAGGTGATTGGGCTCTAGTACTATTGCCTTCGTCTACCCAGAAATTTAAAGCGGAATGGAGTGGACCCTACGAGGTCGTAGAAACCATTGGAAATACTAGCTACAGACTAAAAATACGTCCACGAAGCACACAGGTGTATCACATCAACATCCTAAAAAAATGGTTGGGACGACCGCCAGCAGAGATACACCTCACAGACTCTAACCCCCTTTACCACAAGACAACCCTTTCCAGTCTAGTGGTCAACGAAGAGCTAACTGCCCAGGAGAAACGACAGTTGGAGAAAACGCTACAAAAACATGCAGAGGTCTTTTCAGACCTCCCTGGAAAAACTAATTTGGCGGAACACCATATCCAAACCACGCCGGGTAAAATTGTTAAAATCAAACCATATCGAGTCCCGGAGTCCAGGAGGACCGGGATACAACAAGAAGTAGAAGAGATGCTTCGACTCGGAGTGATAAGACCCTCACACAGCGAATGGTCAAGCCCCATTGTACTGATACCAAAGCCTGATGGAACGAGAAGGTTCTGCATGGACTTCCGAGCGCTGAATGATATCTCCAGCTTTGATGCTTACCCGATACCCCGGATAGACGAACTCATAGAGAAACTGGGTGAGGCTAAATACATAAGTACCATCGACCTTACTAAAGGCTATTGGCAGGTCCCCCTAAAAGAGGAGGACCGACATAAAACAGCGTTCACCACCGAATCAGGCCGGTACGAATTCACCGTTCTTCCCTTTGGCCTTCACGGGGCTCCTGCCACCTTCCAAAGATTGATGAACCGAGTACTAAAGGATATTGCATCATTTACTTCGGCTTACCTTGATGATATAGTCGTCTTTAGCCCTGACTGGGACTCACATCTGAAACACCTGCACACGCTGTTCGAGACGCTCCAGCAAGCTGGGTTGAAAATCAACGCAAAGAAATCACGCATAGGTTTTCAGAAAGTAAAGTACTTGGGCTATGTACTGGGACATGGTAGGATTGAGCCGCAAGTAGAGAAAGTGAGGGCCATATCAGATACCCCCTTCCCGAGTACAAAGAAAGAACTCAGAGCTTTTCTAGGGCTAATCGGCTACTACAGACGATTCATTCCTGACTTTGCCCAGTTAGCCGCCCCCCTAACTGACGCCCTACAGTCTAAAGTCAAACAATCGATGCTACAGACCCCCACTTCGTATATGTTGGATGCTTTCGCTGCCCTGAAGAGGGCCATCACCTCCACCCCCATCCTTGTTTCCCCGGATTTCACACGTCATTTTGCCCTACATACGGACGCGTCCGACTATGGTATAGGGGCCGTGCTGTCTCAAGTGGGGGATGACGGAGCTGATCATCCGATACTGTTCATCAGCAGAAAGCTGTTCCCGAGGGAACTCAAGTATCCTACGGTCGAGAAAGAATGTCTGGCCATACGTTGGGCTGTGGAGAAGCTGGCGTACTACCTGGAAGGGCGTCAGTTCACACTCTATACGGACCATGCCCCCCTTCTTTGGATGGCCCGTAACAAGTCGAACAATGCCCGTGTCATGAGGTGGTTTCTTGCTCTACAGCCTTATTCCTTTAGCGTGCGTCACAAGAAAGGGGTCGACAATACTGGAGCTGACTTTTTGTCCAGGAATCCACTTCCCGAACGGAAGTGTTCAGGGGGGATGGTGTGTAACAGGGGAGCGGGGTCGGATACGGAGGAGGGTCCACCTTTAACATTGTTTGACCCCCCCCTCTTGTCTCCGCAGCCTCCCCTCAATCCTGGATGGTCAGAAGGCGAGAGATATAGTTGCGACGAGGAGGAAGGATGGGGTCCCTTTAAATGGACCGACGCTCTGATGGAGGAGGAGCCTAAAGACCAGGTAAAAGGCGGCTCCGATAATCACCTGGTGTGTGTTTTTTCACCGGAGGAGCGGACAGAGTGCAGGAGAGCGGAGAGGCGGGAAGCAACGAGTCGGAGCGGAGAGGAGCGGAGCTGTGGTTACAGGAAGAGGAGAATCGGATCGGGACGGAGCGGTGGTTAAGCGAGGAGAGCCTACAGACGCCGGCGGAGGAAACAGAGCAAGATTCCCCAGGAACGGAGGTTGGAGCAGAGAGCGCCGGAGAACCAGAGACGGGACCTGCTAAGCCTGGAGGCCATCACCGCGAGCCGCCCAGCCGTGCGCCAGGAGGTGTACGGCTAGCAGAGGTACGGGAACGATTCCTGGGGTGGTGGAGGCGTAAAGGCCGCCGCAATACTAGTTAAACCTGTAAAGCAACCACCTGTAGTTTCCCATCTCACCTTTGGCACGAGTTTTGCACATACCCTAGCCTAGCCAGGGAAGCACTGTGTGTTCCCCTCACGCCCCTCACTTCCCCCCCCCCCTCAAAGACCTTGGATGTAAACGCCAAAACACTTACGCGTCCTCTCACTTCTTTTCTTCTTGGTGGCCGGCGAGGGCGAGCATTACGGAGCCTCCAGAGCCCAGCAGTCGGAGGAGGAGCCCCGTCAGGAGGAAGGAGGAGGGACCTCGACGAAAGACCCGTCCCGACAGGAGCCGGTCCCCTAGAAAGGGAGCTGTCAGAAAGACTTGTACCGATACACTCTTTGATAAAATAAAAGCAACTACTACCAGAACACGTCTATTGCCTATTCCTGGTCCCGCCGTCACAATGTCTATGTGACATTACTATTGTTATTTACCGGGGACTCCTACCCCGACGACGGGGAATGATTCAGGCATGTGAATCTATGAAAGATACCCATAATACTGGATAAGTGTATTTACTTATATTGTGGTGTTTTGCACAGACCTATATGCATGATCAAGCCCAAGAGAGGTGAAATGCACTGCATATGCTGGTGTTCATTTATCAATAAACACTTTCAGTTTCCAGTCCGGAGAGCGTGTTTAACAGTTTCTACTCGTATATACAAGTGGAAACTGTTAAACACGCATACGCAGTCCTTAACTTGCAAAATATCAAGTGCAGGTGCTCAAATTGTTTTAGGAAGCCACACCTTCTTTCCCAGCTCTGCCCACTTCCTTTACTGTTTTCACTCACATCCACAAACCTCAACACATCAGAGCTACCTCCTCACGTCCTGAGTTCTGCAAGAAGCTGAAGACCTGGCTCTTCACATAAAAACCACCTTGCGCCCTGCCCAAGTGAGTGGATACCGTCTCTGGTGATTAGTGTGCTATACAAATCAATATAACAAAACATAATATAATATATGGGAAGTTTATGACAACAACTTAAAAGTTAACTCAAATTAGAGAATGTGTGTAAATCTCAAGATGCAGCTTTAGGAAAGGTCATGTGAGGACTTGATGCAGCTTTGTAAACTAAAGAGAATGTGCGTGTACTGTGCTGTTTAAAAAAAGAAAGGCAATGAAGGCAGCAACAAATGCAGCCAGGAAGGGGAGTACTGGAGTGAGGAAATATGAGTAATGGATGAAAGAAGAAGGAAATAAAAAAAGAATGTGAGAGGAAGAAATTAAGGAATTGGGTGTGAAAGGAAGTCAATGCAGGGGCGTAACACAGGCCCCCGCAGCCCCTGCTGTGCGGGGGGGGGGGCTCGAGCTCCAGGGGGCCCCATCAGCACAGCACTCTGGATGCAGGGCTCCTGATTGAGCCTGGAGGGGGGCCCCCGAGCTGCCTTGCAGGGAAGCCCCCTCAAGGTTTGTTACACCAGTGAGTGAATGATGTGTGATGGATGAATAGAAAGAAGAAAGGAAAGTAGCAGAAATGGCATAAGGAAGTGTTGATGATAAGAAAGGAAGAAACTAAGGAAGGGATAAAGGATGGAGCAGGAAAAAGGAAAGTAAGGAACAAATGAAGGCAGAAGGAAGACATGCACAACAAGGGTAATGAATGAAGGTGTAAGAAGCAAGAATGGAAAAAGTAAAGGATGCATGGCTGGTGGTGCTGAGGAAGAGAAAAAAGAAAAGGAAAAAGATTGGATGAAAGAAAGAATAGAGGTCAGGGGAATAGACACAAATATGAAAGATACTGGGTCAAGGAGGGGCAGAGAGAATAACAACAATGTCATATTGCGAAGAAATTGAAAAACAAAATATTAAAATACATTTTTGTCTCCTTAACACACCATGTATGTTTGTAAAGCACATATTCACCAGAGGAGGCCTTGACACCAAATGGAAAATGTTGTAATCCATCTCAATGGCACAAATGTTATTGACCTCAGAAAGATAAAGACTGAGTGGCCACACCAACATTTAAATTTATAGCCCTGAGATCAAACACTGATTCCTGGAGTGGGAGTGGACATAAAGATATACACAAGAAGGAAAAACATAAAAGGGAGAGTGAGGAAGAAGGCGAGTTCTGAAGGCAAAGATAAATATGGAGGTGAGAGAGAGAGATTGGGAGTGCAAGATTGGAGTGGAACATGATGAAAATGAAAAAAGGAAAGAGGAGAAATGCAAGGGAAGAAGAGCAGACAGAGGTGATCATGTGAAAAGAGAGTGGAAGGGAAAGATGAAAAGGTGAAAAATGAAAAGCAGCTGATGAGGGAAGGCAGCGATTAAGAGGAAACGTGGATGAAGGGCATAACGTAGAAGAGAAGGGAAGGAGGGAGGTGTGAAGGGGAGGAAAAAAAGTAACTAATTATGTAAAGTTGAGGGGTGACAGGTCTATATCATTCATTGGTCTTTCTCATCGATGCATAGCTGTGCTCTCCAAGACACACAAAAGCGATTTAGGATACCATCTCACTGGGTGCCAAGTTTGGTGGTAGCCATTTGCGCATGCACTGTGAAAGCATGTGTCATTGTTAGTTCTAAGGACTAGTTCTTTCAAAGTGTATGTAAACATGGTGTTCACCCCACCTCCTCAAGCTTGGTGCATGTGCCACAAAAGCGATTGTGACATCGGGCGCCAGGAGAACTAAAGCCGGCGCTGCCCACATGCTCACTTAGAAACTCATTAATTCAACTAATCACCTTGACTTGAGAATTGAAAAACTCATCACAAATTAACTAACTCCACATGAAAATAGAAACATTGTCAACTTTTTAAATGATGGCTTTCTTTTACAATTTGTGCACTTCAGGCTTGTTTGAACTGGTCTGCCTATAATGCACCCTAAACACCCTGTATTTTTAACAAGTGTGTACTGAATCATTCGCCCAACATGAAAGACTATTTAGTCCTCCAGAGGCAAAAGTGGTGGAATAACGAAAAAGTCCTATAAGACTCTTTCAATATAGCTCCTAAATTATATTTTTTTCTCAAAACAGTTAACCCATTGCATCTCATAATAAGCCAAATGACATACAGTGTAGAGGGTGGCCTTTTGCCAAAAGTAGATTTAATTAAAGAGACAGCCAATTGTTACATCTTGCTCATGCTTTACATTTCCCTTACTTAGATTTCCCCATTGCTTAGCCACTGCATGTAATAGAATGTTGATGTCATACTAGAATGTTAAGTACCTGACTGCTCTAGGTAGTGACAGTTGATGGCAGACAGGCTGAGCGAGAGAAGATCTGCTCCTGGTGGGACTTTCATCATTATATCTATTGATCATTTAACTTGGATTAATCTACAATAAATTATATTTACTTTACATACTGGATTCAAGAACTTTAATTGCTACACCAATGTTTTTCCACGGCGTACTATTGCTAATTTTGCTTTTGGACACTTTAATCAACCAGCATGTATGTTTTGATCAATCAGTTTCAGCTGTTGTGTTTATTCAGACCTGGAGAGGGGCATGTAGTTGAATTTAGTGTAAATGAAATGCAAGGACACACTTTCAGAGACAATGCAGCAAGTATGTCCAATTCAAACACACAAATACTTTCCTGCTATTATCTAACCTTTTTCAGCCCACTAACAGCACATTTCAATCATGAAGCACATACATTCGATTCTGGATAATGGGTACTGTTTATAAAAGCTTTCTTTGTTTAGCGTTCTCATTAGCCAGTGTTTTTACTTTGGTAAAGTCAAGAGCAACTTGTAGATTAGAACCGTCTTCTTTACAGGTATCTGTTACTTCCTTCGGCTATTTCTTCTAACAAATGTGGACTTTTTGTACCCTGACAACCCTACAGCCAGTGCAAATGGGCAGTCCTATTTTTTAAGGAAAACACTCACATGTCAAAATAAGCAAGGGCCCTCCCAGTGGCAAAAATGATTTGCTCCACTTACCTGAGCCGCGAAGGATGACAGCCAGTCACAGGGCGTCACAGTTCTGCTGAATGGGTTCAGCCCACTTTGCTATGCCTGCTGTCCAGCTGCTCCTCGTAATGCTGCCATGGCCTGGGCCATGCAATTAGAGTGCTGGCAGTTTTAAATGAGAGCAGAGCAGCACGTGCACACCGTAGTTGGTGATGGGCAATGAGCACTTCAAATGCAAAATTACAGAGAGCTCCAGTTCAGTGCGAGTTGATAAAAAAGCAAGCTGCATACTTTTAAAAATCTGCTGTACAATGTTGTAGAACGTTTGACCTGCACATAGTCAGCCTGCCTTGCCCCAGAGCAATGATCCTTGTGAAAGGCAGGCGTGATCTACTGACATCACTAATGTGACGATGACCCTCTTTGAATATGCCTGGACCATTGTGGGGCTTCCTGTGAGGACATACCAAGAAGCCAAAGAAGAACTGTCAGGGGAGGAAAATGGTATAGACCTGGCCCCATGAAATAAGTGCCAGTGCTGAACACTGGAAACCACTTGCACTATAGATATATACCTATACATATATATATATATATATATATTCACTGAAAAAACCATAGGTTTCACACCAGTTATAGTTAGCTGGAAATTTTACTGATATAAAACCATTGAAATTCCCACGTTATAGTTAGTTGGACTCACTATAACTTGCGCGTGCAATGCACTGCTGATGACATCACATATTACATCACTCATGACATGGTCAGTGACATCACTCATGACATCACTGATGACACCATCCAGTGAATGTGTGTCTTTCTGAAAAATAAATAAATAAGAAAAAATGTTTAAATAAGTGTCTAAATGGATGTTTTTTTTAAAAAAATTGATTGGTTAACTGGCTTATTAAGTGTATCTTAGTGAATACATATATTAGCGAGTAATGTTTAAATTTTTAAATATATGTATCAGTGTTTCACTTTGTGTATAAGTGGCTGCATGGGTTGGTGAGTAGCTACATGTGTGTGTATATGGGTTATTAGATTTTTTTTAGTATCAGTATGAGTGTCTGTATGGTTTGGTGGGGCTGTTACTTAGCACATAGATGCATCAATGACTGACTCACTGTTTGTATGTGTTTTGAAGACAGCATTTGTGTAGGATTGTATGGGTGGATGAGTGTGTATATGTGTGTGTTAGAGAGTGAATGCCTCTCTCACTAGTGTCTTTATGAGTAACTACATATGTTTTAATCTTGTATATATGAGAATTGATGTATATAAGTAAGTATATGTGAGAGTGAAAGATTGAAAGAGTTCCTGTTTAAATAAGTATGTGTTTCTATAAGTGATTGTTCAAGAGAGTAAGTATGTGTAAGTTTCCTTAGAAGTAATGTGCTAATGTGTGTATAGTTGTATATGCAAATAAATGGATGTTTATTAGTTTATTTGTATGTGTGAGTATATGTATGAGTAAGTTTTTGATGACTGTCAGTGTGTAACAGAATGAATAGGGGTATCACTACATATGATGAGTGAGTATATGTATGAGTGAATACATAAAACTGTTGGTGAATGTGTGAATTTGTATATAGATGGTGAAATTACTGAATTGGTTGTTGTAACTGGTATGGGTATATCCACTTTTTTGTTAATGTTAGTTTCTATTTTTGAATATGTGTTTCAAAGGTTACTTTACAGTGAAAGGAGGTCTGTCACTCTGTCACAAGGATGGTGTCATCAGTGATGTCATGAGTGATGTCACTGACCATGTCATGAGTGATGTAATATGTGATGTCATCAGCAGTGCATTGCACGCGCAAGTTATAGTGAGTCCAACTAACTATAACGTGGGAATTTCAATGGTTTTATATCAGTAAAATTTCCAGCTAACTATAACTGGTGTGAAACCTATGGTTTTTTCAGTGAATTTAATAGGTTTTTTAAATGCTAATTCCTAACTATAACCGGTGTGAAACCTATGGTTTTTTCAGTGAATTTCATAGGTTTTTTAAATGATAATTCCTAACTATAACTGGTGTGAAACCTTTGGTTTTTTCAGTGAATTTCATAGGTTTTTTTAATGCTAATTCCTAACTTTTTATACAGACTCATACCTATGTGTTTTTTAGTGAATTGCTAAAGTATGTTTTTCTAAAAATGAACACTATAATGTATATTGAGATAATATTTTTAATTTAAAATAGTTTTTTTTTATATTTCACCCTGGTGCGCTTTCGGTACGCGCACCGGTGCGCGTACCGTCAGCGCACTAACAAAAAAAACCACTGGAGACACTTTCATCAAATATAGAATAGGCCCTACTACATAGCAGTCCCTACCATTTGCCCAAATTTGGTGAAATTCCATTGAGACATTTAGGCTACAGGCCTGTCTAAATATCCTGAGGTAAATTACATGACAAAAACACACTTGTAATGTTAGAATTTACAACCAATTAAAAAGTATCTTTCATTTTCTACGATTATTTCCTGACGTTTGATTGGTTAAGTACAAGAATATATATAAAAGAAGAGAGGGAAACACAGCCATTTTGACTACTGCTTCCAGAAGTACATTTGAGAACAAATATCACTGACAACTTCAACTGATTTCTCTAAGGTAAGTTCTAATTATGGAAGTATATTGTACACTTTAAGTTAATTTCTGAAAAAATATTCTGTTAGTTATATGCTATCCCTCTTTAATAGTTAGAGATAGAGATAGACTTCTCTGTAATAGTTATGGATTGAGTTAGGCTTCTCTGGTATACAGTACCCTAACTCTACTAATATAGTTAATTTGTATGCAATTTTCAGAAAGAAAATGGAAGGAGAAAATCAGGCAAATGATACTTCTATCAAAGTAAAGGTGGAAAAACCAGAAGATCAAAAAAAAGAAGTTGATTTCATGGATGACTCTTTGGATGAACAGTTTATAGAATGTTTGGAACAAATGGAATCATGTACTAATAATTATGAGGAAATTCCGGACAATATTATGTTAGAAATTTTATTAAATTATGAAAAAGAATCAGAGGAATAAATTTATATTTAATAATTTCAAACTGTTTGAAACAATATTCATTTTTATATGTAATTCATAAAGTATTACCAAAAATGTTTAAAATATAAAGTGAGACTTATAGTATACTGTTCAACTATTTTTCTGTTACATAGTAAGTTTACTCATAGTTACTACCTTTCTCACACTATATTATCTCCTATGTATATTTTACACCTCTTTTTCATAAGGGAGCAGGATAGACTACTCATGATCCCCTAGAAATTCTCAGGGAGTGCTTAAAAGATCTGTTTCTGCTTTCCAGACAGACTATGTTATAACTTCCATATACCACAAGAAATACAATAACAACATGCAAGATATCTACAGAGGAGATGGTGTACATTAAATTAAAGTCTCTGCATTGGTACCTACATGTAGGTACTTACAAAAAATAAAAAAAACAATTAATAAACATACAATTTTTTAAAGTGATTATTTTTCCAAAGTACCCTCCTTGGAGCGCTCCCCGGTGCGCTCCCCGGTGCGCGTACCAGGCGCTTCCCCCGCGAAAAACGCAAAAAAAAAAAAATGTTGAATGCCCCGCGGGGCCCTTTAATGGCCCCATATCAAACCTAGGGGGTCAGGGGGGGTCTACCCTACCCCCTTATGGTCAATTCCCCCCTTTGTTTTTGCCACCTCTTATGACTAGATTTTACCGATAGACAAGATGGCGGCCGCTCCGGACTGTTTAGAATGTTTACAGACAACTGAGAGCCAATCAGCTTTCTGCGCGCAAGTCGCGTGTCGCGCCGGGAGCGCTCACCGGTGCGCGCACCGGAGAGCGCCTATAGATATATATATTTTTTTGAACGTTAATTTCTCAAAATCCACTGAAGCACATATCTTGAGACATAGCAAAGGCACATCGGGCTACCAGTCCCTACAATTTTGCCAAGTTTGGTGGAAATCCATTCAGCCGTTCGGGCTAAAAGTGAAATCGACCGCCCTATGGAAATTAACATGGGGAAAACGTGTTTTGGGACCCCCCTTTTATCTCGCCCCCCGCTTGACGTATCCCCCCCAAACTTTCAGGGAAGGACCGGAACGCCGCGAGGCCATTTTCAGGAAATTTTCAGGCAGATTCGTCAACCGGCGCCAAAGTTATTCCAAATAGAATTTTGAGATGTAACATTGAAAAAAATCCTAACTATAACTACCTACTGGCGACCGCCAGTAGGTAATATATATATATATATATATATATATATATATATATATATATATATATATATATATATATATATATATTACCTACTGGCGGTCGCCAGTAGGTATATATAGTTAGGATTTTTTCTCTATGGGATTTTTGAAAATTCTATGTCTAATAACTTTGGCGTTTGAGGACGGAATTGGCTGAAATTTTCAGGAAAAATGGAACATTTTGTTTCTGAGCAGCTCCTGACAATTTGGGGGGGTTTCATCAAGGGGGGGCCGAGAAAAAAGGGGGTCCCAAAACGCATTTTTCCCATGTTAATTTCCATAGGGCGGTTGGCCTCACTTTTAGCTCGAACGGCTGAATGGATTTGCACGAAACTTGGCAAAATTGTAGGGACTGTTAGCCCGACGTGCCTTTGCTAGGTCTCAATATATGTGCTCCAGTAGATTTTGAGTAATTTAGGTTCAAAAAAAGATATATATCTGGGCGAAGCCTAACCACACATCTGATCTGATTGGCTGTCAGCACTTCATCCAAGAAGTGTTGGCAGCCATCTTGGGACCAATATACATGATAGCACCTCATTAAAAAGCATTATAGTTAATAGAGGGTTTTAGGACTTTAGTTACATTATAAATCATTTGCTGATGGTACCATACTCGTTTTAGGAATTGTGGTGGGTTCTAAGGTGATTTTACCATGTGAAAAAAACCTTCTGCTGTGATATCATGAATATTGTTTGAAAGAAAACTAATATCTCATGATTTTCCCACAGTGGTTTGGAAGGGGATCTATAAGCTAAACTGAAAGCATATTTTCTGTAAATTCACATTATCTTTCTCAGTCATGTGAAAATGAAGTCTGACATTCTCAGTAAAACATGTACATCCAACAAGGACAGAGACTGTCAGTTGATTCCTTTGTGCTCTACTGCAGCCTCCTAAAGTGTTCTAAAGAACAACTAGAGCGCTAACAGTCCTACGTATTACAAAGGTATAGCACACCTGGAGCCATCGTGATGGGAATAAAGTGGTAACTCTTAAAACATTTAATTTAAAAAGGAACAAAATGAGGGGGTATATTATGCAATAGAAGGTATTATTAGTGCTGCAGAAAGAAAAAATAGGGCACATTTTGAGTGACTTTTCAAATCCTCTTCTATTTCATTAAAAAATTCTGACATGCAGTCTCCCAAAATGGCCACCAGAGACAAAAGAGCCCAAATGTAGCCCAAATATCACCCAGATGTAGCCCAAGTATAGCCCAATGACAGAATGTCCCAGAGTGTTCTAAAGAACAACTAGAGCGCTAACAGTCCTACTTATTACAAAGGTATGGCACACCTGAAGCCATCTTGATTGGAATAAAGTGGTAACTCTTAAAACATTTAATTTAAAAAGGAACAACATGAGGGGGTATATTTTGCCATATGAATTATGATTAGTGCTGCAGAAAGAAAAATTAGGGCACATTTTGAGTGACTTCTCAAACCCTCTTCAATTTCATTTAAAAATTCTGACATACAGTCTCCCAAGATGGCCACCAGAGACAAAAGAGCCTAAATGTAGCCCAAATATCACCCAGATGTACCCCAAGTATAGCCCAATGACAGAATGTCCCAGAGTGTTCTAAAGAACAACTAGAGCGCTAACAGTCTTACTTATGACAAAAGTATGGCACACCAGAAGCCATCTTGATTGGAATGAAGTGGTAAGTCTGAAAACACTCAATTTAAAAAGGAACAACATGAGGGGGTTAATTTTGCCATAGAAAGTATGATTAGTGCTTCAGAAAGAAAAATTAGGGATCATTTTGAGTGACTTCTCAAATCCTCTTCTATTTCATTAAAAAAAAATTCTGACATGCAGACTGAAACATGCACTTTGAATACCAGCAGCAGACGTCCCTGGTGAGCAGTAGCTTTACTACAGTGATCTAATGTGCAACTAGAGTGCTAACATTCAGAATTTATGGCAAATGTGTGACACATCTGAATGCCTTCTTGATGGAACCAAAGTAAACAAGCATTGAAAATGCAATAGATCTCGCCCTCGTTTAAGTTAAAGCCATTCTGTTTGTAATGAGGTGGCTTTTTAGCTTTGCTTCTATTCGTGTTTTTTCAACTTTCATGTAAATAACATGCATCTGAATGCATATAAGTATATGTATGCATGCATTTATGTTTGTATTTATATAGATATACAGATGATATATGTTTATATATGTATGTATATATATATATTCACTGAAAAAACCATAGGTTATAGACCATATATAGTTAGGAATTAGCATTTACAAAACCTTGAAAATTCACTGAAAAAACCATAGATTATAGACCATATATAGTTAGGAATTAGCATTTACAAAACCTTGAAAATTCACTGAAAAAAACCATAGGTTATAGACCATATATAGTTAGGAATTCGCATTTACAAAACCTTATTTTACTCACACAAAACCATTGAAATTCCATATATAGTTAGTTGCACTAACTATATATCGCGCACCCGCAATCCACTGCTGATGATGTCACATATTACATCATTCATGACATGGTCAGTGACATCACTGATGACTTCACTGATGACATCTCAAATGACATCACTGATGACATCTCAAATGACATCACTGATGACATCACTGATGACATCTCATTATAAATATCTGTTGTTAAAAATATGTGAACTTCATTTCTGATTACAGATTTTATATTGTTTTAATCATATTTTTTTATCTGAAATCGTAATTCTAGGTCAGCGATATGTAGAGATAATGGTGTAGGTCTTCACAAATGTTCATCCCTCTGGGGCTCTTTGTATCTAATTCGAGGATGTATTTGGTCTCTAATTGGCGTAAAAGCTTTTCTCTATTACCGCCTCTCTTATTTGGTAGCACACTGTGTATCACAAAATATTGTAGCACGTTGAGATTGTTTTCGTGTTGTGATTTAACATGTCTGGCCACCGGATATGTTGGATCAGAGTTCACGGTGGCCCTTAGATGTAGCAAAATTCTAGCATGCACTTGTAACTTTGTGCTGCCTACATATTGAAGCCCGCACACGCATTTTAGTACATACACGGCGTAGTCTGTTCGGCACGTGAAATGTCCCTTGATTTTAATGGGAGTGTCTGAAAATGCATTGGTGTAAAATGTAGTGTTAATGCCGAATTTGCATGCTCTACAGGTGCTACACCTGGAAAAGCCATTTTTTGTTGTTAGCCAATTTTCTTTGTGGAACATCTCCGGGCTAGTTTTTACCAAATCGCTGCTCATGGAATAAGCTTTTCGAAAAGTGAAGTTCGGTTTAGAACCTAAAACACTATTAAGAACAGTGTCAGTTAGCACTATGGGCCATTGTGCATTGATAATCTTCTGTATTTTGGGAGATTGCCTACTATATGTAGTGATGAATCTACATGGGTTCTCAGTTTTAGGTGTTTGTATACTCTCATCTGATATTTGTGTGAGAGAACTGGAACCACTGGTGGAATTCAGATTGGACTTGATTAAAGCGGATCTGTCTTTTAAGTTGGCCTTACTCATGGCCTGATCCAGCTTTTTTTCATTATATCCATGCTCCATCAATCTACATTTAGTGGATGGCTGGGCTTCCTTCAGTGCCGTCTCTGTGCTGCACGCTCTGCGGGCACGCAGAAATTCACCATAGGGCAAACTGGCAATTGTGTGGTGTGGGTGGAAACTGCTGGCATGCAGCAATGTATTGCCAGCTGTTGGTTTTTGATACAGCCGTGTTTCTATCTTCCCTTGTTCAATATAAACTTCAATGTCGAGAAAACTAGTTATTAGGGAATTAATATGGGAGGTAAATCTGAGATTCAGATCATTAGTATTAAGAATCTCAACGAAATTACTCGCCTCATCCACAGATCCCTTCCATATAATAAAAACGTTGTCAATGTATCTCCACATTTTGACCACATGTTTTTCAAACAATGCCCGGTGTTCCCGCTTGAGGACATGCTCCTCCCACCAGCCTACATGTAAACATGCATAGCTGGGGGAGAAGCATGCCCCCATAGCCACCCCTTGCTTTTGTCGGTACACTTTACCATCAAATAAAACAGGTTGTTGTGTAAACACCAATGTATCATGCTTAAAAGCATTCTATTATGTTGATACAATTCGATGTTCCTGCTTTTCAGATAGAACTCAATTGCTTTGAGTCCGTCTTGATGCTTGATACATGTGTAAAGGGAAGCAATGTCCAACGTTAAAAATAAATAAATAACCATGTTCTCCAGTTTTGAAAGAAAGTCTTGTGAGTCCTGCAGGTAAGATGGTAATTTGACCACACATTCTTGTAAGAAATAGTCTACATACAAACATACATTCAAACATACTATTGATGGCTGAGATGATTGGCCTTCCTTGCAATGGTTCTGTTCCTTTGTGCACTTTTGGTATTAGGTAAAACGTTGGAAGGGTAGGGTGTTCCTTAAATAAAAATGTGTATTCATCTTTTGAGATAAGTCCGTCCCTTTGCCATTTAAGAAGATCACTCTTGTAATCTCCATTTGTTTTGCGCGCATTAACAACATTGCTTGTTTCATAACAATTTATATCATTTAGATGTCTGAACGCCTCTGTTCTATAGGTTTTCTTATCCCACAGGACGATGTTACCTCTTTTGTCAACTCTATTTATTACCACAGAATCATTGTTTTTCAGTCTGCTCATAAGTTGGAAGTATGCCTTGTCCTTGTTTTTGATTATCGTTTTACTGTTGCATGTGTTTCTGTGTAACGCCTTTAGTTCGTTCGTTATCCTTTTATGAAATACATCTATGGCATCCCTGGGCATTGTCGGAACAAAAGTTAAGGGTGCTCTGAACGGGCTATTGCCCGGTGCACTGATGTTGATGTCTTCTTGTTCCACCAATGCCTGTGTGCTCAATGTGTCGGTTTGGGCAGCATTCTCCCTTAGATTGTGGAGTGTTTTGTATAGTGGAATCTCCCCCACCGTTAGTCCCCCTTCGCCTTGTTGTTCTGTTGTAGATGCCGTTGTTTTATTTTGACCATGATTTTTAATGGTGTAGTATTTCCTCAATTTCAGTTTTCGGATGAATTTGTACACATCTACCCTTGTTTGCACAAAATTGAAATTACTTTCTGGGCAGAAACTCAATCCCAGCGCAAGCAGTTGTTTCTCCGCTTCGTTAAGTTGGATGTCAGTAAGATTGACAATGGTTTGATTATTGCTGGTAGTTACTTTCGCCAATTGCGTTTCCATGGTTGTCCTCTGCCTCTTCCTCTTGGAACATTTCCTCCGTTCCCGCCGGCGTTTGTTCCTTTCACTGTTTGTGATCCTTGTTGATTTCGCGGTCGAAAAGATTGGATTCGTTGTTCTCGAATGAAGTCCATCTCTTAAGCGTAAGATAAAGGGCCCATGGCAGCTGACCTGTTGCTCGAGTCACTACCTTGATCAGAGTCATTGTCACTTGAAATTACGCTAAATTCTGAGCCTGACACTCAACTATGCATGGTGGTTGGCTGAATGTTCGGGTTTGATCCACTGGGGACGCCTTGCATAACTTTGCCCGCCTTTTGCTTTTTCACCATGTCATATTTGAGAGAAAGGTAAACACCTGCCCCAGTTCATAATCATTTTTATCTCTGGCAAACTTCCAAATTTTTCTGGTTTTAATAGTTTCCTCGTGTTTCTTTTGCCTTTCATGCATTTCTTTTATTGTTTTTTCAATCATATCTTTGTTGCTGTCATCTTTAAGGGCGTCAATTTCTCCTTGAATGCGGGTAATTTCTTTGAGGTCAGTTTCACGGCCGCCTCCAAGTTGCTTTCCGCCCAGTCCTTTAAAAGTAATGGGTTTGGTTTGTCAAAGCAAGGCGCCAACATGATCCTTAATCCCCGTGGTACTCTTCCTGCCTCGTGATATTTTTCCAGGGACTTGAAATCCCACCACTTTGTTAATTCGCTTTTGTGGTGTTTTTCCAGCAATTTAAGTAAACTCCTAATGTTAGGGTGTTATTCAACTTTTTCCGCATTCATACCCATTCTTTTGTCTATTGTCGGCAAATTTTGAAATAGCTCCTCTGCCACCTTTTCCCTGTCTTTAAAAGAATCTTCCATACTGACGGCACAGCACAGCAACAAAGTTCACTTTAATTCATTTTATTCTTCGCCTTTGTGTCCGGCGAAAATATCCTTTATGCAACTGGTCGTACCTCCCCTCCTGCTAAACTCGGTTGGAGAATAAAGTATTTTGTAGAGTTTCTGACTTACTGTTGTGCTATATATATATATATATATATATATATATGCATATATACACACATATATATATATATATATAGTTTATACTCGGATATATATATATATATATATATATATATATTTTATGCACATATATAAATATTTCAGATTGACTGTACAATGCTGATTTATATTATATATGGAGCTGTTATCTTCAATATTAGTCCCCGAAAGCAACAAATTAGAAAATGTATCTTCACCCAGGCGGCTTAGACTATGGTAATTTGAAACTTTGGCTCCATCATTTTCCTGCAATACATCACTGCTATCCAAACTGCTTGTGCAGTACCACCATATTCTGAACTTTCCAAATGTTTGTAAAGTGTTGATGTTAGTCATTCGGACAACCTTACAAGCATATACAAAACATATGCCTAGTGCATGAGATCCAGTGAGATTTCAGAACTGCAAATGATTGTGAAGCTGTGTTCAAAGTGTTTGGAAAGGATCCCCATGTCTTTCGATATCACACCAACGAAGCAGAACTATGTCTCTCTGTAGCTCACAAAACGGTAGATATTGACATTATTATGTATGGTGAACCCATGCCTGCAGTCTGAACTGCACAATGATGAAAGTCAGAGCAGCTCTTTGAAAATGCCGGTCTGTTTTAGAGTGCAGGCAGAGGCCGGATCCCAGTTTGAAAAGGGCAGGGACCCTCCTGCAGTTGTTTTCATTGAGTGACTGCACCTGCCTGCAGAGGGATGGCTAGAAGACATACTTCCATTGGGCTTCCTCAGTGGGCTGACTGACTGTGTGCTACCTCTCTGTGCATAACCAATGAGCCGCTTCTTTGCCATTGCAGCCACGTCAGCTCATCTGCAGTGGACACCTTATGATGATGAGGCTGGTTCATATTTGTGCTGGTGCAATCTATATTACAGATAGGCTCATGGAAAAGATCTGTGGGCCCTTTCTGTATATCACAATGCCCTGGGGGCACAAACAACTGGCATACATGACCATTGCACTCCCGTGGCACTTCATTTAATATGGCCCCAGGTGAGGAGGATGGTAAATAGAGAGGGTAGTGGGGATGGATAGCAGGAGTCCAGATTAATTTTGCAATGGATTTGGGCAGGTTCAGATATGGAATTGCAGACAGGGTGGGTCTGGAGAGTAGCACGACATCCGTTTTTCACAATTTGGACAGGTGGGCAAAGGACAAACGAGCAATGCAGAGGATGGTGTGAAAGGTGGCAGGATGCCAGGTACCATTTTTCAAATCTGGCTGGTGGAAAGAAGGATGATGGTTAGAGGGTAGCGGGTTAGGTGACAGGCCACCATGTTAAATATGGGAAAGGGGTGCATGCAGACAAAGGCCATTGTGCATATCTCGCCAATGAACCCCCTTAATTCTGCACCGTTGATAGTTGCAGGTCAAGACGTAATGGAGGGGCCACATGAAACGTAAAATTATCAATGGACAACTGTGAATAAAAGGAATGTTTTTGACAAGTGACATCAAAGGCAACACGTTTTCTCTTGTTCTCTATTTGATGTCACTAAGAACCCCTCGGTGAAAAATTTCCCGGTTAGTAACAATTAATCATCTGTAATTCTATATGTGCTTAAATGGTAGAGAGCACTTAAAGCATCTTTGACTGAATGTAATGATTAATAGCCATGTGGTAAGCTTCAATAAGTCTATGGAGCAAGCTTGCATGGTTAAGAGGTTTACTTCTAGTAAATCAATGACTGCTTTGATGTACTTACACATTGAAGATTTTCTAGGTTCAATGTACGTTTTCTGGTTCTCTGGCTAGGCTACCAGCTTGTCTTCTATGTTTCTGAAATTGTTTATGGCTTACAATCAGGGCTGGTGCTAGGGTGGTATGACTGGTGAAGCAGCACCTGGCACTGATTTGTGGGCGCGCCGTATTTAGAAAGGCCTTATGGGTGTGAATGTCCCTGCTGTGTTGGACAGTTTCCAGGCACCAATAAAAATGTCAAGATAACTCGTGATTCATGTTCCTGCTGGAGAGAGATTGAGCTTTGTCAAGCAGCAGTTCTGACTCATCCTAATGTAGTTAAGGGGTCTAATGTTCCTGCTGCAAAGAACCTGCACTATGTGGATCACTTTATGTGGATAGCTCAGTGGGTTACTGCTTCAGTCACAGAGATCTTTTTGCTGCTTCTAGTTCACAAGACCCAATCCTACTATATCACCGTGTCCAATGAACGGTCAACCAAGAGCTACTTACAAACTGCATGATATAAGTTAGAAATGTGTGCTTTTCACCAATCTTACATTATTTTAAAGTTGCTAAAAAGAGTTTGTTTGGGTAGAAATACATTCTTATTAGTAATATGGAGAGATGTGGGCACTGTTCGAGGGTGGTTGTGAAGGGACCCATGGAGAAGGAGGTCACGGGGATGGGTGTCAAAAAAGATTGTTGCACCGGGCGCCACTAGCGCTGAAACCAAACCTGCTTACAATCTTCTGATGTAACGCTTTTTTCTCAATTTTAGAGGACAACAAGCCATATTTTGTAAACTTCCCAAGGCCCCAAAAAAACAAATCAAATATGGAACAAGGAAAAAATGTGTTGCCCCAATTCACATCATATAAAGATATCGGCAAAATGGCAAAAAAAAGTAGGAAATGGAATGTGAAACAAGTGTATAAATATAGGACAAATACATCAATGAGTATTAGAACATTGGAATGTTGGGAGCTCCATTGAAAACAATATAGTACTCTGGGCTTATAATGGCTGGTATACGCCTGTAGCTCCAACATTCCAATGCTTCTTTGTTCACAGCTCTGGCTGTGAACAAAGGCTTCAGGGAACCTGAGGGGATTCCAATCCCCTCACGCTCCCAAAAGGCTTTGTTTTTTTTGTTAGAACATTCCGTCCTCTAGTGACAGAATGTTCTAATAGCCTTATAGCCCTTCGTAGATGGGCTATACCGCTATTAAAGTCCCTCTCCCTTTTTAAAGGCCCTCGTCTTCGGCTCTGGGCCTTTAATAGCTGGTATAGCCCTCTACGGCGGGCTATAAGGCTATATTAGAGACTTTAAGTGGGAAATCCAACGTCTCTGACTTTTTATTTTTTATTTTCTAGGATTTCCCGAAGTCTCCATAAGGGATTTCAACGGTGAGCATTCTAATTCCCTTGTTTGTTTTTTCGTCAACAAAGCTCTTTTACACACTGTTTACCCTATGTATTTTCTGTTTCGGAGAAATAGCCAAACATTCTTTTCATGTAGAATCATTTTTTTCGCTAGCTGTTACCATTAAATGAATGTGAGGGTGCAGAAGATAGATTACTTTCTGATTGCATAAATGCTAAGATATTCGTTTCTAATCTCATTCACTGTTAGGTGAAATCTTGTAGATAACACGAAGGGTAATTTCTTGCCTTGCCGTTCTTGAGAAACTGAATTGGGTGATCTTCTTTATGTTGGAGGACATTTGCATCCTATTACGTTCATGAAGTCTCACTTGCAGAGACAGATCAATTTGTGTGTCCTCCCTGCACAATGTTGTCTTGTAGTTTTACTCATTCAAAACTGCTCTGGGTCAAAGGGGAGTTAGTTTGTGGTAAGAACTTTTTTATGAAGTGCCCAAGCTTCCTAAAGGTGAAGGGGAAGGGGTTTTTAAAGGGAAAAAAGCTTTCCTCATGCAGGAGGACAGTAGCGGCTTCTACCTGACCCGGGTGGTAGGACTGAAGGGGTAATTAATGGGGGCGGGGTGTGACATTAAAAAAAAAAAAGACTTACCTGAAAACGGCCCGCCACCGCCTCTCCTCCGTCCTCTTCTTCCTTTCTCCGGTCCGGCAGCAAGGAAGCACCCAGACACCCCTTAGCCAATCACAAAGCTGCATTTTCTGATTGGTCTGAGCTCCATTTTTACGGCACTGAGACGGGGAATGGGAGACTGGGCATGTTCCTAAGCAGGCTAAGCACTTGTGCGTACTTAGTGAGTGCAAACCACTCCTCCTCGTGTTCTGTCCAGCCACACCCGAAAGCTACTGATAGGGTAAACTGTTATAATTTAGTTTTTCCTTTTGAGCAGTGGGGCGACGCTTCTCTGCCTTAGTGGAGGAGCCGTCTCTAGAGGAGGAATACATTGTGCCACTCTTTCAAAGGTGCAGCCATTCAAGCGCACTCAACGATAGTCTGCCTATGATTGCACATTGTTTAAACAAGAGCTTACAAAAAGAGATAACCCACAAGACCTTCATAGAATTTCACCTGGGAATTGGTAGAAGCTTTCCAGACATGTTATGAAGTTTTTTGGAATCCTAAAAAGCGTAAAACAGTGACCATACAGAAGTGTTAGTTTCTTCAAGGTGTGTTGCCTCTTTTCTTCATTAATTGAGCCTGGAGGTAATTTTTTTAACCCTTAATAAGAAACGGACAGCCACACAGACGTGATTCTCACACATGCATCAGCTTGAGCCCCATTGCATACTAGTTGCACCGACAATATGCAAAAGCTCAAGGGTGTTTTTATAAATACATTTGTGAATTTGTTGCAATAGAACATTGTGGTATTACACGTAAGTTTCATTATAATGTGTGACCCTGAAAAATGAAGGGGCACCCTGAGAGGTCAAAATCAGGCCTCAAGAACCTGAGAGGTTAAATACAATCTCAGACACAGGGCTGCACAAGTCGCTACCAGAGCATCACTTTTTTTAAAATTCTGGTGGAGCACAACGCAGAGCCATATTTCAAGGCCACACAAAGCCACCCTGCGTGGCTTTTCATGGCCTTGTAAATATGGTGAAAGGCAATGCAGCGCATTGCGATGTGTTCCCTCACTTTGCCTCAAAGTGGTGTTCCATGGGTGTTGACGTGGGTGTTCCCACACAGCACCCATGCATTTTGACACACCGTATTTACAAAGATTTGCAATCCTGGGAATGCATCAAAACCATGAACTTCCCCAAGTGTCCCTTCCTGCAGGAAAACAATCATCGTCACAATGCAGACACCTTTGCACCATGGTGCAAGGGTGGCTGCATGAGAGCATGGCAGCAAATTGTATGCCAGCACTCTGGAGGAGGACAGGAATGTGCGCCATCTTCCAGATACACTGCATTCCTGCCCTATTCTTTTAAGGTAAGTAAGCGCAGCAGGAAGGCTTATGGATGCTGCCCTATGCCAAAACGTTATAAATATGCCCTAATGTTCATAAACAGCAAAGCCACACTGTCATGGCACTTCAATGGCTGGCTTTTGCCGCACCAGGGGCTGTTCTCACTCTCCAAAAAAGCAGGTAATAGGTGTAAGAGAGTGGCTCAGAAATACTGTTGCTACTTACACTCAAACATACTCAAACCCACATCACCAGCTACTGATTATCCACTAACACAGTGCTGTCTACCTAACCAGTTACTGCAATAATAAGAAACAACATGAGTAGACAACATGGAGTTTGCCCTCCCGACATCGTTCAAGGCGATGCTGCTTTAACTCATGGGGGCCAGATCCCTCCATCAGCTGCCAATAGTCAAAAGCTACATGGAGACTTCTGTCACAACCACCCAAGTCTCCTGCCACCTGTATATACATTCATGACGAGGACGAGAGTAGGGATGACGTAGGAGCAGTAGCAGCTCCTCGAGGGAGTGCTGCGGGCGGTGGGGAGGGGGAGGGGCAGGGTGAGGGGTAGTAAACTCTGGCATAAGGCCATCAGAGTTAATTAAAGAAATAAATAAATAAAAACGAATTACATTGCACACGCTGCATCGCCATTTGGCGTTGTAGTGTGGACAATGTAATTCATTGTATTTATTTATTTACTTACCTCTGTTCAGCCGTATGCCAGAGTTTACTACCCCTCTCCAGCCCCTCCCCTCGTAGCACTCCCTCAAGGAGCCGCTACTGTGTAGGAGTCAGAAGCAAGGTACAGTATCTTACAGAATGAGACAATGTTCCTGCTCCGCCAGATAAATGTCCTCCACTCAACCCTGCTCTTGTTCCACTTGATCTTTCATGTGGTTCTAACCTTTACTTAAGCATTGTACCCACATATGTAATTGCCGCTCGAGCCCCTCAAAATCTCCCTACAATTTTTCTGTGTGTGAAACCTAGCTTTTGAAGATCTATAAACTGTACATTGTTTGTCACACATTTTCCTTTAGAAAGTGCAATAACCTGTTCCGATCCTCTAAAATGGTAATTTTGTAAAATGCATAATTCAAGAGAATATTTAGTGACGACTGACCTATTTATTTGTAAGAGCCATCATCATCGGTTTAAGAATTAAAACAAAACACTACACACTTGAATCTCTAACATGCCTATTTCTGGATATAAGATAACATGCATCGCTTACCACGTAGGCATTACACCACGAAGACCTTTACAACATGTAGAAGCACTAGGTAAATATATGCATGTGTGTGTGTAAATATATATATATATTCATTGGGGAACCCCCGATCTTTTTTTTAAAGATATATGTACATATTTTCTCTCTCACACACGTTTACATTACCCCTTACCACCTCTTATAATTACCCATCCCTAAACCTTAACGCAACATTAAAATCCTTACTACTTCATACCTTAACCATCCCTGAACTCTAAAATCCACTAACTATAACGTACCCATCGCTAATCCTGAAAAAACCTTACAATCCTTACAACCTTGTACTACCCCGGAGCCTCGCCCATCACTGAACCCTGTAAAACTGTAACTACCCCATAGCCTTATCTTTCCCTGACCCCTAAAAAAACCTGTTATGCCCTTACTTTCCAGTACCCTTACCCATCCCTGATACCCCCAAAAAAACTTACTCTTACCTATCCCTCACATTTAAAAAGCCCTGTAAAACCCTTACAACCCATACCCTTACTCTCCTCTGAATTAAAAAAAAAACCCTTACTACCCCATACCCTTACCCTTACCCATACCATACCATCTTAAAAAGAAACTTCCGATCTATACCTCTTCATAAGCTTACCGATCCCTGAAACCTATAAACCCTTTACTACCCTGTACCTCTGTCTGTCACTTGACCCTTATAACCCTTACCACCCTGAACCCTTACTCATCCTATAACCCTTAAATCCTCTTCTTTTAATGACGTACTGATTATGCCATGCAAACAAATACCTGAGCAGCAAAGTACAGCATGGTAAGGTACTAGAAAAAGGCATGTATGTTAACGCCATGCCTGGTAACATCCTAAGAGTAAGGACTGTGGGGTAAATATTGCATACCCTTTGTCTTAACCACCAAAACCCAGCTAAGCTCTCCTTTCATGCAGTGGATTGAAAAAAAAACAGACAATAAAAGGCCATCAACTAGCATGAAATGTTGCAAAATAGCAAAACGTTAACAGAGCAAGTTGAGAACAATGCAGTTACAACAACCTAGAGAGAATTATTTATGGATTTCCTTTAAACATAAACCACATTATAGCCATTTAATTAGCATATTAAACAATTTTATGCCAGCTGTAAATTGCAAACAAATGGAACAAGCGGCCTATATGTCAAATTCCGAACGTTAGTCTGCAAAAATATTAGTATACTCATATTTAGAACAAAATCTGTAACATAAGCTGAAGAAGTAGTCCTGTATTACTCCGAGTTAAGACTGGGTATTTAAAGACAAATTGAAACTTTTTTAAACTTCCATTTAAAAAGGGTAATTATACGATTAAAGCCCTGTGATAAGAAAGGCTGTATTCAGGATGCATGCTTTAAACTTGCACAGTTGCTGAAAACATATTACCCTCCAAGTTCACTTAGGAGATAAGTAGGAAACGAATTCATCTAGCACATTGCTATTTAAGGAGAACAAAATATTGGTAATCAATATGAATGTTTATGACATATGTTGCAAAGGCAGCTCTTATAAGTTGTCGCAATTTTTGCCTTCAAATACATCATTTTGTGCTGACTTTTCCTTCATTAGAGACAACCGATGCATACAAGTGATTATTTTCTTCCACATCTCATTTCCTCTCCACAGATGTCCCACTTACCACTGATCAAAATTCTCCCTCAACAAAAGTCTCTCTGTCTATCACTGCCCTTCCGTTGTAAAATATGTTTGTCGGAGGAAGCTCATAAAACTTAAACTGTTTTGAAGAACATGGATTTTGCATACTTGAAAGAGTCTATCTCCCCAAATGGGAGATAGCAGATGAGTCTACTAGAGGTGGGATTGTCCTGTTACTGACCGGTAATCTTCTTTACTCCTGGTCCTGTTGTCCTCGTCCCATTTATTACTAATGGAGATTTACACTATCTCCTTGATAGAAAAAAGAATAAAAGGTATGCTACTCCACGCCCTCCCACTGGAGTATTTAACACATACTTAACAAGCATTCGCTCTAAACTACCAAGCCCCCCGTATGAAGGGCAGCCATTGGGAGAGAGGGGAGTAATGAATGGGACGAGCACAACAGGATAAGGACTAATGAAGATTACTGGTCAGTGATAGCACATTATCCCTAGTGCAAGGTCCTCATCCCATTTTTTACTAATGGAGAATACCCAAGCCAAGAACCCAGCATTCATATATAAAATATCACCAAATGACACAACACTATACAGCAGCACTTAAAAAGTGGATTTATTAACACAGAAAAGAAGAAAAATTTTCAGGAGCAAATCATCCGCAACACTCCTCTAACACATTCTGGAGACAATAATTGCGGGCAAGGGTATTGGAGGATGCCCAAGTTGCAGATCGCAGAAATGGAAACTCCCCTCAATTCAACCCAGGAAGTCGCCGTCCCCCTAGTAGAGTGCCCTTGCACCCCCACACAAGAAGGAGACCCAACCAGAGAGTAAGTCAACTCAATCAACTGCTTGAGCCACCTACTAATGGACAACAAGGAAGCCTTATTACCCCTTGAGGAAGCCCCAAAAGAAACACCTAGTCTGAAAAGACCTAGTCTGCTCCACATAGACCTGCAAAACACTATTCACGTCCAACAAAGGCCATATCCTCCACCGACCCAGATTCAACCACCAAGGCAGGCAAAACTATTTCCTGAGACTTATGAAACTGAGAAGTCAATTTGGGCACGTATGAGGAGGAATCCATCCTCAGCACCACCCCATTGTCAGGAAAAGTCAAAAAGGATTCCATAGCCATCAGAGTTTCCCAACTCGCAAATCCGCCTAGTGGAAGGGATTACCACCAAAAAAATACTTTGAAGCTGACAAATTTAATGTCCACCACTTCAAAGGCTTGAAGGGAGCCGATACCAGAGTTTTAAACACCAAGGGCAAATCCCACAACAGAAACAGAGGTTTCACCAAAGGGTGGGAAAGAGAGAAGCCACTCAACCACCATGCCACCAGATCATCCACATCATCCAGGTTAAACCAAGGGGAAAGGAACGTCTTGATGGCCACCCATTGGGACCTCAAAGTAGACACCGCTAAGTGATTCTCAAAACCGTTCCATAAAAACTGCAGTACTTCCATTAAGGAGACCATCCATCCAGGGGAGACAGCTGAAGAGGCCCACGTCAATGCTGGAAATTGCCCCCAATGCCTCTCATAGGACCTCAAAGTAGAAGACTGACAAGACTACTGAATAGCCACAGCTAAATGCGTAGGAATCCTTATGCACTACAACACCCTCCTTTCAACTTCCAGACCGACAGGTGAAGCCTCTGTAAAGCCAGAGATGGAACAGACCACAGAGGAGAGGGGGAGTAAGGACTCATCCAGGGACCCTTAACGTCCGTAAGCTTGAAGCTAGAAAACTAAGACAATTGGGCCAATTCGGCACCACCATCACCACTACTCTATATTCCCACCTCAGATGAGGCAGAAACCTGGGAATGAGAGCAATAGGCGGGAAGGCGTTACAACAGGCGATCTGGCCAATGAAATGTCAGAGCATCCAACTCCCAGTTCCCAGGTCCGTTGGGAGCGAGAACAAAATCTGTGAACCTGTACATTGTACTGGGAAGCAAATAGGTCCAGGAAATGCACACCAAACCTCCTCCACACCTGAAGAAAGGCCTCCTGGGTGAGAGACAGTTCGTGAGAGAGAGGCAAAAACTGAATGAGGGCATCTGCCACCCATTGTCTATCCCTCTGATGTAAACCGCAACAAGAGACTGAAGAATCTACTTACCCCATTGGAACACGGGCAGAACCACCAAATTGTGTGACCTGGAATGGGAGGACGGATGCTTTTTTCCTTGAACAATCTGTGAAGCTCATCCTACAGCTCTGTTCAAACATAACAGACCCTTGAAAAGCCAACGAAGGGCAGATGTTTTCTGGGCAGAATCACTAGTCCTTCAGAACTAAATCCAGCTAGCAGTCACACTTATTTCTCCTGACAGCTGAAGCCAGAGAAAGGACACTTCGGAAAGATATTCCACCTGTCACTCTGTATGTTCCAGCAATCCAGAGCAATTGAATAATCATCCAAGGACCTAAACAGGGCCTTAATATCCATCACCAGAGACTGGGCCACGTAAGTACAATAGATCCCTGCTCAAAGGGCCAGATGTGAGCCAGAATACACCTTCCAGAGGGAGGCATCGACTTTCTTATCCACAGAATCCTTAATCACAGCTTCCTCTGCCATGGACGTCCTCCCCACTAAGCTGGCCCCAAAAGAATCAATGGCAATAGAATCTGGTAAATCCTTTTCATATCCTGCAAGTGGTACAACTTGGCCATAAAGTGCAGCAACATGATTTTGTCAGGATCTTGCCATTCATGCTAGAGAACTTCTTGAATGTAGGGGTGCACCGGAACATCAATAGGTGCCAAACTTCGAAACCGGTGCAGGAGGTAACCAGAGGATGTCTCATGTACCTCATCATCTGGAAACCCCACGTATACCATCACATGTCTAATCAATTCAGGCAACATATCCTTGGTAATATACTTGCCCTTCTGCTCGCAAGGACCCTCTTCCTCCGACACTGCGGTCAATGAAGACTGCACAGGAACAGGCACCATTAGAATCAACCAGGGTCCCCCATTTCCAGCAAAGTCTCTCTAATCAACCCCTTCAATCTAGAGTCCTCACTCTCCATGCAGAGTTTAGATTGAGGACGATAATGGAAAGAGGATGAAGAATATGAAGAGAAAGCGGAAGACTCAGCAACATGCTTCCTCTTTTGTGAGTGCTTCCTTATGACCTCAACAGAAGCACACAGCACCAGGAATTTTCAGCCAGCAAGAAAACCACACAGTATAACCACAAGCTGAGTGCTGCCGAAAAAAACATGTGGTAACTCTATCTTTATGCTCCTGAGAAGTGTGAGAAGTGTGGAATGCATTTTTTTACCTGGGCCTTTCCTGGACATATGAAACCCTTTGGAATATGAGAGGAGAGGTTGAAGAGCATTTTCATCTTTTTTGAATGATCTGAACATGGTACCAAGTCTAACCCATGAAGATGCCACCTCATTGGTTAGGCCCACTCTTGGCTTTTTGCTTCTAGATTTGAGGCTACGGCAAGCTTGTAAAAACAAAAAATCAGACCTCATGCAGCCCTGTCAGTCTGAAGCTTCCGATCTTGACCACAGATAGAATTTCACCTCCACAATAATGTCAAACCTCCAACATAAAGTGCAAGAATGGAAAAGAGTACCAAAGTTTGCATTTTTAATCAATTTCCACTAGCTTAAGTAAATTGTTTTTATAATTTGAAATTATTTATTCAGTAAATGTAATGTTGTTTTGGCATTGCTGTTCAAGAACCAGATGCATTTTTCTCTCTGGGGAAGGCCAGCTACCAAGTGTAGACAGAAACCTGTGAACTTCTAGCTGCTAGATTTTTTTTTGCCTAACGACAGTAAGAGGCCAATTACAATGAGGCCTGTAAAGGCTCTGACTTCCGGGCTGCATCGTAATGAGCCGATTGGTTTCCGGCACTTGCTCCCTGTGCCACTGGATTCAAGCTAGACTGACTGATGAAGGATGACATACCCTGAAACCGGTCCCAGGATGCTTGTTTCCAGTCCAGGGAGGACCTGGATTGGCAGTTCGGTCTGGACTGTTGCCATGAGGCACAGGGTCAAGACTGATTTGCAAATGGCTGGGTCCAAACTGGGGTGGCACAGTGGGCAAAAGAACAATGGATTTAACCCAGATATCTTGACTGGGGTGAATGTTTGAATCATTTAGCATCCTGTCCATCATTTGTTGCAGTTACACTTTTCGCCCTAAGTGGGACGAGTATGCCCAGACGTGGGTCCCTTGCTCACTGTGCCACTGGATTCATGCTAGCCTGGCTGATGAAGGGTGACATACCCCGAAACCGGTCCCAGGATGCTTGTTTGCGGCCCATGGAGGACCTGGCTTGGCAGTTCGGCCTGGACTGTTTCCATGAGGCACAGGGTCAAGACTGATTTGCATATGGCTGGGTCCAAACTGGGATGGCGCAGTGGGCAAAAGAACAATGCATTTAACCCAGTTCTCTTGACTGGGGGTGAATGTTTGACTCATTCAGCATTCCGTCCATCATTTGTTGCAGTTAAGCATTACCATGCTGGCGGTCAGAAACTAATCTGGCTGGTCATTCCAGCTGGCTTCCAACGGCCGCAGGGAGCCCATCGGCCAATTGGAACCGGCTCATAATCCCATAGGACAGGCCTTTCTGCCCTTGGGATTATGATGCACGATTTTAGACATGGTTTCCATGGCAGCCTGTCCAACATCAAAACCATGTTGGGAAGTGTGTTTGGGGGCCCCCCCAGCAGGGCCCACTGCGATGCGCAGTCTCCGGTTGGTGGCTGAGGGGGCACCTATGGTGCCTGCATGTTAATCCTTGCACCTTGTGGCAGGCACCTTGAGGTTCCTACCAGACGGTGCAGGGATGAACAACAACTCCCATTTCCCTATGGAAGCATGTATTACGGACGGTTTACGTCCAGAATACATGCTCCGATTTGGCAATGTAGGAATGCGACCGAACAGTGTTTGGTCACATCCTAATGAGGAGGTCGAGAACTCTGACTAGAGGTCGTTCGGCCCCAGGAACGAGATGTGTTGAGTGGACTTATGTCCACCCGACATCGTCATTAGCCCCCTAACGTAAGAGTGAGGCCCTTCTCTTCCATACTGTAACTCTTTCGTTCCTACACCACCAAACTCTAATTTAAGCCTTTTATCTTCCTCCTCTTCTCACAAGTCAAAAGACGAAACATGCATTGTCCAGAAATATACTGGAAGCTGTAAATACGTTAAATGGGTATCACAATAGGAACAATTATTATATTCTATAACATTCAGATTTAAATCCTTAAAATGATCCAAATTATATATTTGACTCAATTATATGCTTGATTTGATCATGAGATTTGTTTTATGACTGAGAGAAAGTGCCAATGACTGTTACATTCCTCATGTGTAGACACTTCACAGCTAAGCATTACCTGCAAAAAAGTACTAGACATGTTGGTAGATTTCTTATGAATTGGTCAGTATAGTAACATATACACAGCGATCACATGCTCACTGAAAAGCTCCTTTAACTAACTTTTTTTTCAAAAACTAAAAGTTTCACTGGTTTTCATTAAAAATAAGTCGGACAAATACACAATTCATTACAATGCAAATAATTTAAAATTAGTTAAGAACATATTTCAACTGTTTACGATAGAACACATTAGAGCACCTCCCTGCTCAAACATATTCCAGTGGCAAAAACCTCAGAAAGAACCTAAAAATGAGCTCTGAAAGTGCTAACCGTGATGTCTAACAGTGTGCGGAGGTATTCTTAGTGCTTTATTGTACAAAGATGCAATATGACCCTAATTTTTTTTAATCTACTGGTATTGTAATGAACGGTGTACTTTTATGTATTATATTCACTACTGAGATGCATTGCAATTAACTTTTTATCTTTTAGCTCTTATGTATTTTTTTTTTTTTAGATGTTTGCTAAGGAGTACTTTTTTGGTTCTCCGAGCCGAAGTCAAGTTGTTTGCCGATGAAAAAAAAAGTCACATCCACATAGTATGTTTAGGCTTCTTTTTAAAGTCATATAAAATGGTTTGTAATGTATTTTTGTAACATGTTAATCAAACGCTCATAAAAGAGTTGACGCTGATAACATGGAAATAATTCTGGAAGCTATAGCAAATCTCCATTAAACAATATGCCTATAAAGGATGTCTGCCCAGCTGTATTCACAAAAAACACCTGGACGTTGTGGTAGAGCTACGCAGCACAGTCCTGTGTGCATCTGATGTATTAAAAATGAAACAGCACACAGATGCATGGGCATTGTTGTGAGGGGCTGCCAAACAGCTGGCAGTAATGTGGAGTGACCCGTCTGCTTTGTGTCTAGTTAGTTGTGTCGCATAGAGCAGGGCACGGCATGTAATGGGGTGCAGACGAGGAAGTGAATCTCTTTTTTCTTTACATTTTGTACACCTTTTTCAAAGTGCATGCACAACTTTTAAATGATTTCTTGTGAACTGTACAATATATTTTCAGCTGGCTTTATCTCTATTGGGTTCTGTTGTTGCACCTTGATCAAACACTGTCATTTGAACAGCACGTTTTGACCGTACATGCAAGTTTGTTCTGTCCGAGTAAGGGAAGCCTGACAAGTGAGGTTTCCTGTTAGCATCGTTTAACCCCTTATGCCCTATAAGGGGTTAAATGGACAGGTGTGCACAAGTCCAGAAGCCACAGCGGTAATGTGATTTGTGTGTGTAAATCTAGAAAAGGGTATTTCTATAGATCACAAATCTCGTCATTCCAGATCGAGTTTGGTGCAAATTGTAGTGCAGTGTGAGGGTATTAGTAATTCTATTGCCCCTGGTATGACAATCCTGTAGGTAAACGGAAGCTTTCAGCGCTCAGAGGTTTCATCTTTACACCAACCATTACCCTATTTGCCCAGGGCCACTGAAATTAGACGATTGTGCGGCGATTTTCTCATAATTATAGATTTGCTGCATCTCTCACATAATCCATCATCTCCTGGATATTCTGAAGCTTTTAACAAAAAAAATGTTCTTTGCTCAAACGGTTCAAAACCTAATATAAATACAGCGCCATGTGTTTCGGAGCAGTAGAAGGCCTTTTGCTTAGTCACCTTTCTGTTGCTTATTGCTATATTTGGGTGTTAAATTGGTACTAATGAGGTTCACCCAGTGCTACCAAGAGTAAAAAGAACAAAGTAACAAGAAAAACTACAAAAAAACATTGTGCCGTATTACGCAGTATACTAATGTCTTTTATAGCATAATAATGTATTTTCTTGCTGCATTATTTACTGAACCATGCCACATAATTTGGCCCTCTCCTGCCGCAGAATCCCAGTGGACCTGCCTGTACCAGTGTGTGCTCGGCAGCCATTGAGCAAGATCGCTTTACCTTAGCAAGAGTGTCATGACGGGACTGTGGGGGGGGGGTCCCTCTCATGATGTGACGAGAGGCCCCCCGAGTTTCTCTTATCCAACACATATTCTTTCGTGGGGGCTGAGAAGGGATCTCTTGAAGGGTCGAAGGCCCCCTCTAGATTTGGGGACTCCGTGCACCTCAGGGGCCTGTGATACCCCACTGCTTAGCAACAGTGTGGGAGCAGCTCTCAAAGTTCAATTAAAGAGGGGTCACACACTTGCAGTAAGTACATCCACCATGGAAAGCCCTCGACTGAAATTAAATTTAAATTGTACACAATATGCAGTAGCCATCCCTCAACTTAACGAGCACCAACAAAATATGTAGGAAAGCAAACAGCCTTTGCCTACATACTGATGACTGTAGTGTACACATAGCATGGAGCGTAAATCAGCAGACCCCTTTATTGCAAAACAGACAAACAGATTAATGCACATTGCAAGGGATGGCTGCATAGATCGATTATGTTACCCATTTCGACCATGAACTTTATATCAGCGTAAACCACTTAACTTGTAAATAAGCTTCAGGGGAAATCTGTCACATTGTGCTCCCCGACAGCACAATATTTCTCCAGTGCCAAAATTGGCTAGTCTATAAAAATTAAATTATAACCCTCTTTTACTGTATTTAGTCAAGAGGAAAAAAACTCTAATTACAAGATTGCTGTGTCAAGCAAATGCAAAAAAATGCTTACAGACTCGGCTCGACTTTTGAAACTCCAGAGCCTTTTATAAACCGGAAATCAATGCCTAAAAGACTTTTCAGCTCTCAGGCACAGATAAGAAACTGCCGGTGGCAAGCGACTGGGACGCCCATCTTCAGTAATTTCACACAGGTGAACCACACATCAAAAATCAGAGAGGGACATGCCAGGCCCGGACTGGCCATAGCAGGCACTGGGCAATCCCCCGGTGCGCCGCCAGGGTGAGGGCCGGTTTTGAGTCCCTGAGGGCCGATTTTGTTACAGGGCCGGTTTTGCAGCAAAGCGCTCAGCGGCACCTCCACCCCCCCCCCCCCCCGAGTGGGGAGGGAGGGCCGGCAGAGCACTTTGCCAGGGCCGGTTTTGGTTCCCAGCCCGGCCCTGGGACAGACCCTGGCAAAGATACCCCAAAACACACAATTTCGAGAGACTAGAAAATGTGCAATAGAGGATCTAAATGTAGAAGGGCATTTTAACAGTCGTTGTTGTGCAGACACCTGAATGCCTTACGAACAGGGCTTTAAGTGGGATGAAAAAACTGGGGAGGGGGTCTTAAAGGGGCGTGGCCGACGTAATTATTGGCGTCACTTAAAAACAGGTAAGCTAAAAATCTGTGTTTAGCATAGTGCGCCGCCCGACTGGTATTTTGCCGTTTCTGTCATTGTATCCAGATATATGATACAACCAGTAACATTATACATAGAACAAGCCAGGACTATTGGCTTTGTCAATAGTTGTTAGTTGCATATGATAAATAAGCAGCAACTATGGCTTTGTTGTATATAATATTGAAAATGCTTCAGTTCTGAAATGATGAGCGTAAAAGAACTAAGACAAGTCTCCTTGAAGTTACATTAGAGGCAGTGAAGGGTGGCTCTGCTGCAGAGTTAAGGGTTTTTTTTCACCGTGAGGGCAAAAATTGAGAACCCGATAGGGACCCGTCTCAGCATCTGCTTATAAGAACTGCAGGTGCTGGGAACCGGCAGGACCCTGCCCACTTAGAGCCCTGCTTACAACATATTTCTTAATGTAATAACAGGGAAGTCCAAGGGTTGGCCGGGAAAGAAAAGCTACCCTCACACATTTTCAGGATGACTATGACTTTATTTAGATTCATTGAGTGCACATTTACCTTACATAATATGTCGCCACACCTCATGAAAAGTGAGAGCTTGAACGAAAAGTCTAATGTCATCGAACATATAACCTGATGACATTTGCAGTAATTTACATGGTCATCATGAACAGGGTAGCAAACGTGTTGCTCTTGGACATTCTGCGAGGCACTTCATTTGTTGTCTTTTTTTTTTACTCCCCAAATTAAGTTTAAAAATATTTTATTGTTCAAATGGCAGTGGTGTCAACCATGTATCTGGGTGATGGGGAAGACAACTATTGAAATTTATGTGTAAAAGCCTGATGGCAATAACATTGTGGCTCAAGGATTTCAAGACGTTAAATGAAGATCACCTTCACATACCTTGTCTTAATTTGAGTTGCACTGTTCGCTACTCAACATGTGATTTAATTGGGCACAGTAAGCACGTCTTTAGGTTTAAATACGGAAATCCTCAAAGGCTGGCACTGTCCTGGTGCTAAGATATCTTTATATTTGGTTGTGATGGTACAAATGATCCGGTCTAGTCAAACGGGTTTACCCGCTTTTGAGAGCAAAACAATAACTACATTGATGTGGCGTAAACACATACTCAATTGTCTCGACATACAGATAATTTTGTTATCATTATTCAGTTCAGTAATGTGATGTCCGTGTGAGTGACCACAGAAGGATGAAAACTGAGTCCGCCCCACACAGATTTGAACCAGTGATAATATTATTACACATAGATTTCTGGAGTGGTAGTACTAAGATGTTGTGGAACCTTGCAGGATGTAGCAGGTTTGTTACCCTGGTAGAATGTTGCGGTCAGATAAAAATCACATGTATTCAAGCTCAAGGCCTTATAGCAGAGGTTTGTACCTGTAATGAGTGGAGACAAGTGCTATGGAGAGCAAAATGTACAATATGTGCAGCACATGACTCTAACATAAGCCCAGGAGGACAAAACATAAATGCACTATTAATTCTGTGCTCCAGGAGATGATTTTGTGTTGTGGAACCTACAGGTCACAGCAAAGGTACAAAATGTAGTTATCTTAAAAAAAGAGGACAACAGCAATCAATTTTCTGAAATCTAAGAAGAGTACAACATGCAAGAGTAAATGGCCTCTAAAAGAGTGCTGAAAATGGTGGCCGCAGTGAATTTTTAATTTTAAAGGCTAAAGAACTTTCCAATTTTTATGATAAACCATAAAAATGTGCGAATTAGATCAGAATGCCGAATGAAATCTCTTTTAAACGGCCTACGGAAAGGAGTTTACAGCATTGGACCGGATCCATGCCAGTTGCACATGATAACCACATGAGATAACTATAAAGGATTGGAATAGAACTCCATGACATGTACTGTAGTATCCTGCCAATCTGCCATGAAATCGGGACTTCAAGCCGTATTGGGCACCGATGGTTCCAATAGTGTGGAGTCGAATAACCTCAAAATACGAACTTTAAATTCTGGTGGTTCTTAAACCTCTATAACACCCACCCAATGCACTCTTCTGTGTATAATTAACATAGTGATGGAAATCAAATTTCCTCCAAAAAGCTCAACTATCACAAAAATAACAATTATTAATTTGTTGTTAATGGAGTAGTTCACACACAAATATTTACTTGCATAAGTATGTCTGCTCAATCTAAGTGTGCCTTCACAAAATCTTAATCAATTTACTGCAAAATCTTGATGAGCGCCAAAAGGGCCAAATGCCAGCAGTCAGATATGCAATCAGGGTATGTCACGAGAATGCAGTTTCTGAGGATTGATAGTCAATTGTTTAAGGTCTTGGATTATGGAAAAGGAGTTTCAAATTCACTATTGTATGCCCCAAAAAATGAATTGTCTAATGATAATTGAACCCAAAGCAAGAGGTCTGATTTTACAAACAACTAATGGGTAATAATCTGAGAAGACCCAAAAAAGTAAACATGTAACTTTTGCGTGTGACTTTCGGGCCGCAACTAAATCTTAGATAATAGCAGATTACACCGCTGATTTACTTTAACAGCACATACAAATTGTGAGTGTGATCCACTTCCAAGTAGCCATGCCTCAACTTTAAATTAGCAGTTTATAAGTGAGATGGGAGAAAGACGAGGTAACCAGAGCATCTGAATTTGATATTGTTAACAGAAAATGTAGTTTGCGTAAGTCACCTAATGGCCAGGAGTGTGGGTTTCATTCAAATAAATTGTATAGTTTGTTTCCATAAGTGGAGTCCAAGATATCCCACAATTTGTCCACAGTGATAGAAAATTAGAGGACGGGCAGGCAGACTATCATCCATAAGGGCTTGCCTTGGAAAAGTTGTCTGTCTGCCAAAATGAAGAAAACGGCTTCCGGATAAATTTGTTCTGCAAGTGGATCTTAGTATTTGAAGCCATTTTCCTCAATAAATTTCCCTGCTCTGGGTGGAATGGCAGCATTAAACAAATCAAATTAAGAGCTAACCTTCAGTACTCCTGTCTGTCCCTGGCAGCGTTTCAGAGAGACATTAACAACACCTAGAAAGATTTGATATTTCGTTCTTTGTCTCTCAGATGTGTATATTAGCTGGACCCTTGGGTGTATACGGGAAACAAGGTTCATTTGCATGTTTATTATTAGAAGGACATCCTCTCGAGGGCTTAAACAGGTTAATATTATTGAGGCAAATGCCTTGAGAATTGAGCTGGTAAGACACAACAGTCAGTAGTGTCTCCTGCAAAAATTGTATGTGGCATGCGGGTTACAAGTTCCAATCACAGAATATTGACACAATCATTCATATTTCTAAGGTAATAAAGCGAGTAATATTTTGTTTAGTAAAGTTGGCAAGGGGGTTCAAGGACGATAGTCCAATACAAAGATAGGAGTCTATCTTGAAAATCATGGGTGTTAATCTAATAGGAGCCACTCAATCTTGTAACATACCTTTGTGAGGGGTCAGAATAACAACTTTTATTTTGAGTACTGCTAGTTCAGAGAGATATATGACATCTATTATAATTAAGAGGCGTTCAGTAAAACTATGCCACTGAGCTGTACACTAAACGTATTTTTCTATCTTTATTTCTGACATTATGTGGCAGTTTTTTGGTTTTTGGATGAAGAAAAACCAATGTTTGTGCCATCAAGATGTATCTTGAACCTATTCTTTTGCTACAAAATTACTTGGGAGATATATATATATATATATATATAACTACACAACTCCTGGTACCATGCGGTTTTCAGAAGGAAGAAGGGGCCAGCACACTGGTATCCGTTTGCAAAATTTTTAATCACCAGAACCCCCCTCACCCCTCGCAGACGCGTTTCGCCTTTGCAGGCTTCGTCAGTGCAAAAAAAAAAAAAAAAATATATATATATATATATATATATATATATATATATTTATTTTGCACATTCGGTTTGCAGATGTCTTCTTTCGTTCCTAATTATCAAAAAATGGATTGTATAACTAGACAACTGTATTTATCAGACACGGTCACCACAGTTGTTCCAGAACTTGTATAGACCAATATCGCTCAAAAACAGCACTCATCCTTTAGTGGCGCTCCAATACTGAAGGCAGTTTGTAGTATTTAATTTTTCATTTATTGTGTTATTTTTAGCTCTATTCTATGCCCTAGAGCCACACCATTTGGCTTGAAAAGCATTGAAGGTTAAAGAACAAAAGAATGTAGGTAGTAATAGAGAATGAAAGGGGGGGGGGGCTAAAAGGTGAACATTTAATATCCTTCAGTTGGTTCTAATTGCATATTATTGTGAGGGCGCAGTGCCCATTGGTGCAGCAGGTGCAGTGGCACCAGGGACCCGATACATGAAAAACCTACTGAGCCCTCATTATTGCTGTGTTTTAAAATTCAAGCAGCATGCCGTGTGTCCATTTCTGTGTTTTGCACTAAGGGTCTTGAAATGTTGGCTACAGTACAGCATTCTTGCTCTTTTCAGAGCGCTCCAGCTGGAGCTTGCATTTATCACCAATCTCAGACATTAGGGGATGAAATCACCATTGTATAGAAGGCAGCAGATCGAGGCTTCCAATGCTTGCTTTAAGCACCCTTGGTCGCCTTGCTCGACACTATACCAAGGAAAGGACAGACACTCTCAGCAGACACTCCATGTTTCTTCTATATAAGACATGACTTTGCTAATGGGTGGGAGTCCTCAACCATATCCCAAAAATAGGGCTCTCCTTACTAGAAGCATCTGCTGGGACTCATCTCTTGAAGTGACTTCCAGAGCAGAGTTGGTATTTCAAATAGCACCTGCATGCACAAGGAGTTTGAATAACTCTGCATTTCGTAATAATTTAGAGAAAAGCTGTCCTTATGTAACAGATCGACACCGTGACATGCCTCTAAATTGTACTGCATGCTAACATTTCTAACAGCTAGAGCGTGAAAAGCTGAGACACAGGTAAGAACTAGTGCTCTGCTGACCCAATAACAAAACGAAATACAGAGGTCCCTCTCTGTATTTTTCTATCTCTCTTTCATACACACCCAGACATGTGTGCTGCAATCACAGTCAAGCAGATATTCAGAGGCATGCACACACTCAACAACTACACATGCAGAAACAAACGCACTGAGCCAGGCGCACCCAATCGGACATAAACTTAATAAGACATGCCAAACAAGAAAGAAACCAGCACACACATGCAGAGCTTGATACAAACTGGGGCAAACACGAGCACAGAATAAGCCTTGCCCACAGAGAAAATAGCACGCAGACACAGTGTTCCGCAAATACACCACAGGCACCAACTTACAGAGACAGATAAAAAACACACAAGGAGGACAATGCCCAAAGGTCGGAACAAACCCCCAAACACCCAGCACTATATTCGTATAAGTGCAACGAGGCTTAAATAATTTCTATTTGTACCAAAAGTGTATAAATAGTCCCTGAATTTTCCCATTTTCTGTGTTTTGGGGCCAAATCACAGACTCATGTCAGAGTATGTAAAAGATCACTACATAAGTATTACTTAACAACATACTCATAAATACCTTCGTGACTGCTCCACAGCGTCATCACACACAGCATCAAATACATGCACAGACGTACACACATACACACACACAAGAAGACACACACAGGAATTAAGAAAAAAACAGCAGTTAGATATCCCTGAGGGCATTAGAGAACTTTGCATGTTTCATGCACTGCGCTGGCCAGCTCCCAAACACAAAAGAGATGTTATTATCAACGCATTTTTTTAAATTAATATTGGCATATATGTCGCTATCCATCGATCTATATAAGAGTGAAAGGGCATAAAACGACAGAAAAGATGAGATAAAAACATTGCATATACAAGCTCGCACCTATATACCATGGCAAAGACAGACAAGACCTCTGCGCGCAGAAATGCCTGAAAGACTACACACGCCGCGCTTTAGCTTAACGCCAGGCAGAGGAAAGCTACCGCACGCAGCAGGTGCAGAGCAGGTACAGCGCGCCAGTTCAACGCGTCATCTGTGCAGGGGGAGACGAGGAGCGGCGGGGCCAGCCGGCACTCACCCTGGCTGTTCTCGATGACTTCCTTCTGGCACATGTCCTGCACGTTCACCGTGCAGTTCACGATGAACTCGGGGGACGAGCAGTCGTTGTTCAGCTGGAACTCCTCGCACTGGTAGCACTGGATCTGCAGAGCGCAGCCTGCAAGGAAACACAAAGCCCGGCTCAGGTCCTCGCGCCTCAGCAGACCCCTAGGCATCCTCTGACACGGGCAGACCACACTGTCCTCTTTCGGACAGTCCCATTCCATCTAGGCAAACGCCTGGACTCCTCTTAGATTCTATTTTATATATAGGGGTTTTTAAGACGTATTGTTTTTTCTTCGCGTTTCTTCAACGCCAGAAGCAATGCGGGGCGATGCACGTTCCCCCATGGAGTAACTTATCTAATTTGCCCGCGAGGCTGCAGGTGCGGGCAGGTGATAGAAGCGCGCGGATATCAGAACCATGCTTACGACCAGGGCACGAGGCGGCGTTCTAGACCCGACAGTTTGAGGCAGCGGGTCACAGGTTAAACACGCGCGCACATACAGCTGACAGCCAATAATAAAACAAGGAACTGCCGCACGCGCGCGTCGTTCAAGAAGCCATTAGCGTAATGGGTTAACCGTCCTGCTTAAGCGTCTCAGAGCCTCGGTGCTTTCCAGCGCTGCCTTATCCCAGCCAGCAGGGTTTACTTAACTACTAATTACAGATGATTTAATTACTATTTTGGCATGCACAATTACATCTGTAAGGCATACTCCAGCCTTCCCTCTGTCTTGGAAAGCAGGCGCGTGCCTCTTAGCAGACGCACGTTAAACTGAAACACTTCAGGCTGCTAAGAAACCGTGAAGAGCCGGCGGGGACTTCTCAGCGAGCTGTTTCTGCTCCGCCGGGGCTGGGGAATTCTAACATTTCTGTGTTCACTGCGCGTATCGCAATACTCTATTTACCGCGCGGTATTATTCCGTGCGGTAAGGCTTGCGCGTTTTCAAAGCAACCATAATGGTATGTACAACACATGTAAGGCATGCGTAGACTGGAAAGGTGTTGCGCTCGGTTCTGTGCTTTGGGTACTGATCCCACGACAGTACTGACTGCGCAGCCTTTCTGGATGCCTTAGGGAATTTTACTGCTAGTGGGCAGACGACCAGGGGCATCGTGCGTGCTGACAACCCGCTCCTCAGAAGTGCCGCGGGTTTTAGGGAGATGAGGAGTATATGTAGTTCTTACCGGTAGCCAGAAGTGATGCCCAGAAAGTTGTGCAGACGAGGATGAGCCTCATCCTCCCGCGACAGCAGCAGGGGAGACCATGGGAAGCGGCCAGGCAGGGCGTTCAGCGCAGCGGCTCCATGCCAGTGCTCCCGGGCACCGTGTGCCGCGCGCCCGGGACTGTAGCGAAGTGAGGCGAGGAGGACCTGCTGCTCTCAACTCCTGGAAGCCCCCCTCCCCTCACTCCCCGGCCCATGGCACGTGACTCCCAGGGGGCGGGGACTGGGGCTCCCGCAGGGAGGGGGCTGAAGGGTAAGGGAAGGGGGCACCTGCAGACAGCGAGTCAAGTGTCACCGCACCCAGGAGCAGACAGCCCGTCAGGGCACCCATCCACGGGAAGGAAGGCGGGAAATTCAAGAGACACGCGTCATCACCAAGTCACATTGCCTCAGAGCGAGATGCTTCATCTTAGAGGCAGGAAGAAAGTTACTTACAGTTCATAAGGGAAAAGGCGAACATCTAAAGCACGCTTATTCAATAATGAAGATTACCGGCAAGTAATGGATTACATTTTTCCTACACCTCTTAATCCATTGTTTTCAGTTCCACTGAAATACCACATTAAAGCGAAACATGGTGCATTGCATGCCCCTGTTTCACCCTTGTATTATGCATTTAACTTATATTTTCTAAAATATGGTGAAGAAGTGATTTCCAGTGACAACGTTCCATATCATGTAAACTGAACTGCTTCAAAGCACCCCAACGTTGGGTCACTGACGTGATGAAGCCAAAGCACCTCCCCCAAGGTAAGTTAAGGGGGCCTCGCACTGCAGGGATGCAGGAGCCTCTGTTACCTCCCCCCCTGCCTGGAGCTCCACTGAAGGGGTGGACTACATCTTCATTTACTTTCAGTGACAAGGAAAACATCTCCCCTCCCTCGCCTGTCTTCCTCATTCCGCCTCTTTTTTCATACCCCCTCCTCTCTTCCTCTTCTTCACCTCTGCCTACTCTCTGTAGTTGTCTTTGTTCTTTCGCTTTTCTATTGTACCCGTCTTTTTACCTCCTACTTTCTCGCCCGTCTCTTTATCTAACACATGTCTCCCTCTCGTTCCAAGCCAGCTTTTTCTTTATCACCAATTTCACACGCCCCTCCCTCTATAATATCCTCTCAGTTCCTCTGTCCCTATTCCCCTATTGCTTCTCTGTCACACTGTAACCCTGCTGTGCTCCGCTCTCTTGATCTAACAAACACACACACACAGCTTCTTTATAACTTGTCCCTCTCAAATACTGATCTGTTTGTGTTATCTCCAGCTCCTATCTTCCACTGGTCGTCTCTTCCCTTTCCCACGTCTGGTCTCTCACTTTCTCCCTCGGTCTTAGCTTCCCCCACCTAGCACTTGCAACCCCTGTCTATCACAGTGCTTAATTTGTTAAAAAAAAAAGAAGCACTGGGGCTCTTGTTAGGAGGCCATTGCAGCTTGCATCGCTCAGTGCCCCTGCAAGTGCTGCCAATGATAGTCAATCAATCAATCAATCAAAGGGTTTATAAAGCACGCTACTCACCCATGAAGGTCTCAAGGTGTTGGGGGGGGGGGGGGGTGGACCACTATCACACTCCTACAGTTGTGACAATCCGGACTATTCCAGGCCCCCCAAGAATGGCTTGGGTGGCAGTTAATAGTCATTTTTAATGTTTATGAAATTTATGATTAACCCCATTCCACGCTGGGCTAATTCCCCCGCGGTGCGGGAGGGGAGGGGGGCCGCACGTGGCGCCGTGGTGCTCGTGACGAGCTCAGCTCGTCATGCTGCACAGTAGAGCTGTGCTCATGGCGAGCTGAGCTTGTTATGACTCCGCCCACTCAATGGAACGCCCTGCACAGAAGGAGAATTAGGTGCAGGTGCCGAGCACCGGAAAACACAGACTCAAATTAGGCACTGTCTCCTGACTCTCTGCCTGCTACCCCTCTCCAATCTCTCATTTAGTTGTCTTTTACACTCATGTCTGTTGATACATTATTTCCCTCTTCTTGCTCTTTTGACATTTCTTCATTGTCCTCTCTCGTTCTCTTCCTTATTTGTTTGTCTTCATCTCGAGTTGACTCTCTTCATTCTCCCATTCCCCACCTCACACGCTCAGGGACAGAGAGAGTCACAATGACACCTTTTTGACAGCCCCCCCCCCCCCCGCTATATTGCAACAATAAACCAAGATTGTTGCAACTTTGTTGCTTCCTGTTTACTGCGTAAAGCAGTGGTTCTTACCGGAAGTTCCGAGGACGGTGGGAGGTCGGTGAAGCCTATTCAGGGTGTCATTAACTGTTTTGCAAAATTGAATCATTCTAAAATTAATAAAGTATATACAAATGAAGCAACATTGAAAACGGGAACACTTTTTATATATTTGAGTATGAATGAAACAATATTTCAATATTTGAGTATTTGCAGTGATGTATACTTTTTATATTTGTGTGTATTGTTTTGAAGTTCAAGTCATAGAAATTGCTTAGGCCGGGGTTCTCCAGCTTTCAGTAATAAGTCAGTGCGAGTTCCCAGATTCCAGTAATGATTCAGTGAGGGCCCACTGAATTCAAAAGAAATGTATGGTGGAATTCCATATGCGTTTTTCATGCATGCCTTAGAAACTCCGTCATTTTTACGAATGCGTCTTTAGCACACATTTGTTCTACACTCAAGTCATTTTAACAACTTGCTTTAGGGGGGTGTTGGATATTAAAATAGTTTAATTTACTTTTCCAACTCCAGTCTGTGCTACAGTAGCGTAGGTGTTGGACTTTAATTCCAACACTACTCCACCATTTCACCCCCTTTAAGCAAGTCGTTTTAACGATTTACGTGCAGAACGATTGTGAGCTAAAGACACATTCGTTCTGTTGCCTGCACTGTGAAGGCACAGGATGATTCTGGCCCTGTCTCAAAGGACGTTTCCCTTCAAAAAGGTTAAAAACTACTAGCCAAGGATATCACACATTGGAGGCTGCAGCCAAACAGCAGCTGGTGCTGCTTATCTTTTGGCCAAATGGTCCTGTCACTGGATAGGTGGATGAGGGGCCCCTGCTGGGTGGGGAAACCTGGTGGCCCCACCAATCCATGGGACTTATGTTACACCCCTGCATCAGCTACCTGCCCTGCCCCTAACACAAACCCCAGGTGCCAGTTTACAGTGTGCTGTATGGGGCTGTGGTGGAAAAATGGGTTACCACATCATGGTTTGTGCAAGGAAGACACTCAAACAGGCAGCTACCATTAACCATTTAACAACTTCAGACCTGTTAGAAGGGCTCCCCTAGAAAACTGCACTCTTTTAATTTCTAAAGATAAGATATGTGACTTGCGTAACAAATAAAAATGGAGTGGTCTGTTTTTTAGTTTTTTAACAGTACATTCAACTACAGATTCAGTCCATATAGAACTCGACGCAAAAATGTTATTACTCCAGTGTGATTTGCACTTTGTGTTCCTATCGCTCCTATCCGGAAAGGGGCGGGTGGGACAATTTTATCCAGGCCCCGCATTGAGTGATGTGGGCGAAGCTGTCAGCACGTGTGGTATGTTTCACATAGTAGGTCACTGTAATCATAGCCCACGTTATAAAACAGTGGTAGCTCACACTGGCAGTCTGTGCTCGGCGTGTGGGTGTCTGGTGCGCATAGGCCTTGAGACTGCGTGCCATGCACACAAAAGGCAAGATTTTTCCACCTCGCTACTCGTGCAAATACAGCAGTGGAAGTGAGGTGATGATGGCCGGTCTCATAATTCTTGGCGGCCACATTTGTGTTGAATCATGTTTGGAGGAGAAGCATCATGGAGGCTGAGGAGAACAGTTCCTGGCTCAGTTTAGAATTGCTGCCACTCATGCCACAAATGTTACTGACTGTCACTTTCTTTATGGCTGATGTCCAATCTTTTAAATTAGAAATGGGTATTTTAGATTACTTCACTTTCGCATATGAGATTATATCACTCCACTTGGTGGCCTCTATTAGAGTTAATGAGCCACACACCTTCAGCCCAAATGATTTTATTACACAAACAAGTGGCAAGTCAGTTTCTTGTGCCTTATATATGCCTTTATTGTTCGAGGTGGAGCATTATTTTGCTCTGTTAAACCATATACAATAGAAAAAATTGTACAATGCACATAACATACTGAATTATTTTAAGGTGATCTCAAATGTAATAATCATGGATACGGAGGCAGAGTGAATAAAAGGATATGTTTAGGATCACACAGTTTGATTAAGCTGGGAAGCCTGGATTGAAATCAGAGTTCCTGATTACAAGATGTGCAGTTCAGCCAAGGTAGATCAAAGACTACAAGGTGCGGAAACAGCCATTCTAGGGATCGGACAGTTTGCACCACATAAGCTCTCCCACTCCTTCCACCCCTTGCCCCCTTCCATTGCCCACCACCAGCCAACTAGCCCACTCAACGCCGCTAGCTTCTACCCCTGCCCTATACCGCCTCCAACTGCCCTAACAGGGGCCAGCTTGCCTCAGTGGCCCAGTGGCGCCCTGAACTTCGTGGAAGAATACACAAGAATAAGCTTATAGGATCACAGGGATCCTACAGGAACCTCACAGGAACCCCACCCTGGCTACACTGCACCTCTCATTGCCCTTTGGCCCAAAGCCCAAACAATTCAGAGCGCACATATCCTGGCGAGCCCAGAGAGTCCTAAAAAGACTGGGATTGGCATTGGCCACAAAGGAATAGTCTACCATAGCCTACCTTAGTCTATCTTAGAAGAGGCTACCTTTCCCATTCCAGAAGAAGGAGTTTCTGATGCCAACAGTTCTAGCCTAATTCACAGCAGCATCCAATCCCACATAGTTATACAGCCACACAACTCACACACCATCAGGCATTGAGCCCAGCCATCTTCACTGCCAGAACTCCCTCGACAGAAAGGAAAGGGCGTGGTCGTGCCTCTGGGGAGCTAGCTCACGTTTGCTTTAACCTGCCTCCATCATGCTCTATCCTGTATCTATTTTAGGTCACAGGCCATGTTGAGGCACCCCGGGCGAGAGCGACTGTAGAGTAGGGAAAGAGGGCAGAGCAATTGGACAGCCAGGCAGTCGGGGAAACAGCTTTGTTAGCTTGTCCGTGAAGACGGCTCACTCCAGTATCAGCCCCCCTTCTCAGTTGACCTAAAAAAGGACGGTTCCAAGTCCCTTATGACCTCTTCAAGATCCTAAGGACATGCCTGCACACTAGAACCATCAGGAGCAACAGGCAGCAAATGAAAACAAAAGCTCAGTCATGCCAGCTTCCAGGGTAGGCCACACTACATGTAGTCCACCACAATACCGTCCCTACTCTGCAGTGTCAACCCAAACTTGAGTTGACAGGACCTAAACCCATCGCTGGCCAGGGAACTCTTAAAATAAGGCAGAACCAACCAAAGTTCATCTACTGCCAATCCAAGGCTAAGGCGCATGTAGCCTCCATCCCAGCTTCTCTCAACACAACAGGCCAAGCCTCAGCCTTATCCAGCAAATCTAGACTCTGTTTATATACAGCCACCATGTCTCTCTATTACAGAGAATACAGTCTGCTGCCTTACGTCAAGGTCAGCCAGAGCACTATCTCTGAACAGAATTACATATTATTACTTCAAAAACGTTTCACCCGAACCCCAGTTCAGTGTCAATTCCAAAGAAGCCCCTCCATAATGAGAAAAATAGGCTCTTAAGTATGGCTAACGTAAGCAATTTGAGCAGCCGAAGCATCACCACACCATCCCTAGGGAAAGGGAGCCTCTTCAGCTACTAAAACCCACTGCCTGTGCTCTCTCCCAAAACTGTTATGTTTTACTTCATCATTCCAAATTGGCAAATACTTTACCTCCTTATAAGTCCCTGGTATATGGTACCAGAGGTACCCAGGGCATTGGTAGTAAAGGGGTCTACAGGGTTGCAGCACGGTTTTGTGCCACCCTGGGTGACCCATGCAAACTACTGACAGCAGCCCTGCCAGTACAGACTGCAGGAGCAGTGCAAACTGCTCGAACTTGACCTTGCCCTCACCATGTGTGACACAGTCAAAGGCACTGCCTCTAATATACATAAGCAGTATCAGACTAAAGGAGGTAGCCCATAAATCCTAAAGAGACTAGGGCGATCGTCTGTAACATACAACAATGTCTCATAGGGTATTAAGTAAAGGTCAGTTTCAGGCAGCACAATTAATTGCTGAGAGCGAAAGGAGAGAAGGAGAAAACCATGGAGACACATCTTTTTTTGGTAGCATAAATTGTACTTAAGTAAATACATATATTTGTCATATTTAGCTTCATATATTCAAATAAATGGAAGGGTGACACTGCGTTACATTGAATGGCAACCTGTGGAATACTGCGCACAAGTGCTCATGAATAATTGTGACAGCGCAAGTGACGTGAGGAAGTATGTACAGAGACAGGAAAGGGTGAAACAAAGAACAAATAAGAGTGAAATTTACATAGTTGGGATACCCAAACAATAAATGATAATATATACAAAAAGCAGTCAAGTAGGGTATCCTTGAGGAAATAGTGCCGAAATTTTCGCTGCAAAAGTCGACGCCATTTCGGCCTGTAGAAGTATTTAGGCCATCATCAGGACCAGGTTACTGTTATTTATATGGCAAAAATTCCAGGTATGGGCCTGGTCCAGGTCAGGTACTTGCTGATTACTTGCAGTACACCTTATCAAATGAGAAAGCAAACAGAGGTTACAAGAGAGAGGCATACGCCTTGATAATCTGAGTTGGGCAAGGTTCGTTTTGGCAATATAGGCAAGGGTTTAATCTGCATTGGAGATTTGAATGGGAAACTATGAGTGTAGAGGTTTTTTATGATTTTGAAAGAGTGTAAAAAAATTAAAAGGTTGAAGCTGATTGAAGGTTGTGAGTGCTCTTTGATTCTATTGCCCGATTGGACTTTAACACGAGGTAGAGTATTTGAAGCTAGTTTTAAGTGTAAGTTCTGTTGCTTCTTGGATGACTGCATCACATTCTACAGTAGGCACAGCCGTTCCTCTGCTGAGCTTAGATTGCTTGGTGTTCCCGGGGATGAAGACCTTTAAATCATACAGGATATATAATTCTTCTTCTTCATATGTTCTAATATTCTTTCATTGTGTTGGTACTGCAATGGTTAATTTTGGAAAAGGTGATGGACAGAGTTTCTGAATGATGCAGAATACTCCTACCCAGTCAAGAGATCAGGGCTTGATCCATCACCGTTTTTTAGCTCACTGCACCATCCCAGCTTCAGAACCTGGCTATATGCAAATTAGTCTGTTCCTGTCCCAGTGCATGATGGGAACAGGGCAAACCAAACTACCAAGCCAATTCTTACACTGGGAAGGAGACAAGCTACCGGGGACCGGTTTCTGGCATTTCAGCCTCATCGGCCCGGCTTGCTTGAATCCTGATGGTGCAATGAGCTAGGGACTCACGTCTGAGTATACCCTCCCACATATAGTGTGGATAAAATCAATTTTGGAAAAGGTGATGGACAGAGTTTCTGAATGATGCAGAATACTCCTACCCAGTCAAGAGATCAGGGCTTGATCCATCACCGTTTTTTAGCTCACTGCACCATCCCAGCTTCAGAACCTGGCTATATGCAAATTAGTCTGTTCCTGTCCCAGTGCATGATGGGAACAGGGCAAACCAAACTACCAAGCCAATTCTTACACTGGGAAGGAGACAAGCTACCGGGGACCGGTTTCTGGCATTTCAGCCTCATCGGCCCGGCTTGCTTGAATCCTGATGGTGCAATGAGCTAGGGACTCACGTCTGAGTATACCCTCCCACATATAGTGTGGATAAAATCAATTTTGGAAAAGGTGATGGACAGAGTTTCTGAATGATGCAGAATACTCCTACCCAGTCAAGAGATCAGGGCTTGATCCATCACCGTTTTTTAGCTCACTGCACCATCCCAGCTTCAGAACCTGGCTATATGCAAATTAGTCTGTTCCTGTCCCAGTGCATGATGGGAACAGGGCAAACCAAACTACCAAGCCAATTCTTACACTGGGAAGGAGACAAGCTACCGGGGACCGGTTTCTGGCATTTCAGCCTCATCGGCCCGGCTTGCTTGAATCCTGATGGTGCAATGAGCTAGGGACTCACGTCTGAGTATACCCTCCCACATATAGTGTGGATAAAATCAATTTTGGAAAAGGTGATGGACAGAGTTTCTGAATGATGCAGAATACTCCTACCCAGTCAAGAGATCAGGGCTTGATCCATCACCGTTTTTTAGCTCACTGCACCATCCCAGCTTCAGAACCTGGCTATATGCAAATTAGTCTGTTCCTGTCCCAGTGCATGATGGGAACAGGGCAAACCAAACTACCAAGCCAATTCTTACACTGGGAAGGAGACAAGCTACCGGGGACCGGTTTCTGGCATTTCAGCCTCATCGGCCCGGCTTGCTTGAATCCTGATGGTGCAATGAGCTAGGGACTCACGTCTGAGTATACCCTCCCACATATAGTGTGGATAAAATCAATTTTGGAAAAGGTGATGGACAGAGTTTCTGAATGATGCAGAATACTCCTACCCAGTCAAGAGATCAGGGCTTGATCCATCACCGTTTTTTAGCTCACTGCACCATCCCAGCTTCAGAACCTGGCTATATGCAAATTAGTCTGTTCCTGTCCCAGTGCATGATGGGAACAGGGCAAACCAAACTACCAAGCCAATTCTTACACTGGGAAGGAGACAAGCTACCGGGGACCGGTTTCTGGCATTTCAGCCTCATCGGCCCGGCTTGCTTGAATCCTGATGGTGCAATGAGCTAGGGACTCACGTCTGAGTATACCCTCCCACATATAGTGTGGATAAAATCAATTTTGGAAAAGGTGATGGACAGAGTTTCTGAATGATGCAGAATACTCCTACCCAGTCAAGAGATCAGGGCTTGATCCATCACCGTTTTTTAGCTCACTGCACCATCCCAGCTTCAGAACCTGGCTATATGCAAATTAGTCTGTTCCTGTCCCAGTGCATGATGGGAACAGGGCAAACCAAACTACCAAGCCAATTCTTACACTGGGAAGGAGACAAGCTACCGGGGACCGGTTTCTGGCATTTCAGCCTCATCGGCCCGGCTTGCTTGAATCCTGATGGTGCAATGAGCTAGGGACTCACGTCTGAGTATACCCTCCCACATATAGTGTGGATAAAATCAATTTTGGAAAAGGTGATGGACAGAGTTTCTGAATGATGCAGAATACTCCTACCCAGTCAAGAGATCAGGGCTTGATCCATCACCGTTTTTTAGCTCACTGCACCATCCCAGCTTCAGAACCTGGCTATATGCAAATTAGTCTGTTCCTGTCCCAGTGCATGATGGGAACAGGGCAAACCAAACTACCAAGCCAATTCTTACACTGGGAAGGAGACAAGCTACCGGGGACCGGTTTCTGGCATTTCAGCCTCATCGGCCCGGCTTGCTTGAATCCTGATGGTGCAATGAGCTAGGGACTCACGTCTGAGTATACCCTCCCACATATAGTGTGGATAAAATCAATTTTGGAAAAGGTGATGGACAGAGTTTCTGAATGATGCAGAATACTCCTACCCAGTCAAGAGATCAGGGCTTGATCCATCACCGTTTTTTAGCTCACTGCACCATCCCAGCTTCAGAACCTGGCTATATGCAAATTAGTCTGTTCCTGTCCCAGTGCATGATGGGAACAGGGCAAACCAAACTACCAAGCCAATTCTTACACTGGGAAGGAGACAAGCTACCGGGGACCGGTTTCTGGCATTTCAGCCTCATCGGCCCGGCTTGCTTGAATCCTGATGGTGCAATGAGCTAGGGACTCACGTCTGAGTATACCCTCCCACATATAGTGTGGATAAAATCAATTTTGGAAAAGGTGATGGACAGAGTTTCTGAATGATGCAGAATACTCCTACCCAGTCAAGAGATCAGGGCTTGATCCATCACCGTTTTTTAGCTCACTGCACCATCCCAGCTTCAGAACCTGGCTATATGCAAATTAGTCTGTTCCTGTCCCAGTGCATGATGGGAACAGGGCAAACCAAACTACCAAGCCAATTCTTACACTGGGAAGGAGACAAGCTACCGGGGACCGGTTTCTGGCATTTCAGCCTCATCGGCCCGGCTTGCTTGAATCCTGATGGTGCAATGAGCTAGGGACTCACGTCTGAGTATACCCTCCCACATATAGTGTGGATAAAATCAATTTTGGAAAAGGTGATGGACAGAGTTTCTGAATGATGCAGAATACTCCTACCCAGTCAAGAGATTAGGGCTTGATCCATCACCGTTTTTTAGCTCACTGCACCATCCCAGCTTCAGAACCTGGCTATATGCAAATTAGTCTGTTCCTGTCCCAGTGCATGATGGGAACAGGGCAAACCAAACTACCAAGCCAATTCTTACACTGGGAAGGAGACAAGCTACCGGGGACCGGTTTCTGGCATTTCAGCCTCATCGGCCCGGCTTGCTTGAATCCTGATGGTGCAATGAGCTAGGGACTCATGTCTGAGTATACCCTCCCACATATAGTGTGGATAAAATCAATTTTGGAAAAGGTGATGGACAGAGTTTCTGAATGATGCAGAATACTCCTACCCAGTCAAGAGATCAGGGCTTGATCCATCACCGTTTTTTAGCTCACTGCACCATCCCAGCTTCAGAACCTGGCTATATGCAAATTAGTCTGTTCCTGTCCCAGTGCATGATGGGAACAGGGCAAACCAAACTACCAAGCCAATTCTTACACTGGGAAGGAGACAAGCTACCGGGGACCGGTTTCTGGCATTTCAGCCTCATCGGCCCGGCTTGCTTGAATCCTGATGGTGCAATGAGCTAGGGACTCACGTCTGAGTATACCCTCCCACATATAGTGTGGATAAAATCAATTTTGGAAAAGGTGATGGACAGAGTTTCTGAATGATGCAGAATACTCCTACCCAGTCAAGAGATCAGGGCTTGATCCATCACCGTTTTTTAGCTCACTGCACCATCCCAGCTTCAGAACCTGGCTATATGCAAATTAGTCTGTTCCTGTCCCAGTGCATGATGGGAACAGGGCAAACCAAACTACCAAGCCAATTCTTACACTGGGAAGGAGACAAGCTACCGGGGACCGGTTTCTGGCATTTCAGCCTCATCGGCCCGGCTTGCTTGAATCCTGATGGTGCAATGAGCTAGGGACTCACGTCTGAGTATACCCTCCCACATATAGTGTGGATAAAATCAATTTTGGAAAAGGTGATGGACAGAGTTTCTGAATGATGCAGAATACTCCTACCCAGTCAAGAGATCAGGGCTTGATCCATCACCGTTTTTTAGCTCACTGCACCATCCCAGCTTCAGAACCTGGCTATATGCAAATTAGTCTGTTCCTGTCCCAGTGCATGATGGGAACAGGGCAAACCAAACTACCAAGCCAATTCTTACACTGGGAAGGAGACAAGCTACCGGGGACCGGTTTCTGGCATTTCAGCCTCATCGGCCCGGCTTGCTTGAATCCTGATGGTGCAATGAGCTAGGGACTCACGTCTGAGTATACCCTCCCACATATAGTGTGGATAAAATCAATTTTGGAAAAGGTGATGGACAGAGTTTCTGAATGATGCAGAATACTCCTACCCAGTCAAGAGATCAGGGCTTGATCCATCACCGTTTTTTAGCTCACTGCACCATCCCAGCTTCAGAACCTGGCTATATGCAAATTAGTCTGTTCCTGTCCCAGTGCATGATGGGAACAGGGCAAACCAAACTACCAAGCCAATTCTTACACTGGGAAGGAGACAAGCTACCGGGGACCGGTTTCTGGCATTTCAGCCTCATCGGCCCGGCTTGCTTGAATCCTGATGGTGCAATGAGCTAGGGACTCACGTCTGAGTATACCCTCCCACATATAGTGTGGATAAAATCAATTTTGGAAAAGGTGATGGACAGAGTTTCTGAATGATGCAGAATACTCCTACCCAGTCAAGAGATCAGGGCTTGATCCATCACCGTTTTTTAGCTCACTGCACCATCCCAGCTTCAGAACCTGGCTATATGCAAATTAGTCTGTTCCTGTCCCAGTGCATGATGGGAACAGGGCAAACCAAACTACCAAGCCAATTCTTACACTGGGAAGGAGACAAGCTACCGGGGACCGGTTTCTGGCATTTCAGCCTCATCGGCCCGGCTTGCTTGAATCCTGATGGTGCAATGAGCTAGGGACTCACGTCTGAGTATACCCTCCCACATATAGTGTGGATAAAATCAATTTTGGAAAAGGTGATGGACAGAGTTTCTGAATGATGCAGAATACTCCTACCCAGTCAAGAGATCAGGGCTTGATCCATCACCGTTTTTTAGCTCACTGCACCATCCCAGCTTCAGAACCTGGCTATATGCAAATTAGTCTGTTCCTGTCCCAGTGCATGATGGGAACAGGGCAAACCAAACTACCAAGCCAATTCTTACACTGGGAAGGAGACAAGCTACCGGGGACCGGTTTCTGGCATTTCAGCCTCATCGGCCCGGCTTGCTTGAATCCTGATGGTGCAATGAGCTAGGGACTCACGTCTGAGTATACCCTCCCACATATAGTGTGGATAAAATCAATTTTGGAAAAGGTGATGGACAGAGTTTCTGAATGATGCAGAATACTCCTACCCAGTCAAGAGATCAGGGCTTGATCCATCACCGTTTTTTAGCTCACTGCACCATCCCAGCTTCAGAACCTGGCTATATGCAAATTAGTCTGTTCCTGTCCCAGTGCATGATGGGAACAGGGCAAACCAAACTACCAAGCCAATTCTTACACTGGGAAGGAGACAAGCTACCGGGGACCGGTTTCTGGCATTTCAGCCTCATCGGCCCGGCTTGCTTGAATCCTGATGGTGCAATGAGCTAGGGACTCACGTCTGAGTATACCCTCCCACATATAGTGTGGATAAAATCAATTTTGGAAAAGGTGATGGACAGAGTTTCTGAATGATGCAGAATACTCCTACCCAGTCAAGAGATCAGGGCTTGATCCATCACCGTTTTTTAGCTCACTGCACCATCCCAGCTTCAGAACCTGGCTATATGCAAATTAGTCTGTTCCTGTCCCAGTGCATGATGGGAACAGGGCAAACCAAACTACCAAGCCAATTCTTACACTGGGAAGGAGACAAGCTACCGGGGACCGGTTTCTGGCATTTCAGCCTCATCGGCCCGGCTTGCTTGAATCCTGATGGTGCAATGAGCTAGGGACTCACGTCTGAGTATACCCTCCCACATATAGTGTGGATAAAATCAATTTTGGAAAAGGTGATGGACAGAGTTTCTGAATGATGCAGAATACTCCTACCCAGTCAAGAGATCAGGGCTTGATCCATCACCGTTTTTTAGCTCACTGCACCATCCCAGCTTCAGAACCTGGCTATATGCAAATTAGTCTGTTCCTGTCCCAGTGCATGATGGGAACAGGGCAAACCAAACTACCAAGCCAATTCTTACACTGGGAAGGAGACAAGCTACCGGGGACCGGTTTCTGGCATTTCAGCCTCATCGGCCCGGCTTGCTTGAATCCTGATGGTGCAATGAGCTAGGGACTCACGTCTGAGTATACCTTCCCACATATAGTGTGGATAAAATCAATTTTGGAAAAGGTGATGGACAGAGTTTCTGAATGATGCAGAATACTCCTACCCAGTCAAGAGATCAGGGCTTGATCCATCACCGTTTTTTAGCTCACTGCACCATCCCAGCTTCAGAACCTGGCTATATGCAAATTAGTCTGTTCCTGTCCCAGTGCATGATGGGAACAGGGCAAACCAAACTACCAAGCCAATTCTTACACTGGGAAGGAGACAAGCTACCGGGGACCGGTTTCTGGCATTTCAGCCTCATCGGCCCGGCTTGCTTGAATCCTGATGGTGCAATGAGCTAGGGACTCACGTCTGAGTATACCCTCCCACATATAGTGTGGATAAAATCAATTTTGGAAAAGGTGATGGACAGAGTTTCTGAATGATGCAGAATACTCCTACCCAGTCAAGAGATCAGGGCTTGATCCATCACCGTTTTTTAGCTCACTGCACCATCCCAGCTTCAGAACCTGGCTATATGCAAATTAGTCTGTTCCTGTCCCAGTGCATGATGGGAACAGGGCAAACCAAACTACCAAGCCAATTCTTACACTGGGAAGGAGACAAGCTACCGGGGACCGGTTTCTGGCATTTCAGCCTCATCGGCCCGGCTTGCTTGAATCCTGATGGTGCAATGAGCTAGGGACTCACGTCTGAGTATACCCTCCCACATATAGTGTGGATAAAATCAATTTTGGAAAAGGTGATGGACAGAGTTTCTGAATGATGCAGAATACTCCTACCCAGTCAAGAGATCAGGGCTTGATCCATCACCGTTTTTTAGCTCACTGCACCATCCCAGCTTCAGAACCTGGCTATATGCAAATTAGTCTGTTCCTGTCCCAGTGCATGATGGGAACAGGGCAAAAAAAACTACCAAGCCAATTCTTACACTGGGAAGGAGACAAGCTACCGGGGACCGGTTTCTGGCATTTCAGCCTCATCGGCCCGGCTTGCTTGAATCCTGATGGTGCAATGAGCTAGGGACTCACGTCTGAGTATACCCTCCCACATATAGTGTGGATAAAATCAATTTTGGAAAAGGTGATGGACAGAGTTTCTGAATGATGCAGAATACTCCTACCCAGTCAAGAGATCAGGGCTTGATCCATCACCGTTTTTTAGCTCACTGCACCATCCCAGCTTCAGAACCTGGCTATATGCAAATTAGTCTGTTCCTGTCCCAGTGCATGATGGGAACAGGGCAAACCAAACTACCAAGCCAATTCTTACACTGGGAAGGAGACAAGCTACCGGGGACCGGTTTCTGGCATTTCAGCCTCATCGGCCCGGCTTGCTTGAATCCTGATGGTGCAATGAGCTAGGGACTCACGTCTGAGTATACCCTCCCACATATAGTGTGGATAAAATCAATTTTGGAAAAGGTGATGGACAGAGTTTCTGAATGATGCAGAATACTCCTACCCAGTCAAGAGATCAGGGCTTGATCCATCACCGTTTTTTAGCTGTCAATTTTGGAAAAGGTGATGGACAGAGTTTCTGAATGATGCAGAATACTCCTACCCAGTCAAGAGATCATCAATTTTGGAATGGTTTGCAGACAATCAACCGTGGGCAGTTTTTGCCTAACCATCCTTTTTGAACTTCAGTCAAATTGGGTGCTTTACACAACATCACAAACATTGACTCTACCTCATCACAATGAAGGAGGTGGATGCTTACTTAGACATTAGAGGGTGACAACAGTGCCCACACAAAATGAGAGGACCTAGGAACTCATGAGATTGGCGACACAAGAGTATTTATTATACAGAGACAACAATATCAGACTGCGGATCCACTTCTGAACTGGTGTGAAAGACAGTAATCTTGAAAGTACCATACCTTGACCCCCAAGGCCCTTCCCCATAACCATTGCACTGTCCCTTTCAGCCACCCATCCATGGCTCTCCCACCCTCCTTGTCCCCTACCCTCACTCCCCAATGTCAATAATCTCCTAAATATTGACTGCTAGGGCGAAAGACAGTTGCATTAATACTACTAAACATTAATACATTACTTTGTCTCAACATCGTTATTGTGGTGGATAAACCGATCATGGCCACTACATTACCTCTGTACTTCAGTGGACATGATTACCTCTGTACTTCAGTGGACATGAATGGTTCATCCACCACATAAAATTGGAAAATACTCCTGATTCAAGCATTAGAAGCATTTTCTTTTTAAAAAAGAATATCAGGATGCGAAGGAAGAGCTTCCCTGCCATCCTATGTTTTTTCCCCTTTGTATAGAAAGTTAGCACACACAGTACATTGATGCCACACAGTTGAAACTGAAAGGAGTCGGTGCCCATAGGCTCCAACTTCTTTCAGCTTTATTGGTGCTATGGGGGCATAACTCTGTGCCAAGCATAGATCCATGCAGAGAGGTACCGATGGATAGAGGACTTACCAGCAGTACCTCTCCCTATTGGATCCCTATTTGGGGATTGCCTTCAGAGCAGGGATTCCCAAGGGGGTGCGGGGTAGAATGTCTGTTAGATTACCAGGGGTATATTTTTTAAATAGGAATTGGTGGGATCGGCCTAAACTAGCATCAGCCCACATCCCCATCCAAAAATGTGAAAGGCATCCTTTCCACCACCTCTAGCCTTCCCCCAATTCGCCTTTACCCCTGGTGACAGGCAAAGCCCACTAGACACCAGAGAAAATACCATAAAGATAGAAGGAGTGGGGCTGTTGCCTGACACATTGCATTGGCTCTGATCTGGACAAATAAAGGGCCCCACAGTTTTTCAGACTGTTTGGGGGTGGGGGCAGGAAGGCCACAAGACAACACAGATTATTTTGCTTTGTTAAAAAAAATGGAGTGTGGCATACCCCATTGGGCCATATCAACCTACCCTAACACCTAAACCGTCTTGCTTTCTGAACTTGAGTATCCCCATGGCAAGCAAGAAAAAAATTAGATTCTTTTGTTTGACATACGTGCCAGCAGAGAAGGGGTAAATCTCAATTTTCTCTGACTTGTCATGGTGAAGCGCTGTATTATTCAGGCTCTGAACCAGCCAGCAACCAGGGAACCTTCTGAACCGTGGACATTTCTGAAACATAGAGACTCAAGTAAATCCAGAGTGGTATGGTTTTCATAGATTCCACTAAGTTTCCTTACTCAGAATGTCCTGAAAATGTCAAATTATGCCTAAAATCATGAATTGACTCATATGTCTGTGAGGGAAAGTTCTGGAATGTGAGGGGATTCACACAATTCCTACCACCCAGTGTTCTCACATGTCTCCCAACAACAAAAGTAGCCTACTAGAGTATCTGGGCCTTTCACTGCCTCAGGACCGGATCAAACCAGGAATCACCTGAAGACCACATTAACTTCATATGAATATTGTTTTCATCTGTTTCTGTTTCAGGCAGTAGTCCTGAAACACAAGTATTAGTTTTATAATGAGAAATATGTGAATGCTGAGTGGTAGAAATTTTGTGGTACCCCGCAGATTACGGAACTTACCCTCTCTGAAATCTGATGGTAATGTGTGCTTTTAGCCAATGTTTGAGGTTTGCAGGGAATTCTGGGTAAGAAAACGTTATGCTGTCCACGCAAGTCACACTACCATAGAGTCCTCTGGGTATCTAGTTGTTAGAAATGTATGGGTTTAGTGGTTTTCCCTAGGTGGAGACTGAGCCTGGGCCCAAATAATTTCTTTTAATTTTCACAGTGAAAACTAGATATCTTTATTTTGCATTTTGGACCTATTGTATTTCAGGTGATAGGCCCAGCCACAAAAGTGTGGTGCTGTTTTATTGAGAGAAGTACTGGAATGTTTCTTCATAGAAATATCCAAAACGTGTAATTTTAACCAATGTTGGATGATTGCAGACCATTTAGGGTAATACACATTTGTGATATCCTCACAAATCATGCCACATTGACTCTCCTGGGAGTGTAAGTTTCAAAACTGTCTTAGTTTAGTAGGATTCCCTGGGTGGCGGGTGAGCCTAGGCCTAAATGCCACAGCTGCCACATTTGCAAAGTAAAACGTTTGATATCTCCATGTTGCGGTTTGGGGTTTTTCCCTTAGTAAATAATTTGCCCAATCACACAAGTAGGGTACCATTTTTATCTGGAGAAGAGTGGAAATAGAGAATTGTAGAATATTTGTTATTTTCAATTGAATTGCTCTGAATATATGGCGGCTAAATGTATGCCAATGTGCAAGAAAGCATCCATATAATACTATGGGGCCACTCGGTATTTCTAAAAACCTGGGTTCACAGTATGTATTAGTAACACTGATGGTTCTCTTGGAAGAAATTTATGAGCTTAGACTTCTAACGCCTATATAAATAATATATTACCTATCTTTAATAGATTTAACAGAGTATTTTAATTGCAGTCAAATCATGTATGTGGACAAACAATATACACAATAGCCGCTCTTTAAAGCAGCACAGTAAAATTGATTGGTTATACAAGTGAAATAAAATTGGGCTGGTGACAATTTACAAGGTTTTTTTGTGATTTAGAGAGTATTATGCGTTTATCTTGGTTTTTCACACTCCTGTGAAACAGCTTTGTATACTCGTGGATGAACATTCATATTCTCATTAGGCATGACGTTTTATTCTACCACTGAGAGACTTAATAACATTGGAGTATTCCATCCAGATGGTAGTTTTAGTTTACATCTTTTCCCCTCTGCACATTACCCTCACACCTTGATTCACCAGATGTGTAACATATCAGAGTATCCGTTACCAATGCCCCTAAGCTCCCCAATTATGGGAGACATCGTTTACAATGAATGTGCTACAATGCATTCCATTACAGCACAGTGGTTACAACAACTGTGTTGCTACATCGCAAACCATTACAACGCAAGTCGTTACAACGACTTGTTGTAGGGGGAAGAAGGTGTTGGATTTAAAATCCAACACCTTCCCTACTGTTGCACAGACTGGAGTTGGAATAGTAAGCTCTACTATTCCAACATCCAGCGCCCCTTACAGCAAGTTGTTGTAACAACTTGCATTGTAATGGTATGCGATGTAACAGCGCAGTCGTTGTAACAACAGCGTTGTAATGGCATGTGATGTATCGCATGCGTTGTAACATCGCATATTCCCAATTATTGATAGGTAATAGCTTGCACTTTACTCCATTGGAAAGGTTCCAGGAGGGGCCAGAGGATGAAGCATGTGTTGTATATCCATCGGAATAAATCTAGCACTCAAGGTGTGGAGTAAGATTTATTTCCGTCTTATCCTGAGTTGGCATCAGTCAAATAAATGTTGGCAGTTGCTCTTAGAATCTCCTGAACCTGAGCATTCTAGTAAGAACCAAGTCATCACAATCAGGAGGAGAGGAAAGTGAAATAAAGTATGAACGAAACACACCAAATATAATAAATGTAAAATACAACATAGTTCCTCCCTTTATTGAACCAAATAGACAATTAGAAATCGTGGAGAACCTTCCAAGATGGAGTTCTGTTTGTGGGACGTAGATTTTATCCTTTGTGCTATAGAAGCAGAATCAGATTGCCAGTCTCCTACATCAGAAATGTCCGAAGACTGTTCTTTTGTAGCAACGCATCCCGGGGAAAGTACTTGGTTGGCTGCATTAAGGTTTGTATTTTTGACTGTCTCTTCTGGGACTTGATCGTGGAATGAATCATCATCATCACTTACATATGAGCTATCCATTCCCTCAAAGCTTGACAATTAATTCACACATCTTGAAATTCTTCTCTTATTCCAGCATTTACCATACTATTTTCATTGAACTTGACTATGCTTATGGATTTAGAGTACTTGCTCTTCCCCATCACAATTCTTTTGGGAATATGATCGTGGAGAACTTTCCAAGATGGAGTTCTGTTTATGGGACATAGATTTTATCCTTTGTGCTATAGAAGCAGAATCAGATCGCCAGTCTCCTACATCAGAAATTTCCAAAGACTGTTCTTCTGTAGCAACGAATCCCGGGGAAAGTACTTGGTTGGCTGCATTTAGGTTTGTATTTTTGACTGCCTCTTCTGGGACTTTATTGTGGAATGAATCATCATCATGACTTACATATGAGACATCCATTCCCTCAAAGCTTGACAATTCATTCACACATCTAGAAATTCTTCTCTTATTCCAGCAGTTACCATACTATTTTCATTGTCCTTGACTATGCTTATGGATTTAGAGTACTTGCTTCTCCCCATCACAATTCTGTTGGGAATATGAATCCTGACCTGTTCTCCCACTTGGAAATCCACCCTAGTGGACCTATGTGAAGTATCATACCTAGATTTAGATTTCCCTGGGTATTTGGCAACTCTTCTTTGAATGGAGGACAGTTTCTGATAGGTGCAATAATTGTCCTTTCCAGCAATCTAGAATTTCATGACCATGGACAAAGACAAGAAGAAGGGTGAAGTTCTTTTAGCAACCAAAATAGGGATAATCCAGTGACCGGGTTGGCGTCATTCTGTATGCCCATAACGTTCCACGAATGGACAAAATATTGGGCACTTAACCAATGAGGGCAAGTTGGACACGCTCCTTAAAAAATCTATTAAAATGGTCTACTTGTCTGTTGTATTGGGAGCCATTCAAGGGTGTTCTGGAGTGTCTTGTGTTGTAAAAATATAAATATAAACACACTCATTCCAGGAGGTAACCTGAGTGGGGAACTTGAGGCTCTGGGGACTCAAGGGTGAGCTGGCCTCAAAATAAGCTTCCAGAGAATTTTGAAATTTATACAGATATGTGATGTATCCCTCCCAAAGCTACTCTGTACAATTGTTGGGCATACAAAATAATGTAACAGATTGTCCTAACACACCACCAGGTGTCATGCTTCATCATACGACAATGATCACTCTCCAAAACCTCTGTTTGATGGAGAGCGGGCCTACACCTGGATTCAGTGAGATACCGGGAATTAGTACCCCATCACCACTGTTACCGGCAGACAGTAACAGTGGTGATGGGGGTACTAATTTCCCTTATCTCCACAATTGATTTTAATCACTAAGTGTCATGTCTAGAGAATAAACTGTTTTAGGATGCCACATTGGTTTTTAACACACTTATATCACGGATCCATTCTTAATTAGTAGTGCCTCAATCTCTTTGATAATGTCATCTCTCTGCAATATGTTTATTAAGCCTGGTAGTTCATTTCTGACACTGAAAGGTACATTCCTCATCTACTGTCTGACTGGAGTCTAGTTTTTATTTCTTTTAAACTTTCTATAATTTTTTGTTCAGAACAAACATGACACTTATGCAAATGTTATGGCAATCACAGTGACACACTTCAATTCAATAACATGCAATATAAGTCCAGTAGAATCAGGCAGAGCATATTCGACTGGAGTCTCATTCCCTTACAACATCCATAACATTCCCCTTTGTAAACAACCCTGCTCATCACCTGCTTGCCAATATTTTACAGGGGCCTCCGACCCACAGAGTTCACACAGCCTTGTCACAGAGCACTCCCATCGCGTTTTGTAAAACATGTCGAGTCTCACAACGCAGTTAAGCATTTCCGTTCCTGTCCAGCACACAGTCCCCAGTTTCAGTTACAATCTCCTCATTTACTCTGGTGGCTGTATACGCATGGTACAACGCCCAGAAATTCTTTGGCCTACTGCTTGGCGGAAGGTCACTAAAAATGTCAGTTTGCATACTGCAATTCAACATATCACTTGCATACTGCTTTGTCATATGGGTTGGGTCTCGCAACCAACTCATCGCTATTCTGCGCCCATATCGACTAGCCAGCGGGTCCCCTTCGGTATTGTTTTAGAATAACCCAGCAACGCCAGGGTAGGTTCCGGCGGGAGCGCCGTTTCTGTCAATTGTGCCAGTTACTTAAAAACTAGGTCCCAGAATTATGCAATTCTAGGGCAAAGCCAGGCTAAGTGGAAAAAATCTGCTGTCTGTTCGCTGCAGCATTCGGAACAAGTCTCGTCTCTTAGGCCATACCTATGCAGTCTCACCGGGGTGTAGTAAACCCTATTTAGGTATTTAAAATGGACCAATCTATGTCTACAGTTTAATGAAATATGCTTTGTACTTTCACAGCAGTATTTCCACATCGTATCGTCTATGTCCCGGCCCAAGTCCCTCTGCCTAGCCAGACGAGCTTCAGTGTAGTGGTTTTCCTTATAGGCCATGGACAGTCGGTAGATCATAGAAACTATATAAGTCGGCGATTCCGTTTTGATAACATAGGATAAAGAGGAGACTTCCGGTGGTTCTGACAAATCCCTACCCAATATATGTATCAGTACTTGGCGTGTTCTAGGAAATTGAAATTTGGTATGGGTAGTTACCACAGATTCTTCGATCTCCAGCTCCTCCCAGCTTTTTGCCGTGCCACCCACAAATAAATCACCAATTGTTCGCATACCTAGAGAATTAAGCACTCTCATGACTCCTTTTTCTCTGCACGGTGGCAGCCAGTGACACCAAGCTAGCGGCGTGTGCGGGGAATATAGAGTGACACCAGCTTGCAACTTCAAAAGGTGTTGCCAAGCATTTGTTGTAGCATTCATTGAGTCAAGGATGCCAGTCCTGCGATCGGCCGAAACAAACATTAGTGTTGGTATCGGAAGCGGTGACGCCACCACCGTCTCTATGCGTAGGTGTGGGGTGTCCGGTGAGCCGTGCATCCGATGGAATGCATGGGCACTCTGTGCTGCCCTATAGTATAGTTCCAGGTCAGGCGCACCCAGTCCTCCTATATGATAGGGTCGTGTAAGTATGTCCCAACTGATCCGCTCCTGCTTGCCGGCCCAGGCTTACTTGATCATTAGAGTTTTAAGCCAACGGATAAAGGAGCTAGGGAGAACCAAAGGGATATTAGTAAAAAGTAAAAAAAAAATGAGGGAGTATCACCATTTTCATTATTGACACTCTGCCCAATAAGGACAATGGCAATCTAATCCAGCTCTCTATATCATCTTCTAATTTACTTATTGCCCTCCCATAGTTTTCCCGGAACACTATGTCAGAGTCACAGATATCTCACCGAATCCATTGACCACTGTAGCGGATAATCCCGCTCGAACGGGGTCGTGTCCTGTGTAAGAGGAACTATTATAGATTTCGGCCAGTTAACAAGAAGTCCAGATACTGCCCCAAATCTAACCACCTCACGAAGTACTGAGGAGAAGTTACGGTCGGGATCCCGAACATATAATAGCATGTCATCTGCGTAGGTGGAAACAATCAACTCATAACCTGAAAGCTTTATAGCCTTATATCTGTGATATTCCCTTAGCGCCCAGGCCAAGGGCTCAGCCACTAAGTCGTACAAGATCCAAGACAATGGGCAGCCTTGTAGCTTACCCCTAGTAATTTTTATAGCATCCGTCACAAGGTGTGCAGATTATGGTATGCTGAATAGTGGGTATATCCCCCTTCTCCAGATAGCTCTGACACCACATGTCCCCCAGGTCAAAGTGTATTAGTATGTCCGCTACAGTGCGAGCTGCGGACATGACATGTCTATCCGGTCCCCCCGATCTGTCCCTCTGCCGATTCAGATCCAAGTTAAAATCTACACCCCAGAACTGAGTCCCCTCCTGGCACAAGCGTACAATTTCTGCCAGTGTTGAGTAAAAGTTTGGATTATCAAAGTTCGGCCCATAAGCAATAATGAGGAGTAGTTCCATTCCCTTTCCCTTACATCTGGAGATCACAAATCGCCCGTCTCGATCCGTGTGCAGTGGTTCTAGTGTGAAAGTAGCCCTAGGGTTGAACCAGATGAGCACTCCACGAGCATGTGTAGTGAACCCAGAAGCGGGTGTACTTCCCTGCAACCCCCTGCTGTGCGCATTGGACTGTCGAGGGGTAAGTGCGTCTCCTGTAATAGCGCAACATCAATCTTATGCCTAATCAAGTAGGCTAGTTCCTTCCGGAGCTTCCTATGGTCGTTAAGGCCACGAATATTCCAAGTAAGCACTCGGATCTGACTGGGGTGTTGTTAATGTTTGACGCAGTGAAGGTCATTATGGGGGTGTGTAGTGTCTGCGGCGCCCATCCTGCCATTTAGTTATAGAGTATATGTGTGCACCAAACCAAAACATACTGTCTGCATGCAGATTGCAATATCATCTCAGTCTCAAACCCATCCCTCCCCCCACCAACGTCAGCCAATCCCCAACTGTGCCACGACGAGTACCCACAAACCCTACCCAAAACATCATCTAAACATACAGCAGGCCCAAAAGGTGGATTGTTAACAAACCCCCTCCCTCTCAATACAAACCCTAGGGTGTGTTACACACTCGTTGGCAGATGGCGCCTGTCCGGCCAGGTAGTGTGACCTAACCACACCCAGTTGCCCCCCTGCTCGCCATCCAGCCAATTAGAAACATTTGCATCTCCATGCACCCCATCCTGTTTGACATGCCAGTATCAGGATGGGTTCACCCCCTCTAAAGTCAAGCAGGCTGTATGAGTTCAGTGACCCTTCGATTACCATGGTGTCCTTCTCCATAATTGTCCCACAGGCAAAGTAGGTCACCGCCATGCAGCCTCCAATACCCGGCCCGTGCATCACCCTAAACTGTATCCACCCAAAAGGATATTCGGGCTCTCTTATCTGCAATACTGGGAGTCCAGTAATCAGTCCTGGTCATCAAGGTTGCCACCTGTCGCTCCCTCCAAGGTACTCCGCTCTGGACTGCTGCACTTCTCTTTAGACCATTCCTTCAGGTCTTTCTGTAGCTGTTTTGGATCTGTGAATATTCTTGAATGGCCATTCCGATTGACTCAAAGTTTTGCCGGGTCCAGCATGACAAAGTCCAAATTGAGGTCTTATAACTGCCGCTTCAGAGGGGCGAACTGTTTGCATGCCTCTTGCACCCTGATCGTAAAGTCAGGGTATAAAGATATGTTGGATCCCTCATATTGGAGCGACGTTTTTCTCGTGCAAACCTTAAGGCTGAGTCCCGGTCACAGTAGTTCTGGATCGTTGCTATTATCAGCCTCGGTGGAGTGCCATGGACAGGGCGTGGGCCCAGTGAGCGATGCGCTCTCTTGACTACAAATATGGGGGAGAATGTATCACTTCCTATTAATGTCACCAGCAACTGCTCCACAAACTTTTCCATGTTGCCGGTCGGGGTGGACTCCGGCAGACCCGTGATGAGTTGGTTGTTTCTGCGGGACTGCGTCTCGAGGTCCACGGTCTTGTCCTGCAGGATCTGCATCACACTCCCCATTTGTTTGTGGTCTGTGTCTAGTATCGTCTGCGCTTCCTCCACCTCCTGATCCTTCGCTTCGACATGACTAGCCATTCTGCAGTTTTGTCTAAGCGTTCCAACATTCTATTGATGCGGTATGAGAGTGAATCGAGTTTAGTCCCCACAGTAGAGAGAATGCCCTGAAGGCTTTTTTCCATAGCTACAAGCATGGCGCGGATATGTCCGTCGGCGTCATCTGAGGCCTGTTCCTGCGAGTTATCCCAGTCGTCTGCGGCATTCTCCCTCCCCTTAGCTGTTCTCTGGTCAAATGTTAATTTTGGCTGTGTCTTGTCCACCCTACCCATTGTTGCCCAGCCGCTACCAGCGCCACGATCAACGCGCAATAGTCGTTCTGGGTGCGCAGCCTCCACAAGGTAAGTCCGCACAGGAGGAGACTGCCTCTACTACGCACATTGCCCCAGTAGAGCGCACTGCCAATTAGAAGCAAGAAGTGTGCCTGCTGCTCTGCTACTGCACACTGCTTAGCAACTGCCTATCTGCGCAACAGGTCAGTCTCCAGTCGGGAGTCGTCACAGTGAGATCAGGTGGGCTCTCCTAGACACGTAACCAGCAATACCCAGGCCGCCAGCCCCGTTTCCTGTAGTCCAACAGTGTCCGCAGCAGCACTCCCTGCCGCTACCGTAGTGGAATTCTTAGGCTACCACAAAAGGGCAATCAGTCATTAGGAGCCGGCACCTCCACTCTTTACCTCCAGCGGCTGTACCAGCATTCCAGGGTCTGCAGCGCGGCTCTCCTTATAGCGCCTCTGCCTCAGCAAATAAAGCCTTAGGGCATTGAAGACCGCCTCCTCCCACCAGGCATCTCCCCTCAGTTTCTCACCTTTATTGTTGGCCGGAGAGTACCATTCCCCAACGTGCCTTGCCATTCGATCGCTGCTTGGTGGTAGTACCTCTGATGCCGCCACAGGGGACGCGGTGTACCTCCGGCCAGCCGCCTCGTCGGCAGCTATCAAGATGGCCGACCTCACCGGCCACACAGCACAGCCATGCTCGCTTAAGCCTCTCCCAGCAGCTTATTTCTCCCAGCAGCAAGATTGCACCACCAGACGTGGTGTGTCTCCTAACTGCCTCCGGCGTGTTCCCATATCCTCAAGCTGGGAGAACAAGTGCGGTAGAAATAGGCGGCGTTACCCGCACCAGCAGTAGCCCCTCTTTTCAAGATATTGGGAGCCACTCTCCATCACAGCCTCCCACTTGCCCCTGGTTCCAGCACTCCAACTCCAGGTTTCTTCGGGCTCATCGCCTGCCACGCCAAGGTAGGTCGTGGACTCCGAGGGATCTCAAGCGTCCATGGTTCACGAAGCTGCCAAGCACCAGCTGCCGCTCTCTCACTATGCCAGCCCGGGGAATACGGCCTAGCGCGGCGATCCCCCCGTCCACCCCAGGCAGGTTGCTCTATTCCGGGGGTAGGGGGTTCAGGAACGGCTCATCTCGTGCCCGAGCCCCGCAGTGTCGATCACCGCTGTTGTCTGGTCAAAGTGACCTAGCAGATGCAGGGTTCCTTTAGGATATTTGGATGGCTACGCAGAGCTTTAGGTTTAAGCGGCCATCTTCATGGCGAGCAAGCTCCACCCCCCCCCCCCCCTGACTGGTATGGAGTTATCCTTCAATTTGAAGTGGTGGGTAAGTCAGTTATGCAATTTTGTTGCTGAATACTTCTAGGAAGGAGTTAAGAAGATATGTTCTCTGATCTTCTTCTTCAGTTGTCATCTCTGGCTTTGAAAACATGGATTAAGATTTATTTTCAATTGTTTTTGGTCCTTCCATCTTAAGATGCAAACTCCTGAGTAAACAATGTAAATAATTATTTTGCAGATCAGCTTTTGAAGAACACCATGATGCTGAAGTACCCCAGCAATTTGATTTAATTCCCATCAAATGTTACTGCCTTTACATCTCCCAGATTCAGTTGTATGGGCATTATGGTGAAGGGTGATCCAGCATCTGCTAGTAAAGACAAGTCTCTCTGTAATATTTGAAGTATGCATTTAGGAGGTTCCAACTTCTTCTCATTGGTGGCTTCATCCTCAGATTGAACCAGCAACACTATATTAGTATTTTCACTACCCTGCCCTTCAATAAGCTGGCTATCTCTCATATTTTTTTCAGGTATTTAGGCAATTTTTACAATGTCATTGTTTTTGCTTTCTCAACATGCCTTCGCAAATTCTCCTCTATGATGACATTACTGCATACCTTGTTAATTGCTGGGCAATCTCTGACATTTGCAATGTGGGATGTGCAACCACATCTATGACACCCCAATTTAGTCGCACACTTCTTATTTTTGTTGATGTCATTTTATTTAGTACATTTCTTTTTTCCACAAAAAACACTTACATTCTACTTTTTGATCTTTTACTTCATTGACTTTCTTCAATCAAAACATAGATTGTTCAATGGCCTTAGAAGATTTCATTTCTTCTTCTAGGGATGGGTCTTCTATGACTCTCAATGGTTTTGGATCTTTTTCATGTTGGTATTCAAAATCAGTAGATCTGTGATCATTTCATTGGTGTTTTTGGAACAAAAGTGAAGGTATTAGAGAGGCTTCTCAGGTCTGATAAAAATTTGCAGAGGCTTTCATTCTTCTCGCTGTCTCCTCGTATAGAAATGATATCTCTCTAGGGTTTAACCCATTGTAGTTTTAAATCTGACTTTCAGTCTCCTTGCTTCCTCAAATTCATGTAAGTCATCTTCATCTTCACCTGCTTGAACCTTTGGTAGAGATCGGAAAATATCCTATCCTTCAGAAACTAGTAGATGGAGTAATATGCATTTTTTCCTCTCCACTGGCATTTTTCAACATCAATAGCTATGATGTAGGTCATAAACTCCTCTTTCTACATTTCCATTCTACTGGTGGGTCACCCTTAACTTGCAAGAATTTTAGAAGCAGATCAATTTGCATATTGGTAACTAGTCCTTGTGAATTCTGAAGCTGCACGTGAGTAGAAGGTTGAGAGATGTATTAGTCCTCTGAGGTTAACTGCAAGAACACAGAACAGATGTAATCAAGACACTTGACTATCACTAAAGAAATTGTAAACTGCTTATTAATGTATTCCCCAAAATACATATACAAGTCTTGATTTTCTCCCAAAGATATGCGAGCAGTGTATTGCTATGTTCCACGCAATGCATATACAAGCTTCACAATATCTAATGGTTCCCTTTTAGATGTATGCGCTTAGGTTAGAACGCATAATCAATAATGAAGTCAATGCTATTCAAAAGGTCAGCCTCACACCAAAACGAGGCTTGAAGCACCGTCAATTCCTGAGGTGAATTTGTTGATTATGACCGCTAGGGTAGTCAATTCAATTCAATTCAAATCTTTATTCGTATATAAAATATCCATAAAAGCACACATCGGATAATAATAAAAGGGGCGTATCATAATCCATTGACATAAACACAATAAAAAAAATCATCATAACATGCAATTTAGCATAAAAATATTTACAGAAGAGACCCCATAAATCAATTGTTGTATTGTAAGCCAATTAGCACTGTGTAAAAACAGGTTCCATCGGATTCATATGGAGCTTAATCACAACATATACCAAACGATTAGTAGTAGTCGGTAGTCATAAATCGAAATCCTAGCAGAGGGAGTGTAAAAAATCGTACCTTTTTCATCGTCATTGCCCCTGATGCAGCCTGTGGGCGCAGATCAAGGTTGAAAGTCTTGCCCCAGAAGACCTTGCTCTCAGGGAGGGAACAAGCAAAGGCATAGCCATGACATGATCCCTTCCTGGCTTGCTAAAATATGTTGAATTCCGGTCAGATTAAATCTAGCACTCAAGGTGAGGAACAAGCTTAGGGGCATATTATCAATGGTGGCGATAGGGAATTTTTGCCGCTTTAGCGGCCGTTTTCGGCCGCTAAGCGGCGATAATTCTATCGCCCTATTAGCAAGCTGTCGCTAACAGCAGTTAGCGACAGCTTTTAGGTGATAGCGAGCGGTTTGGGGCCTGCTTTGCATGTTAACGATATTTATCGCTAATGACATGCAAAGTGGACGTACCCAAACTGTTAGCGACTGAAAACAGTTGCTAACATCGCTATCGCCTATTAGCAAGGCAGGCGTAGCAATGGAAATATTTGCGCTAAGCGCGAATATCTCCAAATACTAACACATGCCCAGACCAGTTCTTAGCCATGTTATCCAATGGGAGGTGGATAACATGGCTAAGAGCATTTCGTCGCTAAATGTGTGAATATCGCTACATTCTCAGAGATATTCACGCATTTTGCCGCTATCGCTGGAAAATGTATTGCTTTGGAGATAAACGTTCCTAATAGCACGTTATCTCAGCGATAAATTCTGGCGATGCTCAGCGATAAAAAAATAGTCGCTGAGCCTATTTAGCGATAAATATTGCTACTTGTTGGTAATATGCCCCCAAGTTATCACAATCAGGGGAAAAGGGAAGTTGAACGGCGTATGAGCCAAACACAACCAAAATATAATAAACGTAAAACACAACAGCATGCCACCTACTAGGTGGGTGAGGGTCTTCATCCTCAATTATTAAAGACTTTCACTCAAAGTGCCCTTCCCTTTATATCATAGGCGGATGTATGTCGTTACTACGCATGCTTTTACAACGCATGCCTTTACCACACAGGTTTTACAACGCAAGTTGTTACAACGACTTGCGTTGGGGGTAGCACTGGATAGTGAATAGTTTAATTTACTATTCCAACTCCATTCCCCGTGGATAGTAGGGAAGGTTTTGGATAGTAAATTAAACTATTCCCTATTCTACAGCGCCCCCAGTGCAAGTCGTTGTAACGACTTAAGTTGTAAAAGTTGCGTGGTAAAGGTACTGCGTGGTAAAAGTTGCGTTGTAAACGCTGTTCCCCTCATAGGCAGTCAGTTCTAGCGTATATTGATGAACCGAATAGGAGTTTGTACTGACTGCTCTTTAACTCCGACACTTTTGTGTGGGATGTTTTGTGAGTTTATGGACTGTCAGCTCGGAAGTGCTTTGTTATGTAGTAGGTGTGTACAATATTGTGTTGTGATGAATGCGTCACACTATAAAGCCAAAATAATATATTAAAAAAGGAAATCACTGATTAGCTGTGCAATGTCAACGTTCGTGAGTTTGTATGTGGTTCTGACTATTTCTTGGTTGTGATCAGATTTTTAGTCTGGATTTTAATTATGTTTGTTATTCTAAAGGTAACAGACTTATGTGACAACTCAAGGTCACAACTGGCGAAAGCTTTGAATGTTTAAAAGTTAGAAGAGCCAGCCAAGAGAATGTTCCATTCCCTGCTTTAGAAAATCTATAATTGGTAAAGTATGAGTCACTACTTAGTTGATGGCAGTAGGACTTTAAAGATATATTGATATGTATACCACATAGGTATCTTTCTTTTGTTTTCAAGTGTTTTCTGACAGCGTTTTCCTAGAGGATTTAATGCCCTCTCCCACCCAGTGAAGCTCTGGAGCTCTTGCAGTTCGTTGTGTGACCTCTGACCTTTTCTCCCTTGTACTGTAAAGTCAGCAGTTCCAGCAATACTGATTCAAGGTTGTCTGCAAAAACAGAAAATGCTACCTATAACAGCATCCTTGACCGGGCTACTTCTAACAAGCAGACAATGTTGATTTAACAAAGCTGTGCCTCGTGCTTCTGAGGATTATGAGAAGAATGTGCTGCAGTATTGTTGTGAGCAAGTTTGATAAGGGAAGTGAAAGGTATAGATAGGGAGGGACATTTGACCTGGCTTTCCCTGATGAAAGTTACATTTCCACCTTAAAGCTGTGGTAATTAATTATTATTATTAGTTAATTAGATTAATTAGAGTTAATGTAGTAATATTTATTATTTTTTGTTATTGTTAATTAATACATAATGGGTAATTAATTATTATTAAGTGATTAAATGACAATTACATTTTTTATGTGATTTATTTATGTGTAGTGGGTTGTGTGTTTATAGGGGAATAGGGTGTGACATAATTAAATTAAATTAATTAAAGAGATTGTATTTATTTATTGGTATTTATTGTTAATTAATTGTTAATTAATTAATTGGTAATTCGTTTTTGTAAATTATTTCATAATATTAATTATAAATAATGTATTAATAAATATTGTTTATTCTTGTAAATATCTTGTTAATTAATTATTAATTAGTAATTAATTATTAATTGGTAATTAATATGTGTTAATTAGTTAATTTATAATTACATCAATGTAATAATAATAATTGTTATTAATTGATTAATTGATATTTATATTAATTGTGTTTTTTTTTGTATGTGTAGTGTGTGGAGTGTTAAAGGGGGAGTAGTGTGGGAAGTAATTTTTACCCCCATGTTATCCAACGCTTTCCCTACTGTTGTACCCTCTGGAGTGGGAATAGTAATTTTTACCCCTGCGCTATCCAACGCTTTCCCTACTGTTGCACCCTCTAGAGTGGGAATAGTAATTTTTACCCCTACGCTATCCAACGCTTTCTCTACTGTTGCACCCTCTGGAGTGGGAATAGTAATTTTTACACCTACGCCATCCAACGCTTTCCCTACTGTTGCACCCTTTGGAGTGGGAATAGTAATTTTTACCCCTACCCTACCCAACGCTTTCCCTACTGTTGCACCCTTTGGAGTGGGAATAGTAATTTTTACTCCTACGCTATCCAACGCTTTCCCTACTGTTGCACTCTCTGGAGTCGGAATAGTAATTTTTACCCCTACGCTATCCAACGCTTTCCCTACTGTTGCACCCTCTGGAGTCGGAATAGTAATTTTTACCCCTACGCTATCCAATGCTTTCCCTACTGTTGCACCCTTCGGAGTGGGAATAGTAATTTTTACCCCTACGCTATCCAACGCTTTCCCTACAGTTGCACTCTCTGGAGTGGGAATAATAATTTTTACCCCTACGCTATCCAATGCTTTCCCTACTGTTGCACCCTCTGGAGTGGGAATAGTAATTTTTACCCCTACACTATCCAACGCTTTCCCTACTGTTGCACCCTTTGGAGTGGGAATAGTAATTTTTACCCCCACGCTATCCAACGCTTTCCCTACTGTTGCACTCTCTGGAGTGGGAATAGTCATTTTTACTCCTACGCTATCCAATGCTTTCCCTACTGTTGCACTCTCTGGAGTGGGAATAGTAATTTCTACCCCTACGGTATCCAACGCCTTCCTTACCGTTGCACCCTCTGGAGTGGGAAAAGTAATTTTTACTCCTACGCTATCCAACGCTTTTCCTACTGTTGCAATATGTGGAGTAAGTATATATATTAATTTATATGTAGAGTTTTTAATTTATTTTAAATGTATATGCATTATAATAAATAATAATAATAATAAAGACATTTATAGAGCGCCTGGTTACGCCATCCCGGCGTGTCCCCGCGCTGTGGTGAAGAAACTAGACCGGCGGACAAGAAGAGCCACGTCTCCGCTAATCGTAGCCACTAGTTGGCGAACAGGTATGTTTTGAGCAGACTCCTAAACCTGATCTCCGACTTCTCCCTCCTCAAATAGGCAGGGAGTTTATTCCAATTTTGAGCGGCCAAGAGGCGGAATGAGCGTCTGCCCATTCTCGCTTTCTTAATCCTGGGGATGACAAGCTGCCCAGTCCTTTCCGACCTCAGAGCTCTGCCCAGGACATACATGGTGATCAAATCTCCCAGGTAGGCAGGGGCCTTGTGCCCGAGAATGCAATTGCTAAAAAGAAGGGATTTAAACAGCACCCTCTTCTTGACAGGGAGCCAATGGAGAGAGTCCAATGCTGCCTTTGACGCCGCCCGTCTAGGAAGTATCAAAATAAGGCGTGCCGCCGCATTTTGCAGGACTTGTAGGCGTTTGAGATTCTTGTCCGGGGCACCCAAGTACAAGACATTCCCATATTCCAGGCGGGAGGTAATGAGGGTGTGTGTCATAGTCTTTCTAGCATCTAGTGGGAGCAGGTCCAATGTCTTGTGTAGTGTTTTTAACACCCCAAAACATTTCCCCACTAGCCGGCAGATATGACCTTCATAAGAGAGGGTCGAACCCACCCACACCCCTAGATTCTTGGCCTCCGAACAGGGTACAGGAGTCGGGCCTAGGCATTGAGGCCACCAGTCTGTAGTCCAGCAGGATTTCTCTACCCACCACCATTACCTCGGTCTTGCCTCCATTCAACTTTAAGCAGTTCTTATTCATCCAGGAGGCAAGCTCCTGCATGCACGTCCTAAAGTTGGTGGCCTCGGCCGAGGGTGCCTGGGAAAGGGAGATCAGCAGTTGAGTATCATCTGGGTATGTGACTAATTCCACCCCAAACCTCTGTACCACCTCAACCAGGGGAGCCAGGTACAGGTTGAATAGAGTGGGGCTCAGGGCAGAGCCCTGAGGCACCCCCTGCTCCAGAGCAACCTCATTGGACTGAAAAGCCCCACGATGGGCCTGAAAGCTACGCCCTGTCAGGATGGACTTCAGCCAGCCTAGCGCCGGCCCCAGGACACCACCTCTGTTCAGACACTGCAGCAAGAGGTAATGTGCTACAGTGTCGAACGCCGCACTGAGATCTAGCATTATCAGTGCCATGGTGTGCCCTGTGTCCACCCCTTGCCTAATGGATTCAGTGGCTCTTAACAGAGCGGTTTCTGTGGAATAACCCACCCGAAACCCTGACTGAAAAGGGTGCAGAAGATTAGCCGTCTCCAAATGCGCCATGAGTTGAATGTTAGCCACCTTCTCCGCTACCTTTGCCACATAAGGCAGCAGCGAGATGGGTATTAGGTTCTCAAGAATATCATGGCTGAGAGTGGTTTTTTTTCTGATTGGCAGAACCACCGGCCTTTTCCCAGTCGCTGGCAATGTTTGAGATGCAAAGGAGATCTCCAAGACATGCCTGATGTAGGGCTCCAACGTCTCCACACTCCCTACTAGCACCTTAGCGGGAGCAGGATCTCTAGGGGAGCCCGATTTAATACTGCGACAGATACTCCTTAAGGTTTCAGGGGGGGTACCGTGAAGCGTTCCAACTTCCGTTCTGCTACATTTTCTCCTAGCACTTCCTCAAAATCATGTCCACTTACTGGCTTACTGGTAAATGAGGAGTATACCATCCTCACCTTCAGCGAGAAGTAGTCGGCTACTTTATTACATTTCTCCACCGAGTTGTTATTGGGGGCATTCGAGCCAGCCACAATGGAAACCTCCTTATAGATTCTAAAGAGCTCCTTTGAGGAATTCTCAGCCTCCCCTATTCTGGTTTGATAATGGGGGGCCTTCGCCCCTCTAAGCAGAACTTGGTATTTCCTCTGGCCTTCTCGGTACAATCTCCTCTCCTGTGATCTGAAACCCTTTCTCTAACCCCTCTCTAGTTTTTTACATCCTTCTGTAAGGCCGGCGTAAACCAGGGAGCGGACTTTCTGGCTCGGCCTTCAGATTTCTTCAGAAACCGAGGTGCCACCTTAATATACTCTGGACAAACTGATCTTACCTCAAGTCCCCTGAGGTACGTTTTCCTAATTTTAAGTTGTACATATGAGAAGGTACGAGTGGGCTGAGGAGAGCAATTTATAATTAGTGTCCGCAATTATTTGTGTTTTCACTAATAGGTTGAGAAACAGGGGAAAAAATTCATTTGGCCCTGAAGAGAGTTTGTGAAGATACCCTGCAAACTCGAAACGCGTAGGCGAACAGGATTACGTCCTAAGTTTGGAAATACGTTAAAATACTTGGGAATCTATAACCTTACAAACATTGTTTCCGAGAGGTTATTTTGTTTTCATGCAGATTCATTGAAAGGCTGCTCCTTGGGCAATAATTGCTTTATGGTTTGAAAAATGTTTGCTTAATTGCGTTTGTTGATGTTTTTGAAAAAACAATTTGACATCTTTCCCTCCCCACGTTCATGATATATGTTCACTTTGTTGTACACAAAAAACTTTTCACGCACTGTTTTTCATATTGTTTATGTTTGTAAATTTATGATTTGTGTAGCTAAACTTTGTTGGTTACTACGTAAATGGCAGTGTGATTTCTCTGTACACACAAACAATTTTTCTACAAAATTTGAAAAATAAAAACGGCGCAAATAATCGCCTTGATAAACATATTAAGTGTTGTTTATCTGTTCACCGAAAACAGAATGGTGTAATACAATTAGAAGTGTGGGTTACCTTCTTTGTTGCAAAGTTAATTGGGCCCTTACCCCACTTCTGTCCGCGTGGGCCAAACTCCTTTTTGTTACATACCTTATTAAGGGCCAGCAGGATGCGCTCATTCAGATTTTCACTCACACTTCCACTATCCAACCCACCTTGAGGCCCTCCTTCCCTAAGCCTCTCACTAAAGGTGGCTTGCAAGAAGTTTTTCCACTTTCTACAGGGGTGTTTGTTACTCCCTCTCTTCAATGGATCTTCCAAGGAAGCCTCAATGCTAAAAGGCACCATGAAATGGACCGACCAAGGGACCGGAAGCGGCGTTCCCACCTCCACCCCTTCCCAGCAGGCAAACACTGGATCAAGCAAGTGCCCCAGCTGATAGGTGGAGGCATAGGATTTCAAATCTAACCCCATAGCCTGCAAATCCTTACGCAGCTCCACTGCCTCTTTGTGCAGGGAGTCTTCAAAGTGTACGTTCAGATCACCCAGTACAATACGTTTATTCCCTCTTATCGTTAAGTGGGCAATACATTCTTGGAGACTGAGTCTAACATTCCCAAGCGCTCCGGGAGGTCTATAAAGGAGAATCCCAGTTACGGAGGATTTAGGACCAAGTTTTAATACAAAGTGTCCGGCCTCAATATTGCTCACATCTAGGGGTTCCAGGATGCACTCAAAAGGTTCCTTGGTAATAATTGCAATCCCACCCCCTCTGCCTACTGCCCTATCCACTCTGGATATGGTGTACCCGGGGGGAAGGACCTCCACTATATCCGGGTCCGAATTAGACCCTAACCAGGTCTCTGTTAGGAACAGCACCTCGAGTTTTTCATCAGAGATAAGCTCTGAGATCTCTACACTATGTTTATTGAGGGATCTGCAATTCAGCAGACCACCCATGAGTAACTTCTGCTCCCTTTTCCTGACCTGCACCCCCCCCCCCATAAAGGGCAATATAGGCAGCTTCTAAGTTGTGTCGCAGCCATTGAGTGTCTGCACTCTTTCTTTGTGGGAGGACAGAGCTGTATCAATTCCTCTCTCCCATACTTAGCAGGCTGGTGCATCGATTGGGCAGGGGTTCTGGCCCCGGTCCCCGTGCGGCCGCGGACGGGCGCAGATGGGCTTGCCTTTGGCGTGCTGACGGCGCACCCGCTGCATGCGTCCACTGCGCGGCCGCTGTCCTACCCGCATAAGTAAGGAGATGGGAGGGGAAACTAGAGCGCTGACCTGGTTGCTGTTACCCGGAAGTGCTGGGCTCCTCCTCACCCTCCGCAGCAAACGCCCACACTGGACGCGGCGGACCGGGGCGGGAGTGCAAAACAGGTCAGTTGCCAGTCAGCCAATCAGCCCTTTGAAGTACCCCACCATCGATTCCCCAGATTGTGCAGCAACCTTTAAAATAATTAAAATGCAGTCGTTTCTAAAAGCATCAGCAATTTTAACACTCGCGCTCTTACTCAGCGCTAGTGCGTGACAGTGGTAGTGGTAACAGCGGATGGAGCCTGTCTCTGCCACTGACAAGCTCTTCTCCCCGAAGTGGCCACTAACTCCCCTGTGCTAAATAGGGAAACGAGTCAGCGAAACTAGAGCGCTAACCTGGTTGCTGTTACCCGGAAGTGCTGGGCTCCTCCTCACCCTCCACAGGAAACGCCCACACTGGACGCGGCAGACCGGGGGCGGGAGTGCAAAACAGGTCAGTCGCCAATCAGCCCTTTGAAGTACCTCACCACCGATTCCCCAGATTGTGCAGCAACCTTTAAAATAATTAAAATGCAGTCGTTTCTAAAAGCATCAGCTATTTTAACACCCGCGCTCTTACTCAGCGCTAGTGCGTGACAGTGGTAGTGGTAACAGCGGATGGAGCCTGTCTCTGCCACCGACAAGCTCCTCTATTAGTTATTATTTTTTAAATATGTTTTAATGTTTATATTTATAATTTGTTAAATTATATGTATTTTTAAATTGTTTTTACATTATTATTAATACATTTAAAAAAACGATATTTTTAACTTCAATATTTTTGTACTACTATTTTTTTTTTGCTCGATATTTTTGTACTTACCTTTATGTAGATATTTTAGTATGTCTATATTCTGTCTGTCGATATTATGTCATAGATTCTTGAAAATATCTAAACACAATAACAAATAAATATGAAACAATGAAATGAAAATTGTGTTATGTATACTTGGCTCTGATATTCTGTTTTGTCACCTTTTTTAAAGTAAAGGATCCCCTGTGGGACCTTATTATACGCTCTGGCAGGGGGGTTGCCTTTTCTAATGCACTGTTATATCCCCTCTTTTGCCTGCCAGCATCCTAAATCCCCACGGGGAACTCCCTTCTATTTTGGTACAAAAAAACTTAAGTCAGAACAATCATTCATCGGATAATAATTCAATTGTAAACATTTTGTTAACACATGTAAAAGGCAAAATCGTGAATTTTTACATGTGGTAACAGAATGTACCATGTGCATGGATGGGGCGCGATATTGAGATTGGACACCTAATCATTGGCCTTTGAGCATTTGGAATAAGTACATTACAGAAGTGAGGAGTGCATTCTATCAAATGTAAATGTCCTAGTTGGGACACTGCAGGGAGGGAGATCAAGCAATGAGCTTTGGGTATTACATCTGTGTTGGTCTGCACTGTTCTGCCTTGCTTACGATATGAGACTGCTATGTTGTTCTTTTTTATCCTTGTCCCACATGGGAGTTTCTTCCACTGAAACTGCATGGGCGGAAACTGTTTGTATCATTCTTGAATTCTACTGGCTTGCCATGCTCCTCTTAATGGTTCATGTATGCAGATGTGCCTTTACTGTCATGTATCATATACTATAAATGCCAATAAATATATGTTTAAAAAGAAAATAGAATATGGGTAGCTAAGTTTTATGATTTTGCATGATTTTTCTGTACCTCTTCTCTGACCATTTACTAGCAATTTTTGCTTATTCTCTTTGTACTGTCTTTTGAATTTGCTCTAATAAAAATCTCTTTTTGTCTATTTTTGATCTAGAACAAGGTCCTTTATAGGTCTAATATTTTATTCCATTTAACTCTGCTAAAATATTATTTTCCTGATGAAGAATGCAGTTGTTAACCACTAGATCAACTTGAGTATTTCTTTAGCTGAACTATGTTGGTGATAAATTATTGTGATTCAGATAATTGATAGTGTTCAGCTCCCACAAAGTAGGTAGCAGAGGATGGATTGCGTTAGAGAACCTCCTCTTTAAGAGGTCCCCCAAAGGATTTTTGGAGAATTTTGGTCTTTAATGCCCAATAAAGGTGAAAGGCGTTTTGGATTTTTGTCTATTTCTTGATGCTTGATCCTCTGCTGGGGTGACAAGTTGCATTACTGTGCCATTCTGAATAGGTTTGAAGTGTAAGTATAAATTAGGAATTTGCATGAATAAAAGTGCCCTGTGATGATGGATTTCTGTTTCTGTTGTGAGTTGTTTGATTACGCAATGATGATTGTTGCTTGAATTAATGGATTGATCCCTGTTTTAATGTATTTTTTTTTATATGTGAACCCATTTGATATATTTGAGAAGATTAAGTTGGTTATTGGATTTCGTAGAAACTCCAAGATCTTAAGATATTATTATATTGTCTGAATTATGGTGTGCAGAGCGAGGCGCCACTTACAAATTGGGGTTTCATTTCTTTGTTTGTGAATGAGTTAAAGTCAGAGATTAGCAATCACATTCAGCAGAGTGAATTACAAGGATTCACTTTTTAAAAGTAGCAAAGATGATTCTAAGATTAAAATGTACCCAGTTTTGACCAAAGAAGATCTCCCTCTTGAGTTGAGACTTACAGTTAGAGAAGACGTATGGGATATTTTAAGAACGGAAATTGGACTAATGAAAATAGCAGAACCAGTAAGTGTAAAGATAATGTTTTTTTGTATATGTGAACCCATTTGATATATTTGAGAAGATTAAGTTGGTTATTGGATTTCTTAGAAACTCCAAGATCTTAAGATATTATTATATTGTCTGAATTATGGTGTGTAGAGCGAGGCGCCACTTACAAATTGGGGTTTCATTTCTTTGTTTGTGAATGAGTTAAAGTCAGAGATTAGCAATCACATTCAGCAGAGTGAATTATGTTGGTCAATGAAGGGCATTGATGAGATTTTGAAATTATTGAAGAACAGTAGTGATTATTTGGAAAAGAAACAGAAGAAATTAAAGGAAAAACTGATGATTGCCCAGAGAAAGCAGTTTGAGAAGGGACAAATGGGGCCAAATATGAATTTAGTGAATGGAATGATTCAGATGGTGCAGAACCAAAAGGTAAATGGAATGGTTGGAAATATGTTGAAAAGGACCACAACTTGTCATCTGTGTAGAAAGATCCGGCATTGGAAGAAGGAATGTAGGCAGAATTTAGATAAAATTCAAGATATACCACAAATGGTAGAAATAAATAAATACAATGTCAGACATAAAGAATTTGGGACAAATATGCAAACTCACAAATCGTTATAATGCCAGTACCTTCAGGCCCAGTAATACAGCAGAATATGAGAAATAAAATGCTGTATAACCCAGATTAATCATAGAACACCCTAATCATCAATGATGAGATGGCGGGCACTAGTACACAGTGACAGTGCCTGAGAGGGTTGGAAGATTGCTTACTTGGACCAGTCTTGAAAGTAGATCAAAATGGCCCGTATATTTACAGAGAATTCAATGGTTATCCCTTTTAATTAATTTTTTATTGCTACAGGGGCTACCCGTTCTACTGTTCATTCTGTGGATATCACTAACCTACTCCTCTCGGGAAAAGAAATCCAAGTTGAAGGTATTAGTAAGAGATAAAATGAAAATCAAGTGTCAGTAGATGTGCCAGTCACAACAGGACAGAAGCAGAATAAACACCAGTTTATTCAATGAGATTTGAGTTCAGTGGCCTTGCTTGGAATGGATCTTCCTTGCAAGATGATCTGTAAATTAATTACTGTACACCGGATGATGTTACAGTGGAAGCAAATGACAAGGATTCACTTTTTTAAAGTAGCAAAGATGATTCTAAGATTAAAATGTACCCAGTTTTGACCAAAGAAGATCTCCCTCTTGAGTTGAGACTTACAGTTAGAGAAGACGTATGGGATATTTCAAGAACGGAAATTGGACTAATGAAAATAGCAGAACCAGCAAGTATAAAGATAAAACCATATCCAATATTTTGGAGAACTAGACAGTATAGACTTCAACATAGGCAGAAGAGAGAATGAAACCATTGTTTGAGAAAATGATTGAGCTGGGAATACATTGAGAGGCTCTTGGCAATCCATGCAATTCTCCTGTTATGGGAATTAAGAAACCAACAGGAAATTGGAAAATTCACAAGAATAATACAATTGTTGCTCCCTGTTGTCCTGTGGTACCGAATCCATCAATGATCTTACTCCAAATTCCAGCAGAGGTAGAATGGCACACAGTCATTAATTTGTGCCAGGCGTTCTTTTCAATACTACTGCACAAGGATTCACAGTTCCTCTATGCATACCACTTTTTGAATAAAGTGCTTGTGTGGCTTGCAATCGCACAAGGGTATACAGATAGCCGTTTGATTTTTTTCCCAGACTTTAAAAAAGAATTTAGAGAGTCTAAATTTGGCATACAATTCAGTTTTAGTGCAGTAAATTGATTACCTTTTGTTGGCTTCTAACACAAAAGAGGACTGGAAACTGGAAACTATTGCATTGTTGAATCAGTAAGTGGAAAATGAGCATAACGTCTCCCTGACATAAATGCAATATTGTGAAAAATAAGTAATTGATCTCAGACATCATATTGAAAAGGGGGTGCAAAAAGTCTCCAAAAAAAAGAACGTGTTTCAGCCATTCTGAAATTGAATCCCATGACCACGAATAGGGAGATGCTGATGTTTCCAGGAATAGTTGGTTATTGTAGGCCATGATTTCCAATTCTTTCCCACACAGCAGAACCTTTAGGAAGGCTTAACTTTAATGATATATAAGATACAAAACCATTTGATGAGGATTGCCTTGTATAATTTAAAAACTGAAAGAGAGTTTGTGCCAATGTCTGCACTTGGGATGCCATATTACAATATCATTTTCTACCTATTCTGCCATGAGAAGGATGAAAGTGCACTCAGATACACGGAAGTCAAATAATCTAATAGCCTATTTGTCAGGATTATTCGTTCTAGTTGCTGTAAGTCTTCCTAGATGTCTAAATTCAGTTGCATCGGTTTGTTTGGCAGCAGAGCAAAGTGAAGGTATTCGATTGGATCATACCTTGATTATGTATGTATTTTTCACATTTTGCTGAAATGCTGTTAACAAGGAGAACAATACAGCATATTACAAATTACAGATGAACTCGATATGAGCAGGTAATACTTGGAGCAGAAAACATTTCAGTTCGAAGATGCAATGTCCTAAACCCAGCAACACTGCTTCTGATTTTAGACATGAGCAAAGGAAGGAAAGACATAGTTAATGATGATTTGGAGCACAATTGTACCAAGGTGAGTGAGTTATGCTTAAAACCAAGACCAGGCATTAAAGAAGCTCATTTAGAGAACTCAGATTGGATACTGTATGTGGATGGTAACTGCCTGAGGGATCCACATTCAGGACTGAGCACTGCTTATGCTGTTTCCGAAACATTTGAGGCATCTTCTTTCCAAATATGAATTCAGCACAAGCAGTGGAATTAGTTGCTTTAACACGATCCTGCTGCTTGTCAGAGAATTATTTATCCAGATAGTGTGGATTTGATGTGCATGACTATGGTCTGCTCTGGTTACAAAGAAGGCTCTTGACATTATCAGGTGCTCCAATAAAAAAACTGTATCTACATATTAGATTTGTTCATTTCGATGCGATTCAGAAACCAAATGAAGTGGGAATGGTGAGGTGTCAAGCCCATAAAGCTGTCAAGGATTTAGTCATATTAGGGAATACGTATGCTGACCAAATGGCAAGTTATTGTGCTTTGCAGGAGCAAGAATATGAAAATTAAAAAATGAAAAGTAAGCATATATAAATGATAGTGAGTCAAAACAATTTGAATTGTTATTTTATGGATTCTTTGCAGACTTCATTGACCGAGGGACCTACAGGATGATGCGCCTGATAATGAAAAGCTTCGATGGAATAGATTGAAGAATTATCAGGATTTGTATGTGAACAAGGATCAAAAATATATTGTGCTGAGTTCAATATTGTAACCCATGTGTAAATATCTGCATAATCAGGCTTATCCTGGAAGATATAGTCGGCTCAGGGTATTCTGAAAATATTAGGAAAACCCAGGTTTTCGACATTTTGGTGAAGATGTAAGCGAGAGGTGTTGGTTTGTCAGTTGAACAATCAAGGGTATAGGGGCAGATGTATCAAAATACCTATTTGCAATTCTCAAATAGCGATTTTTTGAGAATCGCTATTTGAGAATTGCAAAATGGTATGTATATAAAAAATCGCAATTTTTTAGCGATTTCTTAAAATTCCTTAATTGCCATTAGCAAATTGCTAATCGCACATGCATGCCCTAAGGGCATGTATGTGCACCATATGGCACCTTCACAAATGCCAAAAAGTGCATTTGTGAAAGAAATCGCAAATTACCACCAACTTGAAGTTGGTGGTAATTTGCGATTTCTTAAGGAGAAATCGCAATAATTGAATGCTTGATGCATAGTATTTAAGGAAACGCAATTTGCGATTCCTCAAATGCATTCGCAAAATTAAGGAATCTCAAATTTTGCGATTCCTTCATTTTGCTATGCAATTTCCTTCATACATACCGTTTAGCGAATTTTTAGTCGCAAACGCTGCTTTTTGGCGAATCGCAGCATTTACGACAAAAAATTGCTTTGATACATCTGCCCCTTAAACTATTACTGTGAGAAGTTGGCCTGGCATATGCTGTCCACTAGTTATAGTGGGCACCTAGCACCAGTCCAAACAACCCTTATTGATGATAGGTTTAAGACAACCTTTATTGAAAGCTATCCTAGTGGTAGCTATGGAAAACAGCCTTTAGGCTAAGTCTTGAAGGAGTGTAAAGCAGCTTGGTTTACCAGATTATAACCTTTTGAATGTCAAAATGAAAGGAGAACCATCTAAGGTATATATATATAAAATATATGTATTTATTTTTAAACACTCTAGTAATCACTTTATGGGATGACAGAGCAAAGTACACAATTAAAAGACAATAGAACTTCAGTAAATAGCACAATATACAGTGGGCCCCAGGGGGGTACCAAACCATATATTAAGAAAGTGGTATAAGAACCACGACTTGACTAGACACAAGGACTAGAGCCTGCAGAATTGCTGGGACCACAAGGAACCACCCAAGGTAGTGACACAGGGGACCCAGGGGGACGTGTGCAGTGTGAGAACACAGGCGCGAGAAGCTGTTAGCTTCTATGGGGAAAGTTGCAGAATTTGAAAGATTAAGGACACTTAGGAGAGGACTTTGAGCAAACCCCTTTAGAATTAAGGGGTTCTAGGGTCAACACCCATAGAAGCACCGGAGTACTCGAGTTACCTCGCCCAGGGAAGCCGGGTGCATAGGTGTCAAATGGCGTCGGGAATCGCTGTTGATTTCAATGGCGATCTGCTGCAAAATGCTGCTGCCGTGGAGAAGAAAAGTGTCCGGTGTGATACAAGCCTTGATCAAAAATGTGAAGAACCTGAAAGCAGAGGGGACAGAGTCTGGTTCACTTGCCAGTGACCAGGGGCTCAGTAGATGAATGCTCACCGATGTCGGGTGATTCAGGTGCGAAGAGGTGAAGCTTGACTCTGCAGCCACGAGGACCAGAAGGTGTTGACAACAACCAGGAGCTGGATTTAAGCTATCCCACAAAGGATGTCAAGTGCTGCGGCATCGGTGCCAGGATTGGACTCAACAAGCCTTGGCAACAGCAACCCATGCAGGAAGAGAAAAGATGCTTCGGTTTGGACCAGCAAGGTCCAGGGGACTCCCCAAGTGGTGGAGAGTCAGGGAAAGTCTGGAGCAACCAGAGAAGCCAATGGAAAGTCAAAGTTGCCTTCTCAGAGACCCACCAGTTGACGGACCAGGGATTGCAAAGGTACCTCAAGCAAAAACACAAAGAGCCGGCTCACGGAATACTTGTGGAGTGTAAGCCAGCAATTTTCGGTGGAAAAGAGGCTCGGGGTCTGGGCTACAAGTAACCTAATGCACAGCCTCAAGGGACTGAGAGAGGCTAATGCACTTGCAAAGGTGTCCAGGGGTTCCAGTTCCACAGTACCCACAAGGGCTATGGGTATCAACTTTGCTGGGGACTTGGGTCAGCCTCTGGGAAGTCTGGAAACCCACTTCCTCTGTTGCAAATACTTCGGAGTCCTGCGGGAGCTTCCGAGATGCAAACTGGTCAGATGCGTCTTTGGTGCTTGCCAAGCAGGTGAGTAACTCCTTTACTCCAAGGGAGATCCTTCAGTCATCTAGCGCCTTGTAGATTGTTGAAGTTCCAGGATTCATTATCAGAGTTTCATCCAGGTGTAATCTAAAGTCCTTTTGCCAGGGGTTCCTATCTTATACCCAAGGAAGGGGTGGGACAAACTGGGGACCCACCTATGGGAGGGTCTGGAAAGAGGGGTGGTTACACCCATTTCCTTTGTCCAGTTTCGCACCAGAGCAGGGGCTGATAGCCCCTGCAACCGGTTTGAACTGAGCTATGCACAGGGACACCAAATGTGCCCCCAGTGCTGACTTCAAAGCACTCTTGGAGTGCATCCATCCAGCCCCAATACACTTAAGCCTGTCTGGGAGGTGGTGACACCTCCCTGTGACAGGAAACCTATTGGCCATGCCTCCCCTGCTGGAGTTTTGTCCAGCAGCAGGAGGCCAGACTCATGTCTGTGCCATCCATTTTGTGATGCCAGGGTTCTTTCAAACTGGTACCGGGTGTACTGATGTGTACATGTCTCTCCCTCTAGAAGGGTGGAATCATACCCCCGCTGCCAGGACTGGTGGGGGGTATGATTCCAAAGTGTTTGACACCAAACACAACATGTTTCCTTGCAGCCATTCCAAAGTTAGCATTTATCGCAAGGTTATAATGCACTTAAGAGTATATGGTCTGGCTGCATTACAGAGCAACCCCGGAGAATAGATTCCCAAGGCTGAAGAGGGGCCCAGATCATGCATGGGCACCCTCTCACACAAAACCTAGCACCCTGCCTTCAGGATTGATAAGGCCCGCATAGGGGTAACTGATAGGCTTATATGTGTAGTGATATAAGGTAGATATAGGGAACCTATATCAAAGTAAGGGATGCATACACCCCCTTACACAGGCTGCCATAGCAGACCTGTGGTGTCATTTTGGAAGGCTGCCCAGGGGTGGCATAATGCATGCTGCAGCCCCTGATAGGCCTCTGGGGCACCCATGCCCTGGGAACATGGTGTACCATATACTAGGGACTTATAAGGGTACCCCAGTAACCAAACTGGAGTGTACCTAAAGTATATGGACTCATTTTAGAGAGAAAGCAGCTAGGCTGGGGTCCTGGCTAGCAGGGCCCCAGCCAGACTAAAGTAAAAAAACTGTGAAACATCAGCAAAAAGTTGGGGTAACTATAAGAAGCAGATCCTACTCTCCTACAAGTACTATCATGAGCCACATTGTCAAATCAGAAGGCCCATTTACACATTTACAAGGAGACTTTATTAAGATGCCACTCGGCAATGGCCTTAAATATATCTTGGTAATAGTCTGTTTGTTCTCAAAAAGATTAAAACATTTCCCACAAGAAGAGCAGATAATTTTACAGTAGGCAAATTGTTTTGAGGTAATTAATTCCAAGATTCAGCCTCCCAACTTCTATTGAGACCGATCATGGCACTCATTCTGAGTTGCTACAGATAATTTGTACAGCTTTTGAGATTAAGCAAAGGCTCCATTGCAGTTATCAACCACAATCTTCTATCATTGTTGAGAGGAAGAATGGCACTCTAAAAAATAAGCTGGCAAAAGCTTCTGCCTCAACAAGTTTAAAGTGGCTGGAAGCATTTATCTTGGTATTGATAAATATGAGAAGTACTCAAAACAGAAAGACAGGACTATCGCCCCATGAGATCATCATGGGAAGGAGAAAGAGACTTGCACATGTTCCTTCAGCTGCATTAGTTTCAATACATGCTGATATCCCGGACTATTATAAAGGTCTAACTGATGTGGTGAAATCTGTCTCTCACCAGGTGAATACAACCCCAGAAGATCACAGAGATGCTCCCAGTCATAGCTTGAATGCTGGGGATTTTATACTTGTTCGTAAGCATGTAGACAAGGGATACTTAGATGAACATTGAAGTGGCCCTTTCCAAGTAATTTTAACTACAAATAGTGCAGTCAAATGCGTGGTTGTCCCTCAAAGGACTCATGCTGCTCACACAAAAAAAAAAGTGAGAACACTTAAAGCAGTGGAAGAGAAGTAGCTGATGAGGCAGAAACTGATGATCAGGTTACACAACTGCTGAACAAAGTGACAGTTCAAGTGATTATCCTGATCAGATTCGCAGTGTGTGTTCAGAGGGGGAAGTGTGAGAAGAAAAGTTTGAAAATTCCTTTGTAACTGGTGAAGAACAATTAGAAAATCAAGTTAGAAACTTGAAGCAAAATCTAAAGAGATGATTCTAAGTGAGTAAGAGTTCAGATGAAGAGTTTGAGATTTCAGAATTCCAGTTACAAAATGATCAGAGTAAAGGGCTGTTGCGATGCAAAAAAGAAAAGCAGAGGTGGCAGCAAGAAGATGTAGGCTCCGATCAAATCAAAATAATGAAACACAAGTTGCAACTGAAAATCAAAGTTGAAAAGACCTCCACTGGGCAAAGAAAATTTGTTGTGGAAAGAACTGGAAAGCGAAAGCCTGAACAATGTGCAAAGTCAAGTGGGAGCCAAAGTTCCTAGAGCCACCAAGAACCAGAGACTCTCACTAAAGAAGTAAGGGCAGAAGAAATCCCCAGAAAAAGAACCTGCAAGCTGAAGCATTGGGAGATAGAATTAAAGACAAAGAAGCAGTCAGTTTGTGAATCAGAAGAGAGTGAAATATCGCTTAGTAAAAGATCAACTAGAAAAATTACAATTGGAATTATGCTTCGCCAGAATGGGTGTATCTCAGAGTAACAACACTGATGAGAATGATGATTTCCTGTCAAACAAGTGTTGTGAATATCGCAAGAATGTTCAACATGTAGGATCTCAAACCACTGTAGAGAAAGGGGAAGAGCCACCTTGAGGAAAGCTAGAGGCTTTGTTTGTTTTTGTTTTATGAAAACTCCAGATAAGTTGAGAAGCTGATAGAGGGTTAAAAAGACAGAAAAAGACTGTTGCATAGAAACTTAATACGTTGGTTTAATGTACACACTGACAAGAGCTGAATTGAATACAAAGGAAAAAAAGAAATCAATTTAAAATTATGATCTCGTTTTTCACCTTTTGCATATGTTTTGAAGAAGAAGAAGATTAAGAAGACCTGATTTTTGCCTACGGGAAAATGTTTGTTTTACTTGCGTTTATTGTCTCTGTTATGAAAATGAGATACAGCACTGGCTGTAAAATACTAAGGAGGAGTTTATTAACATTAATAGTGATATTAGCTGGCCAGTTGATGTGCTTACTGACTTCTGTGGAAATGTTTCACAACACATGTCCAATGAAGTTGTGATTTGAAAGAATCATAAAGAATGTGAATTACTAATACATGATAAGCAGTTGTTTAAAGGTTTTAGGGATAATGTATATACAAGAATGATTAGGGAATATACAAATATAATGAGTGTCACTGATTGTTTTGTGTGCCCTTTCCTTCATAAGTTAGCTGGAGAATGGGCTACTTATGAGCAAATTGAACTTTCTTGTGGTGCTTCATATGGATGATGAGTTTCTTTTTCCGTTCTAACCAATTATAGTGAGACAATGGAAAATGCATTCATTATTGAGAATGATAAAGTGGCAAAATATGGTAAATATTTAAAAGAGATTATGAAAATTGGTTCTGAGACCGATAAAGGTTAAGCTTAATCATGCTTATTCAATAAAGAAGAGATTGATTTTAATTTGTAATCTAATTTGAGAGGTACATACGTGGTAAGGACTCAAGAAGAACAGGAGATTGCAAAGGAGGAAATAAAGGAAAAGGAAGAATTTAGGTTTTCAAGTTTACACCCAAGGTTGAGAATAGAACAAGAAAGGAGAGGTGAAATATGTATGGTAAGTCAAAGTTTTATAGAAGGGGATAAGGTGGAATTTGTTGGAGAGAGAATAGGTGACAGAATATATGAAGTCAGTGGGGAATTTCTGACTGTAGGAGAACCTGTACTAAACGTAATGTATTATGTTTGTGGGAAGACTGCTTATTTTAATTTGCCAAAGAATTGGGTGGGGTTATGTTATTTAGCTTTAGGTTTTCCTATAATTTATAATGTAGAAGAATTGAATGATGAACATCGCTTCGGAAGAGTAAAGAGAAGTTTTAGGCAAATATTTATGAATTTTTTAGGGGCTATTATCCATCCTATAGGGATAGCTGAGACTGATATTCAGATTGAACAATTATCTAGAATTAGAGATAGGCTTGACATGGATATTGCAGTGTGGTTTGAGCTAGTGAATGTAGAGATGTTGGCAACGACGGCAATGGTGATGCATAACCATCTTGGGTGGATATTACATTGGTGAAGGAGGGCAGAGTATGTAAGGTAAATTGAGCAAAGAAGTATTGAACTTATGTCCGAGGTTATAGTAGAGAGATTGATTTATATATTACTAACATAATTAATCTGACACATGAACTTGAGTGATTTGAAGACCCAGGAAAATAGTAGGATAATGGATAAAGGATTTAGGGGATGGTTTTTGAAAAGTAGGTAAATGGTTAAGTAGTATTGGAAGGGAATTTTGCAAGCTGTATTAAACTCAATGTAAATAATGCTGATTTGTTCAATTTCTTTGTTGATTTTATTCACACTAATAAAAATGTAAAGTTGAAAGAAATGGTGATAAGAAAAAGAAGCATTCAGATGATTTGAAATCTCAGAATAATAGAGATCAGGGGACTATTTTGAGACAGAGAATTATTGGAACCTGACATACCAATAATTAAGACGATTGGAGGAGGATGCTGAGAGAACAAAAAATCAGAAGACTTTGGAAGCTTTAGTATAGATTCATGAGTAACGTTATTAATGGGGTTTTAGTGAATATTTGGTATAATCAGAGGGATGATCTGTTGTAGTATTTTCAAGATATGTAAAATGCACAAATATTGTGGGAAAATTGTTTTCAAAATGCTTTAGTAATGATTCATAGAGTAGTAACTGAAGAATTGATGAGATTGATCCTGAAACAAAAAATTTAGGTCATATAAAAGTCTAGATTATGCTATGAATAGTTAGGCTACATTTTCATGTGCTTTTTGGGGAAGATGATTATTATTTTGACCCATGCGCTTTCTGTGAGTTTCATTCTTTTTTGTCACAGACGGGAATAACATACCATTTTTAGGTGTCCAATTGAGCTATCAGTGTTCTTCATAAGTTAAAAATGTAGGGCCCGATTCACAGAATGAATTTAAGACTCAATCCTAAACTTACTACCATTTTGGTATTCACAGAATGCACTTACTACTTTTGGCATTCAAAGAATGAACTTACTACTTTTGATATTCACAGAAGTTAGGATTTTGTCTTAAGTTTGTCTTAAGACAAACTTAAGACAGACTTAAGATAAATTTAAGACAGACTTAAGACAGAGTTAAGACAAAATCCTAACTTAAGTCTGTCTTAAGTTTGTCTTAAATCTGTCTTAAGTTTGTTTTAAGATTATCTTAAGACAAATTCCTAACTTCTGTGAATGCACTCTGTGAATGCCAAAATAGTAGTAAGTTTTGGATTGAGTCTTAAGTTCATTCTGTGAATACCAAAAGTAGTAAGTGCATTCTGTGAATGCCAAAATAGTAGTAAGTTTTGGATTGAGTCTAAAATTCATTCTGTGAGTCGGGCCCTCTGGGCCTAATTATGAGTCTGGTGGTCCTAGAACCGCTAGACTTCTGGTGGCCCGGCAGTGGTGGTCTTGTGACCGTCACATACGACCCTGGTAGTCATGCCTGGGTGGGACCGCCGACTCTGCCAGGGATCCCCTGGCAGTTGCGTTGCAGTCAAGAGGCATCTAAATGCTTGGTGGGAACGCCGCAGTTTTATTTGTGGAATTATATTGTTTAGTTTTTATTAATTTAATGTATATTATTATGTTTTTTTTAAAAATTGGTATGTTTAAAAAAATATATATGTTATATGAGTGAATCTAGTTTTTTAACAGGGTTACATAGAAGTTTAAAGGATGTAGAATAGGTTTATATTTTTGAACATCAAAAGTTCCACACATTATTCATTAATTGTGCAAATTTGAGGGTAAAAAGGAACAAACATATGGTGGTTAGGGAATACGGTAAAGGTACACAGTCCACATAAAGTAAAATAGGTAAAATGAAAATGGTATGGATTTCCAATGCATAATTTGTGTTTTAACTTTTATGATGACAGACATTTAGAGTATTTTAAATTATTTCCATAATGTCAAGATCAGCTGAGTTGTTAATCCAAAGCTAAAAACAATATTTTAGTAAAGAGGACCTTTCAAAACTTTCATACCACAAAAGTATGTGAAATAGAAATTTTTTGCTTCTGATTATCTCAAAATGCACAAATGATAGGACAGCACTATCTAAACGCATCCTTATAATAACTTATTTACCATCTCTGTGCTGCTCATACTCTTCCAATTGAGCATGGAGGGTCGGCCATGTAGCTTTCAAGACCCTTGGGTAGAGTGGGGTCTTGAAGGGAAGCTGAAACTGTGTCTGTGAGGACAAGCCCATAATATATTGGGGGTTAATCCTGGCCCTGTGATGAAAGTCCCTCAAATCTTGCAAATCAGCTTCCACTGTGTAGACACCCACTGTGATGTAGATTTGGGCCTGTGCTGTATTGCTCAGCTGGGTAACTGGGCCCCATAACGATGAGGGTGCTAGTCGACAACCCCCAGCTTGGTAATATTTAATTCACACTTAGAGAATGGGAGGGGCTTCTCGTCAAGTCCCTCAGTCATGGTGGAGACTTGGATTTGTCTAAGGAGCAACAGGATGGAGAAGGATGGCACTTGGAAGAAAGGATGGCTTACAATAACCATAAAATGTCTGATTTCCTCTCCCTGTATGTCATTTCCTGTTTGTTGTGGTAGGTGGAATCTCCGGCCATAGTTCAGATCCTCAAAAACTCTTCCAAACCCTACTTCTACTGCACACACCCATCACGCTGGAGAGAGGTCTCAATGAAGAGGCAAGTCTCTCCACAAACCTGGTAGGCACACTGGTCACCCTGAGGAGAGGTCTTAGGGAGGATATTCCTCCCCACACTCTACTGCACACAAACATCGCCCTGGAGAGAGCTCTGGTATGTGAGGAATATATACATGTACATTTTTTTTAAACCTCAGAAATATACTGAAAAAAACAGAGGTTAAAGTTGTTTGATTGATTGATTTTAGAGCTATTATATACCGCATACTGTCACCCTACGGGTATCCTGGCGAAATATAGTTAGGAATGTGAAGAATATATATATATATATATATACATACATATATATATATATATATATATATATATATATATATATATATATATATATATATATATATATATATATATATATTGCAAACTCGCTCAAAACTGGAGGGCACTCCCACAAACTCCTGGACGCCGCTGCAGCAAGGAACACGAGACCCAAAGTTCAGGTGAGTAGATTCTTTAATCGGCACCTTCGTCAAACATAACGTTTCGGCCTCCGAAAGGCCTTGGTCACATATATATATATATATATATATATATATATATATATATATATTTTTTAAATCTTAGAAATTCTGTGAAAAAACAAACAAAGGTTTAAGTGATATTATAGTTATTTTAGTTAGGAATTATTGGAACATCTTACTTTACATTTAAATTAAACCTTAGAAATCCACCGAAAAACAAAGATTAAAGGGATATTACAGTTAGGTGAAAAGTTTAAACTAAAAAAACTGAAATTCAGTTAGCAATACATTTAACTGAGGTAACTAAAACTTGCACACCTGCCACACACTGCTTATGAACTAACACATTACATTATTCATGACATGGTCAATGCCATAATTGATGACCTCTAGCATTTCTTGAGTGATGTAATATGTGAGATCATAAGCAGTGTATGGAAAGGGTGCAAGATATAGTTAGCTCGCTAAATTATAACTGATGAGTTTCAGTATTTGTATTTGTGTTATTTCAACACCTAACTATAACGTCACTTTAACCTTTGTGTTTTTTATGAAATTTCAAGTTGTTTCTAAAATGTAAGCTAAGATATTATTACCATACATAACTTTAAATTCCTTGATATATTTTATGAAAGAGAAAAGATTCCTGAGTCAACGCTTAATGGAAGTTGACCTTTGAGCTGCCTTGATCAGTGAGTTAATTAATCTGTTGCACCACTTGACAGATCAATTGCTCCAATGGAAAATAGGCCCATTCCAAGAGGATTACGACTTTTCTACTGAAGGAAGGGGAGAGGGTTGGAATCTCCATAGTATTAACCAGCAACTGCCTGATAATTACATGGAGGAAAGCTTCAGGTGGTAACAATGGAACAGGCCTAGATATCTGTCTCTGTTACCTACCAATGGCCTTCTTTGAAGACTTGTTGGAGGAAATTGGCAGGCCTGGGTGGGCAGAAGTGAAACTTCGAGAAAGTTGTGATTTGCTTTTCAAAGGAGTGCCCTTTTTAATATTACCCAGAATGCTACACAGGGGACAGACAATGGGCTGGTTCCTTGGCTAACGATTACAGATGTAGGGATGATGTGGCACCACTGGATTGGGTGGGTGCCTCACCAATCTCAGAAATCTTCAGTCGCTTTCTTAAGCCCCTGCACTGACAGGGAGCACTAAAAAGGATCCTAGAAGGTACAACAAATAGTCCAGCAGAGCTGGTGAACCTATCAGAAGCAGTTATGGGTGTGGACCTATGCCCAATTCAGAAGCTGGACTTTGTTGACTCTCTCCAGGCTGTCAGCCCCACCGCGACTCTATCCCAGGACCAGTAAAGAGTAGATTTGCTGGCGACATTAAAGGAGATGGACTTCTATTTGGAGGATTAGGCACTGAAGATTCTTGCTGTAGCATACACCCAAAATGAGAGTGGCTGTTGTGGGGGACAGGAGGGGTGATTCTGAGAACAGCCCTAAACTGGAAGATCATTAGAGCTGGGTGGGACGACAGCCCCAGAGCCCGCACAGATGACTTGCTGCTGCAATGTACAGAAAACAGTAGTGTCAGAGGCTTTGAAGTGGTCGAAGGAAACTCCAGGGAATTCTTTGCTCAAGTAGACCTTTAGCTCCAGGAATAGTTGGATTGGGAGTTGTGTCTGAAATATTCTGCATTGTTACATATGCTAATGTAGGATGTGCATAGAAGCTCTGTAATGAAAAAGAACCGGTGACACATAAGGTGGTGTAAAACAACGATTTAATGACAGCCTGTGGGATGCAAGGCTTTCCTCCTGCCAGCCGCAACCTAATTCCCACAGATGGAATCCACGCATCTCAACAATCTTAAATATATTGCTTATGACTTTAAAGGAATGAGCCAGCAATATAACGATATAAACAGAATGTTTGATGGTTGGCTTCCCTCTTGCAAGCCGCAATCTAACTCTGCAGATGGAGTCCACGCATCTCAACACTCTTAAACATATTGCATGGGACAGCAAAGGAGCGAGCCAGCATGAGAGAACTGAGATCATAACAATCTCCAACAGGTGCCTAAGGTGCTGCAGACATTTGTCAGCAGAAGAAAATGTTAATCATATTTGTACTATCAGAAATCAGAAGGTTTGTCCATTTAGAAGATGGGAAAATGTTTGAGGACCCTGCGACACAAGGGCTCTAGAGGTTACTGCTCTACCACCTGCAAGCTGCCCAGCTCACAACACAAGCACAGAATACCACACACTCTTGAACCCTACTGCGATTACATGCCGGACTTAACTGTTTTTTTCAATCAAAAAATGGACAGTATTGACAATAATGCTGTTTGGAAAGAGAAAAACAAACAAGGAGTCAGGCCCAAAGGGAGAGGATAGGGCTGGGCCGTTTTAAGATTGCGAAAACATGGAAGTGCACCGAAACCTTATGATTTTTTTAATTAACTTTGCTAATTTTTGCTCAAAAGACAAACAAATTTATGTTTTATCGCAGTATTTTATTTTACTCTTTTCTTTTTGTCTTTTGCTGAATCGGTTTTATATTTTTACACGAAGAATAAAAACATGGTCAAATCACAACCCAAAATATTTCAAAAACATTTCAAGTAAACATACAGATTAATTGTGCTCTACAACAAAGACACCACGAAATTGTGTTTTACATCTGTGAAAAACCTATCCAAAAAATGAACAATACACATCAATTATCTACAATAAATCTTCTGATTCCTACAAGTACCCCTTTGTTTTTGCAGTGAAGATTTTTCTTTTTCTATTGGTAATGGATTTTAACCGACGTGTTTCGAGTTCAGATATTCCTTTCGCTGGACTCTCATCAGGGCTTAAACATTTATGTCTGGAAAAGATTTATGTGACATCAAGAAATGTTTTAGAATTCTTTATATTTTACTGGCTCTCGTTTTCTAACAATGTTTGTGTGAATGGCCATCATTCCTGAGTGTTGCTGTTATATTCACTCAGGAACCAGTTGGCAGTACAATAAACAATATCTTTTTAGTCTTGTCGCTCTTCGAAGTTCTGCAGACAATGATAGTTAATTTTTGGTGTCTGCAGACATTTTAACACCTTGGTTGCTTGAGAGATTTTCCTCCTGTGCTGGCCCATAATGTTAATGGGTGTGTTCATGACGAGCTCAGCTCGTCATGAGCACAGCTCAACCTTGCCTCATGACGAGCTGAGCTCGTCATGAGCATCGAAGGGGTTAATAAAGTTTTTCTTTGTAGTATACAAGCAAATTGTTCGCCTACCTTGGTATTCCTTATGATTTGTATTTGTTCAACACTCCTTTCCCGGGGAGTGGTCAGGTGTTCCTAAGAGAGTATGTATATAATTCTTATATTGCTGTTCATAAATTCTGTCTGATGACAGCTTGAATTCTATAAAGACAGAAACGGGTACCTGTTATCGGCGAGTACCGGCCAGCCATTTCTTTTTAAACTAGATTTACTGCTCGAACCACCCAGGCTGTGGGGGAAGAAATTTAGGCAATTAGCTACGATGCTTGCAACATTTGTTGCGACTTCAGCATAACATTGTTGCACTGAAAGAAAAGCGTACCTCCGAACTTTCTAGACGCACGGAGCCCCACGTTTATTCAGCTTGCATTTCTTTGACTCAAATTTATCTAAAAACAAAGTGGCGCAGATAAAGCTTTTCTTCATTGTTCTCAAGAATAGAGCGCCCGTACTCCATTTTAAGTTGAGCACTCACCTCACACTCTTTGTGGCACGATTCAAACAACAGCTACATTGCATGGTTTATGGCGGTGGCCATTTTGTAATTAGGACGGTTCTGGAGGGAAGGAGGAGCCTCTACCACTAAGTGGGCCAATGGAGTACGGGCGCTCTATTCTTGAGAACAATGAAGAAAAACTTTGGCATGACATTTTAGGGGCGGGGTCCTTCATAAGAGTGCTGAACAGAAAGGGAGATTGCTTGCATACCGCTTCGCAATAGGGGGCTTGATGTTTACGATTGGGTTTCTTTATAGCTCTAATGAAGGCCAGGAACACTTTCTACACTCCGCACTTACAGACATCACGGACTCGTCAGATAGGCATATTATACTGGGGGAGACTTCAACATGGTGTTTGACACGAATCTGGATAGGTCCGCTCAACGCGCCCACCAAGCTGGGTCGTTTTGTCCAGCTGCATTGATCGGCTTGCGAGCTGGATCTTCATGATCTTTGGCGACGCTCCTACCCACGCGACAGGGAATACACTTACTACTCTAATGCCCACAAGACCTATGCCAGGCTGGACCATCTTTTGGTCTTTAGTCCTGTTAGTGCCCTTTCCACCTCAACAGAGATAGGGGTCATCTCACTCCCGGACCATGCACCCGTTACCACAACACTCTCCTTGCCACCGACATCGTATCGTCCTAGGGTCTGGCGCCTTAGAGACACCTTACTGCATAAGAAAGAGGTAGTAAAACATGTGCAAAACACGATCCAGGACTACCTATCTCACAACTTTAATTCCAACACGACCCTAGCGACACAATGGGCGGCCATGAAGGCGGTGGTTCGGGGGGAATTTCTGGCTCTTGCCTCCGCAGAGAACAGGGACAGGCAACGCAAGCGTGAAGAGCTCACGCAGCAGGTGCATGAGCTTGAGCAAATGCATCAACGCACCGGGGCACCTCGGATCTGGAGGCAATTGAAAGTAGGACGACAACTTCTACCAGCCCTAGGCACGGACCGAGCGGAGTTCGCGGCCTTGTGGCTACGCCATGCCTACTACACTGGGGGGACAGGTGCGGCCGTCTTCTGACGAACAGACTATGAATGGTACGCCAGCTCCAAAGGGTTAAAGAGCTCTCTCGCCCGGATGGGTCCATAGCCACGGAGGACGCCCAGATTGCGGAGACCTTCTGTAGCTTTTACACCACTCTGTATGCTAGCAGCCCATTGGCCGCCCCTGCAGCAGCCGAATATCTGGACTCGGATACGCTCCCCTCTCTTTACAGCCCTCTTTTACAAAATGTTCTGCACTATGCTAGCACCAATCCTTACGCGTCTTTTCAACACCTTTTCGGACCCAGGCGCCATTCCGCCCGATCTCTTGCGTGCATCCCTTACGGTCATCCCCGAACCGAGAAAGGACAAGGCCAGGTGCAGTTCCTACAGGCCGATATCGCTGCTAAATGTGGACCTAAAACTTTACACGGATATTCTGGCGGCCCGGTTGGCTCCCCACCTGCCAGGCCTTATAGACACCGGTCAGGCGGGATTCATCCCCTAACGCCAGACGGTAGATAACACCAAAAGGGTCGTCCACCTCATAGAAAAGGCCTCCCGCATACCTGGGGAGAGAATGCTGTTAGCGGTAGACACCGAGAAGGCGTTCGACCGGGTCCACTGGCCCTATCTGGAACAGGTTCTGGCATCGGTGAGAAATTTCGCACTCTCATATTTAATTGCTACAAGTTCCCCTCAGCAGTAGTACGAGTCAATGGTTATAGGTGGGAGAGTTTTAATATAGAGAGGGGCACGAGGCAGGGTTGCCCGCTGTCGCCACTATTATTTGCTCTCTATATGGAGCCATTCGCTCAGAAAATACGCCAGAATCTGGACGCAACAGGGATAAGATTTGGTGGCTTTACGCATACCATTAGTCTCTATGCAGACAATGTCCTGTTGTCCCTGGAGAACCCGCCGACGGCACTGCCGGCATGCATGGCGGAACTAGATACCTTCGCTAATGTGGCCGGGTTCAAGATGAACATGGACAAATCCATAGCCCTCGATCTGTCTCTGAGTCCCTCCACAAAGGCCCACCTGCAACGCCTCTTCTCTCTCCAATGGGCATCAGACACAGTGCCATATCTGGGGATCCAGCTAGCCCCTACGCTTCCAGCTATAGTGCAGGCCAATTACACTATACTTAGAAAAAAGGTTCAGGAGGAACTGAGACGCTGGAAACACTATCCCCCTCTCCTGGCTGGGCAGGATCGCAGTGGTCAATATGACAATCCTTCCCCAAACCCTTGATGTTTTCCGAGCATCACTGCTGCAACCGCCGATGGGGTGGATTCGACAAATGCAGGCGGACCTCGCTCACTTTATCTGGCAGGGCCGGAAGCCGAGAATGAAGAGGGCTCTCGCAATGCTGAGTCCAGAAGCGGGAGGCCTGGGGATACCGGACCTGCTTAAATACTTCCAGGCAGCACAACTACGCTATTTGGTGGAATGGATCAAGTGGGAGTCGGAGAGGCACTGGCTCTTTCAGGACCAGGCGATGGCAGGGAGCCCTCTCCAAGAGATACCCTTTCTCCGTAAAGCCCACCGACCTGCTAATCTTTACGCCTCGTTCGTCACACGGGTCCCCTTGGTAGCGTGGGATGCCACCAACGTCGCTCACGATCTTACCACATTCCCCTCCCCACTCACCCCCCTGGTTGATAATCCGGATTTCACTCCAGGCCTGTCGAGGGGAGCATTCATACATTGGAGGCCCGCAGGGTGTCGGGCTCTTTACCATGTCTACGGCCCGGACGGGGTTCTTCCTTTTCCGCTCTTTAAACACGATTATAACCTCTCGGAGATGGACCGGCTGCGTTACATGCAAGTCCGACATTGGGCACTCCAGCCGCAGATACGGGAGTCGGCTGATAGGAAACTCCGACCTTATGAACGTTGGTTTCTCTCACGCACTTCTGACTCCAAACTGATCTCAGACCTCTATAAATTCCTACAGCCACCCGCAACACATTTCTATAACCCGGGCAGGGAACGCTGGGAACGCGAATTAGGCAGTACACTGAGTCATAAGGAATGGGACCAGATCTCGTATAGGGCCCGCCACTCCGCATACCATACCGGACTTACAGAGACGCTCACTAAGATCTCCACGTACTGGTATTACACCCCAGAACGGATGCATGCGATGGATCGCAGTAGAGACAAGCACTGTTGGCGGGGATGCGTACACACAGGCACCTTGTTGCACCTCCTGTGGGACTTCCCACTCCTCCAGGACTACTGGAAGCAGGTGATAGATGACATTGACACTCACTTTCAAACGGAACTGCCCCGCTTCCCGGCCTATGCTTTGTTAGGGCTCCCTAATCCATTGACATATCCCATGTCCATCGCCCTGGGTTCTGCGGTACAGAACACATTGGCGTACAGCTACAATCCCCTCTACTACAGGCTGGTTGCATAAATTGTGGTGTGTGTTGGGGATGGAGAAACTCTCGCTCACCCTAGCGGGAGACATAGACCAATTCGAGGACCTCTGGTAACCATTTCGTTCTCTGTTGGTCACTGAATTTAGGGAGCTCACCTACCCAAGATACCTTCGCCTGTTAGGGCTTACAGGGCCCAAAAAGGCGGACTCATAAGGGGGTAGGGATGAAGGTTCACTCACGAACGGGTGTGTGGGAGCTGCGGGATGGTGAATACGAGCACTGGATGGGGGACGTGAGGTGGGGGAGACGAGGGGAAGAGGGAGGTTAGGGGGAGAGCTTTCTTTTTGGGGGTAATTGTTGAACGTATGGTCTTTGCATACCTTTGCTGCTCAAGTTGGCCATTGAATATTATGCCAGCTTCCCTTGGGGCTGCACTTATCTTTCACTTGCTTTCTGTCGCTATTAGACCGCAAAACCTGTGCAATGTATGTTTTGTCTTGATTGTGTTGCTCTCAATAAAAAGATTTAAACCTAAAAAATCATGAGGTTTAGGTGCGCTTCCATGTTTTCGCAAAGTTTGGACAGAGAAGACACACTGTGAGCCGTTTTTATACCCCAAAGGTGAATGTTGGAACTTTCATAAACCCCAGCATTTATTTAGTTGTCCCTGAGCACACTTTGATCTTTTTGCTTGTATGTGGTCCTAATAATTTTATTATACTATATTTTTTAACTATGTTTGCCACAACAGCATTATTTTGCCCTGATCAGATTTTGAGAATTGTTAAAAATCTATAACTAAGCCATATTTCTGTGAACATTTCCCATAATTAACTCAATTGGAAGAGGAATGTACACGCCTTTGTTTCCTTTATTCTCTCCTCTTGTAGGACTTGAATTTCGAGTCTCAGTGAAGAGGCTGAGGTCAAATCTACTTTACAAAGAACAACCAAAGGGAGATTTGGCAAACTTGAGGCTCAATCACCACAGTGACAAAAGGGTTTGTATCTATGTGGCAAGGCCTTTTAAATTAAACTTTTGGGGTGCATTAAAGAAGAGAAATCTTTGTGTAGAGATTACTGAAACGTAGATTCCCACCTATGCCTGCACATGCCTGTACAATTAATTACGTCTAGCTGTAGGTTTCAGTCCTGTTTTAAGAGTGTGAGTCTCCACATCTTCACATGAGGTGATAGGGACACATATGACTTAATGTATTACTATGAAGTTACGTCAAGTACTACCAGATTTTAGGTGTTTTCCGGTAAGTGTGGTTCTATGTAGTGAAGGTGAGGATGTCTGGCTAAACTATGTAGAACTGGGAAGGGAAGAGAATAGGGAGAGAGCAGTTATCCGAGAACAATTTCACACACCTGACAAATATTTACCCTGGAGCCACATAAATACAGCCTACATTCTAGGCTCTCTACTCTTCCTTTGCACTGTGAGACCTTCTGGATGTCAAAAAGCAGCTCCAACTTCTGGATGCAGGCTATCATACTCAACAAGGAGACAGAACTTGTAGTTACATTTGTAACAGATCACTACAGGGAACTACAGGGCATATTATCAAGGAGGATGTTAAAATTATCGCCGGTTTAGCGGCAGAAAACTGCTGCTAAACCGGCGATAATGGGCTTGATAATATGCCCTGGAGAATTCCAATAGAAGCCCATGTTCACACCAGAACATGGACTTCTATTGAATTCTCAAGAGTATATTATCAAGCCCATTATCGGCGTTTAGTGGCAGTTTTCTGCCGCTAAACTGGGGATAATTTTTAACGCCGTTCTTGATAATATGCCCCTACATGCTTTGCCTCCACCACGGCTCAGTGGAGCAAAAAAGGTGGTCATGTGCTAGGAGGTCACCAACAGTGTGAATGCAACTGGGTGAACACATTGGGAATGGAGACTTGAGATATGTTCAGTACAGAATTTAAAATATAAATTACAGGATGAGATAAGGTTGGTTAGTGAGTTTGTTTTCCAGGAAACAGATGGCAAAGCTCCTCCTGGAAGCAGATCTGGGTCCTGCCTTCTCATTCCGTCCATAAACGTATCCTCTCCACAGTGCACTCTGACCAGCTATATTGCCTGTGTGTTCTAAGAATTCCAGTATCAGGCCAGGTAAGAATAAAACACCTCTATATTTTATTTACATCTTAACTCCCCACTCATGTCACACTGTCCTCAAACAGCATACATTTCTCCCTTTGCAGATAGATTCTTCAATTACTACCTCCAGAAAAAATGGTTCAGTGATCTCCTAAACAACCTGTAAATTCAAGACTGTCTAAAAGCTTTGATTTATTGCCTCAAATGAGATAATCCTAATCAGGTATCTAGATTTAATAAGTATGTGATCTATGTTGAGAAACCTATTTGATGCACACTGTGATTTATTGTTGGCAAGAATTTATGGCGGTGTTGTATTTGATCACATGTTTCTATATGAAAAAGAGCTCATAATTGTAAATATGGTCTTGATTCATTGAGATTATAGAATTATAGACCATACCATTATTTTTTTTATCCAATAGGTTCTGTAATTAATTATATTTTCTTTTTTAATCACATTTGAAGTTTTTATGTGAAAAAGATTTTATATTTATACCCAATGTCTGGATTGGGTATTTTTATGTTCAATTTGAATTGACTGTAACTTCATCAATGTTTTTAAGTTGTAATAATTGTAATTATGCAAACAGTAAAGTGTTAAATAATTATGTTTTAATATTTTTAAATGAACATCAATTGCACCTACCTTTCATTGTATATCATGTGTGCCTGGTCCTGACGTGCAGAGTTGCCCTATTGACTATGTTTTTCTGGCACCCTGGAATTTCCACTTAGTCTCAGGGTTTAGCATCACAAATAGAGAAGGGAGTGACCATAATGTACTATCCCTAGAGTTTCCAGTAGTAAAGGTAGAAACCCGCCCTCAAGTGTTAGAGCAACAGATGGATTACCCTAGACGCCGTACAACTAAACTAAGGGATGAATACATCTCAAGACTAATAAGGTTACAACAACATCTAGATCTACAGATAGTAAGTGGACAAACCCTTGACTGGTATGTAAGAAAAATCGAGGAGGTTGTCCAAATACTCTGCAAAGGATTAAGAGGTGGTAATGGGGGAAATAACAAAACCAAAGTAAGCGATAGAAAAATAGGTAAATTAACAGGCTGGTTTACAAAGGAATGTCTGGAAAAGAAAAGAGAAGTCAGGAGAATGGCCCGCCGGTTTGCCCGAAATGGGAATCAGGCCAGTGGAAAGGACTTAGTCGCCATAAAAAGAGAGTATAACATGTTAACAAGGAGGGTAAAAAGAGAATTTAAAGAAGGATGTTGGGTAAAACTTCTAGAGACGATTGAAACAAGGAACCTACGCCAGTTCTGGCAACTAGTGAATTCAGCAGCAGAAGGCCACAAAGGGGCAATGAACTGCATTGTTGAGGAGGCGGCCTGAAAGGAATATTTACAGGACCTGTATAGCGCAAAAACAGATCAGGAAGAGAACCAGTACACAGATTGGAGCGGTCTGGTAGTAGGTATGAAACCTGAGTTTTCTGTCGATGAGGTTAGGAAAACGATAAAGAGTTTAAACCTTACGAGAGCAGCAGGCCCTGATAACCTCCCGGCAGTGATAATCAAAACACAACCAGACTGGTGGGCAACATTTTTTGCGGACATGTTTCAAATAATCCTAGAAACCGGGAGTTTCCCCGATACCTGGAAAGGGGCCATAATACGGCCCATACATAAGAAAGGGGATATGCATAGTCCTAAAAATTATAGGCTAATCAATTTACTTGACATTGGGGAGAAGATCTTCGCCAAAATAGTACTTGGCAAATTAAAAAACTGGGTAGAGATAAATCTAATTATCCCAGTGGAGCAGGGAGGATTCAAGGAAGGCCATTCCACAATGGACCACTGTTATGCCCTTTGGACGCTGGCCCGGAAGTCGATAGAGCAAAGGGGAAACTTGTTTTGTTGTTTTGTCGACTTCCAGGCAGCCTTTGACTCAGTGGATCGCGGGAAACTTTGGGAGTGCCTGATTAAATATAATATCCCAACTGACCTATTAGCGATACTAAAAGAATTGCATAGAGGAAACTGGGCCCAAGTAGTAAAAGATACACAGGGGGCACTCACAAGGAAAATAGCAATAGACAATGGACTCCGTCAGGGCTGCGTGTTAGCTCCTCTACTCTTTTCAATCTTTCTAGCAGACTTGCCGGTAACATTGGAGGTGGAGAAGAGTGCTAGCCCCAGAATGAGTGGTAAGAAAGTAGCATGCTTACTGTATGCAGACGATCTCGTTATTACTGACCAGACACAGCTGGGGCTACAGAGGAAATTAAATGCTTTTAACGATTACTGCAAGAGTAAACTGCTAATAGTAAATATGGACAAAACAAAGGTTATGTGCTTTGGTAAAAAGCCAAAGAGCTTTTGCTGGTATCTAGATAAAACTAAATTAGAAACAGTAAAAGAATATAAATATCTGGGCCTATGGTTCGAATCATCCTTAAAATGGAACAAACACGTAGAAAACCAAAATGCAAAAGCTTCTTCCTCTATTTGTGGCTTGAAAAAATTTAATAAAACCTACGGAGATATGTCACATAAACCCATGATAAAAGCTTTCTCAGCCATGGTCCCCCCACAAGTACTATATGGGGCAGAGGTCCTATTCCTTAGTGGTAAAGGGGATTGGAACCGGGAGGAAGGTAAAGCGGTAAAAACGCTACTGTCCTTGCCAAAGTCAGCCATGCTACAGGCAATTATACTCGAAACAGGACTGATAGGGTGGAATACCCAGACCAGAATGGCTGTGGCTAGATTTTGGAAACGGCAATCTCTAGAGGAAGCGCAAAAGGTGTCACTTTGGTGTAGTGGGGAAATACAACATAGCAATCTAAGATGGGCAGCTGAGGCAAAAAAGAAGATAAAAGAGACAATTTGTTGCCTAGATGTGGGTACAACCCAAAACCCCTTAGAAGCAGTCTTTACAAAAGTGACACTAAGACAAAAAGGAAGGGAGTACTCGAGTTCACAGGACCTAGGTTATTTAAGAAACAAAAAATCGGTAAAAAACATGATAGAGGTGTGGGAAACCGATATAGGATATCCATACCTAGAAGCACTCCCGAACTATGGATTTAGGTGGGATATTTTAAAAATGAGAATTGGCATTATCCCCTGGAGAGTGGAGAAGAAAGTCACGGCAGAAATGATGTACCCAGATGGTTTTTGCAAGTGCGGTATGGGGTCTAAGTGTGAGATAATGCACATTCTTCTGGACTGTCTCAGGTATGTTGAAGTGAGAAAACGGATTCTGCGACCTATATTCATAAAATATAACACAAGAGTGAGAGCCCAAGCAATCAATTTAGTATTAAGAATGGAATATCTAGAAATAGCTATAGCTTTGGGTTATTACCTGAAAGAAATTAATCAAATGGTCAGGGGAAAGCTCAAAGAAGCGTAGTGAGAAACCCCAGTTACCCTGTATACAATAAATGAAGAAGAGTAACTCAGGCAGGATAAGTCCAATGGGTTTTAATACCTTTTAATCTCCTTATAGCAATGGTGGACTGATGAAGACAATGAACAGCCCTGACTTTAAAAGTCTAAGATAATTCGGATTTTAAGTAGAATGTTCTGTATGTTTTATACTTTTTTTAAAGATTTTAACAAAAGTTGTACATTGTTTTATTAATAACTAATTATGTATATTATCCTGAATTTTATTCGATTTGGTTTTAAAGACTAAGGTCTAAATAAAACAGAGTTTTTCTCTCTCCCATGCATCTAAAGGCATGTTGATACAGTCTTAGCAGAGTCACAGATATATATATATATATATATATATATATATATATATATATATATATATATATATATATATACATTTTTTCTTCTTCTAATGAATATGATGTTTGTACAAAAATAAAAGTTATGAAGTGGAGCATGATAGCATGTGTATATGTCAAATGTCTTGGAGGGGAAGAAAGAACCAAACAGTACCTGAGTTCAGGGAGGGAAAGTCAAATTGAATGGGGACAGGCAAATGAAGAAACATTGGGAATGTCAGGGGAAAGGTCTTATAGATCATCAAGTTGGTGCAAATGAATGAAAATGTGAAAACAATAATCCCAAGAAATGTCTTAAAGTCTCAAAAAAATGTTAAAATCCAAATGAGCTCCATCATTAGCCTGCTCCTGATATGTGGTGTCCATATAGGCCACACCCCTTGGTGATTTAGGTATTCTCCCACAAAACACTTGTCACTCTCCAGACAGGTACACTATCCCTGCTGGTGCCTTCACCTTCCATGGAGTTGGCAGTATCCTCAAGTGCCTGCCAGGCCCATTCTCCTTCTGTTGTTCCCTTCTTTCTTCTTGACTGCCCACTGAAAAGGAAATGTAAGAAATTAAATGAATTATGAGTGCATACTTGCAATATGTCATGTACATAAGAATGCAGTTTGTCAGTGTTAAAATAGTCACTGTGATAAAGAACAACAATGGAACGTACTTTATTTCCCTGTCCCGCGCAGGGTTGACATTTCCAAATGCCACTTTTGACACTAGGTGACTATGGTCAACAAAGGGGCAGGTGAAGCACATTCTACTTGTCCATCATAAATAAACCTTTGTCACAAATCTACAATGAGAAATGTCACCTTTGCACATGTGATGCTTTGCCTTACTTGGGCAAAAGTCACATGTTCCCTTATAATGGCAAACAGGAATACATGGCTGTTAGATGGACATGAGATGATGGCTACCACTAAGGGCTCAATTATGAAGTTGAGCGGAGTTGCCTCCAACGGACACCATCGCGGTCTCTAGATCGAACGACCTCCGGTCAGCGGTCCTGACACCGCATTCACTATGCGGACATAGTGCAGTCGCATACTCCCATTTCTCAATGGGAGCTTGTGCTGCGGCTGTAAGCCAGCCATAGCTCAAGCTCCCATTAAAATGGGAGATTCTGTCAATCCCTGCACCGTGTGGCAGGCACCTCAAGGTGTCTGCCACATGGTGCAGAGATTAACAGAGGAGCACCAGTGGTTCCCCCTCGACACCCAGCCGGAGGCCATAGGGAGAAGAGGCCCCTGCTATTGACCCCCAAACATGCTTATCGACCGGCTTTCCATGTCAGAAAGCACAGCATGGAAACCTTGTTGGAAACCAAATATTGCAATCCCAACGGCAGAAATGCCATTCATTGGGATTATGTGTTGGTCTTCGACTGGCCGATGGGCTCCTTGAGCCCTTTGGAATCCAGCCAGAATAACTGGCCAGTTTCAGTTTTGTCCACCTGCAATGTAATGCAGTAGTTGGAACTGAAACTGTGATGAGGTTCTAGGTGTACTTTGTATATATATATGAATTCACAATTACTATTTTCTGTGCGTTACAATGTTAGAATGGTTGAGGCATGTGTTTCACACTGTCTATGATCTCTTTCATACACGTGGGAAGTAGATATGGAGATTGGTCCCATGTCGTTAAGCAATACAAAGTTCAATGGTATGAACATTTGCACAGATGACAATAGTGATATGAACTTCCTTCACAAAACTACACATGATTTATCATGACAAAGTTTGTCTTCGTACTCATATGATATAACTGCATTTATTACATGCATTTTAGAAACAAATGAGAAATCCACCTGTGCTCTCATTTACACATTGTGGGTGACAGCATGGAATGCAGATGACGCAGACATGAAAGACAGGTTTAACAGGAGACTTGACACAACAGCAATTTCAATTCACACATTATAGGGATACACTTTCTATATGAAATATCTTTCTGCCACACTGTGGTTCATAAACCTCCAGCTGAGTGTGGAGATCCAGCCAAGTTGTTGTTCTAAGGTATGCTCTGGTGTGGTGGCAGAGCATGATGTATGTATATGGGGTTGGGAGTCTACACTATGAACATCCAAGGCCTATTGGGGGACAGAGACTAGAGGTCCTTCATTCACTTGTGGCACTCACTGGCTCAATATGTATGAACACGCACCGCACTGCAGCACCTGGGGATGTCAGCTCAGATTTCCATGCATACTCCTTTACTCAACTGGGTGTCTTGCCCTCCTCAGATTGAAGGGAATGTTTGTAGCACCCCATCCTTAATCCTTTGCACTTCCTCGTGGGAAAAGCTTGGGCCCTCTCTTCTCTCTCCGCTGCCATTTTGGGGGATTCTAAAATGAAGGAGCAGTAAGATGGAGAAGGGTTGTTATCAGGTCCTAGGAAGGCTCAAAAATGGCCATGTTGAAGCTTTCTCTACGTAACTTCGAATTTGTCATGGTTGCTGGTCAGAAAACTCAGCCTCCACTATGTAGTTTTCCACCTACGTAGAGTATGTGGAGACCTCCAACTCAGCTTTGTATTGTAGGTAAATGCTCTATACAGATATGCTTTGAAGGTTATGTGTTTTGATCCGTGTAGTGGACCATGACTGTTGTATTCTCCGTCCCTTTGATTAACAAGTGTGTTGAAAATGAAAGCAACTGTGTAGCTTTATGTGTTCCTATTATTTCAGCATATGTTTACTGTTGTGTATTTGTGTGTTTTATTTTTCTAATATATGAGATATGAACATTATTTGATTAAATAAATTTAATAATTATTTTTTAATGTGTCTTTATGTCTACAAAACAAATTTATCATCTTTTCCCCTATGTGCTGATAGTATTTTCTGCCCCATTCTTTTTATATGACTCCTTTGCAGTACCTTTGAGTGGCTATGTGTGACAAATTGGGTTATCAGTAAACAGGTGTAAGTAACCACCTCAATTAACAATCACAATCCTTGTTAGGGTGGACCACTAAAGTCACCAAATAAGTATACAGTATATTGTATAATTTACATGTATAGTGTTGGAATTGAATACAAATTGCAAATTCATTTAGCTGAAATGTATGTTATTGAAGGTGTTGTGTTTTTCTTCTTGGGTTTTTCTTCTTGGGTACAACTAATTGTCTAACTTAAATAATTTCCGTTAGGACGAATTTTGTTCTGTAACATACCTTACTCAGGTCCTATGGTCTACTGGGTTTCTCCATTGTTGTGTAATGCTTTGCATTACTCAGCACCAAGGGGCGTACCATGGGTGCTACATGGGCGTTCCCATGCAACCACCCAAAATTTCTGACGCTAAACCCTATTAACTTACAAAAGTAGAAAGAGTTTAGCAGGAGAAAATAGCACCCATTTCAAATAGTCATTAAGAAGGAGAAATGCTTTCATTTCTCCTTTCTTTTCCGACTTCGTATGTGTGCTGCTCTGTACTGAACACATACAAAGTGGAAAAAGGTTTCAAGTTAGTCTAAGAATGGTATTTTGTAGTGGAAGGGTTCTCTTCCAGTAGAAAATCTATGCTAGAGTCACAGAGACACCCTTGCGCTACACTACAAAGATGTGTCCATGGCACCAGGCAGCATATTTCTGCGCTGTGGAGGAGAGTCCCATATTTCTGTAAATATGGCGCTCTCCTGCTCTCTCCTTCTCACGCAGTGCAACACAGCATTTCCGACTGCTGCACTGCATGAGAAAATAGTAAATCTGTCCCTGAGTGAATAGAAGCCTGCTTACTCTTTAGCAAGTATGTTCTATTGTATTTGCATGCCCCCATGTCACTCCTTAATTGTCTCTTTTACTCCTTCCACTTTGTGATAGATGTTCCCTATTCATAAATGTTGTAATACGCAGGTCCTACTGTGTCCCACAAGGGTGGTGAATTATGGGATATTTTCTCATTGATTGGTCCTTGTACACTAATCAGGTTCCTCACATTAGGTAGTAGTCATAACTGACTTGCCTATGCTAATATCATCTAAATATCTGGATTCGACCAGCATTGCTAAAGAGTTAACAGTTGCATCCCTTAAACAAATAACAACATGAAAGCGGAACACATTTTGATCAACTTTACCATATTTTGAATTATTTTAGCTTTTTAACCAATGACCCTTTCACATTCCAATTAAATGTGTGTTGACCTACTTGTGGGGAAACTATGTATGCTCTTTGAAGTATTTAGACAGCAAGTACTGGATGGAATGAATAACCAACCTATGGTTTTGATGTGCCCTCTACTAACATGACATTTTTAAGGAGGTCACTTATAATTCGATAAAGGTTTGCTTCCAGCACTATTTGCTCTAATGAAGGCTCTCATGAATAATTCAGTAAAAGGAGTCAAAATGTCTGCAAATGACCCTGATTGAGTCACTAGAGTTTGAGAATGATGAATTTTAGGTGCCTTCACAACCACACACCACAGACAAATCCATTTGAAATTAATGTGGTTTTTAAATAAGGACTATGGAGTACAATACACAACATTTTTATTTCTCTTCAAACGCATTAGATTGTCTTTGGCCTCTATGAAATACTGTGAAGACACTGCTTTTTATGTTTCAAGAAACCGTTGTTTTTTTAGATGCTTTTATGTGGACAGTAATTTTTTTTATGTCTAGCTATGTTACATGAATTATTATTCTTGGTAAATGTATTCAACCTTGCTGCATAATGGACCACTATTTGTAGCCTATTCCATTTGTGAATCGATTTTGAAATTTACACACAGACATTCTCCACCTTCAGAGGATTTGCAAGTTAAAAAGCCAATATATAACTAATGCACTTAAGTGCCCGATTATGAGTTTGGTGAACCACCATTCTGGTGGCCTGCTCCTGCCCCTCCAAACCCGTGATCGGGTCACCCGCCAGATAAGGAGTTTCCTCCTGTCTGACAGGCTGTTTTTTGGCATTCCCAAAGCAGTGTCTCAGAAAATGGGCACTGCAGTGGAAAGGCCAAAAACTATTTATGCTTGTCATGGACTGTAAAGTTCATGACATTGAGGAACTGGGATACATCCATAGAGGAGGGGCACATGTCGTGCCCCCCTGCCTGCATCCACATGTAGGCACTCCAAACCATGACGGAGAGGAAACTCGTAATATGCTTGGTGGGACCAACACACATGGTGGTGCCGGCGATCCCAGGGCAGTCCAGCCGCCCAACTCATAATGGGGCAGTCATATCTCCAGTGCAGTGGTGGCTGGATAGCCAACGACGCACCACCATGATTCTCGAAGTCATCGGACCATCAGATTTGTAACTAGGGCCTTTTGTGTACAAAAAATCTAAACTGGTGTTGTCTGGCCACTGGCATGCAACATTTATTTTGTGTTTATTAGTTCTGTTATGAATTCAAAAGAAAAGAAAACTGCAATAGTAATACATAAGGAGAACATATTAATAACAATAAGGTATGTAATAGTAGGACAACAGCAAATATGAAATTGGAAAATGCTAATCTAGATACATAAATTACATGTCAATTTTTTATACAGAAAAGAAAAGAAAAGAAGAAGAGGGTAAGATTGGGGAAGGTGAAGAAAGAAAGAAAGAAAGAGAAAAACAAAGGAAAAGAAAATACATGTAAATGAACATGAACAGAAAGAAAAAGGAAGAAAAAGAAAAGAATATGGGGGAATTGAATGGAAGATAAATAAAATTACATTTAAGGTAAAGGTAAGTGAGATAAGTAGTAAAAGGTAACCTATATAAGTCATATTTGATTTTCTGATGTACTGTTAATGATGAAATAGTGGCTATTTCATATATCTTTTTCATTCTCTTTCCCTCCCTATAAATTACTTGTTTTGGCTGTCTAGTCAATATTCTCGTATTTATCTCTCTGTGGCTCTTCTTGTTTTTGATGCTGTCATGTCTCATGCTCATTTCCCATGCTCTTTGTTTCAGATCTGGATTTCTGTCCTTGATCTGTTTCTTCATCTTATTATTCCTTTCTCATATCCTCTCCTTATTCTCTCGCGCATATTTTTGTGCTGTAGTGAGTGCTTTTTTGTTTTGTATTGTTACCATGTCTACATTGAATACATGTTGTTTTATTGTAGCTAATAAATGGTGTCTTTTTGTTTCCTCTTACGTTTTTGCAGCTTGTTGCCCTCGTCCCAATACCCAATATGTTTAACGTTGTCTCGTGGAACGTTCATGGTCTGGGACATACTCTTAAAAGGTACATTCTCATTTGTCTAAATGTAATCCACATGCTTCTTTTTTACAGGAAACTCATTGTAATGATATTGAAGCACTTACATTAAATTATCAATGGGTAGGCCAAGTTATTTATTCACCAGCCATTAACAAAAAAGGTGGTATTGCTTCCTTTTTCATAAATCATTACAAGCTCAAATTGTATCAACTTAATGTGATACTAATGGACGATGGGTACTGGTTATGGTTGTAATCCATAACAAACAGTTGTCTTTATGTGATATTTATGGTTCTGTTAAACCTGATCCTGATTTTTGGAATGACATCAAAATCAAATTGGCTTCTATTGATACTCCTAAAAATATTGTTGCAGGAGACTTTAATCAATGTTTAAACCCTTTTATTGATCGGAAATATAAATGGAAATGAAATCCTGATACAACCCATAAGGCATTCCAATCCATCATTCCCACGAGTCCATTATTTGATGTTTGGAAAACTTGTAACCCTGACACTTGTGAATTTACGTTTTTCTCTAATGTGCACCATACCAGGTCCAAAATAGATTATATTTTGGTTACGAAGCCCTTACTTCCCTCCATATTACACTCAGAAATTGGTTCCATTTTAATTTCAGATCATGCTCCTGTTTTATTCTCTTTTGATTTATCTCCTACCAATCTTAAAACTGTCAATTGGAAATGTAATAACTCTCTTTCATCTGATAATAATTTATTCACAGAAGCTACTGCTATTATCAATGCATTTTCAAAATTTAACCATTCCCTTGAAACACCCATTCCTAATAATTGGGATATTTTCAAGGCCTCTTTTCAAGCCTTTACTATTGCCTATTCTGCTAAAAGAAAATAATTAACAAATACCCAGTACCTTGCCTTATTACAACAAATCAAAACATTAGAACACACTTATTTCACCTCTAATCTTCTTAAGTATTACATGAATTGATTAAAGCCAAATCTACCCTAAATAAACTCGTCATCATTGATGCCTGTAATATCCCCCTTAAAATAAATCAAATTTTCACAGACATCAAAATAAAGCAGGTAAAATGATGGCTGATTATTTAAAAATTAGATCTGATCATAAAAATATTGGACCAATTTGAAATGAACTCAACAACAAAATTGCATCTTATGATGTTGATACTTCTACTACCTTCCAAGAATATCATAAATCATTATATTCAGATGGTGCCAACCCTTTAGAACACAACATGCATGCTTTTCTTAAGGGTATTCGTAAACCTCCTTCCCTTACGGACACATTTAAATCATTAGAAGGAGATATACCTCTACAGGAGATTATGGATGCTATTAAATCCCTAAATCAAGTGGGTTTTCTATTGAACTCTTCTCTTCTTTTTCTTCTACGTTTGCTCCTAAATTGTTAGGACTTTTTATTTTAGACTCAAAGGCCACTGGATCCTTTTTAGAAGCATTGATTACTATTATTCCAAAGCCTGAGAAAGACCACACCTTTTGTAAAAATGACCACCCTTTTTCATTAATCAACTATGATTGAACAATATTTGCTTTTGAAAAAATGTTCCGCAGCTTATTAAATCTGACCAATCTAGTTTTGTTAAAAGTAAAAATTCTGCAGACAATGCTAGAATGTTCTCTATCATTCTTGCGTTTGATAAAAATATCCTTGCCCCATTGCTGCTTTGTCCCTTGACGCTGAAAAGACTTTTGAGTGTATCGATTAGCAATTAGCAATTTATGATTACTACTGTCCATTGCTTTGCTTTTGGTCCTGAATTTAGTTTATTTATAAAATGATTATATTCAGACCCTCGTGCCAGTGTTTTTGGTAATGGATGCTTTCCCCCTTATTTTCATTTACATAGAGGTATTAGACAAGGATGCCCTCCTTCCCCTTTATTCTTTGTCTAGAACCTTTTACTGTCTGTAATGCGCAGGTGCAAAGTGACACAAAGTGTCACAAAGGCTTCCAAGGATATTTAGTATCCAGTTTAAAACGTCTTCTGCGATGGAAAAGTAATGCTTTTTCAAAGCAAATTCACCTTTGCTCTGTTACGTCATAGGGGTTTCACTTGGCCAGATCAGTGCAAATAACTATAGATTTTTACCCCATCTAGTAAGATACTCAGAACGGGTTTTGCATAAAAAAGTAACTGGTCCTTGAACCAAGCTATAACAAGGCAAATGGGTATATTTCTTAATCAAATACGCTTGGCATGTGTGCAGCAGTACACAGCACATAACTAATACGTGAGATTAGTTTGTCTAGGCTTAGGATTTTTTACTGAAAATTATACTTCCAGTACAACTTTGATGCTAGACAATGACAATTCAACTCTGGTTTGCGGCTGTGAGTTATGCAGAGCAGCCTCTATGTGCTCCAGCGCAGGGTATGACACCAGCAGCAGGCCAATCTTAATAGATACAGCTCTGTCTCGTGTTTTCCATTTGCTCATCGCAGCGCAGGAAATTTAGTTGCCACACTGTGTTGCCTGAAAATTTTGCAAATCTGGCACAACATATTTTAACTGCCCTATCTAGTGTCCTGCTTAGCCCAGTAGCCTGTAAATGAGTCACATTCTGCAAGACTCATCTTCGTCCTCCCCAGACAGACCCCATATCACACCCCCACTCAAGAAGCTACACTGGCTCCCAATCAAGAAAAGATGCCAGTTCAAGATGCTTGCAAAAAACACAGTTGATGGACAGAATGCAGAACAATGTCTTACATTCACCCCAGTACAAATATCTGGGCCTAAATCCATCATTTTGTTTGCACTCTACACCACCCTAGGTCAGACAATTGCTATATGCAAATCAGCCTTGACCCTGTGCCTCATGAGAACAGTCCAGCCCGAACTACCAAGCCATGTCTTTCCTAGACCGGAATCAAGCATCCAAGGACTGGTTTCTGGCTATCAGCCTTCTTCAGCCTGGATAGCTTGACTCCAGTGATGTGGAGAGCCTGGGACTCATGTCTGAGCATACCCAGCCCACTCGGGGTGAATATTGCAAAAAACACAGTTGATGGACAGAATGCAGAACAATGTCTTACATTCACCCCAGTACAAAGATCTGGGCCTAAATCCATCGTTTTTTTGCACTCCACACCACCCTAGGTCAGACAATGGCTATATGCAAATCAGCCTTGACCCTGTGCCTTATGGGAACAGTCCAGCCCGAACTACCAAACCATGTCTTTCCTAGACCGGAATCAAGCATCCAAGGACCGGTTTCTGGCTATCAGCCTTCTTCAGCCTGGATAGCTTGACTCCAGTGATGTGGAGAGCCTGGGACTCACGCCTGAGCATAGCCAGCCCACTCGGGTGAAAATTGCAAAAAACACAGTTGATGGACAGAATGCAGAACAATGTCTTACATTCACCCCAGTACAAATATCTGGGCCTAAATCCATCGTTTTTTTGCACTCCACACCACCCTAGGTCAGACAATGGCTATATGCAAATCAGCTTTGACCCTGTGCCTCATGGGAACAGTCCAGCCCGAACTACCAAGCCATGTCTTTCCTAGACCGGAATCAAGCATCCAAGGACCGGTTTCTGGCTATCAGCCTTCTTCAGCCTGGATAGCTTGACTCCAGTGATGTGGAGAGCCTGGGACTCACGTCTGAGCATACCCAGCCCACTCGGGGTGAAAATTGCAAAAAACACAGTTGATGGACAGAGTTCAAGATGCTGACCCATGCATACAAAGCCCTGCATAACGAAGGACCAGGTACATCAACAAATGCATGACCTTCCACTAACCGATCAGACACCTATCATCCGCCACCCTCTTTATAGCAGACATCTCTCAGAATGCACTGGAGCAACAGCGGAGGAGGCTCCTTCTTACACCTTCTTACACCTGGTGTCCAAAGCTTGAAACGACCTTCCCCTGCAGCTCAGCAACCACCACATTGCTCCAGCAATTCTGGAAAGGACTCAACACCTGGCTGTTCAAGTGAACAGATGACCAGAAAGCAGCTAATGGCTCCAGTGCCATGAGACCCTCCCAGGCCACATCCATGATTGATTGAATCACACCACAAAAGGAGCTCGATATTACATGTCGTTATTCTCTAGAGTGTAACCATTAATTGAAATGTACTGTGCCATGAATTTTATTATTTTCACCCAATCATGTATTTCACTAGACTAGGGAGTCCATTAGAGTCGATAGGGGTTCGGCGCTCTACAGTACATAAGACACTACACCTCTCCCTATGTTAAATAAAAAGATACAAACAAAACACATATTAATCATAGTTCCTCAATGAGTCATCAGGCAGTCCTGGCCTGGTCCTCTGATGACAGAGTTTCCCTCTGGGTGTCTGGAACTGACAGACTCTGAAGCAGGTGCTTGAAATGTGAGGAATCCCTCATAATGGTCTTTCCAGGATGGTGAGAAGTCATTATGTGTCCCTTACTAGTCACAACTTGCAATGGATCGGCATCAAATGAAGCATCAGACTTGTGTTTTTACCTTTGCTTTACAAAGACACAATCCCCTTTCTAAAACGTAATGTCCCAAGCACAACAATGCTTTTCTGCATTCGTTTTCATTCTGGACTTGTCAGATGAACCAGTGAGTTGAACTTTCTGAGAATCAATTGTTCTTTCAGTGGTCGCCTTGGGCAACTTGGTACCCAGGGCTCTCTCAAACATCAGGGGAGCCGGGCTTTCGCTGGTTATAGAATGAGGGGTAGATCTGTATATAGAATAGAATGAAGAACTGACTTGAGCTCAAGTGCTTCTAGCGCAGTGAGCTGGACAGCCTTCTTATGAGTGCTCATAAAACGTTCAACAACGTCATTAGTCTGTGGCCATAGAGGTGTGCTTTTCTGATGCTTGATATTCAAATGACTAAGAAAGTCTTTGAATTGCCAATCATTGAATGGCGGGTCATTGTCAGATTTTAGAATAGACGGAACACCCCAAATTGCAAATATGCCTTCTAGTCTTTCAATTACTTTATAATGAGTGATTGACGACAGGTCTTCCACCAGAGGAACCTTGGGGCATATTACCAACAACTAGCGATAATTATCGCCATGTTGGCTAAGCAGGAATATTCCTAACGCTGCCCTTCACCTGTTTTTATCTCTGAGATACCTTGCTATTATCAAGGTTTATCTCAGAAGCGATAAAAAACAGGCGAAATGCCTGAATATCGCTGTCAATACAGCGATATTCAGGCATTACCGTGACAATGCTCTCATTGGATAAAATGGCTAAGAACTGGTCAGGGCAGGCGTTAGCTTTTGGAGATATTCGCGCTTAGCGCGAATATTTCCAAAACTAAGCCATTGTTGGTAATAGGAGATAGCGATATTAGCGACTGTTTCCAGTCGCTAACATCTTGGAACGCCCACTTTGCATGTCATTAGCGATAATTATCGCTGACATGCAAAGTGGGCCCCAAGATGATCGCTATCGCCTACTAGCTGTCGCTAACTGGTGTTAGCGACAGCTTGGTACTAAGGCGATAAATTTATCGCCGCTTTAGTTGGGAAAAGTCCTGCTAAAGCGGTGATAATGGCCCTTGATAATATGCCCCCTTGAGTACTCATCTATAACTAACATGAGGTAATGGCCATTTTCAGCAGGTCCAAATAAGTCAACTGCAATTCTCTCCCAGACATGTTTTGGAAGATTTGACATGTTCAAAGGGTGCTGTGTTGATTTGTGAGGTTAACAGTTACAGAAATCCCAAGCCTGGAGCTCTCTCTCAACTTGCTCATCAAGACAAGGGAACTAAACATGGCACTGGAGGGCTCACTTTGTGGCAACAACCCAAGTCCCTCGTGTGCTACATCAATAGCTTGCAGTATGTGACTTTCAGGAATGACAATTTTCATCCTTTGCCAGATAATCCCTTCTTGTGTAATGGACAGTTCATCATGCACATTCCTGAATTTCTAATATTCACTATCATTATCAAGAGGTCGGGCATGTGTTCTCGGGGATTGATGCATAATAATGTCTTTGAAGATGAGCATATGCCTGACTGCATTGGTACCGGCACTTTTTTGCTCTACGGACACAGCTGCAGCAGTGCTAGATCTCACAATAAAGGTAACTTATGCTTTGGGTACTTTAAAGGGGGTATTCCTACAGTGTATGGGCACTGGAGAAAACTCATCAGGGTTTTGATCTTGTGTCGGCAAATGCAGCATGGTGTACTCATACTCTTGCAGTCGCAGCCCCCACCTCTCAATGCGATGGGGCATCTTGGCCTTTGAATTGCCAATATAGTGAGAAGTGCTTGGTGATCAGCAACAAGCATAAAATGTATCCCATACATAAACAAATGAAAGTGTTTGCAAGCCCACAAAACCACTAGGCTTTTTGTTCAGGTTGTGAGTAAGCTTGTTCAGTATGTGTCAAACTTCAGCTAGTATAAGCTACAATATGCCTTAGTGCATTTGCATGTCCACTATGTTGGGCAAGAATCATACCCAAACCCATTGGGATGGCATCTACAACAATCTCTGTATGTAATTTCGGATCGAAGTAAACCATTTCAGTAGCATTTTCAATTGCATGCCTAATTGTTTTGAAACTTTGATCACACTCCTGTGACCACTGAAATTAATCATTCAGTTTTGTTAACTCTCTCAATGGGGCACTCATTGTGGCAAAGTCACAGCTGTATACCTGTAACAGTAGCTGGCCATACCAAGGAAAGAATGTAGCATGGTTACAACCTTGTGGAGGGGAGGTTGATGACAAAGTCTGAACCTTAGCTGGATCTGGAGACATTCTCCCTTTCAAGAAATTGTGCCCAAAGAATTTTAGTTTTGGTTTGTTAAAACCCCACTTTTCAGCATTCAATGTAAGACCAGCATCAGCAATAGGACAGCAGATTAGTGTAAGGGCTGCACCATTTTCCTTCTGTGTGGCTGCAAATACCCGTATATCATCACTGTAATTGAAGCATGTGTGACAGGTTGTATAATGTTATGAATGACATCTTGGAAATGTTTGACAGCTGAAGACACTCCAAAACTCAATCTTTTATATCTGAACAACCCAACATGAGTTGACAAGGAAGTAATGCACCTGAAATTTTCTTCCAATTCGAGCTGTTTATATCCTTTGCTCAAATCAAGGTGTGAAAAGACTTTGGAACTATTCAACTGTTTGTAACCATATCGGCAATATGCGGACCTGGATGTTGTTCTCTTTCAATTGCCCTGTTTGCTTGACTCATGTCAACACAAATCAGAGCAGACCCTCAACTATCCTTTTTAGACACCACCACTATCGGGGACACTCATGGCGTTAGCCTAGTAGGGTGCTCTATAATATCATGTTTTAGCAAACTCTCAATTTCTTTTTCAACATCCTCTTGTAAATTAAATGCAATCTGACAATGTTGTTGCGCAACATGACGAATGTCCTCATTAGTGTGGAGCAGCACTTTCATTGCCTTAATTGTCTAATCCATGAAGCAATGATGGAAACTGATTCACTATGTCGTGGTGAGAATTGATGTAATTCTCAGAAATTAGTCCTATGTCAGCATCAGTGCTGAATTTAAAAAACATGTCCTCGACGAAGTGTTCTTAAGGACTTGAATTGGGGTTTGTACCTTTGTCCTTTTGTATTTCATATTCGCCATGAATTAATCTTGACTTTGTAATGGTGTTGAGGCACCCCACTTCCATACTTTGATATTCGATGGTGTGAGACAGGGCACCGGAGACAGTTCTTGGTACTTTTCGGCTGGCATGATATTTATCAATGCATTATATTTAACTGTATACGGCAACCATTGACCTTCAGTTTGATTTTGGGACAGTTTCCAAAGGAATTTTGTGATTTTACTTGTCAATCCTCTCTCAACTAGTATTCTTCCTTGCACGAAGCCAAACCCACATGCGCACACCTTTCAGAGCCAGCATTGACATCGCACACCCATCTTCTTCGCTGTTGCTCGACAGTGACATAGAAAAACCTCTCAACAAAGAATTAGATGACAATCGGCCTCTTAAGTTTCTACCTACCTCAATTGATGTTAACATTTATTTTGGTGCGCGTGACTGGAAAGCTTCAGGAAATTCTGTCAGTCAGTTTGTCTTCACAACGCACTGGTAGACACTTTGTTTTCACAATGTGATGCACTCACTTTTTCTCTCACTTTGCAAACTGTTAGAAAATGGTTTTCTTTTTTGCCGCCTTTACATATCTGCCCAGTGGTAGAATATTTACCTTCATGTCAAATGGAAAATCCACATCGAAAATATAGTTTCTATTCTTCAGAGACATCACTCCACGGCCTTCTACCTTGTGCCTTCTCTTGCTTTTCGTACTCAACATTGATTCATGCTGGGCTCCTCTGGCCTCCATGTCAGTGGCTTGGTCATCAGCACATATTTCAGATCTGGTTGCCAAGAGCACATGTTCCAAACTGATAGTTTTTCTCTGCCTTCAGCGTCAAAAGAAATCGGACAGGCAACCATCTATGACTTCTTCGTTATTGAATTTGTTGAACTTAGAGTACTTGATTAGCATTTCAAGCCTTTCATAAAATTCATTCATCATTTCACCATCTCTCTGTCTCTCCTGATTGAAGATGTACCTTTCATAGTTAATGTTCGACACCGGATTGAACTTGAGGTTCAATGCCACCTTGACATCCTGGTAAGATACTCTGTCCACCTGTGGTATGTCCCTTATCACTTCTTTTACTCCTTCTCCTGCTATGTTAAGATATTTGATGATCTTTTTGTCATCAGTTATTTCTAGCACATAAATGACACCATCAAAGTTTTCGATCCAAGCAGTCCATCGGGTACCAAGACTCTGCTTTTTGGTGGTATTAAATGAAGAATGAGATTTTAGGAAGTCGGTGGCATCATACCTAGTGCTGTTTTCTGCAGCTGCTGCCAGGATTGTATTCTGTTTAGGTGACCCTTTATCTACATTGTCTTCTGGCCCTGTGTCACAGCTGGGAGCGTCAGCCCACTGACTAGTGCATTGACCGTCATGCCCAACCGGAGGTAGTGAGGCACCATCTTTTTCTTTGATGGTGAGTAGTATTTTTTCTCTTGCTCTGGTTCTTCACCACTCTCAACCTTCTGTGTTGTACCTGGTTTTCACCACCTTTAGCATTACTTTGCATTTATCTGCTTCACCTCGCAGTGTTCTTTTGCTCCTTGCTGTCGCCGCTTGTTGCCCTTCCTGTACCTGGCGGTCACTGCTTTTAGCACTACCGTACTGTATGAATGACAGCTTTGTGTTAGGTTGAGGCGCTGCAGTTCACTTCTCGGTCATATTAGCAATTTTGCGACTGATTTTAAAAGAAACTTTCTGTGGGGCCTTCAATGTCTTCAAAGGTCTTTTACTGGCTGCATTTGCTCTTTGACTCCACATACACCAACCTTTGATTCTTCTCTTTGATTGAGGTGCATGTGGCACACATAAGCAGTTTGCTGGACCTCTGCAAACTCTCTGATAGAGCACTCTCAAGTCTTAGAGTTGCGGGGCTTACATATGCCCTATCTCATCGCCAGTTGTAGCGTCCTCTCCAAACCAGTAGCATGCAAATGAATCATGCCATACATGGAGCTCACTATTACATGGTTTTATTCTCTAGACTCTAACTGTTAACTGAAATGTACTGTGTTATGAATTTTATTAACCACACTCAATAACTTATTTCACTGGACTATGGAGTCCGTTAGGGACCATAGGGGCCCTACACTCTATAGCACACAAGACACTACACCCAATTTAAATCAATGCATTTCAAATAAGAAGCACTGAGCTCTTCTTTTAAGTTCTTTCATATGAACAATAGTAGAAACTCCTCTTCAAGACTCTTCTTCAAAACATCTCTCTAATGTGGCGTTCACGTAGGAGGACTTTGTAATTTTGTCACAACTATGCCATAACATAAAGAGGACTTGATAAAGCAAATTACAGTTTCTTAGTCCCTCTACACTCGTAACAGTTACAATAATTTCTGGTATTTTAGGACACATGCATATAAACCTATAGGGGTGAAAGGCAAATGTTGCTAACCATCTCGTGCACAACTGCTAGTCTGACTTTGATGCAAAATACTTGTAAATACTGATAAACAATTCAGATGTGGAAGAGCTAGTGCTCAATTTGAGCCAGCGGTTTCCGGTACTTGGCACCAGCATTTAAATGTTGGCACAGGCACTTATGACAGTCTGCCACATGGTGGCGCTGTTTATCTAATTTAGGACGAGCATAGCCGCAGTTGTTTATTAATTCAGTATGCATTAAGGATGACTAATACTGGCCACCAAAGTCATTCTTGTAGCCATAGGGCACTTGTACGAGTGTGACGGCACAGCTGACAGTGACAATGGATGTGAAAGCGGAAGTGACCTCCTGACAGGGACCGTTGCACTTATTTTTTTTATAAATTAAGCACTAGGAAAAGACATTCATGAACACTAATATGTATATCTTTTTTTAAATATGGGGTGTTAGAGGATCCTAGAAATTAACAATAGGCATGAACCAGAAGATGAGTGTTTTGTTTTCTTATTCACAAATTGTAAACAAAGTGGTGCCACACAGAAACTGGGATTGAGTGCTATTAGGGGCCCACTAGACCAACACTGTGGGTTTCTTCTAGTACCTGCTGGATCCTGGAAGGTAAATCTTAAATGCATGCATTAGGGTCAATGGCAACCTTGCTACAACAATGTTGCATCCCCCAGAATTATTATGGGGTAAGAGAAGGAAGCCATTAAAGAAATTTGAAAAGATGATTAGCATGTTCAGTGAGGATGATTCTAACATATATCCAGGGAGATTGTGTGAAATAACGTGGAACAAATGTTAGTGTAGATACATTTTCACCTGAAAGTTCCCGCAGGTACACAGTGAAACTCTTGTTAATGTAAGCAAAGTGGGCATTGCAACATGTGAACACTTTTTGAACTTCTTAATAACTCATACATACTAAAATCAGAGCTAATACTACATTTGAAAACTAAACAGCATATTGAATTAGTTGCAGACAATGGCCATGGTTGAGGGAGGTTACAGAGCATAATTTTTTCCACATGCAATAAGCATATGTTTTGCGAAAAATACCTATATTATGCCTTTTGGCGGTTGTATTAGTAATGATTGTACTTGAAAAGTCAAGGAAGAAAGTGTTAGATAAGGACTTGCCCACCTTGGTGCAAAATTTAAATGGAGTGAGTGTTGCATAAGTGCTGTTCTATTTGCATTTGTGTCACTGATGACATCATCAGTGTGCAGTGCACAGTAAATATGATGTAGCACAATTTGTTCCAATTTACCCAGATGAAACACTGAAGATTTTCATGCACCCTTGCTCAAGCATAAGTAGATCTGCCCTGAACTGTGGAAAAAGGCACACGGATTATTGAAAACAGAGATAAGTCATTGAGCTACTAACTCAGATACCGGTTTTGCCTGAGTCAGCTACTGCTTTTGCTTTTTGCGTCCAATGGGAGAAGATTGATATTCATGATTTATGGTGGAGAGCAAGTAAGTCTGCCAACAAATATCTAATAATTATAGTTATTTTCTAAATTATTCTTACGACCTGTATTGAATTTTGTGAACTGAACTATGTATTATTAGGTCGGCTCTTAAAATTCTGTATTGGTGTGTATCACAATCTGACATACCTAATTAATATTCATTAGGTAGGTCACAAATTGCAACTCATTCCATTTGGATACAATCATAGGGATAGTGGCCTGCAAGAGTCAGTACACCCCATGTCTGTGATTGCATATAAACAAAGAACATTTTTTGAAGGAAGTCATACCAGAAGTCTATCTGCTTTTATTTTTTCAAAAAAAGTTTTCTTTATTTTAAAAGTTCTCTGAGAGTTGGTAGTGGTTAAGAGAATTAAAAAACGAGAAGGGTATCGAAAGTCCAAAAGGGACCCGTTCCCTTTGGCAAAAAAAGCTGCCACCATATTTAGCCCAGTAGTGTAGGAGTACTAGAACTTCAGAGAGAGTACAGTGGTAAACAGTTAAGTTGAGTGAGCGAGCGTTCAGTGCATAAGCTGTTTAGGGCAAATAGCTGTGAAATACTGGGGCATATTTACAGGGACCCTTCGCTACCGGACTGTCACTTTTGTGACACTCCAGTGGAGCACAATGCTGAGCCTTATTTTCAAGGCCAAGCAAAGCCACCCTGCATGGCTTTTCATGGCCTTGAAAATATGGCTCCATTTCATGCATTACTCTGCATGAAAGGGGCGTTCAATGGGTGTCGCTGTGGGTGTTCCCGCGCAATACCCATGGATTCTGATGCATTCCCAGATTTACAAGGTTTTGTAAACATGGGAATACGTCATATTCTAACGCCTTCCCAGCTGAGGCGTTAAATGGTGTAACAAGGAGAAAAACCTTTATTTCTCCGGGTTTTTTGAAGGATGCAGCACACCTAAGAGGAGGAAAACACCATCAATGATTGTTTTTGTGCAGGAAGATGTCCCTTCCTGCACAAAAACAACCACCCTTGCACCATTGTGCAAGGGTCCCTGCATTGTTGTTAGGAAGCAAATCATGCACCAGTACAGAGGAAAGCACAGGGATCCTTGCATTGCTGAAGTATGACGCATCCCTGCACTTTCCTAATGACACAGCTTGGCACAACAAGATGGCTTGCAGTGCCGTGCTGTGTCATTTTCTAGTAAATATGCCCCACAGTATGATGGTGTGCCGTTAAATACAGTGTTGTGGAATGTAGCTGCAATTCGTATACATTGTTTGCTGTTGTGAGCAGCTGTAGGAACAAGTTAAACTCCAAATTGTCCAGCATAATAATTAAAATCCAACAAATGAGGGATTTCCGACAGGACTTTCTGCCTAAACTAGTATGGGGGATGCTGGATATAAAACACCAAATCAACACAAGAATCAAGGACCCGGGTTGCAACTTCAAGAAGCATCTTCGGACCTTCCATCTGCATTTTTTCTGCTTTCCATGGAAAAGCTTTAGGAAAGGACTGAGGAAAAACCCTGAAGAAAAGGTTTCGTTTGAATAACAAAGAAGACCATCAAAGTGCCAAACTGAGGGGCATATTTACAAGCTCTTATCGCCACCACAATGTCACTTTTAGTGATGATGTGGTGGTGATAGGCGCCTTGTCTTATTTACAAGGGAGCGTTAAGCTACTTAACGTGGCTTAACGCTGCCTTGTAAATAAGGCCCCCTTTCCTTCTGTGGTGGGCAGTGGGTGTTGCCGTGGGAGTTCTACCACAACACCCATTGATTTTGACGCTGCCACCTATTTACAAGGGCAGCATAAATAGGTGGCAGCGCCAAAAGTAAGACCAGGAAAAACCTGGTCTTGAGTTTCCATGTGTGCTGCCTTGTGCAAACCACCTTGGATTATTTATGTGTAGGAAGGTGTCCCTTCCTGCACATAAACAATCCTTACAATAAATGACATTCCATGTGTGCTGCATTAAGCAGCACACATATAAGTGACGAAAAGGCATTTCAGGATTGTTTATGTGCAGGAAGGGACACCTTCTCCAGTATTGAATCTTTCATAGATTCACATGCTTGCATCTTCCCCGTCGTCATGGTGGGAGTCTCACGGTAACAGAATGACTATAGCAGTATCAGAGAGTAAAACACTGCATAGAAAGTCCCATAGGGGACCATAATATTTGGTTGCCAAACCTCCTCATTATTTGGGCCAAAACCAGCCAATCTGCTGCCAGCCTGACATCACACTCCCCAGCAGAGCCATCATAACTCAGATTTCCAACCGCCTTCGTGTGAAGAAGAGTCTCCCTGAGCTCTGCTCAGTTTCCTTCCTGTGAACTTTACACCTTGCTCAACTGAAAGTTTTCTTGCTTCTGGATTGTGGTACTGTTTTTTCCTTTAACTACAATGGCTGAAAGCTCCAAAAAGAAGCGTTTCAGGGTCTGTAGATCCTGTAAAAACCTAGACTTTACTTTGAGGATCCACATAAGGATTGCTTATACTGTCTCCACCCTAAACATGCCCCTTAACACTGCAAACATTGTAGGACCTTCTTGGCTAAAACCTTGAGGGACAGGGAGGCACGTTTATTATTGTGGCTTCAAAAGAAGATGGAAACCCGGATGCAGAGGAGCAGGGAGGCCGAACAAGTCAGATAAGAATAAACAGCGCCCATCAAGCCACCCTTCGAGTTCTGTACCGAAGTGGGAGTGGAAAAGAACAAATCGTTTCTTTCCTGTGATCCTAATTTTAAAAAAGGAATCAAAGAAAGCTTCAACAAGTGAATAAACCACTTAACAAATATCGGTGGCTCCTCTGTACCGTTACAATGAGCAAGGCAATTATAACAAGAAGGTTTTCGCTCCATTTGATCTGACTCACTACTATATAAGAGTGGTCTTGCCGACTACAAAGTCTCCAATTTAAAGATCTTTGTTATTAATTTAGTCAAAACACGTCCTGAAGAAGGTGGAATTATCCTTGCAACCACCGAAACGCCGCGTCGACTTTGCTTTTTGACTTTTTAATGATTTTGTATATTGTGTGACTCTCTAGCCTTAGATGTTATTTTGCAAATTATAACAATAATGGTTTTATGGTTTTTTAAAATGTTTTTATAACTTAGAATGTAACCCTGGCAAAGGGAGGTACCTAATAAATTGCATTTTTTTATATACACTAAGTTTTTTTAGTTTCTTCCTGTACCATTCAATCCAATAGATACTGCATAGTAACCTTAGTAGCCATATAGCACTCAAACCCACAACACACTGCCCACACAACTCATTGGTCTAGCGAAATTGACCAAGTAACACACAGGGTTGCTCCATTTTCTTTGTTTCAAAAGAAGAAGTCCACTACAGATTCAGACTCTGAAGAAGAAGTTAATCCTCAGACTCCCAAGAAAAGAAAGTCTTCTGCTCCTGAGGAGAAATTGATTGCTGAAAAGCAAAAAAACAAAGAAAAAGCTTCTTCATCTTCTTTGCCTCAAACACCGTTGAAACGATCCTCTGTTTCAAGAGAGGTGTCTTCTGCTCCCTCATCCGAGGTAGGAGCATCTTTGGAGCTGTAATTCCTGTCAAAATGACAACGACACTTCGTCGACGACAACAGCTTAGTCGACGATGAAGACAACGCCATCGACGAAAGGTTCGATGTCGACCTCGTCGACGGGAAGATCAGCTTCAACACCGTCGACGACCGCGCCATTGACGACAACCTTGTCGACGCCATCCTCCGAAAACAGCGCCACCTGTCCGCTCTCAAAATGGAAATTTTATCTCTCTTGTAAAAGGAGGCAATAGAGGAAGTGCCACGTCATCAACAAGGGAAAGGCTTTTATTCACATTTCTTTCTAATTAAGAAAAAGCTTACAGGGAAATGGAGGCAGGTAATGGACCTAAGAAGTTTGAACAAATTCATCAAAAAGATTTAATTTCGCATGTTATCCCTTCAAGAAATATTACTACTTCTTTGCCGAGGAGACTATCCAGCATCCCTGGACCTCTTAGATGCTTATTTTCATATTCCAATCCACATAAAACGCAGAAAATGTCTTTGCGTTATGGTGGCGGGGCGCCACTACCAATTCAAAGTCTTGCCATTCGGTCTGAAGTCTGCCCCAAGGGTTTTCATGAAGTGTATGGCGCCAGTGGTAGCTCACTTAACACTTCAAGGTCTTCAGGTCTTCCCGTACCTGGACGACTGGCTTATAAAAGGCGCTTCATTTCAGGAAACACAGCTCTCTCTGCAGCGTTGCATGGATCTCTTCAGTCGTCTTGTTTTGAAAGTCAACATGGAAAAGTCATGTCTTCTCCCGTCTCAGTCTCTTCTTGTATCCCGTTGCTTCCCAATTGGAGGTTACAGATGAGGCCTCTTCAAGAACTTCTGGACAAACAGTGGATCCAATCTCTAGGATCTTTCGAAGATCGAGTGTCCATCTCTCCTCAGATAAAAAGAGCCCTGTCATGGTGGACAATCAGAAAACACTTAACGAAAGGTCTGATATTCGAGCATCACAGTTATGTAATGATGACAGACGCATCTCTGCAAAGTTGGGGGGCCCATCTTCTTGGAAATTCAAGGTCATTGGTCCGAAAGGGAATCGCATCTTCACATCAACCTACTAGAGTTAAAGGCAGTGTTCTTGGGATTACAAGCTTTTCTACCCAGGATCAGAGGTTCCACTGTTCTAGGAAGGACCGACAGTACGACTACCATGTTTTACCTGCTAAAACAAGGGGCTACAAGGTCAAAACTTCTCTCAAGACAAGCGCAGGAGATTTGGAGGTGGTTACTTCTCCACAACATCTCGCTGCAAGTGCAGCACATTCTGGGAGTGAACAACTCGAGGGCAGATGCTCTCAGCAGATCTCCAAGTGTCTCTCACGAATGGGTATTACATCAGGATCACCTTCTCCAGGTCTTCCGCCTATGGGGAACCCTGTCACTGGACCTTTTCGCTACAGTTCGCAACTCAAAATGCGGGCACTTCACAAGTAGATTCCATCAGAAAGGATCTTGTGACAATGCTCTCCAAATGTGCTAGACAGGAATGTTCGCATATGCCTTTCCCCTATTCCCTCTAATTTCAAAAGTGATCCGGAAAATTAAATCAGAGCCGTGCCATTTGATTCTCATAGCTTCAGCTTGGCTGAGACACGCGTGGTTCTCCGATCTCTTCAAGCTGTCAGTGGCACCCAGGATTCCGTTCCCACTTTCTCGGAATCTGATTTCCATGAACAAAGGCCAAATTCTTCATCCGAATTTGAAATCGCTCAATTTATTGTCATGGAACCTCATGAACATGAGTTTCAATATTTGAATACTTCTCAAGAATGCAGAGAGATTCTTTCCAAATCACGGGCGATCTCTACGAACAAGACCTATACGGCAAAATGGAGGAGCTTTTGTCAATGGTGCGCTACTTGAAATCTTCATCCTTTTAATATTTCTTCAGAACAAATCCAGCCTTATCTTTTGCATCTGGCTAGAGCAAAACTTTCTCATGCTTCTATAAAGGTGCATTTGGCAGCTATCTCAAGATATAGAAGACATCCTGACCGTCCCTCTCTCTGGTCTCAGAGGGTAATAAAGGAATTTCTCAAGGCACTTTTCAGGACATTTCCTCCAGTTCACTGTCCAACAGTCTCATGGCAGCTTAACACGGTTCTAGCACAACTCATGAAGTCTCCTTTTGAACCGATACATAAAACGGATTTGCAATTTCTCTCATGGAAAACGGCCGTGCTTTTAGCTCTCACTTCAGCAAGGAGAGTAAGTGAAATTCAGGCTTTCTCGATTTCTGAACCTATTCTTCAATGTCGTCCTGACAAGGTTGTCTTGAGGACAAATCCTAAATTCATCCCTAAGGTTCAACGAACCTGTGGTACTGCCTACATTTTTTAAGGATCCTTCGTCGCCTGCGGAGAAATTTCGACACTCCCTAGATGTCGAAAGATGTCTAAAGTTCTACATTGACAGGACGAAGTCGTTCAGAAAAACAAACCATTTTTTTGTAGCATTTTCTAGTCCAAGAAAAGGGTTGGCACATTCAAGAGCCAGCATTTATACAAGGATTTCTTCCGCTATCTCTCTGTGCCATGACAAAGCTGGTAATCCTCTCCAATCCAAAGTACATGCACATTCCACCAGAAAAATGGCAACTTCTACAGCCCTATTTGCAGGAGTGTCACTGACAAACATTTGCAAAAAAGAAGGTTTCCCTTTTCCTGGTTATTGTAGATAGATAAGACTGTTTGAGGGCAGTCCCACTATCACATCATTCAAAGTTCTACTCAAAGTGTAATTCAATATGAGGTACCCCACATGGTAACAAATTTACAAATGAGACTACTAAATAAGGGTAATACAGTTTTTCCAATATTTCAACCAAACTTCAAAATTGCAAAATGTCCTAAGTAGTAAAACAGGAGGCCTAATGATTAAGTACGAGAGTTGCTATTGATTAAAATTAACACATTTATTGTGATTATAATAACAAACAAATAATACATTCATCAGCATTTCATAAAAGTAAATCATCACATTCAATTTATTAAAAGCATTAAAAAACAATACATTTGTTAAAAAAGACGAAAAAGCACAATAACTGTCGACGCGGCGTTTCGGTTAACTGGCTTGAACACTTTCTTGAGGACAATGCTTTTTTATGGTTAAAAACAATCTATATGGGAAGATATGGTAAGAAAAAAATGTATTCGCTTAACATTCTAGTACCCACAACCTCTGTTGTGTTAAATATATTTTTAACACTATGGTCAGTTCAACATCAAAATCCTACGGTATATTGTTTTCTTTATTCTATACAGACATTTTCTCTATTACTCAGAGAATCTTATCAACAATACAATTTTATGAAAAAACAGTTTGTTCGATCTACTCCCATTTGTTACCCCATGGTGCCTCATGTTATGAACCACTCTACCGTCAAGGCTTATTACTTACTTTTTGTCATGAATGACTTTTGCTCTGTTCTATGAGACTTAACGCTGGGCTTCCTCAAGGTTACTCTTCCTTTGGGTATTTCTTATTTGATACGTGCTATAATAAAGAAAATGTGATCTTAGTCCTGGAGTTCTCATTTTCCTTTTCTTAAAGATTGCTGAAGTTCACTGAGTGGACTTACTTTGTATTCTAATGCTTGGGAATCTTTGATTTCTTACTCAGTTTGCCGGTTCTAATGTGAGTTGGCTATAAGAATAGATATTCGTTTAGTATTTTGTATGAAATGGTCACAATAGAGCATTATTATAAGTGAGACACTTCAGCCCAGTACTGACCTTCATTAAAAACAACTTGTTTGAAATTATTTAGTTGATTGTAAAGTAACTTGCAGGTCCAGTGTTGATTTTCAATTTCTTCACTGGTGATTTTCTAAGGGCACTAGTAAATATATAGGGTCATTTTAAATAACTGACCGATTATATTCCCAGTAAAAAAAAAATTGTTTTGAATCAATAGTCTTACCTCGAATTCCATGCCCTAGGAATCTCTTATAGGACGGATGTGGTTTTGGCGTCAGATAACTGTAAAGAGCACAATTCTATGTTACTATTTGTGACTCTTGGTGGTATACAGATCCTCTCTATCACTTAGTGAGGTCCTGGCAAGAAATATTATTACCTTGTTGTACCGTAGAATTTTATACAGCATTTCACAGTCTTCTCTCTTCTAATTTTACTGCTTCTTAATGGTCCTGATCTTGTATTTTCAGGTAGTTCTTTCAATAAAGAAAAAGAGTATCTCAGTTTTACTCTATTTGCTATAAGGTATTCACTATTTATTAGCTAGGGATTCCCTCCTCGATATTCTCCTTACCTCTGGTATACAGCACTGCATCCACTCCGTCCAATGCCGAGACTGCGATTGAGAAAGATGCTGGGTTTTGCCTTTTATTTATACGTTCCTTAATTGGATAATTGATGTTTCAATTGTCTTGGGCGCCAAAAAATGGAAAACGTGAGCCAATTTTATTTGCATTACATTTTCGTCCATCTTGTAACGTGTTTTTTAGTTAGGAACTGATTGATATGACCTTCAATCATTGGATTACGCTCTTCAATCTAACTGTGTCTTGTATATTTTTATGTTCCCACTGGATGCTCTTGAATTACAAACCTTCATAACTTAAGTTTGGACCAAACGGAATAATTGTTTGGGGACACGCATGTTATCAATATACGATCAGTCATAATCTCGATATAATCTAATTGCGCGGCCCATTTTTATAATATATATGCCCTTATTATCCTCTCCTCGAAAAGTGGGTTGTTATCATGCTCATGATTATGAGAACTCATTTGATATTGCAGAGTTTGGCTCAAGCGTTTGCGGCCATCTTGGAGTGGGTTAAAATCTATTGTTGATCGTTTACGTACGTGCGAGTTTCATGAATTACGTGTATCCTCGAACTTTCTATTTTTCTATTATAATTTCGACATGCGGCCAGATTTTAAAATGTATGCCCATGTTCTTTTATCCACACAATTGTGTGTTATTCTCGTGTCCGTGATTGTAAAAGCTATATTTTGGATTCCAAAATCGGACTCGAAAGTTTTCGGCCATCTTGGAATGGGTAGAGAGACTTATATTTACCGGTTAAGTACGCACAGGTTTCTTGGATAGCATACGTGGTCGATTTTCTTCGACCACGTACGTGATCGATTTTTCTGTTGTAACACATATCATCCTTATTTATCCATATTGATGATCTTTTTTTATTACCAATAATCTTACATATGTATTCAAGCACCCATGTTAATTATAGACCCCCAACTTGGTATAAGTTGGACTACATTAACAGGTTCTATAATTAATTGTTCTTAAATTAATCTCCCTATGTTATGCATTCTAAGTGCATTAAGATGTTATTATGCCTTTTTTTATGTTAAATTTTATTTTAGGCAGTCAAGGGGTTAACTTTTCTGATTGGGCGATTTTAAAATGGGTTTGGGAATGTTTACAGTTAGCTCCCTGCTTTTTCTTTAATTAATATTCAGTTTGAGGGTTGTTGAACAAATTAACCTTTAACTTGTCTGTTGTAATGCTGAACAGGTATTGGGAAGCAATTTCATTTTAGCTTAAGATTATATCTAGGGATGGATCCCATTTTACTGTTTTGGGCCATAGTTATTCTGAACCCACTTTTTTATTGGGACGGCTATTGCAGAAAGTTTTTCAAGCTCAAAGGTCATAGTTGTTCATAAAATTCTTTCCCATTCTTCCCTATTGTTCAGACCGCTCTTGAAGGTGTCAAATCTGGACATATAAAACTGTTCTCTCTTTCTGCGTTTTGTATCAATGTCACCTCCTCTCTTATTAAGGTTTACTGCCTCTAGTACGCACCATCTAATATCATCTTCTCTGTGTTTGGCACTGATCCAGTGCTCCACTAAGGGTGCATTAGACCGTTTTTTTAAAATTGCTGACCTATGCTCATTGAGCCTAATCCTAACTTCTCTGGAGGTCTCTCCAATGTAAGCTAATTTGCAGGGGCATTGGATCATGTAAATTACATTCTTTGTTTTGCAGTTGACTAATTTGTGGTGTTTGTGGATAACACCCCGGTATGTGATTGTGGTTCCTTTTATAATCTTGTTACAACAGTTTTTACAGGATCCACAAGGAAAGTTTCCTACAATACTTTGACCATCCAATGTTACTATCGTGTTCATTTTATCTTGATAGGTGTGAACTAGACAATTTCTGATCGTTCTGTTGCGTCTACACGCAAAGATCGGTTTGGGAAGTGAGCTGGTATTTCCATTATTCAATAATTTCCAGTTCCTGTTTATTAGGTTTTTCACCTTATTGGTTACACTCGTGAAATTGGTAACACAAACTATGGTGTTTTCTTTGTCATTTGTTCTCTGTTTTGGTTCAAATAAGCTTTCTCTATTGTAATATTTTGCTCTTTTATAAGCTTTCTTAATCATTGTCTTGGGATATCCTCTTTCCATAAACTTATTAGTTAAAATATTTGCATGTTTTTCATATTCTCGTTTGTCCGTACAATTCCGCTTAATCCTAAGGAATTTGCCAAATGGTATATTATTGCGTTGACTAGCTGGATGATTACTGTCATAGTGCAACATTGTGTTGCGGTCTGTGGGTTTTCGATAGAGCTCTACTTGAAGTCTTCCTTGCACTTCTTTTATATTTATATCTAGGAAGTTGCAGCTTTCATTACTATATGAGGACGTACATTTTAAATTAATGTCCCCCAGGTTAATCCATTCAAAAAAAGCTTTCAGGTTCTCCTCGCTGCCCTTCCATATAAAGAAGACATTGTCAATGAAGCGGGACCACCTATCCACGTTTTCGTAAAATGGGGCAGCTTCATTGAAGATGTGGAATTCTTCAAATGCTGCCACATAAAGGCATGCTAAGCTTGGGGCACAGGTTGCACCCATGCTAGTGCCTTTCGTTTGTTTAAAATAATCTTCTTTGAACAGAAAAATATTATTTTCCAGGACCAGTTCTACACAGTTGACTATGAATCTTGAGTGATCTGATAGTTCATCCTGGTTGTTTTTTAGGAGATTTTTCATCATAGCGATGGTGGCATCTTGCGGAATATTTGTGTAAAGTGCCTCGATATCCAAGGTCACTAGCCACTCTGTTTCTTTATTGTACACTATATTTTCTATCTTTTCTATTATATGCGTTGTATCTTTTATATAGGCTTTTTGGGTTGTTACCAACGGCTGTATGAACTTATCTATGTATTGACTTAAAGGTTCAGTTAGTGATTGTAAACTGGATACTATAGGCCGCATGGGGAGATTTTTTATACTTTTGTGGACCTTAGGCAGTCCGTATATAGCTGGTACTGTTGGTGTAACATTTCGCAGGTAGTTATATTCTTCCTGGGATATGACTTCATCCTCTAATGCATATTTTAAAAGGCTGATTTTCCGTTTTCCCAAGTCAATCCATTCTTCTCTATTGCTGATTGAGTAATGATTTACATTATTAAGGAGATCTGTCATTCTTTTTTCATAGTCTATTGTGTCCATGACAACAATGCTGCTACCTTTGTCGCCTGGTTTGATGGTGATTTCTCTACACTGTTCTGGGCCGTTTAATGCTGTTTTTTCTTTAAAGGTCAGATTATGGGTGACCCATATCTTTGATGATAAAATTTCCTCTAGGCCTATTTCTACAACTTTTTCGAAAATCTCCACTTCTTTTCCTTTTTTTTTTTTCTTTTTATTTTGCATTTATTTCAACAGTCAGCTGTACAATGAGCAAAAAATAAATAAATATCAGGATCAAAGCAGATAAATAAAGATATCAAATTAGAAGAAAAACATTTTTCTACAGTACAAGCAATTGGTATAAGGTACTTAAATCACATTAAACCCAATTAATTATAGGTTCCCATATTTTAAGACCCAATGACCTTCTTTTTATCCCTTTAAGTTTATACATAGCAATTTCTAGGCGATAGACAGAGAGCAATTTGGAGCGCCAATGATGAAAGATAGGAGGTTTGACATCAATCCATCTAGAGGTAATACAATAGCGGAAAATTGACATACAAATAAACAGAAAAGCTTCTTCAGTTGTCGATCTAGTACCGATGCAATCAGTTTGAATACCTAAGATTATTAATTCAGGGGTTAGCTTTACGTCAAGTTTCAAACAATTATTAATGAAAGTTTCTATATCAGCAATAAAACGTAAAAGTTTCGTACAATTAAAAAACATATGAGTAGAATCAGCCCCAATCTCGGCACATCGGTTACAGCTATCATCAGCATCAGTTTTCCATCTCGCTATTTTGCTTGGAGAATAATATAAATCAAAGATCGACATATAGTGTTGACTTTGAAGTGAACCGTTAAAAAGAATCTTAATTGATAGTTCAATAGATCTTCCAATATCAACGCTCTCAAGTTCAAGTTGCCTTTTCCATTTATTCTCGATTGAAAAGAGATCATCTTCAAGTTGGCTAATGGCAGTAGCATAGACTATGCCTATTTTTTTACTTTCTTACTTATTTCTAAGATAGGATTTTTATTCATACAGCTATGGTCAAGAAGGCCCTTGGATTCCAAAAAGCTCCGGATCTGTAGATATTTAAAAAAATCGTTTTTAGACAAACTATATTTAGCTCGGAGATCTCCAAAAGAAATAAGTTTAGAATCTTGATATAAATCTCCTAGTACAAAAATACCAGAATGATACCATCTTGTAATAATTTGATCATGGAAAACTGCTGGCAATCTATGATTATTTAAGATAGGGGAATAGTAATTAAATTCTTTTAAACCTACCATTTTCTTCCTAATTTGTCGCCAAACAATAAATACCGCTAAAATAATTTTAAATTTAGTTTTTTTATAATAGCTGGGTTCTAAGATTTTTACCAAGCATTGTGATACTTTATCACCCAACAGTAATTCATAAATTGACGGGTATATTGACTCTTCAATAATAATATCTCTAAAAAGTAATATGCCCATATTTCTCAAAAAAATAAGCCAATAATACATCCGGAAATTAGGAACTCTCCAGCCTCCTCTTGGTCTTGGCAGAATACACCATTTTAAGGCACACCTTGAGCGATGGTAGCCCCAGAGGAACCTAGATACCATTCTATCAATTTTAGTAAAGTAAAGTGATGAAAATAGTAAAGGAATTGTACAAAATAAATATAAAAACTTCGGAAAAACGAACATTTTAATGACATTCACACGACCAAACAGAGAAAGGTGTAAGTTATTTAACCTTTCCAGCACCTTATTGGAAGAAGCTAGAACAGGCTCAATGTTAAGGCGTATGATGTCATCAATCTTGGGGGATATGGTTATCCCCAGGTATTGGGCTTCTGGAGCAAAGGTTATTTCGTGCGGACGCCCCCAGTCCGAGTGAATTAATTGGGTTTTGGTTATGTTTAATTTATAACCGGAAAGTGTACCAAATTCTTCGGCTAGACTAACTATTCTTGGAAGTTCCCGCCTAATGTCTGTGGTGGTAATAGCTACATCATCTGCATAAGCAAATACTTTAAAGTGGTTCTCACCATTTGTTACTGGAGTGATGTCTGTTGCGGTACATAATTTACGGAGGTAGGGTTCTAAATATAAGGCGAATAGCAGGGGGGAGCAAGGGCAACCTTGCCTTGTCCCCCTTGATATAGAAAAACCTTCAGAATTGGTATCTGTAACCCTAATAACTGATTTAGGGTTGAAATAGAGCGCTTTTACTGAAGTGATATAGTGATGTGGAAATCCCATCCAAGTTAATACGGACCAGAGAAACCCCCAGGTGACCCTGTCGAACGCTTTTTCAGCGTCCAACAGGGCCACCGCAACGGGGGACTCTGAGGCCTGAGCCCAATCCAGTAAGGCTATAATTTTTTTAACATGATCAGTAGTGTCTCTTCTGAAAATAAATCTGTGTTGTCTAATATAAACCAAGGATGGCATTAATGTGTTTAATCTATTAGCCAGAATCTTAGAGAAAATTTTACTGTCGGCCGTAATAAGAGAAATGGGTCTATATGAGCCTAACTCTTCACTATTTTTGCCTTTCTTTTTAAAGATGATTATTGTGGCGGACGACCATGATGCTGGTGGATACCCGGCAAAAGCAGACTGAAAAATCTTGGTCAGTTCTGGCTTTAAGATAGTCATAAAGACCCGATAAAATTCCAGTGGGATCTGATCTGGTCCCATTGCCTTGCCTGCGGCTAAACTATGAATGGCTAATTCTATTTCTTCCCAAATAACTGGAGCGCGAAGTATCTCTTTATGTTCGGATGATAGTTCGGTTCTTGGAATTGCGTCAAGGTACTGTTTAATATCTAAATCAGATGGCTGATTAATTTGATGATACAGTGTTTTATAAAATTCATTAAATGCAACCACAATGTCACCTTTTGATGTTCTCGCATTTCCATTCATATCGAAGATTTTAAAGATCTCATTGGACATTGCACGTTGACAAAGTCTTTGTGCCAGAACTTTCCCTGTTTGTTTACTCAGGTCATAGCTTTCTGTGCGGTATTGAAAATAGCGTAATGCTACCTGATCAGCAATGTGAGAATAAACTTGGTTGCGTTTGATGGATAAATCAGTTTGAGATTCTGCTACATTCTTATTATGTTTGATACTTTCTGCCAACTGTAATTCTGCTTCAAGAACCAAGTCGCAATCTTTTTTAAATTTATCCCGATTTGATTTATGTTGAAAATTCGAATACTTTAAAGTTTCACCTCTTATAATAGATTTAAATGTATCCCAGACTATTGGAATTGATGCGGATCCATTATTGATCTGAAAGAACTCTTGGATATTATTTGACATGAAAAGTATATAATCTTGTTGTAGTAGCAGATTCCTCTGAAAAGACCAAGATAATTGCGAAGGCGGCCCAATAGATGGCAAGTTAAAACTGAGAAGGATAGGATTATGATCGGACAGTAGTTTTGGAGGTGTCCATTAGACACAGAGTTCCTAAGTAACCATGTACTCCTTTAAAACGTTTACTTTTTCTGAAGACCATTTTAATAAAGTAATTAATGGTCCAGCAAGAAGTTCCAACAATAGTAATATCAGAAAGTGATGAAGAGAAGTAGAAAGAGTTATGGAACCTAAAAAAGAAAATAATTAGAACAGAACTCCACGCCGAATTTCTAGTAGAATATTGTAAGAAAGGTATCATCCCAAAAGGACTGCAAATTAAGAATGAACCAAGTTTGTTCACTAAAGATCAGAAATGTATAGAAACATGGACTTTTATAGCCAATAGGTGCAGTCGTGATTGGTTATTATTAATAATAGAAACTGCAACCAATACACCAATTATAGAGAAAAGAGAACTTGATGAAATGGAGAAAAAATTAAATGACAACACATCAGTAGAAGACGCAAAAAAGAAGCTAGATGAAATCCAAGAAGATCTTAAAGGATATAAGGATTATCTAATAGGGAAGAAGAGTAACAAACTAAGAAAAGATATGATAAATACAATCCCGAAATAACGTATCCATACTTACAAAAAGATTATTACGAAAAACAGAGGGAAGAACCGTTTTATAGAAGAAACGGGCAAAACAATAGACGTAATGCTCCTAGAAAAGGCGTCACTTTTCCTGATTCATCTTACATGAGTAGTGAATCAGAAAATGAAGGAATACAAGAACATCAAATACCTGAGGATAAAGAGATGATGAATAATTCCAATAGAGACAGTTTGTCTTTTTTAGAGAGACGAAAACAGAATCAATCCCCAACTGGAAAGGGACGAGGACGAGGAAGGGGTTTCTTTGTCCAGAACCAAGGGCAACAACGTCCATATATGAAAACAAGGTCACAAAAGAATTGGGACTAGGTGAAAAGGATACAGTCATCAATCTATCTAGTAGAACTCTCAGTTTAGATGAAATTAAATTGCTAGAAAAAGGCTTAGGATTCGCTATGTCTGGACCTCCTGATAAGTTTAACCTTGAAAGAGATATTAGATGCCTGTTTAGAAAAATTAGATTGAAAAAATTCTTTGAAGGCAAAGAGAAACGAAAAGTAGAAAATAGATTAGGGTTAAAACCAAAATCCACATGGACTCCTACAATAGCCATGGTAGGAAAAGAAGTGGAGATTTTCGAAAAAGTTGTAGAAATAGGCCTAGAGGAAATATTATCATCAAAGATATGGGTCACCCACAATCTGACCTTTAAAGAAAAAACGGCATTAAACAGCCTAGAACAGTGTAGAGAAATCACCATCAAACCAGGCGACAAAGGTGGCAGCATTGTTGTCATAGACACAATAGACTATAAAAAAAGAATGACAGATCTCCTTAATAATGTAAATCATTACTCAATCAGCAATAGAGAAGAATGGATTAACTTGGGAAAACGGATAATCAGCCTTTTAAATTATGCATTAGAGGATGAAGTCATAACCCAGGAAGAATATAACTACCTGCGAAATGTTACACCAACAGTACCAGCTATATACGGACTGCCTAAGGTCCACAAAAGTATAAAAAATCCCCCCATGCGGCCTATAGTATCCAGTTTACAATCACTAACTGAACCTTTAAGTCAATACATAGATAAGTTCATACAGCCGTTGGTAACAACCCAAAAAGCCTATATAAAAGATACAACGCATATAATAGAAAAGATAGAAAATATAGTGTACAATAAAGAAACAGAGTGGCTAGTGACCTTGGATATCGAGGCACTTTACACAAATATTCCGCAAGATGCCACTATCGCTATGATTAAAAATCTCCTAAAAAACAACCAGGATGAACTATCAGATCACTCAAGATTCGAAGTCAACTGTGTAGAACTGGTCCTGAAAAATAATATTTTTCTGTTCAAAGAAGATTATTTTAAACAAACGAAAGGCACTAGCATGGGTGCAACCTGTGCCCCAAGCTTAGCATGCCTTTATGTGGCAGCATTTGAAGAAGTCCACATCTTCAATGAAGCTGCCCCATTTTACGAAAACGTGGATAGGTGGTCCCGCTTCATTGAAGATGTCTTCTTTATATGGAAGGGCAGCGAGGAGAACCTGAAAGCTTTTATTGAATGGATTAACCTGGGGGACATTAATTTAAAATTTACGTCCTCATATAGTAATGAAAGCTGCAACTTCCTAGATATAAATATAAAAGAAGTGCAAGGAAGACTTCAAGTAGAGCTCTATCGAAAACCCACAGACCGCAACACAATGTTGCACTATGACAGTAATCATCCAGCTAGTCAACGCAATAATATACCATTTGGAAAATTCCTTAGGATTAAGCGGAATTGTACGGACAAACGAGAATATGAAAAACATGCAAGTATTTTAACTAATAAGTTTATGGAAAGAGGATATCCCAAGACAATGATTAAGAAAGCTTATAAAAGAGCAAAATATTACAATAGAGAAAGCTTATTTGAACCAAAACAGAGAACAAATGACAAAGAAAACACCATAGTTTGCGTTACCAATTTCACGAATGTAACCAATAAGGTGAAAAACCTAATAAACAGGACCTGGAAATGATTGAATAATGGAAATACCAGCTCACTTCCCAAACCGACCTTTGCGTTTAGACGCAACAGAACGATCAGAAATTGTCCAGTTCACACCTATCAAGATAAAATGAACAAGATGGTAACATTGGATGGTCAAAGTATTGTAGGAAACTTTCCTTGTGGATCCTGTAAAAACTGTAACAAGATCATAAAAGGAACCACAATCACATACAAACAACAAACACCACAAATTAGTCAACTGCAAAACAAAGAATGTCATTTACGTGATCCAATGCCCCTGCGAATTAGCTTACATTGGAGAGACCTCCAGAGAAGTTAGGATTAGGCTCAATGAGCATAGGTCAGCAATTAAAACAAAACGGTCTAATGCACCCTTAGTGGAGCACTGGATCAGTGCCAAACACAGAGAAGATGATATTAGATGGTACGTACTAGAGGCAGTAAACCTTAATAAGAGAGGAGTTGACATTGATACAAAACGCAGAAAGAGAGAACAGTTTTATATGTCCAGATTTGAGACCTTCAAGAGCGGTCTGAACAATAGGGAAGAATGGGAAAGAATTTTATGAACAACTATGACCTTTGAGCTTGAAAAACTTCTGAAAAATTTCTGCAATAGCCGTCCCAATAAAAAAGTGGGTTCAGAATAACTATGGCCCAAAACAGTAAAATGGGATCCATCCCTAGATATAATCTTAAGCTAAAATGAAATTTCTTCTCAATACCTGTTCGGTATTACAACAGACAAATTAAAGGTTAATTTGTTCAACAAGCCTCGAACTGAATATTAATGAAAAGAAAAGCAGGGAACTAACTGTAAACATTCCCCAACCCATTTTAAAATGGCCCAATCAGAATAGTTAACCCCTTGACTGCCTAAAATAAAATTGAACTTAAAAAAAAGGCATAATAACATCTTAATGCACCTAGAATGCATAACATAGGGAGATTAATTTAAGAACAATTAATTATAGAACCTGTTAAAGTGGTCCAACTTATACCAAGTTGGGGGTCTATAATTAACATGCGTGCTTGAATACATATGTAATATTATTGGTAATAAAATGAGATCATCAATATGGATAAATAAGGATGATATGTGTTACAACAGAAAAATCGATCACGTACGTGGTCGAAGAAAATCGACCACGTATGTAATCCAAGAAACCTGTGCATACTTAACCGGTAAATATAAGTCTCTCTACCCATTCCAAGATGGCTGAAAACGTTTGAGTCCGACTTTGGAATCCAAAATATAGCTTCTACAATCACGGACATGAGAATAACCCACAATTGTGTGAATAAAACAACATGGGCATACATTTTAAAATCTGGCCGCATGTCCAAATTATAATAGAAAAATAGAACGTTCGAGGATACACGTAATTCATGAAACTCGCACGTTTAAAACGATCAACAATAGATTTTAACCCACTCCAAGATGGCCGCAAACGCTCGAGCCAAACTCTGCAATATCAAATGAGTTCTCATAATCATGAGCATGATAACAACCCACTTTTCTAGGAGAGGATAATAAGGGCATATACATTATAAAAATGGGCCGCGCAATTAGATTATGTCGAGATTATGACTGATCGATAAAATTGATAACATGTGCGTCCCCAAAAAATTATTCCGTATGGCCCAAACTTAAGTTATGCAGCTTTGTAATTCAAGAGCATCCAGTGGGAACATAAAAATATACAAGACACAGTTAGATTGAAGAGCGTAATCCAATGATTGAAGGTCATATCAATCAGTTCCTAACTGAAAAAAACACGTTACAAGATGGCCGAAAATGTAATGCAAACAAAATCGGCTCACGTTTTCCATTTTTTGGCGCCCAAGACAATTGAAACATCAATTATCCAATTAAGGAACGTATAAATAAACAGCAAAACCCAGCATCTTTCTCAGTTGCAGTCTCGGCATAGGACGGAGTGGATGCAGTGCTGTATAGCAGAGGTAAGGAGAATATCGAGGAGGGAATCCCTAGCTATTAAATAGTGAATACCTTATAGCAAATAGAGTAAAACTGAGATACTCTTTTTCTTTATTGAAAGAACTACCTGAAAATACAAGATCAGGACCATTAAGAAGCAGTAAAATTAGAAGAGAGAAGACTGTGAAAAGCTGTATAAAATTCTACGGTGCAACAAGGTAATAATATTTCTTGCCAGGACCTCACTAAGTAATAGAGAGGATCTGTATACCACCAAGAGTCACAAATAGTAACATATAATTGTGCTCTTTACAGTTATCTGACGATCTGACGCCAAAACCACATCCGTCCTACAAGAGATTCCTAGGGCATGGAATTCGAGGTAAGACTATTGATTCAAAACAAAAAAAATTTAATGGGAATATAATCGGTCAGTTATTTAAAATGACCCTATATATTTACTAGAGCCCTTAGAAAATCACCAGTGAAGAAATTGAAAATCAACACTGGACCTGCAAGTTACTTTACAATCAACTAAATCATTTCAAACAAGTTGTTTTTGATGAAGGTCAGTACTGGGCTGAAGTGTCTCACTTATAATAATGCTCTATTGTGACCATTTCATACAAAATACTAAAAGAATCTCTATTCTTATAGCCAACTCACATTAGAACCGGCAAACTGAGTAAGAAATCAAAGATTCCCAAGCAATAGAATACAAAGTAAGTCCACTCAGTGAACTTCAGCAATCTTTAAGAAAAGGAAAATGAGAACTCCAGGACTAAGATCACATTTTCTTTATTATAGCACGTATCAAATAAGAAATACCCAAAGGAAGAGTAACCTTGAGGAAGCCCAGCGTTAAGTCTCATAGAACAGAGCAAAAGTCATTCATGACAAAAAGTAAGTAATAAGCCTTGACGGTAGAGTGGTTCATAACATGAGGCACCATGGGGTAATAAATGGGAGTAGATCGAACAACCTGTTTTTTCATAAAATTGTATTGTTGATAAGATTCTCTGAGTAATGGAGAAAATGTCTGTATAGAATAAAGAAAACAATATACCGTAGGATTTTGATGTTGAACTGACCATAGTGTTAAAAATATATTTAACACAACAGAGGTTTCGGGTACTATAATGTTTAGCCAATAAACATTTTTTACCATTTCTTCCAATATAGATTGTTTTTAACCATAAAAAAGCATTGTCCTCAAGAAAGTGTTCAAACCAGTTAACCGAAACGCTGCGTCGACAGTTATTGTGCTTTTTCGTCTTTTTTAACAAATGTATTGTTTTTTAATGCTTTTAATAAATTGAATGTGATGATTTACTTTTATGAAATGCTGATGAATGTATAATTCGTTCGTTATTATAATCACAATAAATGTGTTAATTTTAATCAATAGCAACTCTAGTACTTAATCATTTGACCTCCTGTTTTACTACTTATGAAATTTTGCAATTTTGAATTTTGGTTGAAATATTGGAATAACTGTATTAATTACATTTAGTAGTCTCATTTGTAAATTTGTTACCATGTGGGGTGCCTCATATTGAATTACACTTTGAGTAGAACTTTGAATGATGTGATAGTGGGACTGCCCTCAAACAGTCTTATCTATCTACAATAACCAGGAAAAGGGAAACCTTCTTTTTTGCATTTACTCTATACCCATTCCCTTTTCGGCAGTAAGGGTGTCTCCCTAATCTCTATATCACTGCCAGACATTTGCCAAACAGCAACCTGGAAAATTGTGCACACTTTTACTAGGCAATATTGTCTAGATACAGCATGGAGACATGATGCAGCAGTGGGACAAGCAGTTCTTCGTCATCTATTTCATTGAGGTATTGTTCAAGATTTTATATTTATATATTTATATTTATATATATTTATATATCTATATGTATATATTTGAATTATTTCAAGGTCATGCTTTTGCTTTATTGGCATTCTGTTTGTTCAACAGACATGCTGTGTGTACAATTTTAAAAACTATTCTATGATTCTGTTTATTTATTTGCAAAAAATAGGAGCAGAGCCCACAGTCTGTGAGGTTCTATCCTGAGCAACCCATCTTCTATAAGTACTGCTCGCCAGTCTGATACACACATGTGAATCTATGAAAGATTCAATACTGGAGAAAAAACTAGTTACTTACCTGTACACTATGGCTCACCAGTATTATCTTTCATAGATTCACATGCGACCCTCCCACCTCCCCGTTATTCAGGTAGACCTATTATCTCTGGATATATCCTTGGCTCTCACTCGGGGCTGGAAATCTGAGGTATGATGGCTCTGCTGGGGAGTGTGATGTCAGGGCTGGCAGCTGATTGGCTGAGTTTTGGTCCAAATAATGAGGAGGTTTGGCAAACATATATTATGGTCCCCTATGGGTCTTTCTATGCAGTGTTTTACTCTATGATACTGCTATAGTCATTCTGTTACCATGAGACTCCCACCATGATGACGGGGAAGATACAAGCATGTGAATCTATGAAAGATAATACTGGAGAACCATAGTGTACAGGTAAGTAACTCGTTTTTTCCTACACATAAACAATCCTCCCCTGCACACAGACACCCTTGCACTATGGTGCAAGAGTGCCTGCATTGGGGCTACACTGCTAAGTGTAACGCCAGTGCAGAGGGAAACGGAAGACTGCACCATATCTTTGTAAATATGGTGCAGCCTTGCATTTCTGAAGTGGCGGAGTGAGGCGTTAAGCCATGACGGCTAAAGCTTCACTCTGCCACTTCATTGTAAATATGCCCCTGAGTATTATTAGAAAAGATCTGCAGTGCTTGCAAATGCCATTTACCAATCAATGTGTCAACCTCCGTGACGTCATACCTCAGAGGCCTAGGATACAGACAGCATGCTTTACACAACCTGGGGCATGTGACCTTGGGCTGTACAGATTATTTGTCACATCTTGTTAAACATTTTCAAAACAATTTGTGCAAGCTTCACACAGACTTGTGAAAGTAAAGCAAGGTGAGCATTGCTCACTACATAACGTTGGCGAAAATTCTACCATGTTTGATATTTGCAAAATGCTAGATTTTTTTGCTGTGCACCATCACTTAAAATCCTGGCCTACCTTTGGAAAGTATGCGTTGTGCCAACCCTTTATTGGCTTTCGTGCTATCACTTTCATAACATTCTAACAAAAGTAATATTTTAATTAAACAGTATTCCTTTCCCATGCTGAGAAACATTATCAGAGCAATATTAGAAGGAGGCCCAGCAGACGTCATCCCTCCCTTTCAGCTGCCCAGGCAACAGAGCTTTAATGGCTTCCATTAGTCCCTACCGGTGGAGATTGTTAGACTACAGCTGGGTAAATGACATCTCTCAGACATTGCTTCAGTGTGCCAGCTTTACCATTATTGGTTCCTCTGACTTAAATAAACTTTTTAGATTCACGTTTATTTCTTAATCAATTTGAGATTATTCCACTTGAAAGTGTGATCGAGCATGATTTTTGCAAATAAAACCTGCTCGGATTAAACCTCCTACTGTGTGAAAATTATTAACGAGAGTTGTGAAATGAACAGAGAAAATATTAACATGGAGTATTTGGGAGAGAAACATGCAGGAAAGTGACAAGTGTTTCTTGTAGGCCGCAAATGATTTCTGCATGAAAGACTGCAGAGAAATAATGTTAAGAGGTTTGAGTTTTCATGTGCAACATGAATGAAAACACGTTGACAAAAAAGTTTAATACGAGTGATATTAATTACATAGAATAATCGTTGAAAATGTTTGTGTTTATATTAGAATAATAGAAGATTAAAATGAATAATTGAAATGATGAAGAATCCAAGTAAATTATAATAGATGCTTTAATCAAACGAAGAGCATATGAGAAGTAATCCAGCAAGTTCAGTATCCAAGAATAACTGACACTTACACAGCAATGCAAGTACATGACATATGTAACATTACATAAGCCGTTGAAAAACAGCAGCCGCTGAGGCTAAGCCAAACGGCATGCGTTTATAACGGAAGCAACCAAAAGGTGTCACAAAAGACGTGAACTTCATTGAATCAGGGCAAAGGGAAATCTGGTGGTATGCAGATGACAGGTCTATGGTAGAGAACCATTGAGCATTACCAATACTAGAGACCATCTCATTGATCTTGGGAAGTGGGAATTTGTCAACCACAATGTTGTTGTTTAAATATCTTAGGTCTACACACAACCTGATTTTGCCATTGCTACGTCTTGCGACGACAATTGGCGAAACCCATTCACTCGCTTCAATAGGTTCTATGATGTCAGTAGACACAAGTTTGTCCAGTTCTTTACTGACTTCATCTCTCACTAAAATAGGCACATTTCTACACTTGTGCACCTTAGGACAAGCATCATCCTTTAATATGATTTTATGTTCAAAACCAATTAAATTCCCCAAAGTTTTACTAAAAACTTTTGGAAATTTCTTCAAAATGCTATCCGTAACAATAGAACAATCATCAACTACTAGGACTTGTTCTTTACTATTAGGATCCAAGATAATGTGGAGTTGTTTTTGGTCGAACCACCCTAAAACAGGTGGTCCTTTCTTCGAGATGTATAGTTTCCCTCTACACTCCCTGTCCTTGAACCTGAAAACAAACCAACGAAAACCCAAGATGGAGATAGGGTCTCCCAAATAACCTTCAGGGTGGATATCTGATGGTAATAATCTCTCTCCAACATGTTGGATAAATGAAGATTTCCACATTTCTTCATTAACAATGGTGTAAGGTGAGCCCGAATCGGCATATATTTTTACAACTACACCACCAATACTCATTGTGCAAATAGGTTTGTTAACCATATCTTCGTCTCTTATTCTTAAAACTAACTTATCATGAACATTCATCACTAGATTATCCTCAACATCATTTTCAAAATTCTCTTCCTCATCAATGTCATTCACGAAATTTACTTTACTTCTCGTTTTCCTATTGCATGCTTTCGTTAAATGACCTTTCAATCGACAACTAGAACACTTGGCTTTCAAACCAGGACATCCTTTGAAGTCAGCCAAATGGTCTAAACTGTTGCATCTGTAACATTTAAGTTTAAAATTTGAGGAGGACTGAGGATGTTTAGTTGAAGAAGTCTTGTTGTTAGAACTAAAAGACTGCCTAGAACTATAGTTAAACCTTTTTTTATCAGTAGCATTAACTTTGCAAACTACCTCGTTAGTCATTGCACTATTATCATTTTTTATCACATTAGCGCATCTGCCAGACATTTCTGCCTTGCGTGCAATGGCAAGAATATCATCAAGAGGAGAGTCCCCATTTATCCATAACCTATCCTGTATGGAGGTATTGTATGAATGCATAACGATTTGGTCTCTAATTAACTCTTCTTGTAGGACACCAAATTTGCAATCCAAAGACAATTTCTTCAGATCAGCTAAAAAATGATCAATATTTTCTTCTTTAGTCTGTTTCCTAGAGAAAAATTTATACCTCGTTACGCCAATACACACCTTAGGAGCAAAATAAGTGTCTAAATGTAAAAGTGCTAACATATAAACATTTAAATCACCAGGAAAGGATGGTTTAGTCATAGTTTCATAAACTTTTAGTCCAACAGGACCTAAAGAATGAAGAAGAAGTCTCTTTTTCTGAGCATGAGACATTTTTCCATCCTCATCTAATGCATCAATGTAATTACAAAAATAGGGTTTCCATTCCAACCACTTAAGTGGTGGTTCATTACCAGAAACCCAAAATGCTTGAGGAGGACTAATATTGTAGTTGGGTTGAGTCATTCTGGATTAAAACCTAAAGCTACAATAATTTAAAAAAATAAGTAAGAAAATGCTGGACTAATACTTCTATTAATATCACAAATATCACAATTAATATCACAACAGTGTTATTAAACTTGTTAATTAAAATCGCTAAAAATCATACACCTATAATGTAATAATTATATCAGGAATAATAAAGGTGTGCGAGTCACCGTTGTTGATTTCTGATAAGGTCATTAGAAGGTGTGCGAATCACCGTTAATGGTAACTCGCCGTTGCAATCTTCTTAACGATGTTTCAAGGAAGGTGTGCGAATCACCGTTAATGGTAATCCGCCGTGAAAGCAATCTTCTTTACGATGTTTCAAGGAAGGTGTGCGGATCACCGTTAAAGGTAATCCGCAGTGAAAACAAAAGATACTTGTTCCCTTCGTGAGAAGTCTGCAATGTGAAACGGAGAAGTCCGCGATCTGACTTCAAGTTTAACCAAAATGGCCGCTGCAACGTGTGACGTCAGACGTGATTACCCAGAATTCAAAGCGGAACGACGTAGTTGTCCACGCAACGTAGAGTAAACGTCACTGAAGAAGATAGAATGGAACGAAGAGGAGTTGTTTACTTTTGGAAATGGTGCGAGCTTTTGAGCGAGCTGTGGTGCGAGATGTCATACGCGCTGAAGTAACGGCAACGCTTCTTGAAAGACAACAGTTCTTTGAAACAACGCTATTTGGCAAAATTAAATGGTAAATCGCTTCTTTCTTCAATTTCCAATCCAATAGTATATTGTCAAGTTGTGGAAGGAACGATGAAGTTAATGCCAATTAGTTGTTTAAAACACCTTTCACTTTTCGCCTCAAATTAATAAGAAATAATTATGCTCAACACGCAAAGATAATCCAAAAAAATGGTAATACTTATCAGGAATGATCTTCAATGTAGGTAGAAGTTCCAAAGAGTTCCTTAAAGTCCTTCCAACAAAGATGAGGTAAATCAATAAAAATTGATTAAAATCAGGTATTCCACGTAGGTTCTGCTCTTCGAATCCCGTCGCCAGTGAAATGATGAAGAATCCAAGTAAATTATAATAGATGCTTTAATCAAACGAAGAGCATATGAGAAGTAATCCAGCAAGTTCAGTATCCAAGAATAACTGACACTTACACAGCAATGCAAGTACATGACATATGTAACATTCCACATTCAGTAGTGACATGAGTAGAATGTGAAGGATTAAAGGAACAGTAATAATAAATAAGCAACACAACAATAATGAAATGGAGCTTTTTATGCGAACAAATAACTGAATTTGTTTATTTCTCCTTGAGAAACTGCACACTTTACAGAGAAGGCCTCAAACCACTGCTAAGATTAATTTTGCTTTTTCAAACGTTGGTTACAAAGAAATGTATTTGTCCTTCATTATGATTGTTGTGTTCTTTTCTTCATGACGGCTACCTGGTTGGAATATCAACGGAACTTCCTACTGTCTGAGGAAATGTTTAGTGTTGAGGATAACTGCTCTAGTAAAATTTTGCAATTGTTTCGAAGATGTGGGTGAGCCTAGGAAGGAGAATATTGTGATTTCCTCTGCTGAAGGATGATGACCGCATGGCTCTAAAGAAAAAACTCTTGAGAGTGAGGTGCGACCGGAGTGGTGTGACTAAACACCCTATGCTCCTGAACCAATGAGAACTGTGAATTGCCTTGACTTCTTTACTAAGTTAGGGATGGACTTTAACATTTAGGGTATAGCTGTTAGTGTTTATAATCTACTGTTTAGTTTAGGCTGGCGTGGCAAGGGTAAGCATCTTTGTGTGAGCTGATACCCATGAGGAGAGAGAACTGTTTCCCTTAAGCTCCTCTTTGGCTGCTTCTGTCTGAGCCAGACTTTTTAACTTTGCTCCTCATACTTTTGTGAGGTTGCCCTATTTTTCCCTTCCGGCCTGAGGGTTAGCTCTTCAGACTATTTGCACGCTGTGCTATACTTTTCTCAGGTTTGTATGATTTCCTGTAATTGCATTGCTCTTATTCCAATACTCTTTTGTCTCTCTTCCTAGCCACTCACTTGTGCTTGCTTAAGTGAGATGTATTGTGAATTGCTTATTTTCTCTTGTGTGATGATCTATGATTTGATGCTGTGTCTTTGTTTGACCATTTCATATGCTTTCAAAGAATTAGACAAAGCTAAGTGAATTGAAAAACTGAGTCTGTCATTTTTGATGATTATGATTAATATGAATCGTACATTGTGATGTTTTGTTGGTTTGTAGAACATTCCCTTTGCTGTAGGTCCTCATAAGGGGGGTATTATCCATCTTAATAGTTGTCAGACCCTGACAACTCTCAAAAGGTTCGAAAGAAGTCTTACCAGAAACGGATCTGCTTTTATTTTTTCCCAAAAAGTTTTCTTTATTTTAAAAGTTCTCTGAGAGTTGGTAGTGGTTAGCCCCTTCCAAGCTGATGACGAGCTGGGCTCGTCATGGCACACACTGGTCGTGTGCTGATGACGAGCCCAGCTAGTCATGAGCCCCTCCCTTGGGGGAAGCGCTGGCGCTCCCCCCGTGGGTTTCTGATCTCAGCCGCAGGTATGGGGATGGCAGCGGCCCCCCATGGGAATCCCGTGACGTCAGCGCGCACAGCGCGCGCTGACGTCATCAAGGAGTCCCCGGCGCTCGGGAAGCCATTTGCTTCCTGAGCGTCGTTGGAACAGGTACGTGTTTCTGTGTCTGGGGTGGTTTTGGGGCCGCAAGGAGGCGTCAGGGGAGAGGAAAGAGATTTTCCTCTCCCCTGATGTCTCTTTACAGGGCATTTCTGCCTCACAATCGTACACAGCGTCACGATCGTGCGGCGGAAATGCCACCACTAGCACCAGGGATTTAAATTTAGTTTGTAGGAAGTGACCCCTTGGTCAAGGGTTGCTTCCAGGTGGGGGATAATTATGTTTTTGATTTTCTGCCCCCTCAGGGGACAAATCAGCCCGTTTTTGGCAGTTTTGCCCCCAGGGGGGCAGAAAATCCCCACTAGCACCAGGGATATGTTATGGGGCATTTTTTGTGCATTGGAAGCGACCCCTTGGGCAAGGGTCGCTTCCACGTGGGGGATAATCATGTTTTTGATTTTCTGCCCCCCCTGGGGGCAAATAGGCCCGTTTTATCGGCCGTTTTGCCCCCAGGGGGATAGAAAATCGCCACTAGCACCAGGGATTTCACTGAAGAAATGTAGAAGTGACCCCTTGAGCTAGGGTCACTTCCAGGTTTGGGCTTAATTTTCTATTTACATTTTCTGCCCCTCCGGGGGCAAATCGGCCCGTTTTCTTGCCTGTTTTGCTCCCGGGGGGGGGGGGGGGGGGGGGCAGAAAATGCCACTAGGCACCAGGGATTGTTTTCATTGCAATGGAAGTGACCCCTTGTGCAAGGGTCACTTACAGGTGGGGGGCAAATGTATATTTACATTTTCTGCCCACCGGGGACAAATAGGTCTGTTTTTTCCAGCCTTCTTGCCCCCGGGGGGGGGGCAGAAAAACGCCACTAGACACCAGGGATTTTTTTGTATGTAATGGCTGTGACCCCTTGGGCAAGGTTTGCTTCCTAGAGGGGTCATTTTTTAGGAATGTTTTTCTGCTCCACCCCCACCCCCTGGGGCGAATTGGCCCTTTTCTTTTCTGTTTTTTGGCCCACTAGGCCCTAGGAATTGAGGGGCATATTACCAAGATTAAGCGATAGTTATCGCTTAACATGGTTAGCGGCAATATTATTATCGCCGAGCTCCGCCGATTTTTATCGCAGATAAACCTTGCTATTATCAAGGTTTATCTCAAAAGCGATTAAAATCGGCCTAGATGCATGAATATTGCTGAAAAGTCAGCGATATTCATCATTACCGAGCTAATGCTCTTAGCCATGTTATCCACCTACCATTGGATAACATGGCTAAGAACTGCTCTGGCCAGGCGTTAGCTTTAGGAGATATTCTCGCTTAGCGCGAATATTTCCAAAAGTACGCCTTTGAAGGTAATAGGATATAGCGATGTTAGCGACTGTTTACAGTCGCTAACATCTTGGCACGCCCACTTTGCATGTCATTAGCGATAAATATCGCGGACATGCAAAGCCCCTGAGTTTTGTAGTGTGTAGAAGTGAGCCCTTGGGCCAGGCTTGCTTCCAAAGGTGGTTATATTTTTGGATGTTTTTTACTGCCCGCCCCCTTGGTGCCAGTCGGTCTTTTTTTGTCCGTACTGCCCCCGTGTGAGGGGGGTACAGTAAGGACCAAAGACCGACTGGCACCAAAGGGGGCTGGCAGAAAAAAACATCCAAAAATATAACTAATGTCTTGGTGGAAAACCTCACCTAATCCCCATTGGTCTCAGCCCTATTTGAAGGCCCACCTGGCCGAATGTAAATTTGTGTGGCAAATTTGTGTTATTTTTTTAATTGTTATATTGTTTGCGAAATTTAGTAGTAATTTTTTTTCTATATTTCATTCTAGTTCAAGGCTTTTGCTGTTTGGATTGTTGTAGGTTGCGGTTCTGTTACTGCTGGTTTTGCAGCTTGTGTAGTTGCATGTGCTTGGTAAGTGAATGTATTTTGTACTACTTTCTCTAGATGAATGTGTTTTTGTAAAAGGTGTAGTTATAGCAGTTTGTGTGGCTCTGTGTTTTGATTGTCAAAATCTTTTTATCATTAGTGCTTGATGTGTACTTTGTTGTCTAATGTGTACTTTTTTTTCTTTCTAGTGGGACATCATTTCTTTTTGCTGTGTCTCAGCAGAGTAGATGCTGGTGAGTGTAGCTATCTTTGGTAAGAGTTATATTGTTTTGTAGTGTTTAGATCTTTGTGTGAAAGCCTTACCTTGTTTACTAATTACTTTGCACAGTGTAGGTTGTTGTTCACTTGTGTGTGCAGTCTTCTTTCTTTGTAAGGATAATGGCTAGTCGCAGGATTACTGCTCAGCAGGTTGTTGTTATGCTTTTTGAGTCTTCCTCTGACCATGGTTCAGAGACTGACTCCGATTCAGGCAGTGAGATTTCTCTTCGCATGGAATCATCGGATGATGAATCTTCTTCTAGTGCTGATGAAGTGCCTGTGTTAGAGGAGGACATTGATGTGCCGGTAATGGGCCAAGAGGTATCTGGGCTGCAGCCTAGGGCCACAAGGTTTCCCTTTGGTGTACGTCGGCAAGAGGCAAGTGGGCTGCAGGCTGTGCCCAAAAGGCTTCACATTGCTGTGGTATGCCAAGAGGCATCTGGTGCTGCTCGTCTTCCTGTTGGTGTAGTGCAGCAAGAGGCATCTGGGGCTGTTGGGCTTCCCATTGGTGTAGTGCGGCAAGAGGCTTCTGGGGCTGCTAGGTTTCCCGTTGGCGTAGTGCAGCAAGAAGCATCTGAGGCTGCTAGGCTTCCCGTTGGTGTAGTGCGGCAAGAGCCCCTTGGGGATGCTAGGTTTTCCGTTGGTGTTGTGCAGCAAAAAGCATCTGAGGCTGCTAGGCTTTCCATTGGTGTAGTGCGGCAAGAGGCATCTGGGCTGCAGGCTGGGGCGGCTGCACCTCCCTTTGATAGGGATGGTCTCTGGGTTGCCCTTGGCATGGTGCAGCAGGCATTGCCAGATTTCACTGGTGTTCCAGGGAGTAAAGTGAATACTGAGAATTTTCTGCCAATACATTTTTTTCAGTTGTTTTTGGACAATGTGTTTTTGGCAGAGATTGTTGAGCAAACTAATTTGTATGCAGAACAGTTTTTGAGGGACAACAGTGCCAGCCTTAAGCCCCATTCTAGAGCTACCTGGTGGACACCCACAAATGTTGAAGAGATGAAGTAGTTTTTGGGATTAACTTTTTTGATGGGCTTGCTAAGGAAGTCATCAATGTCTTCATATTGGTCCACTAGTCCCTTGATGGCAACAGCTATATTTCCAGCAGTCATGAGTCGTGATCGGTAATTGCTTCTGATTTGGATGATGCATTTTGTTGCTAATGGTTTAGCGTTGCCACGGGATCACCCTGATTGTGACCGTCTTTTTAAGATTCGGCCTATCCTTGATCACTTTGTTGATCGTTTTTCTGAGATCTTTGCTCCTGGTAAAGAAATAGCAGTGGATGAGTCTTTGCTATTGTTCAAGGGCCGCTTGGTTTTTAGGCAATACATTCCTAGTAAGAGGGCACGCTATGGAAATAAACTGTATATGCTGTGTGACAGTGGGACTGGATATGTCTGTAATTTCAGGGTGTACACCGGTAAGGAGTCCAGCATTAACCCTCCTGGTTGTCCTTCCACTTTTGGAGTGACTGAGAAAATTGTGTGGGAACTAGTTAGAGGATTATTTAACAAAGGCCACCATTTTTATGTAGATAACTTCTACACTGGTGTGGGGTTGTTCAAGGAATTGGCCAAAGTGGGCACTGTTGCTTGTGGCACAATGCGCTGTGACCGTAAAGGTTTCCTAAAAGAACTTGTTTGCAAAAGGCTTGTGCGGGGACAGTCTAGTGCATTGCGATGTGAGGAGCTTCTAGATGTGAAGTTTTCAGACAGGAGAGATGTGTACATGCTGACTACTATCCATGATGGAAGCACTGCACCTGTGCCTGTTTGGGGTCAGGGTGCTGAAGTGCGCAAACCTGTGTGCATTTTAGACTACAATAGGCGCATGAGTGGTGTTGACAGAGTAGACCGGAGGTTGGAACCTTATGCAGCTCTTCAAAAGTCTTACATTTGGTATAAGAAGTTGGCTATCCATCTTTTCCACTTGGCAACCTGTAATGCTTTTGTTGTGTTCCAGAATTCTTGTTCTGAGTGAAAGATGCCTTTTGTTAAATTTCAGGAGTGTATAATAGGCAGCCTTGTACTAGTGGAACAGGCAGGTGCTCCTAGAGTTGGAGTGGTGGAGGATGTGGCTAGACTGAAAGATCACCACTTTCCTGAATACATTCCTTCCACATCCTCAAAAGACTTTCCCACTAGAAGATGTAGAGTCTGTTGGCAAAGAGGTGTGCGGAGGGAGACTCGTATGTACTGCCCTGACTGTCCTTCTAAGCCTGGATTGTGTGTGTCAGCTTGTTTTAAATCGTACCACACGCATAAGAAGTTTTGGGAGTTTTAATTAGCTTTACAGTGAACTGCCTGGTCTGTATTCTGTAATATTTTTTTGTCTGTTTCAAGGTTGGCATTAGTGCAATGTATTTAGTTTTAGAGTTTGTGTTAGCAGATTTGTAGGTATTTGCAATTGGGTTGTGTTATTTTCCCCAAAAAATTCTAAATGCGATGGTGGTGTGTGCAGGCTGGTGCTTGGATGGCGGTGTGCGTGGACTGGTGCTTGGCTGGTGGTGTGCGTGGACTGGTGCTTGGCTGGCAGTGTGCATGGATTGGTGTTTTGCTGGGGGTGTGCGTGGATTTTTGGTTGGCTGGCAGAGTGCAAGGATAGGTGCTTGGCTGGCGGTGTGAGTGGATGGTGCTTGGCTGGTGGAGTGCAAGGATTGGTGCTTGGCTGGCGGTGTGCATGCACTGGTGTTTGGATGGCGGCCTGCGTGGACTGGCGCTTGGCTGGCGGGCTGCGTGGACTGGCGCTTGGCTGGTGGTGTGCGTTGACTGGTGCTTGGCTGGTGGTGTGCGTGGACTGGCACTTGACTGGTGGTGTGCGTAGACTGGTGCTTGGTGGGCAGAGTGCATGGATTGGTGTTTTGCTGTGGGTGTGCATGGATTTTTGCTTGGCTGGCGGAGTGCAAGGTTAGGTGCTTGGCTGGCGGTGTGAGTGGATGGCACTTGGCTGGTGGAGTGCAAGGATTGGTGCAAAGCGATTTTGTTTGCGAAATTTGAGCTTTGCAGTGGATTCTTGGTAGGAGAATGATGAGGGACCCATGCCAGCCATGCCTCGCTGGACTCCCCCAGGTGTCTAGTTTCCAGAAATGCATGGGTTAGGTAGGTTTCCCTAGATGGTCGCCGAGCCCCGGGCCAAAAACTCCTGGGAACCTCCTTGCAAAACCAGGTTGGTGTGTGATATGTAATTTTGATGTCGCCTCATTAGGTTTTGGGCCCTTGCCTGTTGCGAGTCCTTGAGCCACCTACGCAAGTGAGGTACACTTTTTAACATAGGCGACTTTGCCTATGTCAAAACCACCAGCTTTTGCAAGGGGGGTCACCTGGGTTTATGGCCCCGTGCTAGACGGCCATCTAGGGAAACCTACCAAACCCACACATTTCTGCAAAGTAGACCCCTGGGGGCTTCCAAGGAGCTATGGCTTGCGTGGACCGCCCAATGTTCTCTTACCCAGAATCCCTAGCAAACCTCAATTTTAGCTGAAAAAATCAGTTTTTCACACATTTATGTGTGGGAAAGCGTGGCATCGCTGGGCTCACACAAATTTCCTCCCACCCAGCGTTCCCCCAGGTCTCCTGATAAAAATGGTACCTTACTTGCGTGGCTGGCTCATAGACCCGCAACAGGCAAGGGCCCAAAACCTAATGAGGCGACATCAAAATTACCTATCACAAAGCAACCTGATTTTGCGAGGGGGTTCCCATGAGTTTTTGGGAACGATGGGTGGGTGGACATTTGTTGATCCACACAGATTCCAGAGCTTTCCACCACAGAAATATGAGGAAAATGCTTTTTTCCCCAATGTTTTGAATTTGCAAGAGATACTGGGTAACAGAACCTGGTGGGAAGCAGTCGAGTGACCCCATCCTGAATTTCCCTGGGTGTCTAGTTTTCAAAAATGCATAGGTTTACTAGGTTTCCCTCGGTGCCGGCAGAGCTAGGCTTCAAAAACGACAGGTAGGCACTTTGCCAAAAAAAGGTCAATTTTTCACTGCAAAATTGAGGTGCGACCACGTTGCGTTTTGCACCGTTTCCTGATGCAGGCACTAGGCAGACCCACGCAAGTAAGGTACAATTTTTCTCAGAAGACTTTGTGGAACGTGTGGTGGGGGAACATTTGTTGATCCACGCAGAGTCCAGAACTTTCCACCACAGAAATGTGAGGAAAATGCATTTTTTCCCAATTCTTTTACTTTGCAAGGGATTCTGGGTAACAGAACCTGGTGGGAGGCAGTCGAGTCACCCCATCCTGAAGTCCCCTGGGTGCCTACGTTTCAAAAATGTATAGGTTTACTAGGTTTCCCTAGGTGCTGGCAGAGCTAGGGTTCAAAAACTACAGGTAGGCACTTTGCCAAAAAAGGCCCATCTTTCACTGTGATATTGAGGTGCGACCACGTTGCGTTTTGAGCCGTTTCCTGACGCAGGCACTAGGCAGACCCACGCAAGTGAGGTACCATTTTTCTCAGAAGACTTTGTGAAATGCGTGGTGGGTGGACATTTGTTGATCCACGCAGATTCCAGAACTTTCCACCACAGAAATGTGAGGAAAATGCTTTTTTTCCCTGAATATTTTGACTTTGCAAGGGATTTCGGGTAACAGAACCTGGTGGGAAGCAGTTGAGTCACCCCATCCTGAATTTCCCTGGGTGTCTAGTTTTCAAAAATGTATAGGTTTACTAGGTTTCCCTAGGTGCTGGCAGAGCTAGGCTTCAAAAATTACAGGTAGGCACTTTGCCAAAAAGGGGTCATTTTTCACTGTGAAATTGAGGTGCGACCATGTTGCGTTTTGCGCCCTTTACTGTCGCAGGCACTTGGCCGACCCATGCAAGTGAGGTACCATTTTTCTCAAAAGACTTTGGGGAACGCGTGGTGCATGGACATTTGTTGATCCACGCAGATTCCAGAACTTTCCACCACAGAAATGAGGAAAATGCTTATTTTTCCAATGTTTTGACTTTGCAAGGGATTCTGGGTAACAGAACCTGGTGGGAAGCAGTCGAGTCACCCCATTCCTGAATTTCCCTGGGTGTTGAGTTTTAAAAAATGTATAGGTTTACTAGGTTTCCCTAGGTGCCGGCAGAGCTAGGCTTCAAAAACGACAGGTCGGCACTTTGCCAAAAAAAGGCCAATTTTTCACTACAAAATTGAGGCGCGACCACGTTGCGTTTTGCGCCGTTTCCTGATGCAGGCACTAGGCAGACCCTGCAAGTGAGGTACCATTTTTCTCGGAAGACTTTGTGGAACGCGTGGTGTGTGGACATTTGTTGATCCACGCAGATTCCAGAACTTTCCACCACAGAAATGTGAGGAAAATGCTTTTTTCCCGATTTTTTGACATTGCAAGGGATTCTGGGTAACAGAACCTGGTGGTAAGCAGCCGAGTCACCCCATCCTGAATTCCCCTTGTTGTCTAGTTTTAAAAAATGCATAGGTTTACTAGGTTTCCCTCGGTGCTGGCAGAGCTAGGCTTCAAAAACGACAGGTAGGCACTTTGCCAAAAAAAGGCCCATTTTCACTGCAAAACTAAGGTGCAACCACGTTGAGTTTTGCGCCGTTTCCTGACGCAGGCACTAGGCAGACCCACGCAAGTGAGGTACCATTTTTCTCAGAAGACTTTGGGGAATGCGTGGTGGGTGGACATTTGTTCATCCACGCAGATTCCAGAACTTTCCACCACAGAAATGTGAGGAAAATGCGTTTTTTTCCCCACATTGTTTGACTTTGCAAGAGATTCTGGGTAACAGAACCTGGTGGGAAGCAGTCAAGTCACCCTATCCTGAATTCCCCAGGGTGTCTAGTTTTCAAAAATGCATAGGTTTACTAGGTTTCCCTAGGTGCTGGCAGAGCTAGGCTTCAAAAACAACAGGTAGGCACTTTGCCAAAAAAAGGCCCATTTTTCACTGCAAAATTGAGGTGCGACCACGTTGTGTTTTGCACCGTTTCCTGATGCAGGCACTAGGCAGACCCACGCAAGTGAGGTACCATTTTTCTCAGAAGACTTTGTGGAACACGTGGTGGGTGGACATTTGTTGATCCACGCAGAGTCCAGAACTTTACACCACAGAAATGTGAGGAAAAGGCTTATTTTCCCTGAATTTTCTGACTTTGCAAGGTATTCTGTGTAACAGAACCTGGTGGGAAGCAGTCAAGTCACCCCATCCTGAATTTCTCTGGGTTTCTAGTTTTCAAAAATGTATAGGTTTACTAGGGTTCCCTAGGTGCCGGCAGAGCTAGGCTTCAAAAACTACAGGTAGGCACTTTGCCAAAAAGGGGTCATTTTTCACTGTGAAGTTGAGGTGCGACCATGTTGCGTTTTGCGCCATTTACTGTCGCAGGCACTTGGCCGACCCATGCAAGTGAGGTACCATTTTTCTCAGAAGACTTTGTGGAACGCGTGGTGGGTGGACATTTATTGATCCACGCAGATTCCAGAACTTTCCACCACAGAAATATGAGGAAAATGCTTTTTTTCCCTGAATATTTTGACTTTGCAAGGGATTTCGGGTAACAGAACCTGGTGGGAAGCAGTTGAGTCACCCCATCCTGAATTTCCCTGGGTGTCTAGTTTTCAAAAATGTATAGGTTTACTAGGTTTCCCTAGGTGCCGGCAGAGCTAGGCTTCAAAAACTACAGGTAGGCACTTTGCCAAAAAGGGGTCATTTTTCACTGTGAAATTGAGGTGCGACCATGTTGCGTTTTGCGCCGTTTACTGTCGCAGGCACTTGGCCGACCCATGCAAGTGAGGTACCATTTTTCTCAAAAGACTTTGAGGAACGCGTGGTGCGTGGACATTTGTTGATCCACGCAGATTCCAGAACTTTCCACCACAGAAATGAGGAAAATGCTTTTTTTTCCAATGTTTTGACTTTGCAAGGGATTCTGGGTAACAGAACCTGGTGGGAAGCAGTCGAGTCACCCCATTCCTGAATTTCCCTGGATGTTGAGTTTTAAAAAATGTATAGGTTTACTAGGTTTCCCTAGGTGCCGGCAGAGCTAGGCTTCAAAAATGACAGGTAGGCACTTTGCCAAAAAAAGGCCCATTTTTCACTACAAAATTGAGGCGCGACCGCGTTGCGTTGTGCGCCGTTTCCTGATGCAGGCACTAGGCAGACCCCGCAAGTGAGGTACCATTTTTCTCAGAAGACTTTGTGGAACGCGTGGTGGGTGGACATTTGTTGATCCACGCAGATTCCAGAACTTTCCACCACAGAAATGTGAGGAAAATGCTTTTTTCCCGATTTTTTGACTTTGCAAGGGATTCTGGGTTACAGAACCTGGTGGTAAGCAGTCGAGTCACCCCATCCTGAATTCCCCTTGTTGTCTAGTTTTAAAAAATGCATAGGTTTACTAGGTTTCCCTAGGTGCTGGCAGACCTAGGCTTCAAAAACGACAGGTAGGCACTTTGCCAAAAAAAGGCCCATTTTCACTGCAAAACTAAGGTGCAACCACGTTGCGTTTTGCGCCGTTTCCTGATGCAGGCACTAGGCAGACCCACGCAAGTGAGGTACCATTTTTCTCAGAAGACTTTGGGGAATGCGTGGTGGGTGGACATTTGTTGATCCACGCAGATTCCAGAACTTTCCACCACAGAAATGTGATGAAAATGCTTTTTTCCCCCACATTTTTTGACTTTGCAAGAGATTCTGGGTAACAGAACCTGGTGGGAAGCAGTCAAGTCACCCTATCCTGAATTTCCCAGGGTGTCTAGTTTTCAAAAATGCATAGGTTTACTAGGTTTCCCTAGGTGCCGGCAGAGCTAGGCTTCAAAAACGACAGGTAGGCACTTTGCCAAAAAAAGGCCAATTTTTCACTGCAAAATTGAGGTGCGACCACGTTGCGTTTTGCACCGTTTCCTGATGCAGGCACTAGGCAGACCCACGCAAGTGAGGTACCATTTTTCTCAGAAGACTTTGTGGAACGCGTGGTGGGTTAACATTTGTTGATCCACGCAGATTCCAGAACTTTCCATCACAGAAATATGAGGAAAATGCTTTTTTCCCCGAATTTTTTGAGTTTCCAAGGGATTCTGGGTAACAGAACCTGATGGGAAGCAGTCGAGTCACCCAATCCTGAATTTCCCTGGGTGTCTAGTTTTCAAAAAAGTATAGGTTTACTAGGTTTCCCCAGGTGCCGGCAGAGCTAGGCTTCAAAAACTACAGGTAGGCACTTTGACGAAAAGGGGTAATTTTTCACTGTGAAGTTGAGGTGCGACCATGTTGCGTTTTGCGCCGTTTACTGCCGCAGGCACTTGGCCGACCCATGCAAGTGAGGTACCATTTTTCTCAGAAGACTTTGGGGAACGGGTGCTGGGTGGACATTTGTTGATCCATGCAGATTCCAGAACTTTCCATCACAGAAATGTGAGGAAAATGCTTTTTTCCCCGATTTTTTTGAGTTTCCAGGGGATTCTGGGTAACAGAACCTGATTGGAAGCAGTCGAGTCACCCCATCCGGAATTCCCCTGGGTGTCTACTTTTCAAAAATGCATAGGTTTACTAGGTTTCCCTAGGAGCCGGCAGAGCTAGGCTTCAAAAACGACAGGTAGGCACTTTGCCAAGCAAAGGCCCATTTTTCACTGCAAAATTGAGGCGCGACCACATTGCGTTTTGCGCCGTTTCCTGATGCAGGCACTAGGCAGACCCAGAAAGTGAGGTACCAATTTTCTCAGAAGACTTTGTGGAACGCGTGGTGGGTGGACATTTGTTTATCCACGCAGATTCCAGAACATTCCACCACAGAAATGTGAGGAAAATGCTTTTTTTCCCCGAATTTTTTGACTTTGCAAGGGATTCTGGGTAACAGAACCTGGTGGGAAGCAGTCGAGTCACCCCATCCTGAATTCCCCTTGGTATCTAGTTTTCAAAAATGTATAGGTTTGCTAGGTTTCACTAGGTGCCGGCAGAGCTAGGGTCAAAAAACGACAGGTAGGCACTTTGCCAAAAAAGGCCAATTTTTCACTGCAAAATTGAGGCGCGACCACATTGTGTTTTGCGCCGTTTCCAGATGTAGGCGCTAGGCAGACCCATGCAAGTGAGGTACCATTTTTCTCAGAAGACTTTGGGGAATGGATGGTGGGTGAACATTTGTTGATCCACGCAGAGTCCAGAACTTTCCACCACAGAAATGTGAGGAAAATGCGTTTTTCCCACATTTTCTTAACTTTGCAAGGGATTCTGGGTAACAGAACCTTGTGGGAGGCAGTCGAGTCACCCCATCCTGAATTCCCCTGGGTGCCTACTTTTCAAAAATGTATAGGTTTGCTAGGTTTCCCTAGGTGCCAGCAGAGCTAGGGTTCAAAAACTACAGGTAGGCACTTTGCCAAAAAGGGGTCATTTTTCACTGTGAAATTGAGGTGCGACCATGTTGCGTTTTGCGCCATTGCGCCATTTACTGTTGCAGGCACTTGGCCGACCCATGCAAGTGAGGTACCATTTTTCTCAGAACACCTCGGGGAACGCGGGGTGGGTGGGAATTTGTTGATCCACGCAGATTCCAGAACTTCCCATCACAGAAATGTGAGGAAAAAGTGTTGTTTTGTCGATTTTTTAGGTTTGCAAGGGATTCTGGGTAACAGAACCTGGTGGGAGGCAGTCGAGTCACCCCATCATGAATTTCCCTGGGTGTCTAGTTTTTAAAAATGTATAGGTTTGCTACGTTTCCCTATGGGCCGGCCGAGCTAGGGTACAAAAACTACAGCTAGGCACTCTGTCAAAAAAGGGTCATTTTTCACTGCGAAAATTGAGGTGTGTCCACGTTGTGTTTTGCGCCGTTTCCTGTTGCAGGCACAAGGCCAACCCACACAAGTGAGGTACCATTTTTATCGGGAGACTTAGGGTAATTCAGATTTGTAAAGTAACTGTTATTTCCTGTTGAGGTTTGATGCATTTCTGCCTTCCAAATGAAAGACATTGTGTAAAAAAGAAGTCATTTTGAAAAATGACCAATATTTCTCATGCTAGTATGAGTATTCCCAATTTTGAAAATGTGCATATATGTACTGTTTCTAAACTCTATAATTCGTACCCATTTCAGAAATACATAGGTGTCTTTCATACCGATTTTTCCATGTATACATTTTCGAATAATAATTGCTCTAAACCCGGTACATAATGAAATTCCATTGCAAGTTGCTGCGCAGTTTTTGGCTCTGGATTCGTCGGGTTCTTGGTAAACCTACAAGTCCTATAGATCCCCACAACCAGAAAGGTCCAGCAAATGTAACGGTATATTGCTTGCAAAGAGCAGTCATAATTATAAGAAGTTACAGGTGAAAACGTTGACACAAAAAGGCTGTTTTTTTCAACTAATTTTCATTTTTTTCAATATTTAACTGCTAGTTTCTATAAAGAAACCTTCATGGATTTAGACAAGTGACCCCATTCTGAATTCAGAATTTTGTCTACTTTAATTAAATGTATAGCTTTCCAGGATCCATTATTGCTTTCAAACTCATTTTTACTAATAACTAGTAGGAGGTTGGAAGCACTAAAAATAGCAAAAATAGGCTATGTTCCAGAAAAATGCCAAAACTGTGTGAAAAATGTTTGTTCTCTGACAAAATACTGCCATTCTCTAAAAGCTGGGGAAATGATAATTTCAGCCCCACAAACCCTTTTTTGATACCATTTGCAGAGAAAAACCCAGAGGCCTTCCTTTGCAGCCCGTTTTTCCAATTTTTCGGGAAAAAACAAATATTTCACTGTATTTTCCTTAATTTCTGGGAGCCCTCCAAGGGAATCCACATACCCTGGGTACCTTTAGAATCCCCATGATGTTGGAAGAAAAGGACGCAAAAATGACGTGGATCCCTTATGTGGTCAAAAAGTTACAGAGGCCTAAGCACTCACTACCCCAAATAGCCAAAAAAAGGCTTAGAACAGGAGGGGAAAAGGCCTAGCAGCGAAGGGGTTAAGAGAATTAAAAAACAAGAAGGGATTGAAAGTCCAAAAGGGACCCCTTCCCTTTGGCAAAAAAGCGGCCACCATATTTAGCCCAGTAGTGTAGGAGTACTGGAACTTCAGAGAAAGTACAGTGGTTAACAGTTAAGTTGAGTGAGCGAGCGTTCAGTGCATAAGCTGTTTGGGGCAAATAGCTGTGAAATACTGGGGCATATTTACAGGGACCCTTCGCTACTGGACTGACACTTTTATGACACTCCAGTGGAGCACAATGCTGAGCCTTATTTACAAGGCCAAGCAAAACCAGCCTGCATGGCTTTTCATGGCCTTGAAAATATGGCTCCCTTTCATGCATTACTCTGCATGAAAGGGGTGTTCCATGGGTGTTGCTGTGGGTGTTCCCACGCAATACCCATGGATTCTGATGCATTCCCAGATTTACAAGGTTTTGTAAACATGGGAATACGTCATATTCTAACGCCTTCCCAGCTGAGGCGTTAAATGGTGCAACAAGGAGAAAAACCTTTGTTTTTCCTGGTTTTTTGAAGGATGCAGCACACCTAAATGGAGGAAAACACCATCAATGATTGTTTTTGTGCAGGAAGATGTCCCTTCCTGCACAAAAACATCCATACACCCTCATTTCCGCCCTACATCCTCACTTCCGCCCTGCTGGCCAATTGGCAGGTTAGCGGTCTAGTGAATTTCTCCCCCTGTGTACTTAATGACACAATGGCGGAAGCGCAGCGGACGAGCGCAGCGGGAGCGCCGACTTCGCGCCGAAGTTGTGCCAAAGTTCTGCCCGTCTGCGCCCGTCCGCGCCAGCACGGGCCCAGGGACCAGTCCCCCTGTCCGTGATCACATAACTTATTCTCGCACCGCCTTACTTCGGTTGCAGGGATCATCCTGTCCCTCGGACATTGTCCTGAACTGTCAAAATGCGCCCATTACTTGCCCATACTGCTCCCTTGCCTTGGACTCTCTCAATTCAAGTATTGACAGCATATCTTCTACTTTCTGGAATTTTCCCTCCCCTAAGCATACCCCTCCTTCTACTTTGCACAATCCCTGCCCCCTTCTGAGCTTCATCAGTATTAACTGTCGATATCTCTCGAAACACAAGAGAGATATTTTCGATCTTCTGGAGACAGGTAGTCCAGCTGCCATGTTTGTCACTGAAACTTGGCTAAATGATAGCTCTGGCCCTGACATCGCCATGGCTCTCCCCAATGATTACACCTATGTGGGGCGAAATCGAGTTCTTAAAGATGGCGGGGGAATTGCCATTATTTTCAAGAGAGAATTCTCTTGCAAATGGGAAGACCTTGATTTTCCAAACTGTGAAGCTGGTTTGTTTAAACTAACTCTCTCTCCTCATTTTACTTTAACCGGCACCCTGATCTATCGCCCGCCGGGCTCTGCTAGCAGTTGGGCTGCCTCACTTCCTGAACTTATTGCCCTGTTTTTAGTACAATCAACTAATTTCATTATCGTTGGTGACTTAAATATTCATTTCAACTCTGCTTCGTGTGCCATTTCTAAACGCCTCCTACAGGATCTTGAAGCGCTAGATCTACACCTTCACAATTCCGACCCTACTCATAAGGCCGGTAATCTTCTAGATCCCATCATTTCCAACCTTACTGGCATCTCCTATCAATCTTCAATTCCGGTCCTCTGGTCTGACCATTTTATTGTTAACTTTTCAATCAAAACGATTATGGCTAACTCCTCTAGTCCTGATCTCCCTCACAAAGCCAGTAGGAACTGGAAACGTCTAGATGTAGACAAATTAAACTCTCTTCTTGCCAATTCAAAACCCACGGTTTCCAGCATGACTATTAAAGAGCTACCTGCTGTCAGATCATGGTTGACAACTGCTTTGGACTCCTGTCTCCCTACCCAAAAAAATAAATCACAAATCCATCACCCACCGGCACCCTGGTTTAACGACTCCCTTCGCCTAGAAAAATCCAACTGTAAAAAACTCGAACGCATATGGCGTGCCAATTATAACCCAGATCACAAAGCAAAATACAAGTCTGCCCTTAAAGCCTATCACTCGGCTTGTGATATCGCCAGAGCCAACTTTGCTAACAGAACTATACTTACAGCTCAAAATAGACCCAAGGCCCTGTTTAAAATAGTTAAAGAGCTGTCAGGTGCGTCCTCTGTATCCAAGGACCCCTGTCTGGACACTGCCCAGTGTAATGCTTTAGCCAACTTCTTTCTCGAGAAAATTGATAGGATTTATGATATTTTTAATTCAACTCCCACTGCTTCCACTCACTCTGTTCAAGTTCTACGCAACTCTCCCCTTGTTACCATCCCCTGCTCTATGCCCACTACTCCCCCACTCCACGTTTGGGATCCTGTTTCCCCCACGCTTCTAAAAAAGTATCTCCAAGACATCAAATCTGGTTCCCCCCTTGACCCAATGCCCCCTCAAGTTCTGAGTTCTCTGGACCCAGCCCTACTCCATATAATTTTGGATGTCTTGAACGCTTCACTAACAGAAGCGATTGTTCCAAATGAATGGAAGCACGCAATGGTGGTCCCATTACTAAAAGTGGCTAACGCAGATCCCAACAACCCATCTAATTTTCGCCCTATTTCTTTGCTTTCATGTTTTTCCAAGATCCTGGAGAAACACGTCAACTCCCTGCTCAATTCCTATGTTGAAACTTCTAATCTTCTTCATGGTTCTCAATCCGGGTTCAGGGCTGGCTTCTCTACGGAAACCACTCTCCTTGGTGTGTCGGAGACCATCAGACGTCAGGTGGACAATGGGGAGACTGTGGCACTCATCTTGCTTGACTTGAGTGCCGCATTTGACACCGTCTCCCATTCCATCTTGTTGTCCACCTTGAAGGCTGTTGGTGTCGGTGGTTCCGCCCTGGCCTGGATTGTTAATTTCCTTTCTGATCGCACGTTCCAAGTCTTTTCTTCCACATCTGTTTCATCTATACTCCCCTCCACTCACGGTGTTCCCCAAGGGTCTATCCTTAGTCCCCTTTTCTTTAACCTGTATGTGAGACCTCTTGCTTTTTTGGCGGAACAGGCTGGTCTCACAATTTATTCCTATGCTGATGACACTCAAGTCATCTACTCACTTTCTACTAATAAAAACCTTCCCTCCTCCTCCCTTCAATCCGGGCTGAAACAAATATCTGATTGGATGCTGAAGCACAAATTAAAATTAAACGGGGACAAAACAGAACTGCTCCTGTTTGTCTCAGACACCTCGCTCTGGGGCCCACAACATTGGCCACCGGAGATGGGCCCTCTACCTATTCCAACCGTGTCTGCTCATAATCTAGGGGTTCTCCTCGACAACCAACTATCCTTCAAGCAACACGTGGTGAAAGTCTCCGCCACCTGTACCACCATCATCAGGTGGCTGAGGAAAATCACGTGGATGCTGCCTGCTGACACCCTAAGGACTGTAGTCCAGGCTCTTGTCACCTCACGCCTGGACTATGGGAACATCCTACTCCTGGGTGCCTGCAAGGAGGTAACCAGGAAGTACCAGGTGGTACAGAATATGGCAGTTCGCCTTATCTGTCACCTGCCTGCCAGATCCTCGGTCACACAGCATATGCATAAATTGCACTGGTTGCGAATCGAGAGCAGAATTAAATTCAAAGCACTTTGCTACATGCACAAGATTATGACTGGAAGAGCCCCTCACTATCTCTCTGCTCTGGTGCAGCAATACATTCCCCCCCGCACACTTAGGTCTTCCACTCAGAACAAGTTCAGGACTCCGCGCATCAACAGAGCCAAAATGGGAGGACGTTCGTTTTCCCTGCTGGCTCCCTCCTTATGGAACTCCCTACCCCAATCTTTGCGTTCTGAATTGTGCTTTTTGACATTCCGTAAAGGAATTAAAAACACCTAATCTTCTGGTCTGACGTTCCTCCCACCCTTTATACCGTTCAGTTTGCCTTAGCGCCGGGAAACCTCCGGGTAGCTGCGCGCTTAACAAATGTAATTATAAATAAAATAAAAATAAATAAATAAATAAATACATTGGTGTTAGGAAGCAAATCGTGCACCAGTACAGAGGAAAGCACAGGGATCTTTGTATTGCTGAAGTATAACGCATCCCTGCACTTTCATAATGACGCGGCTTGGAACAACAAGATGGCTTGCAGTGCAGTGCTGTGTCATTTTCTAGTAAATACGCCCCACAGTATGATGGTGTGCCATTAAATACAGTGTTGTGGAATGTAGCTGCAATTTGTATACATTGTTTGCTGTTGTGAGCGACGGTAGGAACAAGTTAAATTCCAAATTGTCTAGCATAATAATTAAAATCCAATAAATCTGGGATTTCCGACAGGACTTTCTGCCTAAACTAGTATGGGGGGTGCTGGATATAAAACACCGAATCAGCACAAGAATCAGGCAACTTAAAGAAGCATCTTCGGACCTTCCATCTGTATTTTTTCTGCTTTCCATGGAAAAGCTTCAGGAAAGGACTGAAGAAAAACCTGAAGAAAAGGTTTCATTTGAATAACAAAGAAGACCATCAAAGTGCAAAACTGAAGGGCATATTTACAAGCTCTTTTCGCCACCAAAATATAACTTTTAGTGATGATGTGGTGGTGATAGGGGCCTTGTCTTATTTACAAGGTAACGTTAAGCTACTTAACGTGGCTTAATGCTGCCTTGTAAATAAGGACCCCTTTCCTTCTGTGGTGGGCAGTGGGTGTTGCCGTGGGCATTCCACCGCAACACCCATTGATTTTGATGCTGCCACCTATTTACAAGGGCAGCATAAATTGGTGGCAGCGCCAAAAGTAAGAATAGGAAAAACTTGGTCTTGGGTTTCCATGTGTGCTGCCTTGTACAGCACACATGTAAAAAGCAAAACACCTTGGATTATTGATGTGTAGGAAGGTGTCCCTTCCTGCACATAAACAATTCTTACAAAAAATGACATTTTGTATCTTCCATGTGTGCTGCATTAAGCAGCACACATAGAAGTCACAAAAAGGCATTTCAGGAATGTTTATGTGCAGGAAGGGACACCTTCTCCAGTATTGAATATTTCATAGTTTCACATGCTTGCATCTTCCCCGTCGTCATGGTGGGAGTCTCACGGTAACAGAATGACTATAGCAGTATCATAGAGTAAAACACTGCATGGAAAGTCCCATAGGGACCATAATATTTGGTTGCCAAACCTCCTCATTATTTGGACCAAAACTCAACCAATCAGCTGCCATCCGTGACATCACACTCTCCAGCAGAGCCATCATACCTCAGATTTCCAACCGCCTTCGTGTGAAGAGGAGTCTCCCTGATCTCTGCTCAGTTTACTTCCTGTGAACTTTTCACCTTGCTCAACTGAAAGTTTTCTTGCTTCTGGATTGAGGTACAGTTTTTTTCCTTTAACTACAATGGCTGAAAGCTCCAAAAAGAGGCTTTTCAGGCCTGGCAGATCCTGTGGAAAACCTAGACTTTACTCTGAGGATCCACATAAGGATTGCTTATACTGTCTCTACCCTAAACATGTCCCTAAAGACTGCAAACATTGTAGGACCTTCTCGGCTAAAACCTTGAGGGACAGGGAGGCACGTTTATTATTGTGGCTGCAAAAGAAGAGGTCCACTACAAATTCGGACTCTGAAGAAGAAGTTAATCCTCAGACTCCCAAGAAAAGAAAGTCTTCTGCTCCTGAGGAGAAATTGATTGCTAAAAAGCAAAACAAACAAAGAAAAAGAGGCTTCTTCATCTTCTTTGCCTCAAACACTGTTGAAACGATCCTCTGTTTCAAGGGAGGTGTCATCTGCTCCCTCATCCAAGGTAGGAGTATCTCTGGAGCTGTAATTCCTGTCAAAATAACAACGACACCGTCGATGATGACTTCGTCGACGACAACAGCTTCGTCGATGACGAAGACAATGCCCTCGACGAAAGGTTCGACGTCGACGGGAAGATCAGTTTCGAAATTGTAGACGATCGCGCCATCGACGACAACCTCGTCGAGCCCATCCGCGACAAGGACACCATTGACGTCGACGACGATAATCCAAATTTTGACGACGAGGGGAACTTCGTTGACGGGAGATTCGTTGACAACACATTTCAAGTTTCCGAAGACAAAATCCTCCATTACTTTAAAGTATTTCCTCCCATCGACGGGCTCGTCGGCGACGAAAAAATCTACTGACTTTACCAGTTGGACCAAGGTTTTTACTGTTGCCACCTTCAACTCTATGAGAAATGCAATCCGAGGATGTGGAATCTGGAGTAGCTTATAGTCCATCCCACCTACAGATAAAAAGTCAAGACACTGATAATGAGGAGTACCAGGAGGTCCTTTCTTTCCAAGATCATCCAGTGCAGGAAAAGAGAGTTTCCCAGAGGCGAACACTTCCACCTCAAAGTCTGATACAAGTCCTGTTCAGGTTCAGAAGGCTCAGCCTCCACCTCTACCTACGCCTTCCACTCAAAAAATACGCACCTCTCTTATTGTTACAATCAGAGATGATCTGATAGGAAGTGGCAGAGATCAACCAGAGGAAGGTGAACTCCTTCAAGATAGCCCAGTTGGAACTGAATGGGATGAATATGGTATCCCTACAACACCATCTCCATCGCCATCGCCAGCCACTTCTCCTCCTCAAGATATTGGAGGATTCCATGATATAATGGGGAAGGCCTCAAAGAGATTTGAGCTCCCGCTTCCAGTCAAGGAAGCAGAATGTTTTAGGAAGAATCACGTAAATCTGTCCGATCAATCCCAATTAAAGACTCCATTTGGGAAGAAGGGTTAATATTGATGAAAAACCCTGCCTCTGTTGCAGCCTCGGTGCCGAGGATAGAAAACGGGCACCTGAATCTTCTCCGGCGTGTTTAATTGGGCATCCACGGCTGGAATCTGTGGTAATGCAAGCAGCGCAACGCAACTCAAAAAATCCGGTATCAACAACTGCAGCTCATCCGGACAAGGAAGGAAGATGCGTGGATGGAGCGGGGAAGCGCTTTGCTGTGCTGGCGGCAGCAGCAATTATGGCTGCAAATGCCTTAGCTCTTCTTAGTAGATACAATCGCCAGATGTGGTCGGACATAGCTCCTTTATTGTCTCACTTGCCAGAAGTTAAAAAAGAAGAGGCAGCCACCATAATCCAGGATAGTTCCAGAGCGGCTTTTGAGTCCATCGATATAGCCATGGGTATGCCGTTGCTTTCCTTTAGTCAGAAGGCAGCGGCTGTAGCGCTGCGAAAACCGGGATGGCTTAAGGCTAATCCGTTCAGCTTTGAAGTGCAAGCTAAAATAATTGACATGCCGTTTGACAGAGAAAATCTGTTTGGTAAAAATATTGAGGAAGCCCTTCAAGGCATCAAGGCCGACACTGATACGGCACGGGCACTAGGATCTTTGCTACAAGAAAAGTTTCAATCCGTTCAAAGGAGAGGGAGAGGGTCAAGAGGACAATATACCCAGAGACCGGCATATCAATCTGGCAGATATCAGCCTTACAATCAACAGGGATATCGCCAGTTCTCAAGTGGTCAGCAGTTTCGCTCCCCAGGTTCCTCATATCAGCAATAGACAAGAGGAAAATCATCGGAAAACCATCGGCAAGAGGCAAGGCTCAACAGTCTAATAGAAGACAGTGACTTCAGCAGTGCGCCCACCACCTGTCCAAACTCTATTATCTAGCTCCATTCTACCAACTATGGAATGGGTTTTGGACATAATCCATCAGGGCCATACCCTGGAATGTATACAGAAGCCTCCGCATCAACCTCCTATCCTCCGAAAACAGCGCCACCTGTCCGCTCTCAAAATGGAAATTTTATCTCTCTTATAAAAGGAGGCAATAGAGGAAGTGCCATGTCATCAACAAGGGAAAGGCTTTTATTCGCATTTCTTTCAAATAAAGAAAAAACTTACAGGGAGATGGAGGCAGGTAAAGGACCTAAGAAGTTTGAACAAATTCATCAAAAAGATTTAATTTCGCATGTTATCCCTTCAAGAAAAATATTACTACTTCTTTGCCGGGGAGACTATGCAGCCTCCCTGGACCTCTTAGATGCTTATTTTCATATTCCAATCCACATAAAACACAGAAAATGTCTTTGCTTTATGGTGGCGCAGCGCCACTACCAATTCAAAGTCTTGCCATTCGGTCTGAAGTCTGCCCCTAGGGTTTTCACGAAGTGTATGGCACCAGTGGTAGCTCACTTAAGACTTCAAGGTCTTCAGGTCTTCCCGTACCTGGACGACTGGCTCATAAAAGGCGCTTCATTTCAGGAAACGCAGCTCTCTCTGCAGCGTTGCAGGGATCTCTTCAGTCGTCTTGGTTTGAAAGTCAACATGGAAAAGTCATGTCTTCTCCCGTCGCAGTCTCTTCAGTTTCTAGGGTCTATGCTTTGCACAAAAGAAGCGAAAGCTTACCCTTCAGAATAACGGGTTCAAAAGATACTAAATCTGGCATCTCTTCTGCGAAAAAAGCAGTTCACTTCAGTGAGGATCTATAAGTCATTGTTGGGAATTATGTCTTCTTGTATCCCGTTGCTTCCCAATTGCAGGCTACATATGAGGCCTCTTCAAGAACTTCTGGACAAACAGTGGATCCAATCTCTAGGATCTTACGAAGATCGAGTGTCCATCTCTCCTCAGATAAAAAGAGCCCTGTCATGGTGGACAATCAGAAAACACTTAACGAAAGGTCTGACATTCGAGCCTCAGCATCACAGTTATGTAATGATGACAGACGCATCTCTGCAAGGTTGGGGGGCTCATATTCAAGACTTGGAAATTCAAGGTCATTGGTCAGAAAGGGAATCACATCTTCACATTAACCTACTAGAGTTAAAGGCAGTGTTCTTGGGATTACAAGCTTTTCTACCCAGGATCAGAGGTTCCAATGTTCTAGTCAGGACCGACAGTACGACTACCATGTTTTACCTGCTAAAACAAGGGGGTACAAGGTCGGAACTTCTCTCAAGACAAGCGCAGGAGATTTGGAGGTGGTTACTTCTCCACAACATCTCGCTGCAAGTGCAGCACATTCCGGGAGTGAACAACTCGAAGGCAGATGCTCTCAGCAGATCTCCAAGTGTCTTTCACGAATGGGAATTACATCAGGATCACCTTCTCCAGGTCTTCCGCCTTTGGGGAACCCTGTCACTGGACCTTTTTGCGACAGTTCGCAACTCAAAATGCAGGCACTTCGCAAGCAGATTCCATCAGAAAGGATCTTGGGGCAATGCTCTCCAAATGTGCTGGACAGGAATGTTCGCATATGCCTTTCCCCCATTCCCTCTAATTTCAAAAGTGATCCGGAAAATTAAATCAGAGCCGTGCCATTTGATTCTCATAGCTTCAGCTTGGCTGAGACACGCGTGGTTCTCCGATCTCTTCAAGCTGTCAGTGGCACCCAGGATTTAGTTCCCACTCTCTCGGAATCTGATTTCCATGAACAAAGTTCACATTCTTAATCCGAATTTGAAATCGCTCAATTTATCGGCATGGAACCTCATGAACATGAGTTTCAATCTTTGAATATTTCTCAAGAATGCAGAGAGATTCTTTCCAAATCACTGGCGATCTCTACGAACAAGACATAAACGGCAAAATGGAGGAGGTTTTGTCAATGGTGCGCTTCTCGAAATCTTCATCCTTTTAATATTTCGTCAGAACAAATGCTGCCTTATCTTTTGCATCTGGCTAGTGAAACTTTCTCATGCTTCTATAAAGTTGCATTTGGCAGCTATCTCAAGATATAGAATACATCCTGACCGTCCATCTCTCTGGTCTCAGAGGGTAATAAAGGAATTTCTCAAGGGACTTTTCAGGACATTTCCTCCAGTTCACTGTCCAACAGTCTCATGGCAGCTTAACACGGTTCTAGCACAACTCATGAAGTCTCCGTTTGAACCGATACATAAAACGGATTTGCAATTTCTCTTATGGAAAACGGCTCTCACTTCAGCAAGGAGAGTAAATGAAATTCAGGCTTTCTCGATTTCTGAACCTTTTCTCCAATTTCGCCCTGACAAGGTTGTCTTGAGGACAAATCCTAAATTCATAATTCATCCCTAAGGTTCCATCCATATTTCATCTCAACGAACCTGTGGTACAGCCTACATTTTCCTTCGTCGCCTGTGGAGCAATTTCGACACTCCCTAGACGTCAAAAGATGTCTAAAGTTCTACATTGACAGGACAAAGTCGTTCAGAAAAACAAACCATTTTGTTGTAGCATTTTCTGGTCCAAGAAAAGGATTGGCACTTTCAAGAGCTAGTATTTCGAGAAGGAATTCTTCGGCTATCTCTTTGTGCCAAAGCCGGTAATCCTCTCCAATCCAAAGTACATGCTCATTCCACCCGAAAAATTGCAACTTCTACAGCCCTATTTGCAGGAGTGTCACTGCCAGACATTTGCCGATCAGCAACCTGGAAAAATGTGCACACTTTTACTAGACACTATTGTCTTGATACAGCATGGCGACATGATGCAGCAGTGGGACAAGCAGTTCTTCGTCATCTATTTTATTGAGGTATTGTTCAAGATTTTATATTTATATATTTATATTTATATATATTTATATATCTATGTGTATATATTTGATTTGTTTCAAGGTAATGCTTTTGCTTTATTGGTATTCTGTTTGTTCAACAGACATGCTGTGTGTACAATTTTAAAAACTATTCTAAGATTCTGTTTATTTATATGCAAAAAATTGGAGCAGAGCCCACAGTCTGTGAGGTTCTATCCTGAGCAACGCATCTTCTATAAGAACTGCTCACTAGTCTGATTCAAGCATGTGAATCTATGAAAGATTCAATACTGGAGAAAAAACTAGTTACTTACCTGTACACTATGGTTCACCAGTATTATTTTTCATAGATTCACATACGACCCTCCCACCTCCCCGTTATTCAGGTAGACCTCTTATCTCTGGATATATCCTTGGCTCTCACTCAGGGCTGGAAATCTGAGGTATGGTGGCTCTGCTGGGGAGTGTGATGTCAGGGCTGGCAGATGATTGGCTGAGATTTGGTCCAAATAATGAGGAGGTTTGGCAACCAAATATTATGGTCCCCTATGGGACTTTCTATGCAGTTTTTACTCTATGATACTGCTATAGTCATTCTGTTACCGTGAGACTCCCACCATGACGACAGGGAAGATACAAGCATGTGAATCTATGAAATATAATACTGGAAAACCATAGTGTACAGGTAAGTAGCTAGTTTTTTCCTACACATAAACATTCCTCCCCTGCACACAGACACCCTTGCACTATGGTGCAAGAGTGCCTGCGTTGGGGCTGCACTGCTAAGTGTAGCGCCAGTGCAGAGGAAAACGGAAGACTGCACCATATCTTTGTAAATATGGTGCAGCCTTGCATTTCTGAAGTGGCGGAGTGAGGCGTTAAGCCATGACGGCTAAAGCTTCACTCTCCCACTTCATTGTAAATGTGCCCCTGAGTATTATTAGAAACGATCTGCAGTGCTTGCAAATGCCATTTACCAATCAATGTGGCAACCTCTGTGACGTCATACCTCAGAGGCCTAGGATACAGACAGCATGCTTTACACAACTTGGGGCATGTGACCTTGGGTTGTACAGATTATTTGTCACATCTTATTAAACATTTTCAAAACAATTCGTGCAAGTTTCATACAGAAGATCATGGTCCAGAAACATTATAAATAAACCACTGGACTCGTGAAAGTAAAGCAAGGTGAGCATTGCTCACTACATAACGTTGGCAAAAATTCTACCACGTTTGATATTTGAAAAATGCTAGATATATTTGCTGTGCACCATCACTTAAAATCCTGGCCTACCTTTGGAAAGTATGCGTTGTGCCAACCTTTTATTGGCTTTCGTGCTATCACTTTCATAACATTCTTACAAAAGTAATATTTTAATTTGGCACAATCTCTGAAGTGTTTGTGAACAGTATTCCTTTCCCATGCTGAGAAACAGTATCTGAGCAATATTAGAAGGAGGCCCAGCAGACGTCATCCCTCCCTTTCAGCTGCCCAGGCAACACAGCTTTAATGGCTTCCATTAGTCCCTTCTGGTGGAGATTGTTAGACTACAGCTGGGTAAATGACATCTCTCAGACATTGCTTCAGTGTGCCAGCTTTGCCATTATTGGTTCCTCTCACTTAAATAAACTTTTTAGATTCACGTTTATTTCTTAATCAATTTGAGATTATTCCACTTGAAAGTGTGATCAAGCATGATTTTTGCAAATAAAACCTGCTCGGATTAAACCTCCTACTGTGTGAAAATTATTAACGAGAGTTGTGAAAATAACAGAGAAAATATTAACATGGAGTATTTGGGAGAGAAACATGCAGGAAAGTGACAAGTATTTCTTATAGGCCCCAAATGATTTTTGCATGAAAGACTACAGAGAAATAATGTTAAGAGGTTTGAGTTTTCATGTGCAACATGAATGAAAACACGTTGACAAAAGAGTTTAATACGAGTGATATTAATTACATAGAATAATCGTTGAAAATGTTTGTGTTTCTATTAGAATAATAGAAGACTAAAATGAATAATGATATGGAGCTTTTTATGTGAACAAATAACTGAATTTGGTTATTTCTCCTAGAGAAACGGCACACTTTACAGAGAAGGCCTCAAATCACTGTTAAGATTAATTTTGCTTTTTAAACGTTGGTTGCCAAGAAATGTATTTGTCCTTCATTATGATTGTTGTGTTCTTTTCTTCATGACGGCTACCTGGTTGGAATATCAACGGAATTTCCTACTGTCTGAGGAAATGTTTAGTGTTGAGGATAACTGCTCTAGTAAAATGTTGCAATGGTTTCGAAGATGTGGGTGAGCGTAGGAAGGAGAATATTGTGATTTCCTCTGCTGAAGGATGATGACCGCATGGCTCTAAATAAAAAACTCTTGAACGTGAGGTAAGACGGGAGTGGTGTGACTAAACACCCTATGCTCCTGAACCAATGAGAACTGTGAATTGCCTTGACTTCTTTACTAAGTTAGGGATGGACTTTAACATTTAGGGTAAAGCTGTTAGTGTTTATAATCTACTGTTTAGTTTAGGCTGGCGTGGCAAGGGTGAGCATCTTTGTGTGAGCTGATACCCATGAGGAGAGAGAACTATTTCCCTTAAGCTCCTCTTTGGCTGCTGCTGTATGATCCAGACTCTTAAATTTTGCTCCTCATACTTTTGTGAGGTTGCCCTATTCTTCCCTTCTGGCCTGAGGGTTAGCTCTTCAGACTATTTGCACGCTGTGCTATAGTTTTCTAAGGTTTGTATGATTTCCTGTAATTGCATTGCTCTTATTCTAATGCTCTTTTGTCTCTCTTCCTATCCACTCACTTGTGCTTGTTTAAGTGAGATGTATTGTGAATTGCTTATTTTCTCTTGTGTGATGATCTTTGATTTGATGCTGTGTCTTTGTTTGACCATGTCATATGCTTTCAAAGAATTAGACAAAGCTAAGTGAATAGAAAAACTGAGTCTGTCATTATTGATGATTATGATTAATATGAATCGTACATTGTGATGTTTTGTTGGTTTGTAGAATATTCCCTTTGCTGTAGGTCCTCATAAGGGGGGTATTATCCATCTTAACAGTTGTCAGACCCTGACAACTCTCAAAAGGTTCATCGGAGGACCAGTTATAGGTATGGGCCAAATTTTAGTTTCATAACGAAAAAAGTCTAGTGGTTATTAGATTGGTTACTTGTGGTGAATATGTTTGCCCCAAGTTTCCGCTGCATCACGTTTGTGTTGATTAGCTGTACAGCATACAGTAAAGTGTAAAAAAAACTGTAGTTAATATATTTAGAAGATTTCTGTTTTCCTATGCGGAACAATGTGTGGCAAAGAGTGGAATTCTGCTGGCAAAATTACTAATTGAACTGCATGATTTGCTTGCCATACTTTATGCTAATTCTCTCCCATCCCCCATGAATTATACTTGTGCTTATAGGTCTTTTTTTGTGGTCGAAAACCGGCCTAAAAAAAGTTGTAATGTACGTGTGAGCAAATGGCCCTTGATTCACTTAATATGGTAGAACTGCAATTTGTACCCACAGTTTTTTGCTATTTCTTCATAAAGTATGCTAGGCGCAAGGATAATACGCATAAGTTACATTGGAAAGCAAAGCATTTGAAACTATGGAAATACCCTAGGGAGAAGGTAAAAAAACTTACAAAGCACAGCTGTTTTACACTTACAAAGTAGTATATTTGGAGTGTAGGCATGTTCTTTCTTGACTTTTGATGAGAACACCTTCTAATGACAAAATGAACCTATCATAAGTTGTGCAAATGGTGTGACAAATCGATCAATTAATCAGGGTTTCAATAGCGCAAGCTACTCACCCGGAACGGGTCTCAAGGCGCTGGGGGAGAGGGGGGCAGGTGGGGGTACTGCAGAATCCAGAGGTTCACTAAATTCCATCGAAGAGCCAGGTCTTGAGGTCCTTTAGGAACTTAGGGAGCGGTGCAGTCTGTCGGAGGTAAAGAGGGAGGGAGTTCCATGCCTTGGCCACGAGGAGGGAGAAGGAGCGCCATCATGCTCTGCTTTTCTTGATCCGAGGTACCATTGCGAGAGAGAGCTGGGTTGGCGGGTTTGGTCTTGTGGAGGGCCTTGTGTGCATGGGGGAGGAGCTTGAAGGTAATTCTCTTCTTAATGGGGAGCCAGTATAGGGTCTGTAGGTGTTGGCTGATGTGACAGTGGCGTAGTAGGTTGAGGAGTAGTCTGGCGGCCGCGTTCTGGATGTTCTGGAGTTTGCAGGTAAGATTCTTGTTGATCCCGGCGTAGACTGCTTAGCCGTAGTCCAGTCTGCTACTTATGAGGGCGTGTGTGACATTTTTCCTGTGTTCGGGGGGGTCCACTTGTAGGTGTTGCGGAATAGGTGTAGGGTGTGGTAGCTGGAAGAGGTGATAATTATGACCTTGCAATCCATTTTGACTTCGGAGTCCAGGATGATTCTGAGGTTGCATGCGTGGTCCGTGGGGGTGGCGGGGGTCTCCAAGGATGGGGGCCACCAGATGTTGTTCTAGGCGTCAGGGTGAGGGCCCATGATTAGTATCTCAGTTTTGTCCGTGTTGAGTTGAAGGCAGCTGTACTTCATCCATCTGGCGACCGCTTCCATTCTGTCTTGAAACTTGCGTTTGGTGATGTTGGGTTTGTTGGATACGGAGAGGATGAATTGGGTGTTGTCTACGTATGATGTGAGGTTGAGTCCATGTGCTAGGATGATGGATGCGGGCAATGTAGATGTTGAACAAGGTCAGGCTGATGGAGGATCCTTGTGGGACTCTGCAGGTGGTTGGAGTCAGTTCTGGGAGGAATGGAGGGAGTCTGACTTATTACGTTCTGCTGGGGAGGAAAGTCAGGATCCAGTCGAGGGCCTTGTTCCGGATTCCTGCGCTGTGGAGTCTGCGGGCTAAGGTGCGGTGAGAGACAGTGTTTAAGGCCGCGGAGAGGTCAAGAAGGATGAGGGCCAAGGTCTCTCCTCTGTCAAGGAGGGGGCGGATGTTGTCTGTTGCTGCGAGGAGTGTGCTTTCGGTGCTGTGGTTCCTCCTGAGGCCTAATTGGGAGGAGTCGAAGATGTTGTTTTCTTCGATGGAGCCAGATAAGGGAGTAGGGAGATCGGTCTGAAATTCTTGAGGTCGGTGGGGTCCGCTGAGGGTTTTTTTCAGGAGAGAGTTGATCTCAGCAAGTTTTCAGTCATCAGGGAAGGAGGGGTCTTGAAGGAGCGGTTGATGATAAGTTGAAGCTCGGGGGTGTCTGATGTCTGCATATTTGCAGTAGATGCATATTTGCAGTTGATGTGGTGGGGGCAGGAGTCCGGGGTGGCCTCGAAGTGGGTTCATTATCCTCAGAGTGTCTTCGATGCTGAGGGCGGTCCAGTTGTCAAGTGTTGGCTACGTGGTGCTGGGAGTGGTGGGAGAGGGTTCCTCGTGGGGGTTGTTTTCATAGAAGTTGTCATAGATGGTCTTAATTTTGTTATGGAAGAAAGCGCTGAGTCTGTCACAGAGGTCCTGGGAGTTAGTGATGTCTGTTGACTCGCTGTTGGGTTGGGCAAACTCTTTGATGATGCCGAAGAGTTCCTTGCTGTTGTGAGCGTTGGTGGAGATCCTGTCCTGCAGTGCTTTCTTCCTCGGGAGTCTGATGAGCTTGTGGTGGGCCGCAGTTGAAGTTGTTGAGGTCAGTCGGGGTTTTGGAGTTCCTCCACAGTTTTTCGAGTCGTCTGCAGGTGCTTCGGGATTCTTGGAGTTCGGTAGAAAACCAGTTGGCTTTCTTGGCATGGGGATTGGAGGCTTTCTTGATGGGGGTAAAGGTGTTGGCGTGAAGGATTCAAATTTCTTAAAGTCGGACTATACTCACCAATAGTCCAAAGATATATATATCAATATATTCACCATTAAGGAATAACCAAGCAGTCGGCAATGGAGAAGGTCGAATCATTTATTGAATCAAAATACAAGCCCTGACAGGGGAGCCTCTGTCTACACAACCCATGGAGGTGCGCAGAGGAGACTAACTAAATACATATTACACAGAGTATATATACGTTTTACATATTCTGGTTAACACCGAAAAAGGGAATACACAAGCTATCTGTTGGTCTATCGGAACACCCATTTAAGGTTCTTTACACATTTGTCAGTAGCTAAGCTAAAAAGCTATTCCAAGAATAGGTCAGCAAGGTGCCCTTCTAGTCTATCTTAGACCCATGGAGTACAGAAACAGACCCCACTATAATATATGCATCCTATGAGAAGAGCAAATCTGACCTTGGGTTTCCTTGAACCATGTTCCATACGAAAGAGAGGCAGACTTACTGTTTAACCTGTTTTCCGTGTTTCTGTGTTATACCATGAAGTATCAACACTCGAAGAGATAGACGAAGGGATATAATACTAAGTAGTCCTAACTACATTAATAGGACAGAACGATATTCCATAACCTATCATTAGGCTATCATATGAATATGTTTTTACTCTCAATTCATGGATACATGTGATGGTTATATGGTTCATAGTGGGACAATCATATTTATATTATTTTATATTCCAACAGGCACAATCGGTGATCCAGTTGTGTAGAGTGTGGGCGACGGTGGTGAGGTCATCGTCGTTTGTGGTGGTGGGAGTGGAGCTGCAGAGGGCGGCGGCGAGCTAGTTGTCGGAGATCTTGTTCCAGTTCCTGCATTGGAACTGATGCGGGTGTCTGCTGGGATGTTGGATTTGAAGGTGAAATAAACACAGCAGTGGGAGTTCGGAGGTGTGGCTGACGGTGATGGAGTTCCCTGCTATGCAAATGGGATAGAGGATGTGAATCAACAAAAAGACAGGGTGAATTTGCTACTATGATCAGCACATCAATATTGCATTTTTCCCATAGTATTAATTTGTCCAGTAATACAAAAATACTCACTTTGGGAGTGCCCAACTGATAGGATGCTTATTCACCCTTAAGCAATTTCCGTCACGATAATCTACCCACAGAAGGTGTAGTAGAATTTCATGAACCATAAATAGAGATAATTAAACCAGTGCACATCCCTACTAGTTACTTTTATCCAATTGAATTTCAATTCAATCAATTCAGTACTTCAATTCTCTTCAAGTCCACACAAGTATTCAGATAGTACAGAGTCCATTAGTTCTTAAAGTTCTTGTTTATTGATTACTTTCTTGCCACATCATCACAGCCGACGCGCGTTTCGCCCTCCGCGGGCTTTTTCAAGGCACAGAAAAATAGTATGGTGAGTGGCGTATTTTCATATAAATCAATAAAAGACGTAAAAATCCTTAATCATTGGTCCTTAAAGCCTTAAATAGTGAATGTGAAAATTGTTCCTTAAATTTCTTGTACTTCTAAGTCCATTCCTCACTCGGTGGTCTGTAATTTAATAGAGGATTGAAGGAGCCATGATAAGTTCCATCGCCATAGCGAAACCGGTCACGTCTCAGCAAGGCGTCTCTCTTCCGCGTAAGTCTTGCAGGATAGAGGATGTGCCCAGTTGAGTGCGTTGGTTTGGGTATGATCTGCTTGAGTCCGATAGTGTGGAGGTTGTCCAAGAGGGAGGTGGAGTTGGGGTCCTTGAGGTTGTCGAGATGGAAGATGAGGTCTCGTAGCATTGTAAAATCGGTGGCAGTGAGGCCATGCGGCGTGATGATGTCGGTGATGGAGTCGGAGAAAGGAGCGCAGGGTCCAGGCGTCTGTAGATGAGGGTGCCTCGGAGGGTGGAGGGCAGGTTGGTATGTATCTTGAAATGGAGATGTTCCAGGTCTGTGAGCCTGTCGGAATAAGTGCTCAGCCGTACATTGGCCTTGTGGGCGATGGTGATGGCTCCTCTGGGCGGTTGGGGCGATCCTTCCGGGTGAACTTGTATCCTTCAGTGATTGCGATCGCGAAGTCTGGGCCAGAGGCGGCATTCGTCCAGGTTTTGGTGAGGAAGGGATGTCCGGACGGTGCTGTCGAGGAGGTCCCAGATTTCCGTGGTGTGTCTGTGGCGGGAGCGGACGTTGAGGAGGATGCATCTCAGGGTTTGGGGTGCGATGGAGTTGTTGCTGGAGGGGGGTGGAGGGTCCTAGGTCTTGGCAAAAGTGAATGAATGGCGGCAGTCACAGCAGGTAAAGAGTTGGTGGGTGTCGAGTGGTGAGGAGGGTTTGCGCCAATCTCATACATCAACATATTTGTAGGAAATTGCCAACATATACGAGATACATACTTTTTAGGAGGAAAAATAGGAACGTTGAAAGAACAGAAAATTACACAATTATCCTATAACATTACATGTATGTCTATCTTCTATAATGAACATATTATGCAATTAATACAAAAGAAAGTAGAAGAACAAATATATGTTATCGTAACTTACACTTCCTATAACATATTTTTCACGTTAAGTTTGTGAATTGTCCACACTGTTTGTATTATGACACATATGGATTTGTAATGCAAAGAGTGGTCTGACACTACTAGAAGCAGTGAAAATGTATCACTGACCTTGCCCTATGGGCTCAATGAAATACAGGGGTGAATTTAGGGGTTTCAACTTGTAGACCAGTGAAACTTGAGAGGGCCCCTGCAAAGTACATGGAGGGGGACACCCCTTCCTGGCCCACCACCTACCACTTTTGCAGAGGGGGCCCCTGGAGGTCACCCCCCTCCCCCCCACACTGCGAGGACTGCGGTTGCTTATGTTACAACACAGTGGTGGACACTCTTTTACCCATTGTGGTATTCCATGGTGGCAGCCTCACAACATTGTATCAATTTGTATGGAGCATGTTCAACATATATTGCTCACACCCTCAAAATCTGCCAGTCCCCAAACTAGCAGAGACTCCAAATCGTCAGAAATTAGACCATGCAACGGATTTATTTATTTCTGGGGGACAGGTCGGCAGGCACTTGCAGGACCTTTATCGTTCTTGCCAAGTGTGGCACCCATGGACTTCAGACATTTGTAAGGACCTTGACGTCTTGCATATGGAAGCAGTCCTGTTTGTACTCATGGGGGAGTGACAGCAGACCTTTTGTCACAGAAAGTTCAAAGTGATTGTCATAAATCTATCACTGGCTTACACATTTTTTTCTGTGAATACTTTCCATCAATGTATTTTCGCTACTCAGTGTAAAATGCCATCCTAGCATGGTAAAGGGGAATTTAAATAAATAGACTCTTTGTGGCATTTAGTTTTAAAATACATTTTGATTATACGAGTCAAACTACTCTAAGTACATTCATAAACATGTTTAAAATACATAAGTACTACAGGGCAGATTTACTTTAATTTTGAGCCGGGTTTGCATTATCAACGCAAAATGTTTATTTGGGATTTACTTTCCAGCAATAGAGAGGCTTTGCATTGCTTTTCAACTAGGGGCATGCATTGTGCGGGTTACATTAAAATTCCCATGCAACAATCAAAGGTTTTTTACATAAAACCTTGTCTACTAACATTTGTAGACAAGGTTCTGTGCCAAAAAACACATTTCAGAAACTGACTTTAAAAAGGAGAAAAACAAAATTCTCCAATCGTTTGTGACTTTGTATGTGTGCTGCACTGTAAGTACATATCCACAATAGGAAATGTTTTAAAATTGACTAGCATATTATTTTATACTGGAAGTTTGTCCTTCCATCACAAAGCCTATGCTAGACATTACGCAGAAACATTTGCATTATGGTACAAAGGTGTGTGCTTGGTGCTAGGTAGCCTGGTTATTTCCCATCCTAGGGAAGAAAGCAGTAGCTATATATGTTTGTAGATATGTTGCTCATTCTCTGTCATGCAATTCAGTGCAGCAACTTTGATTGCAGCATTGCATTGCGTAACAACTTTGTAAATCTACCTCTATGTCTGGTGTTAGTATGTCAATGCATTTCAAGTGAAGTCTACAGTGCATGTTTGCACAAAGTTTCTTCTATTCAATATTAGTAGCATGTCATAGGATTGTGACTGCAAGGATGAAGGCCACTCCATTACCTTCCTCCTCCGTCTTCCTATCACAGTCCTGACCATGGAACACTGTGCGTTCCAGGCACAGCATTCACCCATAGTAAAAAAAAACATTCCCACAATCAAGATCTGACAGCAAGTACCTGTCACGTGACCTATAAGGATGGGGCAAACCCAGGAAAAACACATCATGTTTTTTCCTTCTGTGTTCAGGCAGATGGCACCCATTGAAGTAAGTGTTTTTCTTTTTTTATATGTTAATGTGTTGCTCGGACTGCTATAGCATCTGCGCATGTTTGTGTATTTTTAACTGTGCCGCCGCTCCTCCGTTGAACGATTAGGATGAACGGTTTCAGGTTACAAGGCATTTTTGGGATTTGCTTGGTGTTTGCACCGTCCCTCCTATGCTGAGCAATTGGGAGCGGCTGTGTCTCTTGTGGCGTCGCATGTGCGATGTAGCAGTCAGGAGTGGGTGCTTGTATTTTTAGGGCCTGTGCCGGTACTAACCACTGCTCCCGCGCCGAGCACTTCAGAGCGGCAGTAGAAGCACTTAGGCACTCATGCTCTTCAGTTCGCCCTGCCACCCCTCGGCTAAGCGATTGAGAGCGGCAGTTGGAATTACCTATCTTTGGCAGTGTTCTCTTATGGCAGGTCTAGCCTCCAGTGGCTTTATCATATCTGAGGAGGCCTCCCTAAGCAACCAGGTAGATAAAAAAGGTGGACAGCGCGGCCAAGCAAGCCTATTCCACCTCAAACCTTTCCATGAGGGCAGGTGCTTATGCTGCTTATGTAGATCAGTCCCTCTTACATGACTTTCAGGCTTTATATGAAGAACTTCAGCAGAGCAATGATATTAGCTAGGTGCCATATATGAATGAGACCTCCCAGAAAGTACTTCTGTCTTGGCTGCCCTACTTCCTCTGATAAGTCCCGGCAACAGCAAGTAGGCGCCACCATTGTCAGTTCCACCCCAAAAGCATGACTATCAAAGTGTGGGAGGCTGAATCAGACAATTCTTCTCCGTTTGGCCAAGGGATGTCACCGATGCCTGGGTGCTTCGTTTAGTGGGAGTAGGATATTCTATTGACTTTTCTTCCCATCCTCCAGATCTTTTTGTGCCAACATGTCCAATTGGAACAACAACAATATCTTCGTAGCAGATGTACCTTTCTGAAACAAACTGGCGGAGTTCTTTCAACATAAGGTCAACACTATCTTTCAAGCATTCTCCTTAAACTCATGTAGATCCGATCTTTCCCCTCATCAGACTGAGACTATTACCTAAGTGACATCCTTAGGGGACAGAGCTCCTACACTATTTGCAGAGTTCTCTCCTCTCTCACGGAAAGGAATTATCAGCCTTATGAGCTCAATTAAATCTGGTGCCCCTTCAGACCATTGTCCCCCCCTGATTTTTAACAATGTGGCCAGCACGGTGGTTGGACAACTTAGAGTCCTATGGAATGAGGTGCTCAGCTTTGGGCACTACTCAAGTTGCTGGAAAAAAGCCTCTATTCTTCCTCTGGTGAAGAAACCACCCCCATGGACCCAAAGCATGTGGAAAACTACAGGCCTATCTCTCGACTTCCCTTCCCGGCTGAACTTCTAGAAAAAGCTATGAACATAAGAAATTCTAGCATTTCTGGACACGCATCAGTTGCTAGATGCTGCCCAATATGGGGTTAGAGCTAACCATTGCACAGAATCAGCTCTGGTGGCTTCAGCAGAGGAGGTAATTATAAGGGTGGACAAAGGGGGCAAAGCGGCTCTGATCCTCCTGAATCTCTTTCCCGCCTTTCATACGGTCCACCATGCTTTACTCCTAGGGAGACGCAAAATCAAATCCTTTCTCGCTCCCCTGTGGGGTGCCGCAGTGCTCTGCACTTAGTCCCACTCTCTTTAATGTGTATGTGACCCCCCTGGTACAGTTGATCCTCAGTTTTGGTCTGACTGTACTGTCATATGTTGATGATACACAGATAGTGATATCCAGGTTGAGAAAGACACTGAAAATGTTTGCTGCTGTATGACGGCAGTGGCGAGTTGGATGCGGACCAACTGCCTTAAATTAAACTCGGACAAAACAGAGGTACTACTCTTTGGGAGAGAGACCTCCTTCTGGAATGCGTCTTGGTGGCCGGCAGAGTTGGGCAACATTCCAAAGCCAGTGCAGAAGGCAAAAAACCTGGGCATTTTGTTTGACACAAAACTGCATTTTCTGCTCAAATTAATGCAGTAATGTCGGGAGGTTTTTTCATGCTGCGTATACTCCAAAAAATCCTCCCGTAAATTCCCTTTAACCTGCAAAAGGTGATGATGGCCCTCACATCCAAAATGGACTATTGCAACTCCCTTTATCTAGAGTCTTCCAAATATCTGCTAAAAATATTGCAGTCTCTTCAGAATGCTGTAGCAGGGACACTTCTGAAAATTCCTAAATTCAAACCTGTATCCCATTTTATTGCATGATCTACACTGGCTGCCTGTAGGAAAAAGGGTGTCTTTTAAGGCACGGTGCCCTATGCACAGTGCCTTACAAGACAAGGCTGGCCCATCGTATTTTCAAAAACGGTTCACCTGGTAGGTGCCCAGCAGGAGTCTTACTTCTAGCTCTACATTTATGGTTAAGGTCCCAAGAGTCAAACGAGCCAACTGGGATGGCAGAACGCTAGCCTATCAGGGGGGGAAACCTATGGAACTGTCTCTCTGGGCTCTCCGCGCACAGCCAGCAATGCAGATTTTTAGGAAGCAGCTGAAGACTTGGCGGTTTCCACAGTAAATTAGTGAGGTCACCTGGTTTTCTCTTCTCCTTCCCCCCCAAACCTACGACTCTCTCTGTCTGGTCTGAATCTGTTCAGCGCTAAGACACCCTCGGGTAATGCGCTCTTTATAAAATCAATTCATTCATTCATTCATTTAATCCCACCCCCTCGGAATCCACTGAAGTGCCAGGGTTTCCAGCAAGGAATTTTTGACCTTCTCCAGAAGGGAGGCATCATTCCAGTCTCAGAAACAAAGATCGGCCAGTGGTTCCAATCAGTCTTGAATCTCAAGACAGTGAATTTCCATGTTCTAAACCAAAAATTCAAGATGGTGAGTTTGTAGAAGGTCTTACTTCTTCTGGGTCTTTTCTGGCTTTTTTTTAAACCTCTTGGGTGCCTATTTTCATACCCCGATTCATCCTTTTTCACAGACGTTTTTGTGGTTCTTGGCATTGGTGCAGAATTTCTACTCATGTGATGGTTTTTTTACATGCCCAGGGGGTGCTTTTGTTTCCATACCTAGATGATGGGCTAATCCCTTCCTCGTCTTTCCTAAAGGCCCAGCATGCAGTGGAGTCGGTGTGTAGTTGCCTAGAGAACCATTGGTTCATTGTGAATCTCAGCAAGTCCCATCTCATCCCGTCTCATGTGCTACTGTTCATAGGAGCACTTTTCAATACAAAGTTGGGAAAGGTGTTTCTTCCACCACTGCAACAACAAAGTCTCAGGTCTGGTTTTGGGATTCCCCTGGCAGCTGTCAGCTTCAGCAAGGGACTGGTTGAGAATTAAAGAGGCCATGTCTACCTCCCTGTTTATGTTTCCTTGGGCTCGCAGGCATCTTTTACATCTAGTTTACATCTGCTGGCACACTGGAACCCAAAGTCCCAGGATTACAGCGATTTGGTTCCTATGTCTGCCACAAATTCTCTGCTGCTTCAGTGGTGGTTGCAGCCAGAGAACCTAGCAAAAGGAGAGCCTTTAGACCTACCATTACCATGTTTCCTGACAACCGATGCAAGCCCCTCAGGTTAGAAGGCCACGCTCAAGAGGCCTATTTCCCAGAGGTTTGGTCACCCACAGAAAGCTGTATGACTTGGAATTGAAAGGAACTTGTGGTAGTATTCAAAGCTCTACTGCACTTTGCCACTCTTCTCAAGGGTAAGTTTGTTCAATTCAGGACGAACAATCATGTGGCCCGAGCATATCTAAATCATTTGGGGTGACTCATTCTCCTTTTCTAGCACTTCTGGTGGATGAGATAGGGGCATCGGTGGAGGACAATCTGTTGAGTCTGACTGTGATTTATCTGTCCGGGGAGAATGGGCCAGCTCCCTTCCTTGGTGTACATGTCCCTGACATGGCCGGACTGGCCATTATGGGCACCGGGCGTTTTCCCAGTGGGCCGGAAAGGTTAGGGCCGGTTTTCGGCCTATGGAGGCTATATTTGTTACAGAGGGCCCGATTTACAGCAGTGCTGCAATATTGCCCCCCTGTAACAAAAGTGGCAGTAGTGCAAAGGAGGGCCAGAGGTCGAGTGGCGTTACAAGAACTGGGTTTCCATTTCCAGACCTGCGGTGGTCCCTGACACCTCCCATTTTTCAGGAGATTATGGAGAGGTTTTGGGATTCCTTGGCTGGACCTTTTTGTTTTTCCACAGGGTACCCTTCTTCTGAAATGCTGCTACCTTCTCTCTTGCCGGGAGTCCGAGAGGGTAGATGAATTTAGTTTCCCCTGGCAGCAGGATCTGGTTTTTGCCTTTCGCCCCTTTCCCCTTCTCAGCAAGGTTTTAGCAAAGATCAGGAGAGAAAGGGTGATGGCACTGCTGTTAGTCCCATTTTGGAGTCAGCAGTCATGGTTGCCTCTTCTGTACAGTCTGGTTATTGCTCCTCCTTGGAGGTTTCCGGTGTCCCCTTCTCTACTCAGGGTGGCCCATCTGTTCTACAGTTCGACCTGTCATCTAGCATTGGGGGTTAGAGTCACATTTAGGACGCCACTGCATCAAAACCTTGTGCCTGCTTGAAGCAGGCATAAGGAGTGACACAGCATGATGGGAATAGGCATTTCTAACCATTGCTGGAGTTGCGTCATGCTTACGACACGACTCCAGCAATGCACTGCCTTTCCGCCAAAAGATGCATCACGCATCTGTCTATCCTTGCACCACGGTGCGCCCCATTGTCAATGCGACGCATCCATGGTGGCAAAAGGCTTTTTTTACGCCACGGAATTTAGCTGACTCGTCTCTGCTAATATGCAGAGATGCACCAGTTCTTGTAAATCTGCCCCTTAAGTATAACGGCAGGATTACCATCTTCTGCATTATTACTCTGTATAAGGGTCATAACTATCGACATGCCCACAGTACAATCACACATCCATGGAAAGCCCCAAGGGTACCTTTTGGGCATATAAACATCACCTCTACACTGGGTAATCTAGAGGAGAAGCTTCCATGCTGACACGCTGACAGGAGACACTGAGGACCTTGACACCCCTCGCGGAGTGTCCAACTCAAGTCCTACGTGGGGTCCTTCGATCTCTCATATCAGGTAATGGGGTTAGCTCGTTCCAAGGGGGATTCTTGGCTCTAAACCTACATACATGCAAAGTAACCTGGCTGTTCCCTTAATCTCCCTCTCTTGTTCGCTCTATCTCTCCCACTAGCCCTGGGACGCTCACGGGCAGCCATGTGCTCTATAAATCTATAAATAAATAAATACATTCAGATACATCTAGTTAGGTTTGCATTGTAGGAGTTTGCATTTATTACTGTAATGTATCTATATGCCTGCATATATTCACTGTTTTAGCAGTATGGTAAAATTCTACATTTTCTTTACTCTGTTGGTGCTTATAACTGTATATATCTGTTTATATAAATACTTATTGAAATCGTCCCCATCGTTTAATTTGTATATCTCTCTGAGAATAAGTGAGCACGAGTGACTGAGCGAAAAGCACTGTACTGTTTCCACAGTCACTGAGGGGTCAGGGCTGTCATGTTCAATAGTTGCCAGAAACTTTTCGTTCCTTGGTAAGAGGGGCTCATAGGGGCACTGTGAGCTGGATGGTCCACAGACTAACATATTATTCTGGTGTGTCTGGAATCAGTCTGGACAGCAATCCCTTAGTTTATGTTGTCTAAACGCACAAATCCTATATAGATTTGTAAGAACTACACAACAGCTAGTCACTTTCCTTAGAGGTGGCCATTTCTATTCAGAGTTCTAGAAATGTCAGCACTCTTTTTGTCTACGAGAGGTACTAGAAGAATTCTTCTGTCTGGTTTTCTTCGAGGGGGTTTCTCGCAGACTCTGGTGAGGTTGGTTGTACTCTGGAGTTCTTGTGAGAAGGGTTGCTGTTAGGGCTCTCTGTTTCTACTCTACATAGCCAGTAGGCTGCTATCAAGGCAATCAGAGGTTCCGCTATCCTCCCCTTAAAATCCTTGGCCTCTTGCCTTCTTGGTAGTTTCTACCTCAAGAGACCAGTAGTGTTCTCCCCTGCTCCTCCTTGGGATCGGCCACTTGCCTTAATGGGTTACGAAGGTCCCTGTTTGAGCCACTTTCTACAGTGTCACTGGAATTTCTTACCTTTAGGGTTTGTTACCTAGTAGCGATCACCTCAGGTCAGCATCAGGGAGAGATTGGGGCATTGCTTTCTCACCCTCCCTATTTGAGTTTTTTTTCCTGATAAGGTGGTCCTTCGCCCTGACCCAGTGTTCCTTCCCAAGGTCCATTCTTCTTTCCATTTGGCTCAGGATATTGTGCTCCCTGTCTTTTTTCAATCCCATTCCACAGAGGAGATTTTGCTTCATTCTCTAGACCTTACAAGGGTTCTCGCTATTTATATAGAGAGAACTACCTCTATGTATCAGGTGGAATTTCTTTTTGTCCCTTTTGGGGCAGCAAGGAGGGGTCTTCGCCCTACTACTACAACTCTTTCTCGCTGGGTCCGGTCTGCTGTTTTCTTTATCTTCCCTCAGGGGCTTCCCTTCCTCCTGTGGCTCAGGAGTGCTCAACCAGAGGAGTTGCTTCCTCATGGGCATTTTTAAGGTTGCCTCATTAAGGGACGTTTGTACAGCGGCGACATGATCTTCCCTTCAATTCCTTTATCTCCCATTATAAATTAACAATGGGAGAGGTTTTATCTGGGGATTTTGGTTTAGATCGTCTTTCTGCAGTTAACTGATTTGTATTTGACTGAAATAAAGTTTTCTTGGCATCTTTTTGTGATGTTTACTTTTGTTTTCATCCTGTGCTTTAGTATACACTCCAAGGGCAGGACCGTGACGAGGAAGGCGGAGGAGGAAGGTAATGACTTGGTCCTTTACCAGTAATCTTCATTTTTCTAAGTCATAGTCTTCCTAGTCACAGTCCTATATCCCTCCCTCCCTCGGGAGTGGAAGGATGAACAAAAGGGAAAACAATGTGACTCATACTTGTCTGTGGGCCAGTTGATGTGTCTCATTTTGTGTTTTTCAAGTGAAATTTGGTCTTTATAATTTATTAAATATTACAGAATGTGGTTTGGGTTTGCCCCACCTTTACAGGTCATGTAACAGGTTCTTCCTGTGGAATCACAATTGTTGGTGGGGAATTTTTACAATGGGTTAATGCTGTGCCTAGAACATATAGTGCTTCAAGGTCAGGTCTGTGACGAGGAAGACTATGACTTGGAGTAATGAAGATTTACTTGTAAGTAACCAAGTCATTGCAAGTGGCCGCACATTACATCCACAGTTTTCTCATGTTCTTCAGTCCACACCATGGCATGTTACTCATCACATTTCAATTACAGCATTATGAGGGAACATTTATTTTGGATGTCGGGATGTCTGATTGATACGCATCGTTTTTATGTCGAGCCTGGTAAGCACATGCGCTGCTCTCTTAGGCATGCTGTATTTAGCATATGGACTATTGGGGACTTTGGACACACCCGCCTCTTTTGATTGGTTAGTTGGGGTGCTTTTTATTATTCCTTTTCTCTGGTTGGTTAATATTGTGCATCTGTCCCGTCTTTCGTCCTTGATTCCCTCCCAACAGACATCACCGATTGATTCTTTTTCTTGGCAAAATCTGGCCGTCGCTTCACTCCTTGCATGTACACCCCCCATCACGTCACATGCACATGCAGCATCCATACATGTCGTTATCTGGAGGGGGTCCATTTACACCCTTTTCTACAGGCCACTGACTGTAATGGGATCCCGGAGATAAGATCAAGATTAAACAAGCATTTGCAATGCAATAGGTCTCGCATTAATTAAAGTTTGACCTATTAGCGTTGCAAATAATAATACAACACCAATAGGGCAAACTTTGAGTAATGCGAGACCTATTGCATTGCAAATGCGTATTTTGTCTCTTCTCAGCAGACCTTCATAGGAAAAAAAATCTTAATTCGCATAACTGTTGATCTTTTGATTCTGCCACAAACTGAATATTTCATATACAATATTATTTTTCATTTATATTAAAGAAACATTTGGTAACCACGCCATGCACTGAAGAGATACCATTTATTTAGAAACAGATTTTAACGGAAACGTTTTAGTATTGATCACAAAGCAATGTTACTTGCCTGATATCATTACTTAAAATAACATTGAGTTTCATGATGACAAATTGCACAAATGCATTAACAAGTTAACACTGATAGAACTGTAACATATTTTTAAATTAACCAATTGCTGATAAAGAAATAGTTTATTTTCTGGAAATATTTTCTGGAAATACTTTAGAAATAATAGTTTACTTGCCCCTGTACAAAAGTTATTATAAATACTTCACATCCCCAAAAATACAGATAACATTTGAAATAGACTTTCTGCTTACATATAAACAAGTTTGTAGAAAAAGGGGTTGTGATAAATTTAAATTAGAATTTGTTAGCACCAGCTTCTTAAAAGTTTGGAAAAATGTATAAATCAGAGATATTAATTGTGTTTCCAGGATTCCCAGATACAGGAGGAACAGACAATAAAGTGTCCACTAATTTTTGCGAAAGAGAGAGACAGATTTAAAAAATGAACAGTACCAGGAAAAAACTGAGCACATTAAGAGGTAAAGCTGCATTGAGACACAGAACAGTGAATCATTTCCACTCCGCTGCTGTCTCTACAGTGTTTAACTTTAGAATCCCACAGAGCTTTCAAGAGAATAGGCTCTGCAAACTTGACAACTAAAATTAACCCACAGAGAAGGATGAGAAATTGCACTCAATCAAAAGCACATCAGAGTTTCTGCTGTAAAGAAGGATTGAGAAAATGTAATTACACACAATTGGGAAGGCTCATTTTTTAAAGCAGTGTGTGTACTTACAGTTTTAAGACTAGCAAAATGTAATTGTCTTAAATAAAAACCAACCAATATTTATTTTAATAATACATATAAAACATAGTCCTTTAAACTGTTGGGAGCATGGCACCAGTTCATATTTATTGCTGTCATTTTTCCTTTTGCTACAAATATAATTTTATTTTTAAAAACATTTACAACTTTTGTACAATATTTATAAAAGTGCAAAATTAAGACATTTTTCTGATATTGGTGTACGCACAGTCCACAGCGTCAAGGCAGTACAAATGGACACTGCCTTTTATTATTGCTATGACAAGAAAACATAGTCGACAGGATGCCTTGCAGGTGGGGATGGTGAAACACTCAAAGTCTGGAATTTTTCCAAACTGATGTTCTTCTTTTATTTTCTCTGGTCCTTAAGTGCTCCAGTCACAGCACCCCTCGGAGTACCGTTATACATCATTAGACCCTTGGCTCGCACAGGATGAAAAACTGTCATACAGAGAGTCGCTCAAGGATTCTAAATTGTCCACACCAGCCCTATCGGAACAACTTAAAGACACCTCCTCATCCCTTCCATTTTCTTCTTTGTGATCCTCCTCCTTGTTGAGACCATTCTTCTCTTTTTCTAATAAAATCAAGCTGTTGCGGTTGAATTTATTGAGAGACTCCAGGGAAATCTGTGATAAAGTACCGGCAGATTCTTCCTTACTTTCATTAGCTTGCATCAATTTCTGTGTAATACAAAAATAGCACTATGTTAGAGGAAGAAGATTTTTGCATAGGACCACAAAATGTTCATTATGCGTATGATTACAATACAGTTATTCAAATTTAATCAAAGACCACATTTATAAAATACCTATGATCCCATGAGAATTTGCTGCCATTAGGCTACTCTACAACATTCAATTGTACCTTTGTCACGCTTCACAGAAAGCCCAGCTTCTTTAGTTACTTTGATATTTCCATTTTACAGTGAACAGTAGAACTGAATTTCAGTTTTCATCTTCGTTAAAAATATCTCACAAGACGTGGTTGTGTAAATGGGTTCTATGTCAATGGTGCTGCATCAATGGAAAGGCTTAAGTGTGCACAGATTATTAGTTCAGCAATTCTAATTTGAAATGTGCCTGTCAATGGGCTCTTAGTCATTTACACTGTGTATGACCCTAGCAAATTTGCTATAGCAAACTCTGAATGCATGTGGCATTATGTACAAAGAAGGGGGCAACAATACAAATGGGGGGGGGGTACTGTTTAAACTACCTCACACCTTTCTATCCAAACAGCACTTATCTTCACAAAAGGCCGATATGCAAAACTGTACAGTGAAAATAACTTAAATTCAAGGTGAAATAGTGTTCTGTGAGAATGGGCTTGTGCTTAGCAGCTAGAGATAATGTGAGTAGCAGAAGTCATCCCGATACGTTACATGGAGAATGCAACTCCAAAACAGACTCTCAGCTGGGTCATGGTGGTGACTCCTGACCACATGTAAAATATCCCATTGTCCTAAAATGCTGCTAGTACCCCATCCGCCCGAGGACATAACCAACTCTCCACAGCCACAAGTCTTTGTCCACATGAACGTGGACAAAGCAAGTCTCCAAACTAGGTGAAGTAGGATGTACAGAGCCTCAATAATATTGATCTTGTTTCAAAAGTATATTTGTACCATACTTTTCACTCAATTACGTGTTTTTCAAATGTCAGGGTAGAGTGCATAATTATTAAACCCCCTTTTATTTCAAGCCTTTAGTTAAGAAAGCAAACTTGTGTCATATGTAACTAATTATTTATAATTGGCAGGTCAGAAATCAACACAGTGCGTGTATTTTAACGAAACATTTGTCTCTCTGACATCCTACATACTTTGCCCGGTCCCACTGCATTTTGAGCACTGGAAAAAAGATAAAGAAAATGATAACACTATGTTGTTATCAAGCAGGCAGTTGTCAAGCAGGTTTATGGGATGAAACGGGACTTGGCTATGTCACAGGCAGCGAGGGGAGGAGTGGTTGGCACTTAAGTGTTCATGACGGTTTGGGCGGTCGTCTTGGGCAGGCCAAACTGCCATGCACAATTTGCATGTTCCCCACCGTAATACAAAGCCTGGTGAGGAACATGCACAGGCTCCCACTGCCTGTCTGAGTTCCAAACCATGGTGCTCAGACCAATCACAACGCAGCATTGAAGCGTTGTGATTGGCTTTGGGGAGTCTGGGTGTGCTTCCTGCTTCAAGCAGGAACAGAAGAGGACGACGCGAGGAGGCGGTCCGGCAGCAAGGTAAGTAATTTTAGTTTTATTTTTCTTCACACGGCCGACCCGTGCTACTCGGTGGCATCCTCAACTGACTGTGCCTTCCACTAAATGTCTATCACTGAAGGAAACATAAAGTAGCCCTTGTCCTAATGGTTGAGAACAGTCATAATGGAGCACATAGACACCCTTCCAATAAGCGTCACTGTACAAAAACGTAAGCTTGTGAAACATCAGCGTAAGAATATACACACTGCTATCTAATCCAATACCAGCAGTGCTTAACTGTGTCAGAGATAGTGTTACAATTTAGATAATATTGCAAACCATCTAAAATGTGACAGTAGTTTGTGACACAATTTTGTAGCAAAACCAACGCTTCCACCACCAGATATAAAGAAGAGTAAAAGCAAGGAACTAAGATTCTGTGCATATTACAGCCTTTGCATAGGCTTTTCATCATAAGCATCTATTGAAAGTGCTTCAGTAGAAATAGAAATTCTCGTTTCCCAACCGGATGGGAATGCTGGGACAGTAAAGGCTCCTGAAACTAGTGGAACAATTACAGGTAGGCGCCGACGTGCAAAGGTGAAAGATCTGAGTGAGTCACCTCCACAAGATTACAGCTCAGCTAAAAATGTAATACTGGAAGTTTTTTTTCCCCCTGTAAAGCATAACCTTCGATTATATGCGAGGCCTTGTACTTTATAAACTGTCAGAACATATTCTGCGCAGGCGGTAAAATAATTTTAAAATAATGAATCACTCTCCCTTTTTCTCTGTTCGCAGAAACACCAGGGCTATTTTACTGTAGCGGACAGTGACCTTCTTGGAAGAGCACCGCTAGACACTTATGATAAATAATAAAAAATATATATTTCCTGCAGTCTAAGTATGAACTGCACCACACTGGACTCTTTGCACAGTGGGCAATCTGTGCAGCACATTTCAAGTAACAATTCTGCAGTAGATACAGACTATATGTGAGACGTTCAGAAGTGTGCGTGCTGCATTTGAGCCATGATTACATATCTATCTATATATATATATATATATATATATATATATATATATATATATATATATATATATATATATATATATATATATATATATCGTATAATTGAAACAAAATACATTAATTTGGGGTATGAGGCCAATGACATACGTTGCATATATTGTACTGCTGATGATGCAATTTTGTACTAGCAATGTTTGTAATCCTGCCCCAGGTGCAGTATCGTGATCCATATGGCACCCATTTTTATAACAAGCACTAGCAAAGCTAATAATTCTAGATGAAATGTGCTAACACATGCGGTGCTAGCACATGAAATTGAAGCACATGAGAGGGAGCCAGCAGGAGCCGACATAGGAGGCTATAGTTATAAAGTAATACCGCATGCATTTCAATGCAAGCACACCAGTGGAGGCGGCCGCGGGAGGATACACCCAAACAGCCAAGGGCGTTACGTGAGAGAAGAGTACTCAACTGGGATGAGCCAAGCTGTGATTGACAAAGCCTCAAGCCAATGGTTGAATGCGGCAGCTCCTATGTATGAAGCTAACTCATGGAGATACAGAGTGACAGCATGTGCTGTACACACTGTGATTTCTTATAAAAAAACAAGTGCACGACTCCTACTGCACAGAATGCTATCATGATGTGGTCAAGTGTTTAATTTGAGTGCATTTCTTACACTTACATCACATTCCCATGTTGGAACTTTAAAATGAAAAAGTTTTATGCTATAAATCTGCATGTGAATTAATAAACATCCCAATCACAAACATCTCAAGATATTTGTGGGCCAAAACACCCTACCTAGGCAATAAATTCACCACCTAACCTTGTATTTTACACCCCACTAGCATCAACCTTGGTACCTCTCATAGGTCTTTTTGGGGGTAAATTTGACTTTCTCCGTTCAAATCATGTACTCTTCATGCGGGAAGTAACTGTAGGAAGATAAGTGGGATGATAATTGTGTGAGATAGAAATCAATGGCACACAGTGCTCGAAGTGGCATAACGAAACTTGAGGGGCCCCCCAGCATAGTACATAGAGGGCCCCCTAGGAGCTTCCAGGCCAAGGTACTGTTCTGTGGGTTACCCCTGGAGCGCACCCCCCCCCCTTCCAAACTGCGGGAGCTGCGGGGGCCTTTGTTACGTCACTGAATGCCTGTTGTAAGAACAGTAGCCATCTGTGGTGGAGCATAAATGCCCAGAACTTTCAAATCCAACACATGAGAGGCAATTAATTGAACTAAAACTATTCCCATGCGGAAATTTTCAACACAAACGTGACACTTAAAGGATAAAACAAAGAACCCTGTCCGCCAAACTCTAAATCAGGTCCACAGTCTCTTAGAGGCACAAATGAAATATTGAGACAGAGTAAAAAGATATAAGTGAAGAGCAGAAATTGATTTCTGCAACAGGGTCATCCTCTATCCTGCGGTTGACTATTTCAGTCACTCTTCTGAAATTGCCCTGTATGCACTCTGAATGATTGTGCATGCTCAGTTGTAATCTGCCATGTTAGCGACATCCTTCCCTCTCCCACTGTCATTCTACTCGATATGTAAATGGTTCACAGCAAAACTGTAGCCCTCTCACATTGTGAGGCCCAAAGTACTGATGTCACTCCACACACAATTTGTGAATTGAAAAGAAAAGCTAAGTGAACTCCACAGGGAAGCAACTTAAATTCTCCTTTGCCTTTAAAACGTATTTTTATAAGGGAATCCTTAATGTTAAGTGGCCACCGGCTTTCCCATGTATTTTAATGTGTGTCTCTAGGAAAGCTTTTGAGAGTTCTGCTGAAATATATCAACAAGGTGGTTTTCCCTCTAAAATCTAGCACTCACTCTTTTTAACATTTCAGTCACTGTCACTCATCCCTGCAATACAAATAGGGGAGCCTTGCTCCTCATAAAAAAACACATTTAAAAAACCAGTAGTTCTTGCTAAAGATTAGAATGGAGGTGTGCACAAGTGGCTCCACCCTATGAGCAACTCCATTCCTGCAGCAAACATATGCTGACTGCCCAGGTAAGTGTGATCCTAATCCTGATGATCTTGAGAAGAGGTCATAATCTAGCATTCACTGGATGAAAGGACCTGAGCAAACAAGAGGTATCTCTTGTGCCTCCATACTAGGTGACCTCCTCACTCCAGGTCATTAGGGACAATATCTCCAGTCCTGAACATTTCACCTACAAATCAATGTGGTCAAGGGTGTCTGTCTAATTAGTTCAATAGAAGTAGCTAAGTAAATTAAGACTACCACACTCAGGATACACTAGGTTATCACACAAAAGTCCATGGCTACCAACTGCATCCAAAATAACCTGCGCGGAGGTGGTCACCTTACTCCATATCATCTGTCCTGTACTGAATTTGATCCATTACAACCACAGCACCATCATCAGCCTAGAAAGGGAGTCACTACAGAGTCAAATCCAGGTATGACTGCAGATTCAGGCATAAGTTCACTGAAGTAGGCTCGGTGGTAAGTTTAGGCAAATCGTCAGATTAAAAAAATATTTGATAGAATTGAAGCGGGCTGGTTTACCCTTTAAATACTAGCAGTCACTCTTTTCAATGTGGTTAATCATAGACACTATTGTCTACAATACAATGGGGGAGGGCCCTTGATCCATATAACAACATCCATGTGGCATCTTCTCATTGTTGAGTCTATGCTCCCTTCAAAGTGTGTTAGGCCTTATCCCCTACGGATATCCAGATGATCTCTACCCCCGCTGGAGAACCAAACTGGGCAACATGAGATCCACAATCTCATCTCTATGTCTTCTGTCCATCTACAGGTGATGTTTGCTTCAGTTTTCCATAGTCATCCACTAGGAATTAGCATGCAATGTCACCTAAATGCTAAGGGGCCATGCTGAATTTCAATGTGGGGTTCATAGGCAGACATCCATTACATTTCAGCATGTTGGTGCCGAGTCAACAGACTCTAAACCGAATGATTAACTTTGTTGGTTCTTACAGTTTCTAGAAAATGGTCTAGGGGAGCTCTACGGTTGTTACTAGGGTAACTAGCTACCATGACACAAGATACAATCAGTCATTCCTGAAGGGATGGGGGTTTAAACGTAGTTTACACTATTTGCCCAGGGGCCTCTTTTCAGAAAAAAGGAAAAAGACCTGGGGGGGGGGGGGGGGGCGGGGGGGGGACTGCTGTACGCATAAGGTAATTCCAAAGATAGTGGAAATGAGTATGATTACAATAATACATTGTGCTTGGAGTGAGATGAGAAGTAAATTAGCTTGTTTATGTCATTTAACACTCACAAAAATACTTTTAGGAGTTTCTGGGCATTATCTTAAAAGGCATTAAAAACTGAAATGATCACATGGGTATGGTGCACCCTAAAATCAGAAAACGTAGCAAAACTGTCCCAAGGCCTACCAAAATCAGATAATCACTCTTTCATGGTTTATGATTGAGGACCAAAGGTTCAAAGTAGACTTGCCACCATTGTACACCAACTTTCTGTAAACAGTAGGTAATTTTGAGAACCAGCCTATTTATTTATAGGTTAATTTGCAAAATCACCATTCAAAGGGGAGTTGCAAAATGAACTGTCTAAGGAATATTAATTAAGTTGGTCTCAATGTGCTACGCGCTGTGACTGGATGCAAACACAGCGATGGTGACTTGCAAGTGACAGCAGAACACCATCCCTGTGCTTGCACTTCCAAATGGAAAAGTTTTTAAAGCAGACATTTTTCTTAAGGGAATCTATGTTGCTTTAATAAAAATAAAAATATTCAATTTGGAAAAACAGCCGGGGCAGCCACAGCCCTTGCAGATAAGAGCAGTGGGACGGTGGGGCCAGGTGGGGCGGTATGGATTTTGATGGCTGGTGAAGAGGGAAAATTAATTAATTGTTATATTTTTCCTCATCATCCTCCGTCAAAATCTTTCCCGACCCTACTGCTCTTACCTGCACGGGCTGCGGCTGCCAGGTGGTGTCCTAAATAGTCACCATGATTCCTGTAATGGAAGGCATCCGCATGGGGACCACTTCCCCTTCGCAAATGAGTTACCACCTCTTTTGAAGTTTGAGTAACTTCACAATGGTGTGCAACCAGAACTGCTGCCACTGAATATTGATAAAGCGCGTACTGAATCACAGTTTGGGAGGAACGGCCATTAGGCCATTAAGCACCCCTTCAAATTGTGATTCAGTATGGGCCGCAAAAACCTATTTTGGGTCCAGAAAAAACTTTTCAGACTGGCAAAATTTGTTTGATACATTAAAAAAAGGGAGTTTGCATTCACCGACCCAGTAATTTTGCACAAAAACCTTTAGTACATGTGGTCAGTGGTTTCAAAGATTTTGTTTCATAGGCCCTATTTGGTGAAGATATTTTGTGTAAGTCAATAACACCGTCTTTCAAAACAGAAAGAGGTTTTCTAAAATGAATGCTGGTAGCATCTAAAGAAAAATACAACACGGGTACTGACAGAATTGGACTTTCTCCCTACAGCACAAGCAAAAACGCATTTAATCTAAATAGAATCAGTAGCATGGAGGAGACAGACTTCCAAAATATTGCATGCAGGATTCATAGCAGGGTCAGTGTCCTTTGCAGAGTTCACAGTTCTTAATAACTCAAGCTCGAGCAAAAGGTTAGACAAGAAGATGTGTAAATTGAAGCTCACAAAAGCTGATCACATGGCACACCACTGCTGTGTTAAATGAGACAGCACCAAAGGTCCAGATTAACTACAGCTCTGTGCCAGCAGAAAGTGACACAAATTATTTACAAACCTTCTGCGCTGCTGGTAGGTCACTTTTACCTATATTAAAAGTGATACACTGGCGGCGTAAGTGTCTTAGAAATAAGCCCCTAAATCTTACAAGAATAATTACTACCAAGGGCAAAAGGTGTTTTGCAATGGAAAGGTGCTTATTGTTCTCAGGGAAAACACCTTTGCATTCTTTGTCTCATGGGGCATTACTGGGGCAGGTCAGCACTTTTACCGAAAGGTTCTTATGAAAAGCCCAATCTGCAAACCTAGCCCGATTGGACTTTGTGTCAAACTGTAATGCCTTGTTAACCAGAAGGCATTAACAGGTGGTAATGTGTTTATTTCTTTAAAATATTTCAGAAGAGCACAGAAAACATTCAATGTCTAGGGACCTTCTGAGTTTATCTAGGCAATTTGTATGGAAGTGTATGGTCTCGGTACAAATCCAATGCTACCCAGCACCCACTCAGCTCTGCACCATGGTGCAAGGCTGTGAATCACGCAAGACAGACTGTTGATGCCTCAGCATAGAGGATGGTAACATAAAAAGAGTTCCCTCAGGTAAGCTAGCAGCTTTTACTTCCTAGTCATTTGTAATGAAGTGTTCAACAACGATATTCAAGTTGGTAAAAGACCAGGGGGGAGATTTACTGAGATTTTGTGCAGAACAAATGTTGACTTAAAATGCATAAACTTTCATAATAGGGAGCATTCCATAACAGCTCCATTAATTATTCCTATTTCTGTCTACTATTCATTATTTGTAGGTGTCCACCAATTTTGTCCTGATGAAGATTCCATTACAAACTGATATTTAGGGGTCGAAACGTTGACCTACTTGTTGTTGACATTAATGAATACTTGTTAACGGTTGAACCCATATGGTCATTTTGGGACCTGTGCTCCTCATTACGAAAATGTATACATTTTAAATCAACATTTGGTCTGTGTAGCTATCACTGTGCACCACTGTTCACCATGTTGTACTATTCACTAACACTGACTGCTCCATCCACAAGGAGCACCCACTGCTATTTTGTTTTTCAATAACATGCTTGTAATGTATATACCATATGCTTGCACAGGCTTGTGCATTTAAGTATATGGGTACTTATAAAACATATGGTGTTTTACCATCTTGAATATAGTTGTAGAACACTTCATTACAACTGCCTAGGAAGTAAAGGTGGAAACAACATGTAGAAAAACTCTAGAAAATATGTAAAATGAAGGCACTATGTTGGCATTTCTAACCAATTATACTTTCATGAGTGCATGCATGCTATGGAATACATGTAAACAACAAAATATTCAGCAGAATCCAAATATACAAATAGTAAGCAGATGATACTCCCGAAGAGCTTGAGTCAGCTTTTATGATGATATGGATTGGTGCCTAGTGCCTCACCCTCTCCAATTCCAGCAGAGTGTTGTCATACTGCTCTAGTTCCTTACTCGCGTGACCCTAACACAAACCCAAATTGCCTGTTGGACAGTTACCCCAACCTCTTACTCATTTATCCACAAGTTCACCAGGCACGAATTCAACACTTATGTAGACAAACCTGGCTGGGGGGTGTCTGAGAGCAAGACAATGGTAAGAAACACCCAGCCCTTGAGCCCCCACAGGTTTTGAGAGACTGGAGTACCCCATGTACATTCTCCACTCTCCTATGTAAACATACACTCACTGAAAGATACTGCTGTCTCTCTGGTTCTATGTACAGCTCTATGTACTTCTCAAAGATAGGATCCTTCTCCATAAATATCCCACATAAGAGAAATGGGATACAAATCCACTGTATTAAGACTCAATTTTCTCAGAGCGTCCTCATTTGACCCGGAAGGAAACAGGCATTTGCAAAGTAATAGGCCTCACATTCATGAGAGTTTGAGCTATTGGCATTGTAAATGATAATGCCTTTGATAATTAAGTGTTGTTTTTAAAACAGATAAATTAAAGGCATTGTCATGTACAATGCCAATAACTACAACTCACAAAAATGCAAGCCCTATTGCATTGCAAATGCGTTCATGCTATGAATTTTTTTTAAAAGCATTCGGAGAGAGCGTGATAGACAAAGCTATTTGAGAAAATAGTGCTCAGAGGCGGTGATTTACAGTGTACAGAGTAACACCACACTTAACAGGGGGTAACACCATGGGATGTTACAACACTGTACTAAAAAGGGACTACTAAGCCTTTTGACCAATGAACAGCCACAGTTTACAGGGTACAATGGCACAAGCCAATGAAAAATATGGGTCGAAGTGGGCGGAGATGCAAGTCCCTACCTGAATACAGCATGCCTCTTGCCCAGGCTCGATCTAAAATGTGAATGTTATAAAGGATTGTCATTAAACAAGCTTGCAGTGTCCTTAAGGTGTCTTTGCAACATGTCTTGCTACCACCAGGTAGCAGGGACATTCTGTACTAGTTACATTTCCAGCAGAGGACCTGTTTTCGCCTATTGCATTTTCTCAACTAGAATAGCTAACCACAGAGAGTCTGAGACTTGGGCAAGGCTGTATCAGGAATGGAATTTGCATTCATAACCAGCAAGAAAATAAACGCTATGAAGGATGTTCTGTTTTATATGGTTTGAATGTGATTAGTGATTAGTTTTGGTGGTTTAAGCCACATGGGAACTGTAATCAGGGAATCTTTGCTGCAGCTCCATAACAACTCAAAAACACTGGCTTGGCTCATGTCCCGCACTCTGATGGGATATTAACCTAAAATCTAATTAATCTGTGAATGAATTATTGCCTGTGAAATATACTGTAATATAATCAATTTCAAGCGAGTTCCTAACAGAAGATAAGACCGAGGAAATGCTGTAAAATTAACAAAGTTTGATGGTTTCTGTTTACTTCTCCTGATGATTTTTTTAGCAAGATAATCTTACAATCCGTCAAACCTTTGTCAGTGCCAAAATCATGCTTTTAAAAGCATGCTGTAAATTAATTTTTTGATTTACATTTTTATGAAAAATCTTATTGAAAACAGCAGGACGCATGCCCTATTTGAATAATAAACGAACTTGGTATTCGTATGAAAATATGAAAAAGGGTGAGGGTTAATTTGTTGGTATGCTGCTCTTGATCGGAATTTGCATTTGATAAATGGAACAAGCAGTTAAGTTTAGGCCAGAATATACTAATCACAATCACCTCAAGTAAGTATTAGGAAAACAGACAATAGTAAAGTCTCTTTTAAAAAAAAAAAAGCATGTGAGTGAAAATACCTCCATATTATTTTATCTGTATAAATGCATTTTTGTAACAGTTTCTTGGTACTGCTGACACAGCACAGTTCTCTACTTAGGAAGGGTGGCGTAGAGTTTCCTTTTGAAATCCTATATCATGTTGACATTTTTGATACAATCAGGTCCTCATTTAGGGCGCAGCTTGAATAACAGAAGGTAAAACCGCCTGTGGGGAAAAAAAGATTCAGAACATTGCAGCGTTTCTCCTCGGGGCTTACTTCTTGAATATGAGTTTTGCAGGTCAGAGTGAGAGATAATGAGGTTTTTCGTTTACATGGTAAAATTAAATGTTTTCATAAGTCACACACAATTTTCAAAACTCAGAATTGGGGCTTTTCTTCGCCGCGCAAATCTTGCCAGCTATCACCTTGTGAAATGCGCATGGAAACAAATGCTTGTCCATGCTCTATGTTTGAGGTCATCAAATTGATCTGTCTCACTGTCGTGGGCCACCCTTAACTGTGTGCACTGGTGCAGGCTGCGACAGCATACCCAATTATGGAGGAGATGTGTGCTCTTCAGTTCACAGGAACAAACTGTGACATTTCGGGCCGGAGCTAGGGAGAGTGTATGAGCGAAAGACAGAGCTGCAGACTAAAACCACACCTCGTAATTTACTGTCACCGCAGATGGGCTTATTTTCAAAGGAAGGAAAGGATCCACCAGCAGACAGATGCGGAGCAGGGCTGCATCGGCCTATGAGTCCCTGCAAACCTTGTGGCCCTATCACACTGACTGTTTGCCGCCACCTCGTATGTGGCGTACAAGTAGTGCGCCTCCCCACATATTTTCCCCAAGTGCATGCATCTGTGATATGGTGTGGGAGCAACAGCAGAGACACACACACATTTCATGGGGCCAACCCATGCAAGTGAGGTAAAGTTAGTCTTGGGATTGCGAGGGAAGGTGTGTTTTGGGATTATGAGGGAAAGTCGTTTTGGGACTGCGTTGGTGCATAATAGGCACCAGAGCAATCCATATCACAGAACGAATATAGGACTGTACATCGTATGCCATCACAACGCATGCCATTACAACGCAGTTGTAACAATACAAGTGCTGTCACAACATGTGACCATTACAACGCACACTTTTACCACATATAAGCCTTTACCACGCATGCCATAACAGCGCAAAGGCATGCGTGGGAAAGGCTTAGACTTGGTAAAAGTAGTTAAGGTAAGTAATGGTATATATATATTTTCTGTGCTGGATAGCATCGTGGAGTTTTCCTTGATATATATTTATATATATATGTATATGTCTGTGTAAATATATATATATATATATATATATATATATATATATATATATATATATATATATATATATATATATATATATATATATATATATATATATATATATATATATATATATATATGTTTGAGCAAAGCCCTGGAGCTATAGAGGAGCACTCGATGCTGTCCCTGGCTTGAAGCAGCCTGTGTTTGCCTCGCTGTTGTTTGCTTCCTGCGCATCTTCCCTCATGAATTAAAACCCTTTCCGACGCGTTTCGAGGCTGGAACGCCCCGTAATCATGGAGTGGGTCACAAAGTCGTCAGACTGCAGCGCTGTATTTAAACCTTTTATTTGGTCGAATGTATCCTCCCTCAATGGGCGTGGCACATTCTGGAAGCATTGGATGCTGGAAGTTGAAGTCCTGTGCAGCGCTGCTCAGTGTTTCCCTTAAGTAGGTTCTGACTGTTCGTGACAGTATTGCACATTTTCGTTTATACCTTGAGTAGGCGGGATTGTCCAGGCATGCAAACGTTTAGCTCCCTAGAGACAGCATGCTGATGCTGACAGGAGAAGTTCCTATCCATCGCCGTTTTCATTTTGATCTTGGGTGATCTCGATGAAACTGGTGCCGACCTCTCACGGCCAGGAGCCGTGTGAAAAATGTTTGAGCAAAGCCCTGGAGCTATAGAGGAGCACTCGATGCTGTCCCTGGCTTGAAGCAGCCTGTGTTTGCCTCGCTGTTGTTTGCTTCCTGCGCATCTTCCCTCATGAATTAAAACCCTTTCCGACGCGTTTCGAGGCTGGAACGCCCCGTAATCATGGAGTGGGTCACAAAGTCGTCAGACTGCAGCGCTGTATTTAAACCTTTTATTTGGTCGAATGTATCCTCCCTCAATGGGCGTGGCACATTCTGGAAGCATTGGATGCTGGAAGTTGAAGTCCTGTGCAGCATGCCTGGACAATCCCGCCTACTCAAGGTATAAACAAAAATGTGCAATACTGTCACGAACAGTCAGAACCTACTTAAGGCAAACACTGAGCAGCGCTGCACAGGACTTCAACTGTGACCCACTCCATGATTACGGGGCGTTCCAGCCTCGAAACGCGTCGGAAAGGGTTTTAATTCATGAGGGAAGATGCGCAGGAAGCAAACAACAGCGAGGCAAACACAGGCTGCTTCAAGCCAGGGACAGCATCGAGTGCTCCTCTATAGCTCCAGGGCTTTGCTCAAACATATATATATATATATATATATATATATATATATATATATATATATATATATATATATATATATATATATATATACATATATATATATATACATATATATATCCAAGACACCTCCTAATCCAAGAAAAGAAGCGCGCCCGACCAGACTTCAGGGTTGACAGGCACTCTTTATTCAGCAAAACGGCAGCCTGATTCACAGTCCTTCCTAACGCGTTTCGACTACATAGGTAGTCATGATCACAGGGTTGAGCTGCATGACGGGATTCTGCGGCGTAGTTGCCTCCTTATACGCCGTCACGGACCACTCCCTCTTTGTGTAGTCCTACATTACTACAGTTCCCAGGGTGCACTTCAAATGAAACGGTCTCCAGTTTATTTCATGTTCCTGAAAAACGGTTTCCCATTGTAATTTCAGTTTGTGGTGCTTTCACACTGCATGGGTTAGATAATTCATTTGAAGTCAATTTCTTCGCTCATATATTGTGGCTGCAGTTACAATTTTAGTGTTAGCCGGTACCTGTCTGCCTGATGTCCGAGCGTGATGCACTTTTGTGCTTCACCTTCCCTCGCCTCACAGTTTTGTTCAAGAGCAAACCTTCGCTGGAACACTCCGTGCTTGCCGGGATACTCCGTGCTGCTTCCAGAAGATTGCGGGCGGGTCCTGCTCTTTGAAAAAATCACACTGCCACACGTTTGTTCGCAAGAGCATGGACACTTATTTGGGCGGCCAGGGCGCTGGGGGCGAACAACCTCCAATTAACATCCAAGACACCTCCTAATCCAAGAAAAGAAGTGCGCCCGACCAGACTTCAGGGTTGACAGGCACTCTTTATTCAGCAAAACGGCAGCCTGATTCACAGTCCTTCCTAACGCGTTTCGACTACATAGGTAGTCTTGATCACAGGGTTGAGCTGCATGACGGGATTCTGCGGCGTAGTTGCCTCCTTATACGCCGTCACGGACCACTCCCTCTTTGTGTAGTCCTACATTACTACAGTTCCCGGGGTGCACTTCAAATGAAACGGTCTCCAGTTTATTTCATGTTCCTGAAAAACCGATGTCCGAGCGTGATGCACTTTTGTGCTTCACCTTCCCTCGCCTCACAGTTTTGTTCAAGAGCAAATCTTCGCTGGAACACTCCGTGCTTGCCGGGATACTCCGTGTTGCTTCCAGAAGATTGCGGGCGGGTCCTGCTCTTTGAAAAAATCACACTGCCACACGTTTGTTCCAGCGAAGATTTGCTCTTGAACAAAACTGTGAGGCGAGGGAAGGTGAAGCACAAAAGTGCCAGGCATAACAGTTGCACCCCAATACACCCCTTCAGAACACTGCTGGACTTGTGAAAGAATACCACAGAGATTGAAACCATTACACTTGGAATCTGGTACCTAAAAAAGGGCATGAAGAGGCTGGACCCACTTTCATCTGAAATTCAAGGATAATGATGGTCCCCTCTGTGGCTCCAGGAACATAAAAACGCTGAATTGGGCATTTCTGAATGCCAGCTGACCAGTGGCAACAGGACCTGCACTGGACTTAGCTGTTGCCCTCTGTCTGGGGTTTAGCTCATGTTCACTTTACTAAAACCATTCACAACACCTAACAAAACAGTGAATGTATTATATGTGGTGGACACAAATCCACTCCAACTAGTAAACCACTTTTTCCAAAAACTCAAACAGCCACAGAGCCTGTTAATAGTCAAGGCAAAACATAAGGCTGGCTAAAACAAGTACTTGGATGGGGCAAATAAACATTGTGCTTGTTTGGAGCAGATTGGCAGTAGCATTGGCCAGTTCCATTGATCTGGGCCTAAATCCATTGTCTTTTGCCCCCTATGCCATTCCAGTGTAGACCCAGCCATATGCAAGTCAGTGTTAACCCTGTTCCCCATGCGAACAGTCCAGCTCGAACTGCCAGGCCACGTTCTCCCTGGACTAGAAAACAAGTATCCTAGGACCGCTTTCAGGGTATAACCCCTCATCAGCCAGGCTAGCTTGACTACAGTGGCATGGAGGACACAGGACCCACGTCTGGGAATACTCATCCAACTCGGGGTGACAAATGCAAAAGGAACAATTGATGGACAGAATGTTCAACAATGTCAATAATTCACCCCAGTATAGAGATCTGGGCCTAAATCCTTCCTGACAGTTTGGGCTGGACTGTTCCCACGGGGACCAGGGTCAAGACTGATTTGCATAATTGCTAGTTGGACTTTTCTGTTTGTACTTCAGAAACAACACCACAAAGCCTGGGTCCAGGATTGGTGTAGTTCTAGAAAACTGTGGTCAGAATGTCACCTGTCCGAAATATTGAGCCCTGAGTATCATTCACAACAACAGACTTCACCTGGAGTTAATAGTAGAATAACTACACCCAATGTGCTGATATTATTATAAATAATATGTAAGACACAAGATTAAAGATAGACAATATTTCTTTATATTTCATATACAATATTGTGACATACAATCACAACTATGCGTGAAGATTAGTTCCTTGTGGTAGACGGACCATGCTAAACAGGGTGGGCTTTCCGATGCCTTATAGCAGTGGCCCGTGGTGAATATGTGGATGGTCAAAAGTTTCAAAAGTCAAACGTTTCTGATTTGGGGTGCGGGTGGTGGGGGAGTCAGGTGAATGACATCCTAAGTATAGGGAATCGAAAGGTAATTAATACAAGTGTAATGCTCTCATTCGTTCCATTCTGTGTTTAATGCCCCACGGATATCTTCTGATAGCAAGCTTAATTGTGCATTCAATGTTCCACAGAGTAATTCTTTTTGCAAAAATTCAAGAGCTTTGAGGAGCTATAAAGTATATTTAATGTACATACAAGTTTCAAGAAGCTGCATTACTGTTGATGTATCCGTTGCTTGATGACTTACAGGCTGTCATTAAGAGTCGACAGATATATCTATGGTAGCACGACAAATGCAGTAGTGACCTTACCCTCATCTGCCAGGACAATTACTAACGTGTTAATTAAATGTCCACACATTTCCCACGTTTTGCAGCTGCTCTAAATCAGGGACATAACAGGAAGTTCAAACTTGGATGTCTCTGACATCGCATCTTCTTCTGGAAGGTTATTGAACACACTGAAATCACACCTTTCATCTTATAATTCCCAAATAGCGTTTTGATATGTCCCGTGTGAAGACTGTAAGATCCCTCTGGATTGTCTGTTTCAGATGAGATATCTTTGAAACATCAACATACATACGCACAATAATACAGTTAAAAGCTTCAATTGCAAAGTTAGATGACCTTGGGTAAAAATGTCATAAATGCTTATGCACCTTGGCACTGGGTTCAACACATATCTTGAGTGAGTGGCAATCAGGTTAGAAACCTAATTCCATATCCGTTTTTTATTTTTACTGCATTCACAGTGGCATTTCTCACTAGGCTGCCATTATTCTGATTGACGAGAACCATTTGAATATCAAAATGTCAGTTCATTTACATGCAAGTTGAATTGCTTTATTGGAATAGAAGCCCGAATTCGAAATCATATTCTCTTATATCCTTTAAATATAAGACATCAGCGGAGTTTAAAAGGCAACACACGTTTCTCAGAGAAGTTTAACTTTCATTGCTTTCATAACAAAACAACAAATCACATTATCAGATTGCCAAGGCTGTTTGTACAATAGTGACATTCTATTTTTGCCCGTGTCTATCAGACATTTCAATGAAAGAACTACTAAGGTGCTTAGTTGAACTACTTGAATCCATAAGTAATAAGAAAGACTTTGACTAGTCAGTCTCACTAACTAGTGAATACAAATAAGTTATTTATTTAGGTGTTGATACATCACAACAAGGAGCCTGTAAAAATCATGAGCGAAACTCGCGTCATGGCTGTCCAGAATCTGAAAGCCGGATGGAAAGAGATTCAGTGGCCGCTGACCAGAGTGATGAGACTGGCAGGAGGAAGGCAGGTCATCTACTTAGGCGTCCACATCACAGTCGAGCTACGTAAATGTGGAGCTAAGAATAGTAAATCTGTACTTACCATTGGAGAAGTGTGGCTCAGGGGTTAGAGGCGGCAGACCTGGAGCTTGAGTTCGGTCCTGGACCAGGGTTCAATTCCCCGCCTCGGCGGGTCTTGGGCTCAAAATTCCACGGACTCGATAATTCTTGCTCCGGTGCCTTCTCGACTCACGGGTTCACACTCTGCGACTCTGGGCAATAGCTTGCTTAATCTCCACAACGGCCCCTCGCGGTGGGATGCCTGGCTTTCACCTTGTGGATACCCTGCCAGGGTTATCTCACAGGGGAATACCAGGACGGGTTCCCTAAGCAAGCGCGGAGATGCCCCAGGGTAAGTCGTGTGCTATATAAGTTTCATTCATTTCATTTCACCTATATATACTTAACTCAGTGATATAGTGGCTATAAATATTCTCCGGTTACTTTTGTTACACCTCAGTAGTAATACCTCGATGTTGTTGTACCACACCACTCATGCTTGGAGGTTTTTCCATGTAAAAGAAAGACCCCAGTGGTGCACACTCAATTTGCGAAAGTATCCATAATCATAAAGGGTTGCCCAAGGACTAAACTGAACAGCTGACACACATGAGGTTGTGATTATTTAGGAATTTCCCAGGCAGCAATGCTTAATTTGAGCAGGTGTTTTCCAGTGCTCAGCACCAGTTTTTCATGAGCTTCAGTTAAGGACACATTAAATTACAGAGAGATTAAGGGCCAGATGTAGGTAAATGGCATTTACCGATTCAGTAAATTTACCGAATCGGTAATATTTAGGCCCCCTACATCTCAAACTCCAAATATCGGTCGGTAACGGCCGAAATCGGCCGTTAACGACCGGTATTTGGCCACCTACATCTGGCCCTAAGTGGCTTGCCCTGAATCATAGGATGGTGAGCTGATGCTGAGACTTGAACCTGGTTCCCCAGCTCTGAAGTCTGCAGCTTTGGTCATTACCCCACATCCTCTCCTCACTTTCATGGTTAGTAGTTGGTTCTGTGTTAAGCGGTGTTCACAGGAGAAATGGGCTGGTGCAAGCTGCCACTTATTTTGTTTTTACAAATTAACCACTGCCAGGCAGCCTTTTCAATAGGGCATGTAAGAACTCATGAACTGTCTTCTTTGCCACAGAGGGGGCAGTCCTGTCCCATTTTACTTTATGCGTTGGTATATTTGAATTCATTAGAACTTTGCATGGAGGTTACACCATGTCCCTGATAAAGGCTTCCACTTGGATCACTTAAAAAAGTCTGTAGATTTAACATTTTCCATTGTTTCGTAAAGATGTTCTTATGCTGGGTTGCCAACTATTTAATTAAGTTCCATAACCTTATTCGTATTTCTACATAGATAGATACATCATAAAACAGATAGCTACATCATAAAATAGATATATAAGGCAGTTTTCTGTACACCCTCTGTTATATTTTTTGCAAGCTCGGATGCTGCTGCAGTACACTATTCTGAAATTGTATGTGGAGTGTGAGGATGCCTTTGAGTTGGTTATTGAGCACCCCGTAAATGTCACGCTATCTTACTCCCTGTGTCAATTAGTCATTATTCCAGATTTACATTTATGGCTGCACATACCCATATCATCTGACCTTCAGTCCTGCTTTCATCATCTGGGATAACCCACAATGCTCAGCAGGCTGATTGTGAGTTGGATGGTAACTGTAAACCCATCCTTTCGTGGACCAAGTGGTAAGTCCGCCAGGGAAGAATATGCTGTATACATTACCTACATCACGCAACCACAATGTTGCAGGTAATTTTGCAGGTGGGTTCTCCACTGGTGAACAATCCACCAAGGATAACGCACCACTTAAACAGGAGCGGCCGTAACAGGTAAGATCAGTGGGGCGGGGCGAAGTGGGGGAAGTTGACAGACGACGGGACACGGGAAATTAAATTAAAACATTAAGAAAACACCTTACCTTGCGCTTTTCACATCGCCGAGTTGACAATGCGGCGAGTGCAAAGTAAGTGTTTTATTTATTTAATTTTACCTATACTGTGGTCTGTTGACTGTCCCCTAACCCACCCCACCGCTCTTACCCGTGCCGGCCACGCCTGCACTTAAAGCTGGTAGATTAATAGCTACCACCTAACTCTAAATCAGCCTCTTATATTTCTTAATGGGACAATGTCATGCTTTGGATATGCCATTAAACCTGATGTATATCACCCAGTAGACAGCCACATTTACATATCAGTCAGAATTCAGCGGGTTATCTATTTACGGACAGTGCAGTAAAATAGCCATTCATTCTTCTGTTCTGGTAAAAGTGGAATTCGTACCATTATACCACTTGTCTTATTACTAACACATCTATGTATTCAAGGGACTCGGGTCACTAGCACAATCTGTTGCAAGTGGATAAGAGAAGTATCCAGTTGCCGACATGGAAAGAACAATCAAGGAAAGCAAGAAAACTCAATTCATGTGCTTACTGCAGCACTCAGCGCCTTACTTGTCTGTACATTTCATACTGTCTTATGCCTTCCCAATAAACTGCAACAGAGCACAACCTTGTTAAACCAAATAATGGTATAATGGGCTTCAGCTTTTAATAGACATATTAATTTAAATTAATTGCAAATGTAAAAAAGGTCACGAGTCTTAATTGTTCCTGAACAGGATAATTGAAAGTAGATAACAGGAATAATACGGTCAAAAAGCAAGTTCTCGATAACACAGAGCAATCCTTAAATTAAGCTGAATTATAAATAACCTAATTTGTGCAATATTTGAATTCTGTGTATGATTATAGTAATAATAAAAGAGAACTTGTTATCCAATTGTACCTGAATCATGACACATAATTTTATGTACAGGGATCCAACTGCATTACTATTGTGTTTGTAAGCCAATGGGGTATCACTGCCATGTGCAGGCATGGACTGGGAAGCGAACGGAAGCCAGGGCATCATGCATCTATTGCCAAATTATTAAACTTCTATGGCTTTCCTCCATATGTACTGCTATGTCGAAGCAGTCTGGTGAAGAAGAGGAGCACACCTTTTAGTCCTTTTTAGGTCAAGCCTGGGCAGAGCTGCGCTGCTCTTCGAGCCATGCTGTATTCGAGTATAGACTTGAAGGTCCGCCTACTCTCTGCACATATTGTCCATTGGCTTGTGTCATTGTCCGTTGTAAATGCTGGTTTCTGATTCATTATTAGGCTTGTTAGTCCCTCCTTAGTACCGCCTTGTCTTCATTTGTAACCTCCCATGAGGATTGGCCCTTTTACTTCTGTTGTTACACAGTATGTCTTTTCTTCAATGAGTTTCTCCTACTGTGTTGCAAATGACAATGCCTTTTATTTATGTGTTAATTATCAAAACAGATAAATAAAAGGCATTGTCATTTATAATGCCAATAGCTTAAACTCTAGCAAATGCAAGACCTATTGCATTGCAAATGCTTGTTTTCCATAGGTGTCAGGGAAATGTAGCACAAAATACCATTATTTTTTACGACATAGGGCCCGATTCCGATATCGTTCGGAAAGTATACTGAACGACTCGGGCCAGAATGCTTTCCATATGACTCAGATTGGGGAAGTCCGACCGAAGATGCATGATGCATTTTAATGCATCCGGATACGATTCGGTCAGACTCCTATTGACTTCAATGGGAGCCTGTGTACCGAATGCGTACACAGGCTCACATTGACAAAAGGGGTGGTTGGGGATAATCATGCACCCTGTGGCGGGCACCACATGGTGCCTGCCATTCTGTCTGTGGTTGGGAAGAGGGGAACCATGGGTACCCCTACGGGCCCGATTCGGAAGGCCCCAGGTGAATGGGGGCCTGCTTCGAGCCCCCAAAGACCGATTCGGGAAGCCTTTTGGATCCAGGAAAACCGAATAGGAAAGGCTGTCCGAATCGTTCATCGTACTTGCTCGCTCATAAAACCTAGTCCTTAGAGCTGTACGAATCGGCTCCGGAAGGCTCCATCTCTCCGATGCTTTTCAGAACCGATTCGGTCAACGCTAAGGCTTTCCAGGCATCATACTTGGTCGTTCGGAACTGTGAACAATTCGGTCAAAAACAAGGGCTCCAGATCGGTTTAGGCAATTCCTAATCCGATTCGGAGCCCTTCCGACCGAGATCAGAGTTAACCCCATAGTGTGTACTGTGTAATAAAATGTGCAACTAATAGATCTATTGATTTTGTTTAGGGAAAAATTGTACTGCAGCATTAAAAATCTGGTAGTACCAGTTTTCTACATTGAAATCCATGGAAATTTGCATGGGAAATCCATGGTTGTCAACAACAACACAAAGTGGCTGAACTTTTATGAGGGGAAACATGCAGAAAACCTTTTTTCGTTGTTTATTCCACATTTAATTGTGTGTTTGTGGAAACATTACAATTACCACGTGCTGTAATGCAACTATCAGAACAAAATTAGCCCAACAAACTCTAAATGACAGTGTAAGTGTTGTGTATAGATTACCCTTATCAATAGATTTGTGTTTAATTTGCATGATAAAGTACTGAGCATTGTAGTGTCTCAGTTGGCAGAGCTTCTGGCATTCTGTGAGACAAGAAAGCGGTAGTGATCACATGCAACAATGCTGCTTATAAAACAGCAGGGGACTAATTCTGGAGAATTTAATGAAGCTGGCCTATCTGGTATTTGCCTACTTTCTTTATTGCTCCATTCCATGAAGTCCAATTCAAAACTAAGCACCGGTAAAGCTAATGGATGGAAGTTTGTATAGAGCGTGGATCAGGCATTTGCACTTGGAACAAATGTCAAACCTAGTTTACTAAAGTGCAGGCAAAAGCATCTGAAAAAGTGGATCCTACAGAAAATAAGGGGTTCTTTTGTTTCTGTAGCATCCATTGTTCTGATACTTTTAGCATGATGTTTCCTGATGCCAGCACCAACAGAAGCAGAGAAATCATCGCCTTTGTGAAAGATTTCACCTCCAACTCGATCAACCCCTCGCGGGCCCTCTGCAACAATTGATCTCAATTCTTCAGCAACAAAATCACAACCATTTACAGCAAGTTCAGCCGACAACCTTGAAAAACCAAGGCAAATCCTCCTGCTCTTATCCAAAATAGCAATGCTAATCACATACCCTGGCATCACCCCTTAAGAAACTGCTGCCACCATGAAGTCCATCTACTCAGAGGCCCCATCGGAGCCCTGCCCCCACTATACCTACTCCAGAGGACTGCAACCCATAAGCGCCATGCTCACACTCATTCTAATTGCCTCCACCTCTTCTGTGACCTACACATATGCTTGGAAAAAGGTGGCTATCTGCCACTGGTGAAGAAACCTTCGGTGGCCTCTTCAACACTTTCCCACCAGAACTCATGTGGGACTGGCACTTATTTTTCTAAAGCAGACCTTCCCAAAGCAAGAGAGTGCAAAAACACAGAAATTGACAAGAAGAAGGTAGAGTCAGAAAAACTATGCAAATCGAAAAAGCAGAAGCCTGCAACAGTGAGAAAAAGGGGTAGGGAGATTCTATAGGAGATTAGAGATTAAAGGAGTGAAATCAGGAATATGCAGCCTTGAGACTTGTCACTCCAACCTTCGATTGTGCTGGCTGTGTTCTCATGAGCGAAGCTTTAGGCCCTGGAACCTAGGGGCATATATACAAGGAAGTGACGGAGCGCTGCGTTAGCTTTCTTGGCTTAAGACTGCACTCCGCCACTTCTGAAATGCAGGGCTGCAAGGTATTTACAACAATACCGTGCAGCCCTGCGTTTCCTCCTGTGCTGGTGCTAAATTTAGCAGCCTTGCGTCAACTCAGGCACCCTGTACAATAGTGCAAGGGTGCCTGCATTGTGGGGAATGATTGTTTTATGTGCAGGAAGGTGTCATTTCCTGCACATAAACAATATTAAATGGCGAATTGCAACTTCTATGTGTGCTGCTTTGTGCAGCACACATAGAAGTTACAACTTGTCATTTTTAAAATGATTGTTTATATGCAGGAAGGGAGACCTTTCTGCAAATAAACAATCATGCATGGCGTTTTGCTGTTTTTATGTTTGCTGCACAATGCAGAACACATAAAAAACTGCAAAAACGAGGAGAAATAATACATGTCTCCTCGTTGCTCCCTGTTAAGACCAGGCTTTTCCTGGTCTTAATTTTGGCTCTGGCCAATATTTACGCCACCTGTGTAAATATGGGGCAGCGTCAAAATCATTGGGTGTTGCAGCGGAACGCCCACCGCAACATCTATTGCCCACCTCTTTCACGCTAAGTATAGCGTGAAAGGTTGCCTTATTTACAAGGCTGCGTTAAGCCATGTTAAGTGGATTAACGCTGACTTTAAAAAAAAGGCAAAGCACGTATTGCCACCACAACGTCAAAAAAAGTGAGTTATGGAGGCGATAGGGGCTTGTACATATGCACCTTATTCTTTTACAAATTAAGCACTGCTTTGGGCTGATCCAAGACGTGACTGACAATGTCTCTAGCCAATGACTGGATGTACTGGAATTAAAGATTTCACAGACTGACAGAGGTTATTCCAAACTTCTTAAAGTATAGAATACAATATGTTCCCCATGAATGGCACACGCATTATATGTCAACCCTATTCATAGAATACGCTGCACTACCTATATTGGAATTCATTAAAAGCGGACAATCCCCTTTTAAAGGTTTCAGAAATAGTTTACCATTTGCTTGGATAATATTGCGCGCCACCACGGCACAACTGGATGTCTAGAAATATCTCATTAAAAATATAGTTAATATTCCAGCAATTATTTTTCACGTATGCTTACCACGGATTTGTGGACAGCAAAATAAGGTTTTTAAATATGTCACACATACATCTAAAGAACAGGGAAGGAACCATGAAGGAGAGAGAATAAGTGAGCTTTAACACAGATGGTATGCCATGTATTATGCTAGAGTCTAACTGTTATGCTAGATAACATTCCCAGGCACTCTGAGGCAGGCCTGAATTCTCTTCATGAATCAGATGCCCACTATAGGCACCGCCAAGCTTTGCTTACACCCTGTATGAGCATCTTCAGGTAATTGGGGCCTGTACATAAATTATTGATGCCGTAAAACGAGGTGAAAACTGTTGTTTGGATGTAAATCATTTTAATTGACAAAAAGCTGTATTTTATAGTCCGCACAGCATTCATGCATATCAAATATTCTTTTCATTTCTGAAATCCCTCTTTAACATATAAAATGGAATGTTAAATGTACTATTGAGTGGCTTTGGTACGTGGGGGGAGGGAGAAAAAACATGCTCTATTGAATTAATACAACAAAAAAGTGTTTGTCAAATAATTTAAGAAGGGCAGCATGTATTTTTGTCAGTGACGAGAAAGAAAATGGCGAAAAAGAAAATAACTCTTTACTATGGCTTGCTGCCTGACAGAAATAGAAAGGGAATCATTAAGTAATGGGTAGGTGTTTAGAGTACTGCTGCTAATAATATTATTATCATTATTATTATTATTGTTATTATTATTATTATTATTATTATTATATCATTATAAATGGCCCTACAGGTGGGCCAGTGGTAAGTTATAATCCTTGGTTCCGGGAAAATGCCCTACCACTTAATTACATAAATACTGGGGTAACCGCTCACCACTGATAGAAATCACGGACCTCATTTATGAGGATTTGCCGTAGGGCAGCGCAGTCGGCCTTCCAAGCTGTGCTGCCCTATGGTTTAAAGAAAAGGGCAGGTGCACTGTATCTATCAGACATGGCACATTCCTGTCCTTTTCCCCTGCGCACAATTGGCTGTCTTGTACAAACACAGGCACCTTCGCACCATGGTGCAAGGGTGCCGGCGTTGGGGGGGGGGGGGGGGGGGGGATTTTTTTGCACAGGAAAGGAAACCTTCCTGCACAAAAACAATCACAAGAGGATTTTCCTCTTTCTATGCATGCTGCAGAATGCAGCACACAGAGAAAAGGGAAAAACAAGGAGAAATAAAGATATTTCTGCTCGTTGTGCCTCCCTTATCCCCTGGGGAAGCGGAGGTTTTGGGCGCTGCCTCAGATTTACGATTTCTTGTAAATTTGGGGCAGTGTCAAAAAGCCACTGATGTTCCTGGGAACGCCCCCAGCAACACCAATTGCACGCCCCTTTTAATGCAGAAAACTGCGTTAAAGGGAACAATATTTACAAGGCAGCATTAAGCCAAAAAAAGTGGCTTAGTTCTGCCTGGTAAATATGGAGCATGCTCCTGCGCCTCAGGAGTATCACAAAAAGTGAAGATCCGGCAGCGCAAGGGGCCTCACTTGTCTTGGATATAGATCAGTCTCGTTGACCATCCAGTGTCTTATAAACACATATGAGACTTATTCCAGGAACATGCATGAGGTGCTTTATCATCACAGGTTAAAGGGTGTGTGAGGTTCCAGGTATTTTGATGCCAATGTGATCAACATGCCTAAAAAAATATGATGCTGATGGGTAGCTTTACCCGGCATGGGGAAAGAGAAGGACCTGCTAAACTCAGATGTCCATAGGCCGGAGGTGGGAGAGGGGAGGCTTAATGTTGCTTAATTCTCGTAAACAGAGGCAGCAAAACAAGCTCCCATGTTCCGTTCTAAGGCCATGCCAGTGGGAAGGATTACTTTGTATAATCAATCTGCTTGGCCACACTGTCATGGCACAAGAAAGAATTTGTTGTCCTATGAATATATGCTTAAATGTATTGCCATATTGTGAGATCTCTGCCCATGTTTAACCAATACTAGACCATTGGAATGTGGGGCTCCACTGAAGACAATGGACAGGTTCAGGGCCAATAATGGCTAGTTATAGACTTCTGCTCCAACATTTCAATATTTGTTTTTCTATTTCTCCTTTTTTAATTCAGTCTCTCTCTATCCTCTCCCTCATGGTAGTTCAAACCACGTTCCAATCTCAGTGTAAGAATTCTCGAATAACATTGTAGCCTTTGGATGTAATGCTTGTTAAAGACTTCCTCCCACATTATAGGCCCTCTTTTGGGCCTTTAACAACCAATACTGCCCTCAGTAGCAGGCTATAATGTAAACCAAACTGTGTCACAGATGAGAACTATTCACAAGTGATTCCGTCCCCAAAATGTATTATTGTGAGTAATGACTACTCTAGTACCCATCTAAATTGATGACAACACCCATGACTTCATGCTGTTGGAAACTTTACGCTGCCTTCCAAAAGGTGGCTTTGCAGGTCTGTACTACTAATGTATTTTTAGTCGTAGATGCTGTGAATCATAGGATAGGAGCCCTGAAACTGACAGTGATAGACATTTTATCACGCAGATTATAAAGTGTTTTCAAGAGCCTGTTTTAGGTAGTTATGCCTGAAATAAACTTTACTCTAACTTTACAAACTGTGATTCTATTTATGTGAAATCCACTGTTCTCTCGAGACAGCATGTCTAGATTGCTTCAACATCTAGTATTTATAAGCTCTTCTTTATTATAGCACAGGGAGGCTGAAGCTGTATACCCAAAACGTGTCCTATTGAAAGAAAGATATTTCAAAACTTTGCAAAACAAGATGTATCTCAATAACCTTATTTTATGACCAGAAGCCAACAGATTTATAAACACATAAAGCAGTATAATTGAGCATGGGGCAGTGACCACTAACAGGATACCTTTTGGTCTTTCTGCTACTACTGCAAATATTAAACAAGAACAATTATATATTAAAATGGTTATATACTTGCCCGAAAACTACCACTAGTGGGAGTTGATATACACTTAATGGTATGTTGTTAAATGTAAACGTTATATCTATTAATACACCATAACAAAATTTTAGCTTATTTGGAAAGACTGGAACTGAAAGATATACTGTAATAAATAAATACATTATGGAGATGTTGTATGAAGAACCTCCATGCGTGCACATAATATATGTCTCGAGGCATAACACTGGAAACTTCTTGGTCACAAAAAACATTCAGATGTGAGCTGCATGCCAAAAAGAGTGTAACCCGGTGCAGCAAATACTGATGTACTGATATTGCAATTGCTGTTTCCATCCATACGCAGGCCATAAGAAGTTGGGTACAATATTCCCAAGGGAATGAGGTACAGGCTTCAACAACTTCCGATGGAGAGTATACGGTTTAGCTTTAAAGGGAATGTAAAAATTACACCGCCCTCACACTTTTTAAAGTAGTCATCCCAGCTCCCTTTAAAACAACAGCCCAATCGCCTGGCAACCTCAGATGTCCAGGTCCTATGACTTTGAGAGTCGGGATGGCATGTACTGCACAACTAGGAATTAACTTGATCTTGATTCTGACACACGAGTTATATCTATTGGGCAACATTGTTTGTTGCTGTGGGTAAAATATTCCGTTCTCAGAATTATGCACTGTTAATTAAGAATGGGCAGGCTCTTTACATGGAGCTGGCAAAATTTAGAATGGATGACTAATCCAGACCAAAAAGTAAATTTTAAGGAATATTTAAAGGAATGGGTAGTCAATCTTAGGGAGTCCTACTATGGATCACTCCCTCTGAAAACATCATTGGAAATTGTTACAATTATTGTTTGATACCTGATTTGTGTTCGAATAATCGTGATCTACCTGTGATCATCCATTGTCTAAAAGATTGTTGCCTCTTTGATTGCCTTAGAGACATGACAACTTTAACAGATGGACAGCTTAACTGGAAATCCTCGAAAAATACATTTATCTCCGGTGAGAGTAAATCTGATGATGAGTGTACCCTAACGAGATGTTCATATACTTCCATACACTCATATCTCGTTTGTGGAGTGGAATCTTGGCAAGGGTGGATGTTCATGTCGGATGATCAGTTTGCTTGGTTTTTTACCTGTTTCTCAATTGAAAAATACATCTCAATTTTTTAGTAAGTTAATAAATATGTACCATTAACCATCACTAAATGGATGTCCGTTATTTTAAAAAGGAAATTCTAAAGTGTGGTAGTGTCACTTCACAATATTGGGAAGCATTTGTAGATGAGCAATTGCTGCTGTAACAAGGCCCTCAACGCCTCCCCAGTGCTAACTAAACATGTATAAATTGGCAGTGATCCTTTTCCTCTGTTGAACAGATAATACAGGTCCAAGTAAATCTTTAACCCTTTGAAAAGTGACAATGCCCTTTAACAAGAAATATCTTACTAAGGTGACCATGCCCATCTATGTGGGGTTGAAATGGCTCCCCATGGTAAACAAATATACTCCTGTATAGATTAAGTATTTGAACAATTCGTATGTGGCAGCCAAATTCGATGAACATCATGGCGTCAGAAGAACGAATGGTGATTGGGTTAAGCTATCAAATGCTGAATAATAAATACAATGAAATATGTATATTCTTCTGGTGACAATAATAGCAGGCAGCTCAGGATCCGATTTTCTACATCTATCCCCTTAATCCTGGTAATAAGCTTGCAGACGATCACCCTCAGATGTTAACAACTACTTGATTTAATTATGTTTACTGAGAAACTGCCTAAGTGTTCCTGTGACGATAAGAGAACCAGATAGCTTTTGCACAATGTCATAGCCCAGCATCTTATAATTTGAGACACATTTCTCTTCCTAAAAGACATGCAGGAATCATCTGCAGTGAGAAAGTCTCCCCTCTCATAGTAATTGAACATCATTAGAGATGCACAACAGGTGAATTCCAAATAGGGCATATCCTTTAGAACAGTATGCAACAATGACTGAATGAATTGCTAATATGTACAGAATACTACATTTAAAGGATCAGTTGAGCTCTATAAACAAACTAAAATCTTAGCAGCAGTCAAAGTTACAGGGTAAGCCCAGAGGTGATCTAGAACGTCCTCAAAACAGGTCTTTATGGACTCATTTTCTAGGGAAATTTATATACATTTGGAAAATGTGGGCAGAGTGGTATCAGATCTCTCTGTTGCAGGTTTACACAATGCATCAATGGTGGATGTTCATATGCAGCAGATCAGCATCAATATTAATACAGTTCAATTTAATCAACACAGATGAACCCTAAAAGAGGTGAGGTGCAGTGGGAAGAGCAGCTGACTCCGGCGCACGAGGCTCAGGGTTCAATCCCTTGCGGCAGCTCAGCACCATGTGACTCTGGGCAATAGCTCACTTAATCTCCCCGACTGGCCCCAGCGCCTTGAATCCTTAACGGGTGATATGTTTGCGCTTTACAAGTATGTATTATTAATATTATATTATTATATGAATGCTAAATGTATCCCATAGTTATCCCCTCCGTAAACATAGCAAACATGAAATTACATGGTTAGTTACTAGGTAGAGATCCACAACAAAGAACCTTCTTATTTTTATTAGTTTATAGTTTGGACTTTCAACACTCAAGCTTTAAATTAAAAAAATAATTACAAAAAAAGAGAAACAGGCAGATTTAGAAACAGAAAGCGAGATAGAATGAGTGAGAGAAAGAGTGAATGAAAAGGAGAGAGAGTGAGAATGAGAGACAGATAAGGAGCGAGAGAAAGAGAGAAAGAGAGGGGCAGGGAGAGAGAGGGGTAGGGAGGGAGGAACGTTGATATGTTTCATGGAGACGGTTTCTGGGGATGACATAAAAGCTATGTCTCCTATAAGGTTAACAACGTTGCCCTCAAAAATGCCTCATTACAGTGTCAAGCCTGCAAGAAACGCGTTTCCAGCGCCTTCAGTCCAATTTAAATAGGCTACAGTTCCGCCACGGCACATTGCTTTTTTGACAAGTGTTAGCAACTTGTACTGTCAGTCATAACACAAAAGTCATTTTTTTAAAAAGATTTGTGTACAATTTCCGATAATTAGATTTTGAACAAATAAGGCAAGCATGGTTTCACAGACTATGAATAAAAGATAAATGATGGACTAAATCCCATAATCACCCCCCACCCCCATGGCAATGACAAAATAATGTAAGACTACCTGTCTTATGTCTTCACTGCTATTATTTCAATTCTCAGCCCTAATCATTAAAATAATATTGTAGATGACACAAGTACAGACAAAACTGACTGTGGGTGAGTGTTTCCTCTTGTACTTGACTCACTGCCGGCTATACAGCTTTGCTGATCTTGTTCAACGAAACAGTTCAGGGGTCACAATCAAGCTTATAGTCACATATCCTCATCTGACAGTCTGGGCCATTTCATACTATGAGGTCCTAGGATACACTCGGTTTTAATCTGTAAAAGAATGAGTGCAGCTGGCCAAAGTTCTTCTCAGAAGCCCACTGTCAGCACACCGAATACCAATACTTCGCAATCTACAATCCAGACCATGCCTCTTTACTCCACGACCAGACACAGATCTCTTTGCCTCTCTCGAGGGTTCCTGCTTTCTCCATTTGTGACGTTTTTTCTGTCTTTCTCATGTTCCTCTTTCCCCTTGGAGCTTTCCACTCTATTGCTCTCGGCAAATGTCTTATGAGGGTAAATAAGTGGCAGTCCCCAAACATGAGTGCTGTTGACACCCAACTGCACCCACCGGCTCAAATTAAGCCCTAGATACACTACATGCATGTGTGCGCCATCCAGTGGCACATTTTATAATCATTTGGAAGAATGCTTCCACAAAATGTGATCATTCATTAGACAGGTATATTGAACTATCATACCACCAGGAGATTAATAAATATGTTGTATGTAAGTGGATATTGGCACACAAAAGGTAAACAATATATAAAAAAGTTCTCACTTTCAGCTAATGCAACAAGTTCATAATGTCCATAGTATGGGGGTCATATGTGCAGCACGGGTTATTACCAGTTCATTCGGTTTTCCCGCAATATCACTTGTCTACACTAGTTTTTTATTTGCACCAAGCTAAATACAAGCTAAATATTTAAGCTTTTTGACAACATTTTTATTAAATACCTGCCATATAAGCAATAAATACGCAGGAGTGTGTGAACAGTGATTTAATGGCAAGAACGTGTCCCCATCTACGTTGTTTCATCAAATTTACCTTGGCAAATCGTTTATATGAATCAATCTTTGGAAATGTGAAAAGTGCTTCACGCCGTTTTTTGACAATATGTAAATCATGACTCTTAATAGTGTTAGCATCCATACAAAGTGGTTTGCTTTAAACTCTGGGAAACGGTTTGGAATTTGGTGGCAATGATGAACTGGGGACAGTATTAGAGTTTGTCCTAACCTGGTCAAAGTTGCAGAAATATGTGATTTTAAGGAGATTCAGAACATTGTTGACTCCGCACACTCTCTCACCGGATAACTTAGATGGTGGTGTTAACTGCATCTACCGTGTCCTACCACGACTATGTGAATTATTTCACTCTCTATCCATAGCTACATAATTGCATTGGCTCCTTCCAAGTCAGTCTATCAAAAGAGCACAATGCTCACTAGAAATACTAGTTTCAAAGGCCATCATTACCTATCAACATAACCTAAAATCAACTACCCAAATCATCTGAGAGCTTGCTGGTTTTGGTTCCCTTCTTTGTGACACACAAGACTAAACTAAAATACTAAATTGATACTTGTATAGCGCACTACTCACCCGCAAGGGTCTCAAGGCGCTTATTCGAATACCACTGTGGAACCCATCCTGTGAGGTGTCCACTCCTGGGCACCCCCTAGGTGGAGGCCAGGCATCCTTAGCGTTATGGGAGCCGTTGTGGAGATGAAGCAAACTATTGCCCAGAGTTGCAGAGTGGGACTCCATGATTGGAATAGGCACCGAGGCGAGAATTATCAGGTCCGTGGAATTTTGAGCCCAAGACACGCCGAGGCGGGAATTGAACCCTGGTCCCGGGCTAGACCTCTGCATCAGGGTCTGCCGCTCTAACCATTGAGCCACAATTCCCTACACAAACCTGGCCAAGGCACATTGTTAATTGAACCACCTTGTAATTTACCCAAGTGAAGTTCCCATAGCTTTCCAAAAAGGATGGTTATGGTTTTCCTCTTTAGTGTAAATGTTGATTGTATTCAATATAGGTAGCCCCACTTCCTAGTACCTTACCAAATCATTAATTCTAGTCCATACATTTTCTACCATAACCAAGATAAGCAGTGATGTAGAAAGAAAAGGCATTATTGGCTTTGCAACCAGTCTATAACAATAGTTATTAGACCTCTCCCAGAATACGGGCTAAGCCAAAGACACAGGTGCATATAGGGGGTATAACTAGAGACCTTTAGTATATCTTACATAAATAATGCTATTAGCACAGTAATGATTCCATGTTGTCACTCTGTCCCTCCCTCATTCCTCTGTGATTTGCCATTGTTAAAAAGACTTGGGAGCATATCTGCAAACGCATTTTCGGACATAAACATAGGTTTACGACTGAAAATACTTCATTTACATCTGCCAGGAATTCAAAAATGGATTCCTGGCAGGTGTAAATGCATTTATCACTGTGGATTTATCAGCCAAGAGGGAGGAGAAATCTGCAGTAGTAAGTCTCATAGGAAGTGGGCATTTCAAGATGTGGATTGCCTTGGAGGTTTTGTGAACAACAACAACCATATTTCTTCAAGGGTATTCCTCAACTCCTCCCTGCCCCCTTTCCATCCTAGAAATATGTGGACATTTCAAGAAGGAATGGAATGGAAACAGATCACCCTCATATTTACAAGGGCTGTAAGGGAAAAGATTTTGCCATAGAGGCAGAATTTTTTTCCCAGTGGAGAAAAGAGAAGATAAAAACATGCATTTACAAAGGAGCTTCTATTCCCCCCTGTGTTGGTTTATACGCTGTTTGCAGCACTGTACAGTGGGAAATAGAATCTGTGGAAAGAATCACATGGCATTCCCAGCACTATGCTTTGAAACCAGAACCTGGCACAGCTTGACAAGCATTACGTCAGGAAGGTTGATGATAAATTTCTACCTATACATATTTGTTGCTGAATAGACCCTAACATTCTGAGGATTCTAATTGGTCATCCAACTAACAACTACTTCACTGAATGTGCTCAAATAAATAAAATACATTCGTGGTCATAATTGTCAAAAATTCTAAGACACCACTTATATTGGTATTAATTCAGAAAAAAATTGAAATAAGAATAATCTAGTTTATATAAGCATGCAGCCATTGCTTCTGGAACAGGCCTTTTTCAGTGCTATTAAGTGCATATAACAGTGACCCTAATTTCACTCAATACATTTAGCATTTCAAAAGTCTACTCTGCAGAATGCCACATACCATGCAGAAGTAGCTTAGTTCACCAGTGCAGGGATTTAAATGGCATTTGTGAAGCTCGGGCACTTTATCCTTTTCCACCTACAGTGGAATACAGCATCTGCTTGTTATTGCCTTATTTGCATATTGTTGTACATAGTGTTCCCTTATTATTTTTGCTGACTCGGTTCCCAGCACTTTCTACATAAAGAAAATGATAAATGAAAATTATCTTAATAAATAAGAAATACAGCAGTATTTATTCAATATCAAGTTTGGCTTCTCTATTATTCTCACCTGGCTAATGCCTTCCTTGTTCTTAACGAACTAAACATAATGTTTTAAATAAAATTGTCTTTCATGCCACCTCAGTGGCACTCTGGGTGGTGGTAGGGAATGCATTTTGATTCCTACGTCCCTCAATAGATGCATCACTACGGCAAGAGGTGTTTGAATCATCCCTCTTCTGCTGGTTTATTGATTTAATGACTTCAAAACACAAACTTCTGATCTTACATCAAAAGCAGTTGCATTAAAATGTCACATTAACAGAACAGGAAGCAAGCATAATGAGTATAATGCACTAGTGCAGATGGCAAAACGCTGCTAGTTAAAAGAAGAGGTGTTTAAAGACCGGGTATTTTAAGGAATGAATGTATACATTTTTAGATGCAAAATTTTGACCTCCACAAATATGGACTCTACAGTTTCGACTATCACTGTATCATCAAGGGAATTATGTATAGAGAAGTGTGCATTTACTGTTCCTAATAGCACTTCTACTATTGCCAATGCACGTATATGTGGTAAAAATATGTGGTAGAAGGAATGATACAGTGAAACTTAGCTGACAACAGGGCATTAAGCGGGGGGAGGGGGCTGAGCCTCCCCCACAGATTTTTTGAGGGGCCATGAAAGGGGGCTCTATGGGGTTCTATTTTCGGGCCTCAAAGGTCAAAGGTAGGGTAAGCAGATGTCCCGGTTTTTGTTTGGTGTTACTAGTGTGGGTAACATGTCTTGTTAGTGAAATACTGCCAATTTCGTTTTTCACTACTGAAAGGCTATCTTGCCCATAGGATAACATAGGGAATGCTGTGTGACATGTTTACCTGCATATCTTCCCATATCAGCAAGATAGACATATGGAATCTGGTATCCCTGAACTCAGAATTCAATAACACATCCTTTAGTGAAGATGGTTTTTAAATTCTACGGGGCAGATTTACAAGCCCCTTTGCGCCACTTTTACGCCGCCGTTGTGTCACTTTTGTGAGGCAGCGGTGGCGCAAAACCAGCGCCATGCTGCGGGGTATTTACAACGTGACACATCTGAGAGATGTGTCACGTTGTAAAGCCCTGCGCCACATGTGGGCGTTCTGGCGCAGGGGGGAGGGCGTTCCAACGCAGGAACGCCTCCTTAAAGTGGATGAGTGAAATCTACAAGATTTCACTCAGTCACTTTAAAGGCCATGCTGTGTCAAAACCCTGCGCCTGCTTGAAGCAGGCGTAAGGATTGACGCAGCATGTTAGGGAAAGTGAACCCCCGCGCCTTGCTGGAGTTGCATCGTGCTTACGACGGAACTCCAGCAATGTGCTGCCTTTCCGTTGGGGGATGCGTCACGCATCTACCCATCCGTGCGCCACAGTGCACCGCATTGTAAATGTGGCGCATCAGTGGTGGCGCAAGGGTGGGCTGATGCGTCGCAACTCTTCTGGCGCATCCCTGCTGATTAGCAGAGATGCGCCAGAAGTAGTAAATCTGCCCCTAAGTTTGGAAATAGCACTTTTAGAAAGTGGCTATTTTCCTGTTCAACCTTTCTGTGTGCCTCTGCCTGGTTTTGTATTGACTGTCTGGTTTGTGAGTGACAGGGGGAGGGGGCATCTCCAGAAGGCTGGCTGAGTCAGCACAAGGCTGAATAGACCCATCTGCATGTAGAGTGGTGGGAGGAGTAGCACCTGGGTCTCAATAGGGCTCTGCCTGCCGGCCACAATGCTGGCTCCATTACCTGTGGTGGGAAAAACCTTTACAACACAACTTTTACACCGCACTACCATTACAACGAAAATTTTACAACGCATGCATTTACAACGCAACCATTACAACGCATGACACTACAACGCACACCACTACAACGCATGCCATTACAACGCAGTCATTACAACGCATACCACTAAAACGCATAGCATTACAGCACATAGTACCCTTACACTATCCAACACTTACCCTACTGTTGCACCCCCTGGAGTTAGAATAGTAATTTTTACCCCTACACTATCCAACACTTACCCTACTGTTGCACCCCCTGGAGTTAGAATAGTAATTGTAACCCCTACACTATCCAACACTTACCCTACTGTTGCACCCCCTGGAGTTAGAATAGTAATTTTTACCCCTCCACTATCCAACACTTACCCTACTGTTGCACCCCCTGGAGTTAGAATAGTAATTTTAACCCCTACACTATCCAACACTTACCCTACTGTTGTACCCCCTGGAGTTAGAATAGTAATTTTTACCCCTACACTATCCAACACTTACCTTACATGCAATGTAATGTTATGCGTTGTAATGGTATGCGTTGTAAATGTAGTATGCGTTGTAGTGGAATGCTTGGTAAAGGTAGTTTCAAAGAATTTGTTGTAATGGCATGCGTTGTAATGGTATGCGTTGTAATGGATGTTGCGGTGTAAAAATTGTGTTGTAAAGGTAGGCGTTGTAAAAGTATGCGTTGTAATGTCATACATCCCTGTGGTGCGTCTGATGGCCCTGGCCCACATTCACAAAGAAAGAAGAGGTGCACTGGCAGAGTGCACCCAGAACTGGTTTAGATTGGGTCCAGGACCCCTCACACAAGAAGAAAAAAGCCTTTTCGGGTATAAAAGTAGGACTGGAGCCCCAGTAAAAATAGATTAGGAAACTTTGTGATCAAGAAGGAAGCTTTGCTGAGTGTCTGGGAGCTGACCTACAGTTTCTGTAATTGCTGAGGAAGGGACTGTCTGCTGTGTGATGTGTCCCCTTAACTTGAAGAGGAGCTGTGCTGTGTGCTTTGCCCCTCTGAAGCCTGCCTGTCTCCAAGGGCCTCAAAAGAGCTGGGAACTCTGGGATACAAAAGTTCTCCAGCACCCACCCTTCCAGCCACTGTATGGGTCTCTGCGCTGTGCCTTCGTGAAGCTTCCCTCCTGTGAAATCTGTCTCAGTGTGCTCACGGCACACAGCTGGGGCGTAAGGTCGTGAGGCCTGCTCTGCCTCAAACATGATCTGCCCCAGGATCGAGTCCCTCGCGCTCTGTGTGTGTGGATTAACGCACCGCTGAGGAACTTTGGAGTGCCTACTTTTCCCCTGAGCGCTGTGCGCGCATTGACTCCACCGCCGCCCCTCGATCTCCAGGATCGAGTCCCTCGCGCTCTGTGTGTGTGGATTAACGCACCGCTGAGGAACTTTGGAGTGCCTACTTTTCCCCTGAGCGCTGTGCGCGCATTGACTCCACCGCCGCCCCTCGAGCTGTGTTGTGTACCCGAGGCCGGGTTCGCCACTCTATGAAGGAGCCTTGAAAACACCCTGCCAGTATTCACCACCACCGGCCAGGGATCGTCATTTCCGAGCCGTGCTCAGATTGGTCACGGCAACAAGGATTTCCCCCAGCAACGCGGAGTTTCGTCAGGCGGAGATACGTTGCGTCTGGAGAGGTGCGAGGCATCCCCTAGCAACCGGGGTTCCCTCGCGCTCGTCATGTAGGAAAGGAGCTGCCTGAACCTGAGGCCGAGGCGCATCCCACCGGCAAAATCGGCTTCACCGAAGATCAGCACGGACCGCAGAGCCCCTTTTACATCCTAAGGTAACCGGTAATCGGAGTTTGCACGGGGGGGAGATTATGATAACACTCTCTACCTGCGGGCCTGCCTTCTGTTAACAGTTCGCCCTGTTGCTACGTACGTGTCAGTGGCAAACCAAAACTTGAGGGGGCCCCCCTGCAAAGTACTTGGAGGGGGTCCCCTCTGACCACACTCAGGAACTTGGGGAGCCCCAAATTGTGGGGGCTGCGGGGGCCTTTGTTACACCACTGGGGGGAGATCCATATTCAAGATATCTTCTGGATTTTACCCCAATAGCTGCCCTCGCTTTCCAGTTTATAATTCAGTTCACATCTGGTTGGCAGTCCTCGCAGTTGCTCATTGTCGCCCACTCTATTTCTTGGGTCATCGTTAGCACCTCTCCTGCCATGCCCCTTTGTAGTGCTGCTTCTTGCCTACTTTGTTTGGTGTGCCTTACAACTGTGTTTGCAGCAGTGCGCCGAGTCCTTCAGTCAGATTCCTGGCACGCCCCCGGGTCATTGTTGTACCACACACTGCTGAAACCAGTAAGGCTTGTTTCATAAGGAATCTATTCCTTGTCATTTGCCGAGTATTATCTGTACAGCACATGCCCTCAGTCCTACAGCTAGTCAGCTTTCCTCCCCTAGTAACACCAAGACAGGGGATGCTGTCTCTTAAAACAGAGCTGTGCAAAGGAGGTGGGCTCCAGTTCGCCATTGCTCTTCTGCTCCCATTCCCTGGTTCGCTAAAGACAGGGGGATTCTCTTTCTCACCTGATTTCTGGGCCTGTTGGCACTTTCCATCCTGTGCACCTGTTGGCACTTTCCGTCCTGTGCATTAGTGCAGAGATTGAGGGATTGGACAGGCTTTCAGTGGATTCATGAGTCTGAAACTTGACAGCAATTTATGTTAGAAATATTCCCATCACCTTGTTGGGTGTTGCTGCTGACTCCCTAAATGCAGCGGCTACGCCCAGTTGTGGGTACCATGGTCAATTGTCATAGGAACCAAGCTATACCTCTCTGATGAGCAATGAAGGACTCACCAGGGGAGTTTGCTTCTGTGGCTCAGAAAGCAGTTGACGAGAGCAAATTCAAGAATGTTCCTCTTTTCCATGGTAGAAGTAACTCTGTTGCCCTTAATCCAAATCAGTTTTACCAAAGTCTGTCTTTGTATATATCAATAAACGATGTGCCCCGGATTCTGAGAAAGAACTTATAGCCAGCTTCAGTGTGCTAGATGCAGGCAACATACCTTCTGGTGATGAATGCATTCGTTATGGTGAAACAGAGATCCAGAAACTGTGTTCAGAGTTTCAGCTGCCAGCAAGAGATACTATCCAAGCTTTTAGACTTTTCAAAGATTTAGGTGGAAAGAAAACCCCTGAAGCATTAAAAAAGTTAGTAGTTTGCATGGAAACCCTGCCAGCAAGTGCGGATTGCGAGAGAGGTTTCAGCGCAATGAACTAAATTTCTAGTCCAACGAGAGCCTCTATTCTTGTAGAGACCATTTCTTCATGCTTATGGGTAAAACTCAATGGTCCTCCATTTGAAACATTTGACGCAAAGCTGTATGTAAAGAGTTGGCTGGCAAAAGGTAGAAGGTCTGCTGAAGAAAATTGTTGTGAGAAACCCCAGCAAAATAGACACAGTGAATATCTTCAAGGGTTTTGGGAAATCCTGCAATAAATTTCTAAGTAATGTAAATAATTTAAAAAAAAAATTTCAAGTGTTTAGTGTTTTATGGCTTATACCTAATAAGCATTCTTTTTTGCCTATTTTATTATCCTTAGCTGGAAACATGATTTTCTTAAGCACACAATGCTAGTTATCTTGATTTAGACCACGCCCCTACTCGGATAGGCCACACCCCTTTACAAAATTTGTCACGCCCCTTTTAGAGCACCCCCCAGTTTTTTTCCCCACTTAAAGCCCTGCCTGACAATATACATGTTGTTGAGCTAGATGGATGTGGAGTTAAGAATAGTACATATATACTTCGCAAAATATACTAACCTTGCTGATACACATATTGTCAAGCTTTGTACATGTGGAGTTAGAAGTAGTAAATCTACACTACGTATATATACTTACCACAATAGTTTAGTAGTAATCGATATTGTGGTGTCAATAATTAGATATCTCAATATTATGTATCACACTTTTTGAAGATGCTCAGGGAGGTGCAGGTCCATTGCTGAGGGGGAAAGGGTTCTGGTAATAGAGCATCAAGTGAAAGATGTCCAGATCTTAAGGAACCATAGAAAGGTGTATGGGTGGGGAGGCTCTATCCATTTTGGATCTAGGGTGGTGAGGCAAGGTGTGTGCTCCAGGTGGATCATGAGGAGGGTTGTGCTTTCAGGATGCTGTGGAAGATCCGTAGTTGCTTGCAGACAGAGGTGGCAGGAGAGCTGGTGAATGGTGTGAGATTTAATTAATTGTTCAAATAAATAAATAGAGCAAAGAAGAACAAATGGGAAAGGTAAGGGGGTTAAAAAAGAAAGGAATTTTAGTAAAGAGGCTTTAACAGCAGTAGCTATGCACAAAGCTGATACTGAAATGTGCATATTTTCATATAAGTGCATTGATTTATCTTCTGCCGGTGTTCATATCACTGAAACCTGGCAAGCATTCAAGCATGACTGCATATTTAATGGTTAAGTAAATGTGGAATTACACCAGTTTCAGCTTTACTTTTTTCACAAAACCCATAATAAATATGGATAAATACAGATAAAGTTGACAAAAAATAAATATGGATAAATACAGGCCGAAATCACACAAAAATAAATACCATAAAAAAGGGGGTCCTAATTATGATCTTGGACTTGAAGGAAGGGGGAATTATGTTATGTCTGTTTCCAAGTTGTTGGGAATCAGCAGAGCATCCAATCTGGGATGGGAAGGCTGAGCCACTCAAAAGCACAAACAAAAATTGAGTACATGATGGGGGAAAGGTAGAAGATCTTGACATCACTGTAAAAGAGTTGGTTGGAGAAGGTACATGAGGAGCAATCCTCCCAAAAAAGCTTACGTGGAGGTAGAGTGGAATGGACCTAGGACAGATCTTCTGGAGTTCCTACCGTAGTGACGTGGCACAGAGCTCAATCTAGCACCTTTACACCAAGCAGAATCAGTCAGTGAGTAAAGATGCAAACCAACATAATGAGTAGCAGAGATGCCCATGTCTGATATAGTTGCCAGAATTATGTGATGATGAGTATCTTACGCAGCATAGATGTCATGGGGGAAATGGACAGACAAAAGAAAGAAATGATTGATGAAATTTATGCAACTGAAAAAAGTTAGGCCCAATGTGAGCGTTTTAGATAGATTGTTGGTGGATAAATAGTGTGCAAGACAGAAAAAGACAAGCCTTTCAAGGTTTTAAGAAAAATTAGCTGGCTACATGACATCATTTGGAGACATAGCAGAATTGTTATTGTATTGTAATTATAATTCAGTATTATGATGGCAATAAACGCTCTAGAACACGGAAAGAAAAATACAGAAAGTTGTGGTGCTAGAGACGGGCCTTTTTAATTGTTTCATTGGAACAGTGATCAGTGAGAACAGTGTTTAATTTGAGCTGGTGGTTGGAAGGGGAACTCTCTGGCACCAATGTTTAGGGACGGAAATGTACCTTTTCTCAACAGACTTTGATCCAGAGCAAGGCAGACAAAAACACTAAAGGGGGCGAGAAAGGGAAAGATAGAAAAACAGTGACAAAAAAGGAATGAAGGGATTAGAAAGAACCTGAAAAAGTAAGAAAAACAGTCAGGGAATCTAGTGGTGGATTAAAGAGGCCTTTGGTGGAATCAGCCTTGGTATTCGGGACCCTCAACTGTCAATAGTGCAGGCCATGTGCTTCAGAGCAAGACTCTGGGCCCCAGCACTTATTCTTTTACAAATTAAGGGGGTCATTAGGATGGCGGACGGACCTGCGTCCGTCCGCCACCCCCGAGGAAGAGGGACCGTCCGCATGGGCAGCGGCGGTCCCTCCATGCAAATTAGGATGTGACCGCCACGCTGGCGGTCACATCCTGTTCCTTTAACCTTGCGACGGGTGCTTCTTGAAGCAGCACCCGCCGCAAGGTTAAAAATGCATGTTTCACATTTACATGCACAAAGTGGCAGGCACTGCCCACCTAATTTGTGATCTGTGTCTTTTTACATTTCCGTCAAATGTAAAAATACAATATAGGGTTCCTTCACTATATAGGTGTAAAACATGCATTCGTTTTCTTGCATCCAAACACGGAAAGAGGAAGGTCACCACCTCATAAAACAGTACAAACTGTCTTCACTGCTCTTAGAGATGTTTTGACTGTGACAGTGCACATTACATAAATATTCTGCATGTTTATAGCTAGTTCATTCTGTTTCAAAGGGTAAATTAAGGCTTATTAGCATAAATTATACAAGCGAATTCCATATTTAAGTACAACCTATTTAACTTTTTTTAAAAGCTTACTAGCATTTTATTTTCATAATTTTATTAATGAGATAACCGAACACCAAACTGAAGGATAAGTCCTCTCTTCCGTTCATACTTATCGTTGGCACTAAATGATTTGATTAACAATTATGAGCATTAAGTGTGGGTACTGGTAAAATGACCTCTTCTTTTCTTCTAAGTATTTTCCAGCCTCATTACTTGAAGCTACATTTTTAGCCAATGCATCATCAGGTTTGGATAAAAATGTAAAATGTTAACATACTTTCTCTCCAGTTTTATCCAACATGCAATGCTTCAGTTTCATTTTTCAATAAACGCCTACAGTCAGCGAGCATGATCCCCACAAACCATTATCTTATAAACGCCCCCTTATATTTTTATGCAGCACACTTTGCAGGCTTAAAAAAGTAATATCCAGTATTCAGTTGCACCTTCTAGAAATAGCCACACATTCATTTCTCGCTAATCCGATTTTTGATGAACAGGCTGAGTCCAAAATCACATACCTTTCTTTGCCCATCATCCATTTATATCCCAATTTCACTGGGATATTTGGATGGTAAAAATGTATTCCGAAGCATGAACTTGCTACAATGTGATGAGCGTTCGTCATAAAAAAGTCATCTATAACCTTTATATGAACCTTACAAATCAATGGCTATTCTAAAATCTTTTTTTCCTTCGCATCATCCATCTTGGTAATGTTTTTCTTACTTTCTAAATTTTGACAACTGGTTTTACTGCTCGAATGATTCCACTATTTTCAATTGGTTCCTTCTCTTATCTACAGATTTCTACTTTCCCCGATGTGTTCCCTCATTAACTGTTCCCATTTCTTCCCCTTTTCTTGCTCTTTCAAGTCGATACACAAATTACTGGAGAAATCGTGCATGCTTGTAATGATCTTGTCACTATCAATACAAAATGGAGAATACTTTCCAAATAGGAAGGTTAGATACTCTAATAGTGGATAACCCATCTATTGTTCTGTGCTAGTTCAAAACCACACACCTTACAGTACAATTCTACAAACAATTCCCACAGACAGATGTGAAGCTTAACTAACTAATCCAGATTTACTTTCTAAAAAGGTGTCTTTGACCCACTGTTTGTGACTTTTTAAAATATATCAATGCTCTTTATTTCTGCTCCTCATCATGAAAGTTTGGCACTTTGTCTTTCACACTTTATTATTATTATAGGCCTTTACAGCTCAAATGTAATTTATTGTATTCATTCAAATTGCACACATCTCAATCTGGCATCTCAAAATGCTAAATACATCTGGGCCCAGGTTTACTAAGCGCTTCCGTCGCCATTGCGTCACGCAAGGCGATGCAAGTCAGACTGACTAAGGGCACGCAAAGCAGTGGATCTGTGTGGCTTAATAAATCTGAACTAACGCAAAGCAGCGCACGTTGCTGGTTGCGTTACTCTGCTTTGGGAAGGCTTTCGATAGGTGGAGCGTGGATGTTCCCAAGCATCCACCCATGGTTTTTGGTGCATTCCCAGATTTAGTATAACTAGTAAAACTGGGAATGCATCAAAATGGCACTCCATCCCAACAATGGTGTAACAATGAGAAATATCTTTATTTCTCCTAGTTATTTCCTCTTTATACATGTGATGCATTCCGCAGCACACAGAGACAGAGGAAAATGGCTCTGAGTACTGTTTTTGTGCGTGCAGGTGTCGCTTCCTGTAACGCAGGCACCCTTGCATGAGTGCACAAGGGTACGCTCATTGGCACTAGGCAGCACATAGTGCGCCAGTGTAGAGAGAGAGCAGGAATTCCCCATATATTAGTGAATATGGCATATTCCTATGCCCTCCATTTAACACAGCGCAGTGCAGCAAGTCGTTTTACTGTGTTTAACCAAATCTTAGTAAATGTAGGCTCTGGGTTTTACTGAAGAATAAACCAGTTTTTAAATGTTGTCTAAACATGGTATTGAAAAGCATAGTCTACGGTTTCAGAGATACACGATTACATGGGAAAAAGAAAAAAAAAGCAACACAAAATTCCATTTTGAAATTTACTACACAAAACATCAAAGGAGAGTAACAAAAATAATCTAAAGGTTTCAGGGAAACCATCTGAAAAAGAAAACGGAATATAAGAGATGAAAAAAAGTGGACTCAGGAGGCTCCCCTTTTTAAAGGAAAAAAGGGAATATACAAAATATAAACAAATAGTGAAGGAACAAGGACAGCACATAGGGAAAACCTCGAAGGGATAAAAAAGCAGAAAAATAGAGCTAAAAAACAAAGTACAAAATAAAGAATTAAAAAACGAGAAGTTGTGAGGTATGTGCAATCACCTGTAAAATCAAATGGTTACAAACAATACTAACGTTCCTGTATATTAAAGGAAGCATAAGAACGAGCAGCCCACGTCAAATGACTGATTTCCTATTACAGCCAAATAAAGTAAGATCCTGTAATGTATATTTTAATAGGACACCAATTAATGAACATTAGAGCTTCAAATTAAATCAATTGCATAACTTTATTTAAAAAAATTCACTATGCTTCGTGGAAAGGGATAACTTTTAAACCCTAATTCATGCCTTTTGCTGTATTTGGCATCTGAAGGAGATTCTAGATAATGTTTTAAAGTACTGTGATGAGCAGGCCCGGACTGGCCGTAGCGGGCACCGGGCAATACCCCGGTGCGCCACACGGGTGGGGGCGGTTTGGGGCCCCTGGGGGCCGTTTTTAAATCGGCCCTGTAACAAAATCGGCCAAAAACCGGCCCTGGCAAAGAGCTCGGCGGCACCCACAAACCCCCGGGGGGGGGGATGGGAGCCAGCCGAGCACTTTGCCAGGGCCGGTTTTGTTTCCCAGTCCGGCCCTGGTGGTGAGCAGGGATGGGTATTTTTAGGGTATGGTTGGTGATGTCTTGATCCATGTATTTTATGTGGCCTGTGACTGCCTGTTAGAACTGGGGGTCTCTAGTTGGCAGAGGTGGGTACCACTGTCCAAATAGGGACCCTTGCTTCTAGTCAGGACAAGGAGATAACCCTCTCAGATAACCCCTGCTCGCCCTCAAGGTAGCTTGGCCTGAGCAGTCTAGGCTAACCAGAGGCAATGCGTTAAGTATTTGTACCAACACTCACAGTAACACAGTGAAAACACCACAGACTGATTCCACAACAGTTTAGGAAAATAAAGATATTTATTCTAAACTACACAAGACCAAAACGGCAAAAATCCAACATACACAGTTCAAGGATATGGTTTCAAAAGAGTTCTTCAGGTTGTAATCAAAGTTCTTTAAGTTGCGTTAAAATAATCCACAGATGCGTGAAAAGTTCACAGTTGCGTCACGTTTACTCACAGTACCTTTTAGATGCAACAAAGTTCCACAAGCAGGAAGCTGGTGCGGTGGAAACAAGCGATGCGTTACTCCTGAGACCCTGGGGAGGCGATGCGACAGCCCCGCTGCAGCAGCGGGCGTGTTGCGACGAATCCGGTCTGTATGGGGAGGAAGGCGGCTTGCGTAGATTCCGGTGCGTAGGTTCCGTGGGAAGTCTGTTCTCGCAAAGGCACGATGCGATGATCTCGTAGGGACTGCGACGATCTCCGGGGCGACGATGCGCGGTCCAGCGGTGATCCTCTCTCTCGCAGCTCCTCGATGCGATGGTTCTGCGACGGTGTTCGCAGCGACGTGATGCGGTCCGCAAGCAAGCGGTGCGGCGATCTCACCCAGCGACGACAGGCTCTGCGACGACACTCGCAGCGATGTTCGATTCTCCCGCACCGGTCTGGTGCGTTCCGCAAACGAAGGGTGCGACGGCTCCGGCAGCGATGTCAGGCGCTGCGCCGATCTCGACCTTCGTAGCGGTGGGAAACTTCTCGCACTGTCGGGGATGCGCTCCGCAAGCGAGCGATGCGACACTTTTCAGCTTCACAAGTTTCTCAGCTTAGTCTCAAGCTTCCCAGCTCAGGTTCAACTTCTAGAGGTCCCACAACTGGATCAAGCGCTCTAGGAAGGACAGAACTCTCTCAGCAGAGTTCAGGGAGACTGGGGGTGAAGTCCTTTTGTTCCTGGGACTTCGAAACAGGGAGCCAGCTCTTCTCAGGCCCTTGGAGATTCCTTACAAGACAGGGGACACAGCTCACAGCAAAGTCCTTCCCCTCTCCTTGGCAGCAAAGCAACAGCAGGTCAGTCCAGCAGAGCAACAGCAGGACAGTCTTCCTTCTTCAGAGTCAGCTTTCTCCTTGGCAGAGGTTCCTTCTTGATTTCCAGGATGATCTAATTTTCTGTTGTCAGGGGTCCTGTACTTATACCCCTAAAGTCTTTGTTCTCTCAGTGCAGGTGGGCCCTGAGCCCGGTCTGAACCAGTTCTGGGTGGATCCTGAGCACTTTGTTTTGCTGGCTGCATCTTTCCTTTCAGAGTGAGGGGCAGGGTCGTCAGCCGCCCAGCAGGAGGTGGAGCCAGCATTGTGGCAGGCAGGCACAGCCCTATTCAGCCCAGGTGCTAACTCCTCCCACCACTCAGGTAGCAATTGCTCCACTCAGCCTAGTGCTGACTCATCCAGCCTCTGGGGGAATTCCCCAGCCCCTGTCACTCACAAACCAGACAGTCAATACACAAACAGGCCCAGGCACACAGAAGGGTCAGACAAGAGAACAGCAACTTTCTAAAAGTGCTGTTCTCAAACACAGGATTTAAAAACCACCTTTCCTAAAAGATGTATTATTAAATTCTGAGTTCAGGGATACTAGATACTTATGTCCTATCTTGTTCCTATGGGAAGAAATGCTGTTAACCACTGTAGCCAGCATCCCCCATGTTAACCTAGGGAGCAAGATAGCCTTACAATAGTGAAAAACGAAAATGGCTGTAATTCACTACCAGAGCATGGTACCTGCACTAGTACATGCTCTACCTTTCACATACACTGCACCCTGCCCAGGGGGGTACCTTGGGCCTTCCATAGGGGTGACTGATGTGCACGAAAAGGGAAGGGTTAGGCCTGGTCAGCGGGGACGCGGACCAGGAGGACATGGCAGTTCTAAACCGCCCGTAGGCGCTGCAGTGGCAGGCCCGAGACACCATTTTGGAGCTACTCCTGTGGGTGGCACAATCAGTGCTGCAGGCCCACTAGTAGCACTTGTCATCACCAGCCCTGGCACACCCAGTGCACTTTACTAGGGACTTCATGGTGATACAAATATGCCAAACATGTATATCCAATCAGAATAACAATTTACATAGGGAGCACTTACACTCTGGCACTGGTCAGCAGTGGCAGAGTGTCCAAAGCATCTAAACCAGCAAAAACGAAATCCAGCACAGCATCAAAAATACAGGAGGCAGAGGTAAAAAGATGGGGGTAATCACGCCAAAGATGCCAGGTCTAACACGTGTCCCCTCCAGCTGAAAGTGGGGAGAACTACCCACCCTCTTGGGAGTTCTCTTCACTAAGGCGGAAAAACCTGGACAGACCATCAGCGTTGGCGTGTTCTGTACCAGGGCGGTGTTCCACCGTAAAGTCCATTCCCTGTAGGGAGATGGACCACCTCAACAGTTTTGGATTTTCACCCCTCATGTGCATTAACCACCTGAGGGGCCTGTGGTCGGTCTGAACACGAAAGTGAGTCCCAAACAGGTAGGGCCTCAACTTTTTCAGAGCCCAGACCACAGCAAAAGCCTCCCTTTCAATCGCACTCCACCTCTGTTCCCTGGGGAGTAGCCTCCGACTAATGAAAGCTACTGGCTGGTCTCCATTCTCCTCAGTGGCTTGTGAGAGTACTGCTCCCACACCATGCTCTGAAGCGTCCGTCTGAACTATGAACTCACTGGAAAAGTCAGGTGCCTTGAGCACCGGTGCTGTGCACATGGCAGTCTTCAGGGCCTCAAAAGCAGTTTGGCAGGCGTCAGTCCAGTCAACTCTTTTGGGCAACTTCTTGGAAGTGAGTTCTGTCAAGGGGGCGACAATGGTGCCATATCCCTTGACAAACCGTCTGTAATACCCGGTGAGTCCTAAAAAGGCTCTCACCTCTGTCTGGGTCTTGGGGGGCTCCCAAGCCAGAATGGTATCAATCTTAGCCTGTAGGGGCGCCACCTGGCCGCTCCCTACCTGGTGTCCCAAATACACCACAGATCCCTGCCCTATCTGGCACTTACTGGCCTTGATAGTGAGGCCTGCCTTCTGCAGAGCCCTCAACACTTCGCAGAGGTGTTGCAAGTGTTCTTCCCACGTGGAGCTGAACACAGCAATGTCATCCAGGTATGCGGCGCTGAATTCCTCCAGCCCGGACAGTACCTGGTTAACCAGTCTCTGGAACGTGGCAGGGGCATTCTTCAACCCAAAGGGCATGACACGGAACTGGAAGTGCCCCTCTGGCGTTGAAAATGCCGACCTCTCTTTGGCCCCGTCAGTTAAGGCAATCTGCCAGTACCCCGACGTCAAATCGAACGTACTGAGGTACTTGGCAGCTCCCAACCGATCCACGAGCTCATCAGCTCTGGGGATAGGGTGTGCGTCAGTCTTCGTGACCGCATTGAGCCCACGGTAGTCCACGCAAAACCGGAGTTCTGGCGGGCCACCGGGGGTAGCAGCTTTCTTGGGGACCAAGACCACTGGGCTAGCCCAGGGGCTGCTGGAGGGCTCAATCACCCCTAGCGCCAACATCTTGGAAACCTCTTCCTTGATGCTGGCCCTGACCTTGTCAGCTACCCTGTAAAATTTTTGCTTCACAGGCAGACTGTCTCCAGTGTCCACGTCATGGACGCACCAGTTGGTGACTCCTGGGGTCAGGGAGAACAGAGAGGAGAACTGACCCAACACTTGGCGACAGTCGCTCTGCTGTTCTGGGGTCAGGGTGGGCGAGAGGACCACACCATCCACTGACCCATCGTGCTCTTTAACTGCCAGGAGGTCAGGGAGAGGATCACTATCCTCTTCCATTCCTGCATCTGCAGCCATGAGCATGGTTACTTCAGACCTCTCAAAGTGTGGTTTGAGGCGGTTCACGTGCAAAACTCTCAGGGGCTGCCTGGGAGTCTTCAGGTTAACCAGGTAGGTTACCTCACTCTTCCTTTCTACCACCTCGTATGGCCCAGACCACTTGTCCTGGAGCGCGCAAGGCTCCACTGGCGCCATCACCCACACTTTCTGCCCAGGTTGAAATTCGACCAGAGTGGTATTCTGGTCGTACCATCTTTTCATTTCTTCCTGGCTTGCTTCCAGGTTCGCCTGAGCGAGTTTCCTGAAGCGTTGTGTCTGGTTGCGGATGGCCAGCACATAGCTGAACACATCCTGGGGGGTTTTCCCACGGGACTTTTCCCAACCCTCCTTCACCAGCGAGAGAGGTCCTCTGACAGGGTGGCCATACAGGAGTTCGAAGGGACTGAACCCTAAGGACTTCTGGGGCACCTCCCTGTAGGCAAACAAAAGGCATGGCAACAAGACGTCCCACTTACGTCTCATGGGCTCCGCTAGGCCCATAATCATACCCTTCAGGGTCCGGTTGAACCTTTCAACCAACCCATTTCCTTGAGGGTGGTAAGGAGTGGTGAACTTATAAGTTACCCCACACTCCTCCCACAGAGACTTCATGTACCTAGAGATGAAGTTGGTACCCCGGTCGGAGACCACCTCTCTGGGGAACCCCACACGGGAAAAGATCCCCATCAATGCACGGCCCACCACGGGTGCTGTGATTGTCCTGAGAGGGACTGCTTCCGGGTACCGGGTGGCATGGTCCACCAAGACCAGGATGAACCTGTTGCCTAAGGCTGTCTTGGGGTCCAGGGGCCCTACGATATCTATGCCCACCCGCTCGAAAGGGGTGCTCACCACTGGGAAGGGTTGAAGGGGGGCCTTCAACTTCATTCCAGTCTTGCCACTAGCTTGACAGGTTTGGCAAGATCTGCAAAAGGAACCGACGTGCTTCCTCATCTGGGGCCAGTGGAAGTGGGTGACAAGCCGGTTCAGGGTCTTGTCTTGCCCCAGATGTCCTGCGAGAGGCACGTCATGAGCCAGACCCATTAGGAAGTTTCTGAAGCGCTCGGGTACCACCAGCACACGGGCTGCACCGGGCTCAGCAAACTTAGGCTCGCTATAAAGTAGGTCACCTTCCCAGTAAACATAGTGATCTTTGACTGCTCCACCTGCTGCCTGATCTACAGCCTGTTGCCGCAGACCAATGAGGGAAGGGCATTCCTTCTGCTCCCTGCAGAACTCCTCCCTGGAGGGACCACCTTCTTGCTGCCAATGGGTCAGCTCAGGTAGGTCTCCCAGTTCGGCCACCTGTTCCCCTGTAGGTTCCAGGGCATCCCCCTCAGGTTCTGCTTCCTCCTGGACCGTGGGAACGGCTGGGGCTGGTTTCCCGCGCCCTCTGCCTCTTCCTCTCCTGGCAGGTCTCTGGGCCACTGTTTCAGGCTCCAGTTCTGCTGATTCACCCTTACTGGCTGCCATAGCACGCGTGGTCACGCAGATCCACGCAGGCAGACCCAACATCTCCAAGTGAGTTCGGTGTTCTATGTCTTTCCATGGAGAACTCTCCAGGTCGTTACCTAACAGACAGTCCACAGGCAAGGCATCACTGACAACTACCTCCAAAAGACCAGAGACTCCTCCCCATTCAAAGGAAACCTTCGCTATCTTGCAGAGGCGCACTGAGCTGTCAGCGGCCACTACAGGGCGGAGTACACCAGGGATGATTTGCTCGTCAGACACCCACTGACACCTCACGGATGTCACACTGGCTCCGGTGTCTCTCAGTGCTTCAACCTCCCTCCCATTGATGGTCACCTTCTGCCCATATTTCTTAGTGTTAGAGGGCAGTAAGGTTTCCGGGACCACCTCTCGGTCTCCTAGCGAGACAAGGGTCATAACTGCTAGCTCTCCCCAATCACTAGAAACCAAATCCCCACCCAAAGCTACACTAGCTAACGCTGGGGCGGGAGCACCAGTGGGTGCGGGCTTCTTCTTGGGACATTTCGGAGCAATATGGCCCACCTCGTTGCAGTGATAGCAGGTAGGGGGACCCTGGTTATTTCTCTTGTCCCGCCTACCCTTAGAGGGCCATGGCTGTTTAGGCTTGGGGGGTTGGGAATCCTTTTCCTGGGAACTACTTTGGGGCCCTTGCGAGAACTCCTTTTGGTTACCCTTGTCCCCCCCACTCTTTTGCTGGGGACCCTGCCCACCTTTGGCTGTGGTACCCACAACTCCTTTGTGGACCCTGGTACTGGACCAGCGGTCCGCCTCCTTAGCAAGCTCAATGGGGTCTGTCAGCTTGCTGTCTAAAAGATGCTGGCGCAGCTCTGGAACACAAAGACTACTCAAGTGCTCCCAACTGATTAAATGCAACAACCCCTTCAAATCAGTTACTTTACTGCCCTTCATCCAACCTTCCAGTGCACGCGAGTACCCATTCACACACTCCATCCAAGTCTCAGACTCTTTCTTCTTGGAGTTTCTAAACTGCAGTCTGTACTGCTCGGGAGTAAGGCCATACCTGAGACATAAGGCCTCCTTCATATTGGGGTAGGTCATGGCACCTGTCAACTCTAAAGGCTCTAGAGCACTCCTCCCAGACGCCTCAAAATGTTTCCACAGGCCCGCCCCCCAATACTTGTCAGGCACATCATTCATCTTCAATGCAATTTCATACGAAGTGAACCAGGCATAAATATCCTCACTCCTATGGTAATTCTGTACCAGGTCTTTGGGAATATATACTTTACCCCCATGCACTGGCTGCGCGCTGCCACCATTAGAACTGGCATCCACCTCCTTGTTTTTCAGATCCAGCTCTTTTATTCTCAATTCATGATCCAAAAGCAATTTCTTTTCCTCTAAGGCGCGGGCCTCTCTCTTGTCTTCCGCTGCCCTTTCTTTCTCCAACTCCAATTGCCTCAGTTTCATTTTCATGACTTCCAAGTCATATTCTCTTATTCTTTGATTTTCTTGTAACTCTTCTGGGGTGAGGCCCCTACCGGAGTGGTTGCTGCCAGCTCCTGAGCCTACTCTGCCCACTGGCAGATCTGTGCTTTGAAAAGCATTGTCTACATCCACATCATCTTCCTCTCGTGCCTCCCAATGGGCTCTCAAGATTCTCTGTAGCTCCTCCTTTCTGTAGGTGCTTTTTATGGGGCACTCAAACTCAAGGCAGAATTTCTTTAGTTGCTCAACTCTATATGAACACAAATCTTCAATGCAAAACTCTAATTCTGCTTCTTCTGCCCTCTCACTGGGTGCCTTCCCATTCTGAGACATGATGCTTTTCGAAGAGTTACTCAACAACAGAATTCAAAAAAAAAACTCAAAAACCAGTAGTATGCGGTGGCGTAATGGTCTGCACTCACTAGTGATGTACACCAATTACTGTGGGTCAAGTACAAATACAAGTTCAAATCCCACCGCCTGACCACCAATGTTAGAACTGGGGGTCTCTAGTTGGCAGAGGTGGGTACCACTGTCCAAATAGGGACCCTTGCTTCTAGTCAGGACAAGGAGATAACCCTCTCAGATAACCCCTGCTCGCCCTCAAGGTAGCTTGGCCTGAGCAGTCTAGGCTAACCAGAGGCAATGCGTTAAGTATTTGTACCAACACTCACAGTAACACAGTGAAAACACCACAGACTGATTCCACAACAGTTTAGGAAAATAAAGATATTTATTCTAAACTACACAAGACCAAAACGGCAAAAATCCAACATACACAGTTCAAGGATATGGTTTCAAAAGAGTTCTTCAGGTTGTAATCAAAGTTCTTTAAGTTGCGTTAAAATAATCCACAGATGCGTGAAAAGTTCACAGTTGCGTCACGTTTACTCACAGTACCTTTTAGATGCAACAAAGTTCCACAAGCAGGAAGCTGGTGCGGTGGAAACAAGCGATGCGTTACTCCTGAGACCCTGGGGAGGCGATGCGACAGCCCCGCTGCAGCAGCGGGCGTGTTGCGACGAATCCGGTCTGTATGGGGAGGAAGGCGGCTTGCGTAGATTCCGGTGCGTAGGTTCCGTGGGAAGTCTGTTCTCGCAAAGGCACGATGCGATGATCTCGTAGGGACTGCGACGATCTCCGGGGCGACGATGCGCGGTCCAGCGGTGATCCTCTCTCTCGCAGCTCCTCGATGCGATGGTTCTGCGACGGTGTTCGCAGCGACGTGATGCGGTCCGCAAGCAAGCGGTGCGGCGATCTCACCCAGCGACGACAGGCTCTGCGACGACACTCGCAGCGATGTTCGATTCTCCCGCACCGGTCTGGTGCGTTCCGCAAACGAAGGGTGCGACGGCTCCGGCAGCGATGTCAGGCGCTGCGCCGATCTCGACCTTCGTAGCGGTGGGAAACTTCTCGCACTGTCGGGGATGCGCTCCGCAAGCGAGCGATGCGACACTTTTCAGCTTCACAAGTTTCTCAGCTTAGTCTCAAGCTTCCCAGCTCAGGTTCAACTTCTAGAGGTCCCACAACTGGATCAAGCGCTCTAGGAAGGACAGAACTCTCTCAGCAGAGTTCAGGGAGACTGGGGGTGAAGTCCTTTTGTTCCTGGGACTTCGAAACAGGGAGCCAGCTCTTCTCAGGCCCTTGGAGATTCCTTACAAGACAGGGGACACAGCTCACAGCAAAGTCCTTCCCCTCTCCTTGGCAGCAAAGCAACAGCAGGTCAGTCCAGCAGAGCAACAGCAGGACAGTCTTCCTTCTTCAGAGTCAGCTTTCTCCTTGGCAGAGGTTCCTTCTTGATTTCCAGGATGATCTAATTTTCTGTTGTCAGGGGTCCTGTACTTATACCCCTAAAGTCTTTGTTCTCTCAGTGCAGGTGGGCCCTGAGCCCGGTCTGAACCAGTTCTGGGTGGATCCTGAGCACTTTGTTTTGCTGGCTGCATCTTTCCTTTCAGAGTGAGGGGCAGGGTCGTCAGCCGCCCAGCAGGAGGTGGAGCCAGCATTGTGGCAGGCAGGCACAGCCCTATTCAGCCCAGGTGCTAACTCCTCCCACCACTCAGGTAGCAATTGCTCCACTCAGCCTAGTGCTGACTCATCCAGCCTCTGGGGGAATTCCCCAGCCCCTGTCACTCACAAACCAGACAGTCAATACACAAACAGGCCCAGGCACACAGAAGGGTCAGACAAGAGAACAGCAACTTTCTAAAAGTGCTGTTCTCAAACACAGGATTTAAAAACCACCTTTCCTAAAAGATGTATTATTAAATTCTGAGTTCAGGGATACTAGATACTTATGTCCTATCTTGTTCCTATGGGAAGAAATGCTGTTAACCACTGTAGCCAGCATCCCCCATGTTAACCTAGGGAGCAAGATAGCCTTACAATAGTGAAAAACGAAAATGGCTGTAATTCACTACCAGAGCATGGTACCTGCACTAGTACATGCTCTACCTTTCACATACACTGCACCCTGCCCAGGGGGGTACCTTGGGCCTTCCATAGGGGTGACTGATGTGCACGAAAAGGGAAGGGTTAGGCCTGGTCAGCGGGGACGCGGACCAGGAGGACATGGCAGTTCTAAACCGCCCGTAGGCGCTGCAGTGGCAGGCCCGAGACACCATTTTGGAGCTACTCCTGTGGGTGGCACAATCAGTGCTGCAGGCCCACTAGTAGCACTTGTCATCACCAGCCCTGGCACACCCAGTGCACTTTACTAGGGACTTCATGGTGATACAAATATGCCAAACATGTATATCCAATCAGAATAACAATTTACATAGGGAGCACTTACACTCTGGCACTGGTCAGCAGTGGCAGAGTGTCCAAAGCATCTAAACCAGCAAAAACGAAATCCAGCACAGCATCAAAAATACAGGAGGCAGAGGTAAAAAGATGGGGGTAATCACGCCAAAGATGCCAGGTCTAACACTGCCCCATCACACTTATCCCCACAACCTACTCTGCAAAACACCTATTGCTGATAACAAGCCATTTCTTGTGCTGTACCGTAGTGGCTCTCGGGCAGCTCTATTTACCCTTGATGAGGCACTGATGGCCATATGTACAAAGCATTTTTGCCATTGCAAACGGCCCAATTCGCAAAATTGGACCTTTTGCAGCAGGAAAAATGCTTTTCCAAATGTACAAACACCCAAACTGCGATTTTCCAGAATGCCAGTTTGGATATAGAAATCGCTATTTGGAAGGAGAGTGTTTAGGGCATCGCCTCAAGATAGCAGTTTCCAGTGTTATGTATCAAGGTTTTGCAAACTAAATGCGGTCGCAAAACCTTGATATTTTACCATCAACTCAAAGTTGGTGGTAATGCATTCACAAATTGGAAAGGGTCCCCATGGGACCACTTTCCCCTTGTGCATATTGGGAAACAATTTTTTAAGCACAGTCAGTGGTCCCCTAAAACCACTGCCTGCTCTTCAAAAAATAAAAACAAAACATTTCATGTTTTAGCGTTTTAAGGCCTCCCGTTTTCCTTTGAGAAACAGGGGTTCCATTTCAACAAAATAATAAACCTTTATTCGAAGGCAATCACAGACATGGTGGTCTGCTGACCTCAATAGGTCACCATCCCTGTAATGGCAGGCATTCCTTATGGGTCGCAAACTGTGACCTACCTCATTAATATTCATGAGATAGGTCAAATTGGGGACACACTAGGAATTGCATGGATGAAACCAAAAGTTTCATACATAAGGAATAGCGATTTCGAAATAGCGATTCAGATAAAATTGCTATTTGGAAATCGCTGTTCCTAGTCTTTGTACATCTGGCCCTGAATCACTTGTGTATGGCTAGAATGCTACTCCATGAGATGCTTACAATGATGGAGACTTAAAGAAGTTATAAAGATTCATCTGGTTATCACACAGCTGCAGAAGATAAATGCTAGCAACCCGCTGAGTTTGCTACAACCAAATTTTGATTTGGAAAAATTGGTTGCTTCAAATATAAGAATTGACGGATTGTTACTGGATATGTACCAGCTCTCACCTAGCTGTCATCTTGGTTTTGGGGCAGTCTGCCACGCATTTTTGCTCTGCACTCAGACGGATATGTCACAGCCGTAATACAATTTGGTAAATAATATAAAATGCAATATACCAGGAGGTGGTTATGTAATTGATTCAAGCAGTAAGTCATGTAGGTGATTGTGTAGTAGGTCATGTAGAGGCCATACAAGCACCGAGGCAATTGGTCATGTGAGTACTCGCAAAAGTTCTTGCAAGAGTCATGCTTTATGCATAACACAAACAATAATTCACATGTTACCTACAGGGCTGGTTCATGGAAAACATTGTAACTATCTTATGGTAATAACATACTTTATTTTATGTATCTGTGGGTCTCTTTTGCTGGCATTTACCAACAACACCTTCTGTTTTTTGAGGATGTAATGATTTTAGGGCAGCCCTTGCATGCGCAACGAATATTCTAGACAGTACAGAGTCAAGGCAGTATCGTTCCTTGGCCTATACTGAGGGACTGGATAGCGCACAGTCATCAGGGGAAGAGAACTGTACCACTGGGACACAGCAAAAATGTTATTCTTCATAGTATGTAGTGATAGCGTAGCCATCAATTATAGATAAGTCCTGTTCGCCAAAAATTGTAATTTTTAGGTGAAGCGCATTGGCTGCATTCTTTTGAAAACTCACAATAAAGTATAAGAACTATCTCTACAACGAAGATCTAAGAGCATTCATTCAATGTCAAATATCTATCGTTGAATGTGTTTTCTGTTAAGTTTTCGTATTGCCTCTCTATATTTTTAGTACTAAAAGTATCTAATGTATGGACAACAGACAGCTGACGATTGAGGTACGCAACAACTTCTTTTATATCTATTGTGGTGACTATATCAGGCAGTGCAGCTTCAAACTCCCTGACTGCTTTCTTTTCTGTTATAGTGCACAGTCATGGCCACCTCAATTGGCTTCATCTAGGAAAGACCCAGGTCTTCGCAATCCTCCTAAATTCCAGGGATTTGTCAGTGCTTCTTATTCTTGCCGAAAGCTTGTTCCAGAGCTTAGCGACTTGATGGAGGAAGTAGTTACATTTTATTGTAATGTGGGAGAATTCGTTGTGTTGCCCTTCAGGATCACAGTGGTCTCATCTGAGAATATTTTTGAGCTTTACTTTCATAAAGGCTGCTAATGACTTTATGTGTAATTCAGATGATCTGGAAAGCAGATCTTCTGGCAATAGGAATCCTATTGGGAGCGTATGAGGATTGGGAGATAGGGTCCCAAAGAACTACATGTAGCTGTTTTCTCTGAGCTGCAACTTGAATTATTTGCAGCATTCTTAACTGATAGCGAAAATGTATGGTACAACACAGTTGCGTAATCCAGACAGAATCCAGGATTGCTATAAACATCGAACAATTCTTATAGCACGCAATTTGAAACAAGGTGCCTCCATAAACCAAACTCTAATCAAAAATCATATACATCTGCAAATTAACAACTTTGGGGGACCAGATCGAATTATTCAGACTGCACATAAATATTAGACGAAATTAATGAATTCTGTACTGCATGATACCTTATACAGCTCTACTAAACAAGGCGGATGCCAGAGCCAACTTAGAAGATATTTTTAAAATAGACACTGATTTAGCATGTAGAGTGTTAAGTGCAAAATTGAAAGTCCATGTGTAAGATAATTGCAAATTACATACCATGCAAGCATGTCGATTTCTATGAAACCATAGAATGAAGGGTATATCAGATGCCACTTTTCCAGGAATAATAACTATTCAAGCAATAAATGGTCCCTAAACCTTCAAATATTAGGTCCTGCCCTTACATCAGCCAGACAAGTGTATGTCCAGTCAACACCCCCACTGGATTGCACTAGTGGCGGAGTGATAGAGTCTACTCATATTGTTGTGGGCTCTATCAAGATTTAGTTAACAATATGCACTTTTTAACTTTGCAAAGTTCTAAACCACTGGAGATATTGGATTTAAAGTAGAAGGGGACTGTGCACCTCTTTCCCTAGGCTGTGGGCAATAGGTGTTTACGGGGCAATATCGGTCATATCTACATCATTTAAAAAGGCTGGGTGATCTGATTTACATGAGGGTGTTATGTCATGAAACTCCCAAAAAAAACATTCAGCCATTCATGCCTCCAAAAAACGAATGTGTTCTGACTGCACCAATTCCATATTTCTATTGAAGGTAAACTATGAGTGAAAATATAAGATGTGTCATTTAAACCACAACAATTTACAGTGTGTTCTTCATTACAAGGTTCTGCGAGAGGTAGGCTCCAACTTGAAAGTTAAAAAATTAGCACCTGTGAAGTTCCCTGGGAAATGTCTGCCATTCCTTACATTTTCGAATGATGCCTTACCAGTCACACATATATTTTATATTCGGAGAACGTTATCTCCTGCAATGAAAAACGTAGTTTTCATAGCTCATTACAAAGAATGGGGCTTTCATCAGTTAGCACTCTCTATGTAATCAGTGGATGTTCGTCATCAAGCTCCAAAGGCACTTATGTATTGTCTGCAGTAAAATCCCTAATATGGTCAACTTCAGTCATCACTCCAACTAGTTCCATTCTAGTGTGTCCTTCACATTAACCAATATTCTGAATCGTGATACTGTTGAGAGTGGAATAAACTATGTCAAGAGAGTATGTTGTACACGAAATCTAAAATTGAATATCCTCCCTCCCTCCATAAGGTAATCTTTTATTCCGAAACATCCCAGACACCATGTTGTTTGAAAAAAAGCTGCATTACTTAAATTGTAATTTCAATATATTTGCACGCAAATAAGAAACATGTTATAATAGAAAACCTGTTGTCCTAGAACGTTTAACATGAAAGTTAGTTACACATGCTGTTGAGTCAAGGTTGTGAGCTAACTTGTTTGAAAAGTAATTACTTTGCTTTAACAAAGCACTGATGATAGACCCAACATTTGTTACCCACTTGAAACTTAGTAACTCATAAATGTGAAAATTAGCAAGGATACCTGCAATGTCATTTTATTTATTGTATGTCACTTATTTTATGACAAATCTCATATTGTGAAAATTCCCATTGTTATACCACGAATATTCCCAATAAAATCAATGTCCATAATGTATAACATAAATATCTGTAAACAGATGTCTTCATAAATGACCAAGTACATAGGCAACCTACACCCAGAACCTCAACTTGCTCATGGAATGTTGATACCTCCGGATTATCACTTGTATATCTTTTCTACTTTAGTTGTATACACTAAAAAATGACCCACATCAACTCTAATTCGATTGGAATATTAAATTATGTTTACAGAGAGCAGACAACCTTTTCAAATTACTTTGATAATGACAATACTTTACTAAATACGCGTCGTGATTGGATCATTCATCTCAATTGTCGAAGTGACATCATCCGACATTAACATTTATGTGGGCTTTGGGTTGATGAATAACATGTCGACCAACTCTTATTATTGTTTTTCCCAACCTTGGAAATTATACTTACACTACACATCTCTTTGCCCATTTCATCATTGCCCGTGGCTTCACGCTTGTGCTGAAGAAAGTCATAATGTGGCATATGTTTGTCATCCTCAGTGTATTGAACATACACATTCTGCTGGCAGAAATCCATAATCGACATGGGATTTCCAATAAAGGATGTTCTCACATTAGTCACTTGATCAGCTAAAGAAGACCGAAAATACTATATTATTTGATGTACAAAGGTGTGTGAGCAAATGCTAACTTAATATCATTCTTACTGTGGAACATGCATTTAAAAATTAATTTGTTTTACTATGACCCACTTCTGTGGCACAACTTCAAATTCAGATAAACTACTACATAGAATAGCATATCATTAGGAGGAAAAATATGAATGAATTTGTGAACTAACAAGGAGCTGCTTGAGAAAATTTAACCTGTTGCAGATCATTTGAAATTCTGCCAGTTTCTTGTGATTTCATTGACAAAATATTAATAATAAAAATGAATAGATTGCTTAACATGCTACCAGTGAGTAAAAATTAGACACAGCACAGGTGCATTAAACAATTTTGAACCACTGAAATTGTATGTGAAAACATGTGTTGCAGGTTGGGGAAAATCCTATTGTACCATCAAAGAACTGAAGCTGTCTCCTAATTTAGGAACTTCAAAACTGTGAATGCACACACAAACTCTTTGCATTGTTAATGTGCATACTGTATTATGAAAAGGTGGATATGAAGCCTGAAAAATATATAATAAAATTATATTTCCTTACATTTCCACAAATGACATATTGGCACTAGAAGACACATGTAACTACTTTTTCTTATTGAATTTTAATATTGAATATAGATGCAAATATATCAGAACAGACGGGCAGTCTACCAATAATCTAGTGGCATTTACTGTCTCAAAATCCAAAAGGGTGTTACCAAGGCTACATTATTTATCACATTTCTTCTTTCTTTCAGAAAATATTACTGATCGATTTAACTCAGACATGATAGTCATAAACAGTGAAACATAAAGCAAATATAAAGATAGCAAAAGCAGACTGATACTCTTTTGCTGAAACTAATTTGTAAAGCTTGTATTAATCGTCCATAAAAATAAGACTTTATATTTCACCAGTCTATGGGGTTGGAAAACCAACAATGTGAAAGAGACCGACATTGATTAGTCCATTGACTATAATGCCATCTTGTTCAGCTATACATTTCCACTTCAAGCACTCTTTCCTCCATTAACCTCAATGTTAATGATATAAATCAGCACATACCATACAAGTGGCAGATGACGCACTATATAAATGACAAATAACAAAAAATAACTATCACCCTCAATTGGAAGCTTATACATAGGAGCAGAATCCGAATCTTACTGGTCATCTTCTGAGCAACAGTAAATTGATCAGTATACAACCACAGTTGAAGATCATCACAAAATAGAGACACAAACTTCATAGATTGTTCCTTTCTAATAATGCATGGGCCTAGAGACAAATGAACTTTCATTAGGATATCTACAGTTGTCTGAAACCTATTATTACAAATATTCAATAGGATCCCAAGTCACCCAAAAAGTCAGTGATTTGTTCCTATCGGGTTACTCTTCCACTTGGAGCAAATTTCCAACTTATGTTTGGAATGCCCATAGAATTACCAGTGTTACTCCTGAAAAGCAGTGATTATCGCAGCTTCAACAAAGTGCCAGATCAACTAAATATGTGCATTTTTCCTTGCCAGTGAGTTCCACTATTTTTTTAAGGAAAGAGACTAAAATATTTAACCCCTTCCCCTGAACTCCCACCAACTCTTGAGGTGTTCCCTGGGCACACTTGGTCATGATCTATTAACAAATGCCTGACCACGGTGTTACCCCCAGAAAACTTTGAAGGTTAACAGTAAACCAGGAATCTAAGGGCACAACATAACATACATAAAAGTAATTAATTCAAGTACGAGCACTACTTAATGCTCTGAAATTAAAATAGGACCAGCAAGTCGCATGCCTCCTGCTTAAATAATTAACACGCATTCCAAAGACAGACCTGGAGGAAAAGTTCAAATTAAAAATCTATAAAGCAAGCAGCGAGCGGTAAACAAAAGAATAAAAATTAACTGCTCAATAGAAAATCAAGAAAGACATAACCATGATTAAAGAGCGCAGTCTTCTGCTGCCAGCAAAGATGATGAGCACAATAAATTTCAAGCGTGAACATTCGCAGTTACCGTGTTTGTTGTTCTTTATGTTTAACAGCTTTCCCCCTCCGGTTCCATAATCATTGGCTTCATACTCGAGCTCTCTTTCAGTGTCGCTGCTGCCGCTGTCTGTGTAGGGGCCTACTCGCAGTCTGCTGTCCTGCACAAGTAACAGTAAAGCCGCTAGATTACTTAGATGGAACATGGCTAGGCAGTGGGTTTCAAAATATCACACTGTTGAGCTCTGTGAACTGAAGACATTTACGCACATGACAAATGGTGGGACAAAGATGAAAAAGGCAGGGCCATCGGCATTGTGCAATTTTGCTACCACTGGTTTTTCCGCATAATTATGGATTTGTCACATAATCCATCATCTGCTGCATTATCTGCAGGTCCTAGCAAAAACAGAGCAAACTTTTTAAAAACTTTTATATAGTGTGAACTCGACCGGAGGCTAGAGAGCGCTTTACATGAGCAACATTTTGTTACAGAAGGACACATTCATTTTTTTAGGCACGGGGAGATTAAGTGATTTACCCAGAACCATAGGATGTTGAACATCCCTGCCAAAACTCGAACCCGGTCCCCCAGCTTTGAGGTCAACCGCTCCAGCTGTTAGGCCACATCCTCCCCCCATTACTGACAACAAAGCAAACGGTCTTGCCACGCAGTTGGAGGCCCTTTGCAAATGTTGACTGGTCCCATTTTTTGTAGCTCATTGGGTATTTGCTTGTTAAACTGATACTAATGATTTAAAACCTTTGCCAAGGCAGTGTTAACCTGTGTAATAATGGCAAAATAAGTAAGTAATGAAACACAAATTGTGACACATTAAGCCACATGGTTTGGCTTGTCATGCCACATCATTTAGACAAGCCTGACACACAGTAGCAGTCGGTGGTGGGAGTGCTGCCGGGCAGTGATGTGGGGCGGGGGAGGGGCAAGGTGGGAGGGTAGTAAACTATGAAATATGGCCAAATGCAGGTAAGTAAACATATAAAAAAATAAAACGACTTTCGTTGCGCTCACTGCATCGAATTTGGCGATGTAGTGCGTGCACCGAAATTAATTTTATTTATTTATATGTTTACTTACCTGCATTTGGCCGTATTCCATAGTTTACTACCCCCCACCCTGCCCCTACCCCCCACCCCACGTCACTGCCTGGCAGCACTCCCACCACCGACAGCTACTGTTGACACATAATTCTGTCCTTCCCTCCTGCAGAATTCCAGTGGCCCTGGAATATGGCTACCGACTTTCCATTTCCATTCATTAATACAGATAGGAACATATCCATTTCGCTTTGTGTACTTATTGTTAAATATGGAAAAAAAACCAAAAAAAAAGATCTTTTTAGGGGTGATTTTCAATGCTGTGAATCATGTAAACACCAGTGCAGACAGACATGCAGGAGAGTTTTAAAAGGATTCCAACTGAAGCTTGAAACGTGCTGAGGTTTGTATTATGATGCTTATATTTTCATATGAGTGTACTAATGTGTGATATACGACTGCGTATAGCATTAAAACTCTCTTGGCATCCAATTACCAGTGTACATCCATCAGTTTGATACCTACTTGAAGCTTTGTTTTTTCACAAAACGCTAAATAAATATGATAAAGCACATAAAAAGAAAAATATTAAATATGAATACATTCTAGAGGAAATGTGAAAATAAAACAAAAAAACATAAAACTGAAGGCCAGAAATGTGGACTACGCAAGTTAGGTATGTTCTTGCTTGGTGCCTGAAATCTTCTTCCTACATTCCCCCAAATCTCTCCCAAGTTGCAAGTTTTGAAATCCAGGTGCCAGGTTTTAGTAAATATGATTTGGAGAAAATATTGCTCCTTGTTGGGTACCATTGCTTCAAAGTAAGACAGAACGATTGCCAAGAATCAGTCTTGAACTAAGGAAATCTGGAATGATTTTGCAGATCTCTTTGTAACATGATAATTTCACGAATCAACTTTGTCTGGAATTCCACGAGTGGTTTCTAGATACTAGTCTTTGTGAGAAAAAAATGTGGTTCACTTACTAGGGACTTTATCATTTGAAGAATGATAGCAAGGAGTTACACATTTCTTTTACTTTCACATTCCAAACCAATCAATGCACAATTCTAAGATACGATGAACTTTAAAAAGAAAATTGAAGCTTTTTGTAGGTAGTGCTTTCTTTAACCTTGCATCATAGTCAATTGCTAGTAAATGTGCTCACATCTTTAAGAAAGTGGTCCATAAGAGACTCTTTGGACACATCGTTCTACACCATACCCAAAAATCTTCCATGAGTGGCCCACAAAACAAAAGAACAAAATGTATGAAAAGGGAACAGTTCTTTGTAAGGAATTGAACATTTGTTAAACTATAAACATGGCCTTGTAACTGATCTGAAGGAGAGGGCAAAATAAGATTGTAGTCATTACACGAGGCATGGAAATGGGCAGACCTATTGGTCAATGGGCTCTTTATTTACTGTTACATTCCCCACTTAACTGGACCACATCATCTTGTTACTGGGCAGCTCAATTCTGAGTTGGTCAGAATTTTGATGTGGTAAAACCTCTTTAGAAAATATTGATACTGAGGAATGCCTTTGCCCGGTTCAATTGTACCAACCTTTTCCAAGGTTTCCCACTCAGAATGAGGGTTAACTTGCAACTTTGACATTTGTGCGTCTAATTACAGCAGACTATACCCTCGTTGTGGCTAGTTTTTGCCACGCAAAAATCAACATATATTTCCTCATAGAATCTGCATGAAGAAACTGCATGGATGTGTAGTAATTTAACATATGCAAAAGAACAATTGATGGACAGAATGCTGGACATTGCAAGTATTAACCCCCAGTCACAAGGATCTGGGTTAAATCCATCATTCTTTTGCTCAGCACACCACCCCAGTTTGGACCCAGCCAAATGCAGATCAGTCCTGACCCTGTTCCTGGTGGGAACAGTCCAGCCCGAAATACCAAACCAGGTTCTCCCTGGACCGGAAACAAGCATCCTGGGACCCGTTTCAGGGCACCAACCTTCATCAGCCTGGCAACCTTGAATCCAGTGATGTAGTGAACACAGGACCCACGTCTGGGCATACCTTTCCCACTTAGGCCGACCTGTAATTCTGACTGTAGTTTAACACAAACACCTGTTTGCGCCAATATACGAATTAGTGAGCCCCTTGGAAAAAGTACCTGAGAGTTTCAACCTCATAAAAATTTGCCCCACATAGTTAAAAAAAATATAGTCACAAACATCAGTCACTTTGCAAACATGCTAAAACATGACTGGTTTGAGAAGTAATTGGACTTCTTGTGTTTTATTACTCTCTTAGTTTGGCTAATACATCCTGTGATTAGCAGAGGAGTGTAATGCAAGCCTCTGTAGCCCAAGTGGCACAGGGGTTCCTCAACCCTTCTGGGGGCCACTATTCGGCCCAAGGCCAATGAACAGCTGAGAGTTATGGGGCATATTCTGTAGGGAGGGGGCCCATCATTTTGCGTTACGTCACTGAATTAGCCCAAAATGGGGTGAGTATATCCCGTGGGTGTTAAAGTTATCTGAAAGTTAAATGTCTACAGCTCAAAAGTTTCAAGTGGCAATTCTTTTAGGGTTTGAAATACTGCTGAAATTTTGCGTGGAAATTGCCTTAGGCACTTCTTGTTGAATATGCAGATATACATTGCTTGTGCTTCCTCCTTGGTTGTGGTGTTAAATTTAAAAAAAACAAGCAAACAAACAACAATTGGAGATGGTCTAAGGAGTGAGTAAATCCGAAGGGAATGTACCTTCTTATCTCCTACGTGACAAAAAAGGCACAAGGCAAAAAAATCCCTGCTCAACACCTCAAAACTCCAGTCAGAATTTTTTATTACCGAGAAATGTTTCCACTTATATAATTCATATTTACCTATTATTAAGAAGAATTTGAAGATGAGACTGGTCCAGTTGGCCAGACCCCCTTCAAGAAGGCCCCTCCTGCTTCTCAGGAAAATGTTTAAGCCACTTTTCTGTCTGAGGACTTGGGTCCTCAATAGGGAAAGGATATTGCAGGAATACTGTTAGTGGTTATCGTTAATCCTTAGGTGCTCTACAATGTTCTGTACCTGCGTTTGTGCGGCTTTTAAACTGTTCCAGTCAGGATGATCCAATGAGACTTCAGAAGACTTTTCACTGTGTTCTGAACATGAAGAAATTATTGGGGTGAGCTGGGATTTGGCTAGCCTTTCGGGCATGAACATTCCTATTTATAAAAGAAAGACATTTGTGAAATAAGACAATTAAAAGACCTTAACAAGAAATTCAGTTCAGTATATTTTTATCCAAATTCTTTGTATGTATTACAATAAAAAAAAATACAATAAAATTTACAAAGCTTCTTTTAGTTTGCACATAATTCCAGCAATTCTCTGTCCTACAGGGCTAGCTACCAACAGAGGCCTTTAATGAGATCAAGAACAAACGTAAATCCCCCATATATTTCTGTCAAACCAGTTATACCACAGCTTGAATATACTGAAAAGACAATTGACAACCTAGAATTTCCAGGACATGGTATGAGTGCAGAATCGGCAGCTGCGGCTGCAGGTGGTGGACAACGACACTTATTTTTGGGGACGCTCACTTATTGGTACCATCAGCATAAGGGCTAGAGGGTGATAAAGAAATAGGAAAAAGGAAGAAATACGGAGGAAAAGAAAGATAAAAAACAATATGGAAAAACGCCAGAAAGATAGACATTCAGAGATAGAAAGTGTGGGGTGGTGGAAAAAAGGCTTGAGTTGGAATGAAAACGAAACAGTGTTGGTATTTGGCAACCCAAGCAAGTTGGCAGGGCCAGCTGCGGGTTCCTAAGAAAACATTTGGGCCCCTGCACATATTTTAGCTACAAGAAAAGCACTGCATGGTATTGAGTATAACTCAGAGCAATTAATATCTGTGGGCCATAATATCACCAACATCTACAGAGCAAGGTATTTGCTCCCTATTGATGAACACTTTCATCAGCATGCCAAGAGAGTTGTTCGGAAATACTAAATTATATGTTTCTAGGCATTGGTTTCTTGTTACAGTTTTGAAAAGTTTTCTTGGGGTATTGGGACAGATTTACACATATTTCGAATTCCGACAGAATTCTAGGTGTACAAGTGTGGTGCAGATCTGCCAACTTATACATTTATTTTACTGTATGAGGAGGGTGGGAGGTATAGGTGGGGGTGGGGGTTATGCCTCTCACCAATCCCACCCCCTTTAAAAAGAACATTTTAAAAAAAGCGACAAAGGGTTGCTGGGAATGTGGCTTCGGCTCCTCAGAGCTTCAAAAGACGAGCTGGAAAGGCACTTAGTGCAGTGGTTCCCAGTTCGGGTTCTCTTCCAACGTGCTCTTTGGCTCCTCACTAGGTTTCCCTGAGTCCACCTGCAGGGAATCAAAATTGCGTGACACACGGTGACACCTTGTGGGATGCGACAATCCCAGCTTTCCTTGAGGACCCACAAGCAGTCGCGGATGAGTGCCATTTTACATGGTGCAAATGTAACCATGTGTAAATGCTTAAAAGTGTTTTTTCTTTTTGTCCCAACCTGTTTTCCCCAGTGGAAAATAACCTTGATCCACAGTTTTTTGGGGGGCGCGCCCTCCCAATTCCTACCCTGGAAAGGAATTTTCTCGTGCCCCCAAGGAACACATATTTCACTGTATCTAGAGAGTGACTGCACCTTGGCAAAATGCCCCTGAAAACCCACAAATTTATGTTTGTCAGTGGTCAACAAATTTCTGCTGCATTACCACACAATACTGCAAAACAAATGAATTTTAGACTGACATAGTGTACCGGCTGTGACGCACTTGTCTCCAATATATATCACACAGGGATTTGCACCTTTATCACCGTGCTGAACACCGAGCTGTACATAACGCATCCAAATAAATGTGCATAAACGGCATGAAAATAATAACTCTGTCATTTGATAGGTTCTTGTTGAATCTTAAGTGCACAAAAAACTGTCTTGCTTCGAGCAATGGCGCCTCCCGTCTCCGGGCGAGTGACGTGCCGAGGACAGTTACGACCATTCGCTGAAGGAATGAGCCGACCTCGCTCACCTCCGGGAGCCTGCTACTCCGTTTCCATCTCTTCACGGCAATTTAATTAAGATTCGCACCTTCAAATGCCGCAGCAATGAATATTAGCATTAAAATCAGAACCATCTCACGGGCGCGCCACTTCTTATGGCGCAATCCAGCCTCAGCGGTCTCCATTCAATTTGTTATAATGACAGTGTTTAATCATGGAGTCTGGTCTACCGCGCGCCTCGGAATCGAGGTCACACATGTGGCTGTTCAAGCATGCAGCATATAATCTATAACTAAGATTTCTTTTGTGAGTCCCTCTTGGCTACGCCATTAATTACCGATACATTTATTGCATAAAAGGTGCAGTTATTTTGGCCACTTAACATTTAAACTGATCTACAGTAGGAAGTTTGTAACTGTGGCAAAACTCGGATGCAACACCGTAACAAAAATAAGTAAAAAAAAATAAAAAATACAAGAGCTACTAAAAGCATCTGTGAATGAACAACAGTAACTTGTTTTTACATAGCGCTTCATACGCTTTTGTGCTTTTTCTAAGCACTGTAAACAACGGATGTGCTGTTATCCCATGTAATGACACTTCGGTCTCCAACCACGGAGGGATGGAGGGGTGAATCAGCCTTTGCAAGATATTCAACTCACGACTTACAGATCACAGCATATTTCAGTGGTGAGCATTTAACACAATGAGTCAACCTGCCAACATGTCTAATCTCGTTAAGGTGTTTTTAAAATCGCTCTGGCCATGTTACATGATTGAAAGTGTTGCACTACACAAACGGCCACATGCATCAAAGTTAGCATTTGTGATTTCTTAATTGCGAAAATTAAGGAATCACAATTAAGAAATCGCAAATTGCTATGCATACAAAAAAAATCGCATTTTTTTTTGCGATTTCTAAAAATTCCTTAATTGCGATTCACAATTTGTGAATCGCAATTAAGGAATCCCTTTCCATTGATTCATATGGGCCAAGAGGCCCATAGGAATGAATGGGAAGGCATTCACAAATTGCGATTTGCATTTTGCGAATCGCAATTTGTGAATGCATTTTCAAGGGTGCAGAAGGGGGTCCAAAGGACCCCCCCTGCACCCCTGAAATTGAACTTTAAGTGCAAGTTTCACACACACATGTCCCAAGGACATGTGTGTGTGTAACATGAAACTTTCAAAAAATTCATTTTTGTGCATTTTTTAAAGTTTTCGCAAATTAGCAGGAAGGTCAACTTCATGCTAATTTACTCCTTCCTATTTGCGAATTCGCAAATTAAAAATGTTCATGCATTGCATTTAAGAAATCTCAAATTGCGATTTCTTAAATGCAATCGCAATTTTAGAAATCGCAACATGGTTGCGATTCCTAAAATTGCGAAAAGCATGATGCATCCCAAATTTGAGAATTGCATTCGCAAACGGCCGAAAATTGCGATTCGCACCGTTTGCGAATGCAATTCTCAATGATGCATGTGGGCAAAAGTCCATACAATTACTTAATCATCGTTTCCTAGTCAGTTTACTAAATGCGTTCACTCTATTATTTCAATTATTATTTCTATCGAATCTGCCCTGCATGAAAGCTGATCATAACTTCACAGTGTCAAACAAAAAATAATATTATCCTCTGGGCTAAGTCACAATCCCTGTGATACAAAATATATGGCAGAAAACAGGACAACGTTAAAGTGAAAATCAATTCATGTATTTGCAATATTGTTGTGATTATTGGAAAACTTTTAGTGGATGTCTACTTAACATTTTAGGGAGGTGAATGCTTTTTACACTTGAAGCTAAATGTTCTGAGCAAAAGTCATTTAATTATATTGAGCATGGCATAAAACTGTACGTGCCTTGCCTAAGATCAAAATAAATTCAATTATTCGGCACAAGCATATAATTGAATATACGTTACTTATGGGGCAGTCAATGTCCAGCAGCAGAAGTCTTTCTAAGCATGAGACTGAAATCATAGGCTCAACTTGGGAGTCTGACAAAAAAATCTTAATGGAATAAATGAACTTTACAAATTCCTTATTCAAGGGTATACTAATCAGTTACACGATCTATGTCCTTCATATCGACCATCTGCTATTTTGACACTACAATTTATACCATACTGAACTTCCTAAAACAAAGTTAGTAAAATGTATGTAATTTAAATGAACTTTGGAGGATGAATACTTTCCTGCTGATGTCCCTGGTTTGACCCAATGTCAAAGGGTTATTTTATGTTATATAAAGGTGCACCTGATGTGCATTTCACTCATCAAAAATAATTCCTATTAAGTGAAGCCTAAATATTAAGTGAAGCCTAAACTGTGATGTTAGACCCATATACAACTGCTGGAAATATCAATGGCTTCACTGTTTTTTTCCCGAATTTGATGTGGTCCCTGATCCATCGCTTTCGGTTGGGCCCTTTGATTGGGGAATCAAAAAATCCACACACACACATTTGCAATGCAAAGACTTAAGAAGGACATTTTTTAACAAGAAGCAACAGTGAAGAGCATGAAGGAAATTCAAGAGTGAGAATTTTGCACCACATCTGAGTCATCAGAAGAAGGAGGCTCCTGACCTCAAGCTTGGTGAACGACACATACTGTTTTAACCTCTTCTGCAGTTGCTTTGGGAAGCCAATGCACAGATGGCAATATGTGCAAAATATAATGTTGGTGGTGTTGTTTTACAACAAAGGCATGGTACAGCATTTTGAATTTACTGGGGATTTTCCGACACGAAGACCCAAACAAAAACTGTCAGGATATCTTGTTGCTAAAGGACAGTAGAGTGTTTCTGGGGACGGACACTCATCGAAAACCATTCTGCTTATCATTGTCAGAAAAAAGCAGGAGATATTATTCACAACTGACACTAAGATTGCCCAGTTCTAGAAGCCTTCAATGTGTCAATGCTAACCCTGAAGCTGGAAGTGTCCACTTTGAGGACAGCTTAGTTCCATGTTCAGAATTCAGCTAATGTCAGAAGGCCAAAACATGCTGTAGTCTTGCACTACAATTATATCAACTGTGACAATCAATAGCTAACAGAGATGGCAAATTTAGCCTATACCAGTAGGACTAGACCAATCTTCAGCCTGAGCACCTAAATAGTCTTAGGCCTGAGCATGGCTTCCAAGAAATACTTTTATGGATCGGCTCAAGTGGTTTCAAGGCCTACATCATTATGTTGGCAGAAATTAGATCCATCGTTAAGTTAAAAATAATTCCTAAATATGTGGATCCAAGCTTCTTTGAATACAAAGTCAATAGCAATCATGAATTAGTGTAATTTGATAAATTAATAAATACTAGATAAAATATAAATGCCATATATAGAAATAATCTAGTAAGTCTCAACAACTTTAAATGTTAATTGAACTGAAAATTTAACCAGTGCTGAACGTGGATTAAAGAAGAAATTGACCCCTTGCAGTATGTGCTATATACTCTTTTGCTCAATACATTTAAATGTATTTGACAAACTGATCTCTATGTGTTTCTACAAGAAGCTGGCACACAGACACATTTAAATTGTTTTTTTTAATATTCATGTAAATATACAGATCACATTATGTTATAAGCACCACCAGCATATTGAGCTAGGGCAGGCCCAAAGCCAAAGACACATAGGGCCTGAATATTACTGTCGGTACAGTGCCTGCTCCACCCCGCCGCCAAAGCTGTGGTTAGGCCTCCTGTCTGGTGGGCATTTTTTTGGCATTCTCACGGCAGTGCCTCTAAAAATGAGAGCAGCACTGGGAACACCAAAAACAGTTCCTGCACAGCATGGACTGGAAAGTCTATGCCGTGCAGGAACTGGGGTGTATGCGAACAGGGGGGACATGCGCCCTTAAGAGCCCCCTTTGTTTCCTCTCCAACAGGGTTTTCATGGAGGAGAAACCGACATGAAAACAATGGCAGAGAGGAAACTCCTAATATGCTTGGCGGGACCGCAGCAGTTCCGCCAAGCATATTGATGCTTCTTGACTGCTGCAACACTGCCAGGGAACAGCAGTTCCCTGGCGGATGCAGCATGGAAATGGTAGTTCCACCGCCCTAAACATTATAGGGCAGTCTTGAGACTGTTTAGGGCGGTCGTGAGACTGTCGTCGCTGCGCCCCCATGAGCCTGGCGGTCTGTGGACTGACAGACTTGTAATCAAGACCATAGTGCATATGAGCACCTTCTTAAGAATTCTGTGCGGATCCACCCTCAACGCAGTAGTGTAATCAGTGAGGGTGACAATAAGCACGCTTAGCCATTATATAGAAGATTTTTATGAGAGTTTATGAAACTCACTTGCACTAATCTGAAAATCTTAAGGGGAGGCGCAAAATGTAAGCAGCATCCTAGGCGGTCTACATTCAGTGCACCGCCCCAGATCTTGTAGAAGGACTGAGAAGTGATGGAACCTGTACATTTCTAGCGATGCTAAAGTTCCACTACACCAAAGCTAAATACCGTTCAGGATCAATCATTTATTTTCCTATTTATGTACCTGTACCATGAGCTGGATGGATGCACTAGTTAATTATTTAATGTGTGTTTGTATGTTCACACATTCATAAATTATGCAAGCATAAACGCAAAGATGATACCACCCCTCAAATACCACAACTGACATAAAACAACCACCCTCTAGTGCTGGGGCATCAAGAATTCCTTTGGACAGACTTTGACCTCAATATCCCTAGCATCACTTGAAAGTGTACTTTTAAACTTTTTTCACAAGATATATTAGTCAGTATTGTTTACTGTATGATATAAATATAAGTCACGTTTCATATACCTAAGAACGGATTGGTGTCGTTACAACGCAGGCTATTACAACGCCTGCTGTTACAACGCGTTTTTTACATCGCATACCACTACAACGCATAGTGCTTTTAAGCGCTGGATAGTGATTTATTTAATTTACTATTCCAACTCCAGTCCCCGTGGATAGTAGGGAAGGTGTTGGATAGTAAATTAAATATATTCCCTATCCTAGAGCGCCCCCCAGCGCAATGCGTTGTAATGGTTTGCGTTGTAATGGTTGCGTTGTAATGGTAGTGCGTTGTAATAAATGCGTTGTAAGTGATGTTTCCCCTAAGAACAGCAAGGACTACTCTTTACTTATGCTAACTATATTTATTACATAAGTCTAGAATTTCTATAAGTTCAGACATCTTTATCAAAATGACTACTTCCTTGCATGCAGCAATGCCAATTTAGAGTACAACTTATGGAGTTTATAATGGACGCTTACCTGAGGAGGTTGGCTTTGGAAGGCGACTTGGAAACGGCTGTACACTTTTGGCAGTCATAACAGAATCCGAAAGGGAATGGCTTATATTACTATCATCTGATTCATGACTTCTGTCAACTAAAGGCACTTCTCTCTCAAGGGTTTTGACTTTTGAAGAAGGGTTTGAAAGCGGATCCAGCAAAGGTGTGAAGACTTCAGTGTCTAGGGGTTGCTCTTGTTTTGAAGGGTACCGTCCAGCTGCTCGGTTTCCAGAGTCAGGGAGAGGAAAGGTTCCTATTCCACTGTCCAGTGTTCGCATCAGACAGCTTGACTCTAAGACACAAGTACAATGTAAGATAGGTCAGCATAGAAGAGTAACTCTACTTAGGATACAACATAAGAGCCAGCGGCAGTGCAAGATGATAAAAATATATAACATTTAAGATTTTAAGAACTGCTGCTTAGTGTCAAATGTTAAGCACTTTCAAAGCACTGTTTCTAAATGTATTGAAATTGGAATTTACAAATCACTTGTTTAGAGGCTTCTGACAGGTAATCTACACCGAGTCACACTTTATTGACAACTCATTCATAAGAGATCATCTTCTACAATATTCTCTTTCCAGCCACAAACGTTGGTATATGAAAGTAGTTATGTATGTCATATGGGAAGAATAGCTATACAATGACAAATACAGGATTCAACATGAAACCCAGGTGCTCAAAGTCAAGGTGAAATACAGTATAGGTTATTGAATATATCTACAGCATCCGGTATAGTGAGTGAGCTATTTATTTCTAAGAACAACTATATCATATTTTTGTACGCTGATGCATTATGGATGTTTTAGACAGGCACAAATATAACATCAGTGCTGTCCTAATGAGCCACAAAGAGCAATTTAACTTCAGTTCATATTCAATCTTCATTGGATAGTTGAATAACCTAGTCAGCATTGGTTTACACAATCTACTCCAAGACATATTTAATGTAGATCTAGTATTACTATTAGGAATTGGTTGCCATGACTTTAGCACAGAATTGTAATTCACTATGCAGTGACCACATGGATTTACAAAGCCACATGTTGATTACCATTAAAATATTAAGAAACTCCAGAGCGGCATGCTATTCCAATCATCGTGTAGGCAATTGAAGATACAATGACTCTATAATAATAATATGCAGATAGCAAATTTTACCCATCCCATTATGCAACAGAATGAGTTGGATGTGCGAAAAGACTTAGGGCCTGAATACGACCTTGGCAGACAGGGTTAATCCGGCACAAATGTGACGGACATAACCCTTCCGCCAAATTATATTTTCATAATATCCTATGGAACTTTTAATATGGTGGACGGACTATCCATCACGTTTGTGCCTAAGTATCTCATATGCAAAGAACGTAATCAGGCCAAAGTGTCTGATTTAGATATTAACCGACAGACCACCATCGTTCAGGGAGGCCCTGATAATATTGATACCTAAACCGGGTTGTGACACTTCTGGCCCATCTTCATACAGGCCGATAGCTGTATAGTGCCATATAATGTGAACACTTCCTGACCTGACCGACCCAGACCAAAATGGTTTTGTGCCTGGGAGAGAAAGTCTGTGAATATTAGGACACTGTACATAATTATAGAAGTGGCTCCTTTAGGGTAGTATTGATCCGCTTGCTTGGTCCTTGACCTGGAAAAGTTTAACACCCTGGATTGGGAGTACTTGTTTAAAGTGCCCGCCTAATTTGACTTAGGGTAGCGTACCATACCGGTGGTGAGGCTTCTCTAAATGGGCCCTACTGTCAGGGTCAAAATGGACGAGTTGCCCCGTCCCCCTTCGATTCGTGCTTGCCATGGAGCCAGTAATCATCACACTAAGATTGGAGGCCGGAGCCTGGGGCGTCCCGCTAGTTAACAGAACCCAAGCGGTCACCATACAACGTAGTCTATATTAGAGACATCAGAGGTGATCCTCAAGCAAAGTTCAAACCCTTAAGGTGTTCCACATTTCACAGTTGCAGATGAACAGGTCTAAAATGTGCCTATTCTGGTTACACTCCAACAATGCTTTGGCTTGTCAGGATCTGGGTGGCAGCCCAATCAAATGAGAGAGCACTCCTTCCATTACCTGGGGATCAAGATCTATTAGTTGATCGAGACCCTCTCAACAGACTCCCCAAAACGTGTCCATTTTAGAGAACTCTCCAACTCTTGATCATGGGATGCAGCGTATTATCCAGAATAGTGATATTGCCTTGGCTCCTATATTATCTTGCTAATCTCCCGATCCTCCTTATGAAAGTATTTCCCCTTTTCATAGCAATTGTCTGTTTGGTGCTGAGTAGAGCAAGACCAAAGAAGTGGGAAGCTACTTCACCCCTTTTCAGACCTTTTGTGATTCCAAAAGAGCAGGCCTTTCATCTTTTCATGTAGGCTAGCCAAGGGATGGCTTACCAAACACCTCAGACAAGTTGACCGCTAAAGATGGATAGTTCTATAGCATGTGTTGGAGGCCTCCTGAGGGTACAGTTCATTCATGGGAGGAGATGTTAGCATCAGGAACATTTTCATGATTTGATTAGAAGTAGGTTTAATGTAGAATGGTAAGTTGTATAAATTTAAACTTGGCATTGTTGATCCACTAGTGGATACAGTTGTTGTTCCCCAAACCCTGTCATGCAGTGCACTTCCTATTTCTGCCTCCCATGCATCGTGCAGAGACTGTAGCCATGGTTGTAAAAGTAAGTGAAGGGCCGTATATAGCCACTGATTCACCTCCTACCATTTCCCATCACAAATAATGTCTGAATCAGACAGTCTGTCATGGATTCTGCCTTAGTAATGTGCTATTTAACCTGGATGGTGTTAACCAAGACTCAAGACACCAGGAGCCATTCTTTAAGTATGCCAAAAGAGGGGAGTTAGCAATCCTGAACCATATATTTCCAATGCTTCAGATCACCAGATGTAAGGCGACATAGAAGCTTAGGCAAACCAGGCCAGGGGATAGCAAGATGTAGGATGTAACATGTTTAGTGATTAGCAGGCTTTTTGCAAAGTAGCTCAGTGTTATATGTAATACCAAAGGAAACCTTCATCTAAGGTTAGCACCCCAGAGTAGAACATGGTGTACATTAGAGTGAGTGTCGGTTAGTGCATGTTTCTTCCAGCAAGTGGCCTGAAAGAAGGCCCATTTGAGCTAGTAAGCCAGGCAATAGTACTCAAAATTCACAGAGCTGAGCTAGTCAGCTGGGAAGCAAAACGTAGCCCACGCGACCCTCCAGTGGCTGCCGTTCCACATGAGTCACCTTAAAATGGGCTGAGATTGAGAGTAAAGATGAGCGAACAGAAGAAACTAGAAGCATCTCTAGGCGCCCAATTGCCCATGACTGGGACGAACTAAAGATGCCTTCATTTCAGCACATATTTCCTAGGCTTGCTGCACCCCAGGACCCTGGTGGGGAAATGGTCTGGGTATTAGACATTACAGAGCTCTCAGAAAGCACCTGCCAGACACTTTTGCAATCAGGTCCCAGCTTCACCCACACCACTGCCTCTCCTTTTTACCTTTCCCTCAGCTGGTTAGAGCAGGAACTTCATCGTTCTCCTGCTTGCACTGAATGACAATACCTTGCCCGCTCATCTTCCTTAGCACCACCATTATCAATCTCTGCCTCCTTGCCTGTGGGATCGGCAGTTCCCATTTGTAGTTCACTTTTATACTGTTCCCTGCTGTATCTTATAATGGACTAAATATGCTTTTCACTCTCAATGAGATTCAGTCTATTTTCTGCAGCTAATCTATACTGTGGCAACTGAGTATGTAGACTGTCTCTGCTGTTAAATTGCATGCCTTATATTATGATCCATCCCTCCTCCTTCTCATAGTAAAAGGGATTGTTTGATATTGTAATTTAAAATCCCTAATAAAGATTCGTTTAAAAAAAAGATACTCCAGTATTGAACACAGCAAGAGAAAGTTGCAAGTGAATCTGTTGCCTTCTAGGAGGGCTTTCAGGGGTTGTATTACCAGTATGATTTTATAAAGATTGTGACTTACGATTCAATTTACTGTGATTTTTTCTTAATGCATTGGCTAACAAGCCATGTGTATAGCTGGCAGGTCTGATGGAAAAGTATTGGAATATTTTAATGTTTCGTTGTCTGTAGCAAGGGTCAGCATCAATAATTGTGTGCTGCACATTATTGGCTTCATGCGATTAGGAATCCTTGCCCACTCCATCCCTATTTGATATATATATATATATAAGCCATGAGTGAGTCATGCTTTGCCCTCTCTACCTTAAAACTATATTAAATAGCATATTACTCTTTGCCGATCTGAATATATGGTTTACACCATGAAGTTATTTCATGTGCATTAGTACAAAGGTTTTTAAGCGAAACCAGAGGTCAGTCACTTTGCATAGGCTGATAGTGTGAAGAAGTGAAGATTCAGATTAAGTCTTAGGGCCTTAATATGAGTTTGGCGGTGCAGGAGAGGGACCGCCTAGCTCCCGCACAGCAAAACCCAAGTTTGAATCGCCAGGCAGATTAGGAGTTTACTCCTGTCTGGCAGGCTGCTCTTGGCCTTCCCATGGCGGTGCCTATGAAATAGGCACTGCAGTGGGAATGTCAAAGGCAATCCCTGCGCGACATGGACTGCAGCAGTCTACACCGTGCAGTTAATGGTGTGCATGCACACAGGGGGGCGCATTTTGTGTCCCCATGCATACATCCACATGGCATGAGGCACTAGGCGGCCCAGTAGGGCCTCAGTTCCTTCCTCACCGCCACACTTTCCATGGCAGTCACAGCACCATGAAAAGTGTGCCAGTGAGGAAACTTGTAATATGATAGTCGGGCCGCAGCAGCCCGCCAAGCATATTGTGGCATGAAAATCTCTGATCCATGGTGGTTACGGTGGTCCCAGAATGGCCTGACTGCCATGGCCATAATAGGGCAGTCGGAAGACTGCCACTGCCGGACCTACCTGAGTCTGATGGTCCGTGGACCGCCAGATACGTAATAAGGCCATTAGATCCAACTACTTTGTAGTGGGGTAAGAACATGGATTTCAGCTTTGCATTGTATTAATGTCTCAATCTGTTTTCATTACTACACCTGTGACAGATACGCATTATTGACTCACTTTTATTTCCAATGGCATGGCATCAATATGCTTTATATTTATTATGCATATGTGCATATTGAGGAGCTTTGTTCCAAATTCCTATATAAAAAAACAAACCCAAAGGCCACATGGGATGCAACTGTCATCACGACCCCCAAAGGAGAAAATAGGAACATATTAAATCTGTTAACCATTATGCATTTTTTATATTACATGTTTATTTTGGGGCACATCGTTTTTAATAAATAGCTTTTTCAAACATGGAAATAGTTATTCAAAATACCAAGTAAAACACTTTACTATATGGTTGACTGTAGGGAAATGCAAGGTAAAAGTAAGTGTGCATCTGTTGTCACTGATTGACCACGTAAGTGGAGTTAACATACAAATAGTGTTCATATATATCTAGGATGCCTCACCGTATACTACATTGGCTGGAACTTACAATAAAAGAAAAGGGAAAAAGCAAAAGAGGCATGTTAATGAATTCGGGCCAGGAAGGACTTTATACTCGTTCTTTGCTTCCTGAGGACATAAAGCTATTAAAAGATTGTATTGAGCCTTTTCTTATACAGCAAATTAAATGAAAAAAAGTGTTAAAACTAGAGAAGTGAAGACAAAAAGCTGGTTCACTTACACAGATCAGAACCGTTTTTGCAGAGGTGACACACTCTAATATTTGCAAGGCAGCTGTGCGAAATATCTTTAAATACCATTAAATTTCTTTATAAAGTATACTTACCTTAAAATTAATTTTTAAAAGAAAACCCTTTAAATGCTGTAGGATAGCAAAGAAGGATAATTTCCCTAAAATAATTGTGTATTTAACACTGCAAACAGAAAACACGCAATATTCTTTTTTCAGCCTTCATCATTTTGTGCAATGAAGTATTTACATCAAGTTTTCCCATTACTCAGCAAATGTAGAGCCATTAATCTATCCGCATCCCTTCAGATCACTATAGTCTTCAGAAACAGATACAAAACTGATAACATGTACACTTTCATGCCAGGCTTGTGAAGAGCCAATTATTACAAACTGATGATTAAGCTTTATTTTTGTAGGGGATTCAGTCTGTTGATTGGTAAGCAACATTCTAAGTACATATGACCAATCTGTCTGAAGCTGACAATATCCTAAAAAATATTTTGCATCATCCTCATTTTACATTTGAAATACTTAAAATCTGAAGATTTGATTATTCTAACACAATTTTGCAAAACTATATATCCTTTTTAAATTCTCATTTTGTGCCCATGACTTTAGACATTAGTATCCAATAATGCAATGATGATATTTAGCATCACCCAAAGGTAAACATCGAGCCCTGACAATACTAACCACAAAGACAACCTCACTGCCGTCCAAGCCAAGCTGTCCAAAGCTACCTGAAGCCAAAAACAACCACAACAGTTTGTATTCATCAATAATAACAGAAGGCAACACCAACTTGACAAAATGAGCCTGAACAGCTTCACAATGCATGTCGTAGACAATGCTTGGGATTCAAGACTGACATCGCGAAAAGTGACCCAGTTTTAGCGACCCTGGCTTCAAAGCTTTTCACTTTTATTTACCTGGGTATAGCAGCTTCTTGCACCAATCTGTACTGGATCCTTTTGGCATATTGTGCTGCTTCAAATAAAAGGAGTTGCAACACTGCGGGTCCTTATGACCCAATAACCAGAACTTATTTTAAGGAGATGACGCCTGGGCCTGTTTTGCTTGCTCACATAGTCTTTGGGATTGGTGGTCCCTGGTTTAGTTGACTGCTGGTCCCTGGTTTAGTTGACAGTAGCTTTTTGGTACATAGTTAATATTATCTCCAATAGTTTATACCACTTTCGGCAATTTCATTGGGTTTGAAGAGGAGACGATCAATTAAACATATGCCATTCTCCATGCTCTAGTTTTGAGGGTTGTAACCTTAGTGCTGGAATGGTTTCGTTGCCCAAACACAACATCACTAAAGATCACTTTCATCTCATTTTACTGATGCTCATGCAGAAGCTCGCGTGGCGAGGCACAATGAGCCAACTACTTAGCAGATGGATTAGACAAGCTGGAAATAATCATTAGTGACAGCTTTAGGACATAAGTCACAAACTGAAGGGGAGATTTTAATGTGATGTGTACTCAAAGATGCTCACAGTAAGGCTAAATACTGTCAGAGACAATCCATCCAGCTCAAGATCATATTCGAGTGGATAAACTAGGTACTTCTATATATAACTCAAGCTAGGCAGAAAAAGTCTTTCAAAATTAAATTATATCTAACGGGAGGAATACTCTTACAATGGGTAAAGCTAACTGTAGCAACAAAATGCATGATGTCATGTGCAGTGTCATCAATGATGTCAGTTAAGTCAGTGTAGCCATCAATCATGCTATGTGAGAAGTCATTAATGATGTCTTGTGAGGACATGAGCTGTTCTTGGCAGGAGCGTGAGTTATTGTTGGCACAGTAAATGGAAGTCTTTTTTATGTTAAAGTGTAAGCATAATGTCAATTTAGGTGTGTTTTTGAAGAGATTATTTAATAAACACATTTCTAATGTGTAGAGATAACCATAACTAAAGTTTATTCAGTGATTTGGTTGTGTTGCGCAGGGGTTGAGTACATGTTCTGGCTGGTGGCCAGGTCCTTGACTCAGCATTCCTGTGCACCTAACCCATTGCTTGTCTGTGCACTGTAAAGGTTAAGCACAGAGGCAGGCCTATGTGCTCAGTCCCCATGTGGACATACCTCACTGTGCGCCTCCTTTGGTCATGTGCAGCAGAAGTTTAAAGCAGGGTCTGGCAGTGGCCAGACCCCCTGCCCAACCGTCACGTGCACATTTTAAAAGTAAAAATAACCATGTAAATCCTCCTCAAGTTTGTATGCTGAAATTATTTAGCACACACATTTGCAGATAACCCATGAATCCAAAGAGCACACGTTCAAAATGGCAGCTCTTTAGATTTGCAAATAAATTGCCCAACCTGCAGATTCCAGGGTGCAATTGTATGTTTTTTCCATTTTGGAGACCAGTACCTAATCCTGTGGGTTCCCACTGCATATTATATGGAGTCAGTGGATTTTCCCTCTGCCCAGTGAGACATTCACCCAGTATTTTTTGTTTAAACAGCATTTTGAGGTATTTGCAGGTCCCTTTTACAAACACAACATGGCAGCTCCTTGGATTTGTGGATTCTCAGTAGAACCTGCAGATCCTGAATTGTAATGTGAGTACTTATATCGGTTTTGGTGGCCTGCATAAGCCCTTCCTGGACGCACCCTTATCCCCTTTAGAGAATGGGAAAGCCCTCCCGGCTTCCTTATACCCAGAACATGTTCTTTGTGGGATGTAGGACCCCCTTATATTAACCAACACCTCATAATGTGTAATTGTGTCCTCAACAAACATGTTTAGTTGGGTCAGTCAATCAGAATGAGGTAACACACAGATTTTCAGGGAACATCTATTTCTTATTCGACCAAAGGAAAATATATCCCCTTGTACAATCAGATTCGTTTATTTTTCAGATTTTGTGCCGCACTTTATTCTGTAGGAACACACACATCAGCACTATATTTTATTGTTAATATGCACCTTTCTCTCCTACTTATTTCTCCCTTCATTTTTCTTTCATCAAAGCAGAAACTTACAGAAAGACAAGCATTACACAGGCAAGTTGTAATATTACAATTTCTGAAAGAACTGATAAATAAACAAAACTAAATCATGCAGATGAACAATGGAATATTAACATTATATTTGATCACATTGTTTATTTATTCCTTAGCATAAAAGGTATGTTATGTCATTAATTTATTAAAGGCATACAGGCAGCTACAATGGTTTCATGGGTCTAGGTTCATAGATGAGGGACCATAACCACATCATATGTATGTTAGATAGCACTTGAAAGAAAATGTACAAAATTAATTCTACTGTAATTGCTTTAGCTTGGTTGGTGCTAAGGAGAAATACTACTGAATTAACCACTGAGTATAGCAAGGTTTAATTCACATTGGGAAACTGTCCTTCATTTTTAGTATTGATTCTATTGAAAAAAGAGGTGGTCAATTACCATCAAGGAAAATGTTTTTATAAGATAAACAATAGTAACCTTGCTCAAGTTGCAAAGGCAATTATACCTATGATGTGGTTCTGGCATCCAGAGTCTGCAAAGGAATCTTCTTGGTCATTGCACATGGTGCCTGTGAACGTATTGGTCTGCACAGAACAAAAAGACAAATAAAAAACATAGACTACAATAAAATATATTGCCTCAAGCACAGTAGAAGGTCTGCATAACATGGTATTGGATAACTTAATATATGCATATGTTGATGTGGCCAGCCACATTATTAAACGAGAACAATATTGTTTTCTTCAATTTGCACTTGCCATTATACATCCACCTATTAAATTGTGTTCTGCAGTGTTGTCAGAGACTGGACTTCCCCACCTTACCATACATTTCTATCATTATGTTTGTATGAGTAGTTCTAGATATTTAGTTAACTGCACTAATTCATATTGTCATTGGAAACATCCTTATGGAATAACCTTTTTTTTTAAACACAGTTAAACCACCCTGAGCAGTGAAGTCCTGGTTAAACCTTCATATGCCTCTTAATATGATAAAGTAAAATGAGAAACTGTAATTAAAAAATTACAAGCAGCACATAGAAAAAATCGAAAATGCAGTCCTTTTAGTACATAAAAGCAAGACTTCACTTTGAAATTCTACCTGTTATTAAAAGGCAATTGCTGCATAATACAAATGCCTATAAAGTATTTGTGGTAGGCATCCAAGGATAACACTTTAAATAACACTTTCCACTTTCAGAACTCATGAGCATTTATGTTTGTTTTATTTTACTGTTTTACAATTTCATTGTAACAAACTGAAAAATATTGTGAATGTGTGCTCATCCCAAAATGCACATTCCTGTGGTTACGTAAATGTATTGAGAATGTGCTCTCTTTAGTAGGTACTGTTTATTGTGTGTTAATCAAATGCAACATGAATGCCATGAATACATTTGTGAAGATAAGTATGAAGCTTGACCTCCATGGGTGGAGAGAAAAGTGGAATGCCTGCAAAGTCTTTGAGCAGCCAAATATACTTATGGATGCAATTTTAACTCTGTAGTGAAAGACCTTTGGGGACATTTATACAAAAATGCCTTCATGTTCAATCATATCTAACAAAATTACGTGTTTCTTGACAATAGAGTGCAAAATCTTAGTCGTTCCTAAATTTAAATTTGTAAAGAAACTGTAAGCGGGACAAAAGCACAATGAGTGACTGCGGTATAAAATAATGAAAATGTTAATACAGTGACTGCAGCAATGTGCAGGTTTTTTTCTCTCCATTCTGTACAGGGAAGATACACCCTGAGCTGTCACGACCATATTAAATGGAGCATAGTTAAATGGAGTGTCCCTGATAAGGGGCTCGGCTGGGCTATCAACGTTCTAGATCAGCTGGATTGAATTTCCTGCATATTGCACATTTCCAGACTTTCATTCTCTCTCTTTCCTTCCAAGGACACAACAAGGTCCCCCCCACATACACTCATAATATGTGGCTTCATAATGCAGGGCGCATCTCCTTTTGCAAAAATGAAATGTGTGCAAATAACGTGCAAGGACACAAAAGTCCTGACAACATTATTTTTACGTAGAGATTAGAAAAGCGATTAAGTGGCCTTTTGATTTAGGTGTTCTATATGACATTTTAAAAACAAAATAAACAGTATCCAAAATTTGAACATTCTGCAACCTTTTGAAAAATCAGTAATAATCCTCTATTAGAGTTAAATTACATAATCCAAAATTGCGATATTATTTTCTCATCATTCATAGACATTTGACACATATAATTATGTGTAATTTGAAAACAAATATTTTTAGTTGCAAAATAAATTGGTATACTGGAGATGTTTAAAACATATAAGGATCAATGTGTTAATACTTTTCCTAACAGCAGGCACCCGGGCTACGTTTGATGAGTCTATTGTGTGCGATATCTGTGGAATAATATTTTAAATACAAACAAGAAGTAGACAAGCTAGATATTGAGTGAATATTTGTTAACTTGACCCTTTAGTTAAATTTTGGATTTTTGTACATGTATGTATTATATAGATGTATGTACATGGAAATAGGGATAAATAAACCATCCTGGAATTTTTGCTATTTCTACCTCTTAAATTGTGTGATTAACTTCAGTTAGATGCAACGGTGTGATGGCTATGACAGTGTTTTCCTGAAAAATAGGGTACATGGCCGTCTCCTTCTCTGAAACAATTGCTATATTAGGATCCAATTAAAAATATAGCGCAATAAGCATTTTAAGACAACACGATTCAGCATTCCTCGAAGCTAAGATAGTATTTTATTTTCTAAGGCCTCAATTTGGAAATCATCAAAAACGACCTGGTAAAAAATAAGCTTACAGTACCGAAATAAATGAACTAAGACAGTTGTCAGAGATGTAGCTGAGAAACATTTTAACACAAGGAGGTTTAATAATGTTTAATTGTGTTTTTAATGAAGCGGCCTATATATATATATATATATATATATATATATATATATATATATATATATATATATATATATATATATATATATATATATATATATATATATATATATATATATACACACACACACATTAGTGTAGGGTTATTTATTATCAACAGAGAGTTTTGTAAAAATAAAACAAAGATTATCCACTTATCCAGCAATAATTATAGATCTGCCCCACACACTACGTAAATAATTTATTACCAACTTCAGAACATGGCAACACTTAAACAATGCTTTAGTGCACTAAAGAACTTACCATGGTCTCATTCTGTATTTCCATATCATCTTTCGTTTTGCTGTTTTTCTTGTGGTTTCCTTGAGTGCTGATAGAGTTGCCGGGAAGAGAGGAGCCCTGGGAGCTGCCCTTCGACACACTCCTGTAGGAAACATTATTTGATCCACTTTCTGTCTGCTGAGCTGCTTTCTTATCAACTCTGCAGGTAGAAAGCGATTCCGCTGATAAATTACATTGCCCTTCTTCAAGCACTTCACTTTCCTAGTCCTTTAATGCTTAAAGTAACCTCTTGGTATCTTTCTGTCTCCAGACCTTTGAGTGATAAATGCTTCTAACTAGCTTTGATCAAATCTGTCACTTGCAATTTTGGGTTGTGGATTACTCTAGTCTTCCACATATAAATGATATATATCTCTATCTAGACTGCGAGGGGGTCAGCTGAACGAGGGTACACAAGGACTGCTCTGTGTCTCTTAGATCGCATTTTCTATGAATTTTCTATGCATCAAATGGGGTCTCTACCATCAGTGGGACATTGTGCAGACAGCCTGCAACAGGAGAATGTAAACAATGGGGGCTGCACAAAGTCGGGCTTTTACTCTTACTTGTTTTAAAATGATGTCAGCTGTAGCCCAGGTACCCCTATCATAATTTGGCCATTTGCCTCAGAAGCAAAGCCCAAATAGGCTATTCTCCATTTTGACTCCCTAGAAATGGGGGTCAAAGTACGGGGAAAGTAGCGACTATGATTGGAAGTCACCATTTTTAATCAGCTAGAAACATACTAAGTTGTATCAACAGCCCTATTCAAAGCACACAATATTGACAATTGACCTTTGGCTCAAGGTCAACCATTCAGAAATGATCATAGGTACATGTGAAATAACTTTAGAAACAGCACAACCGGGAGCTTTAGTAGCTTCACCATGGGGAAAAAAGGCTAGTGAATGAACTTCACTTAAATACTAATATTCATGCATTGATATGTATGTGTACAGTTTGAAAAAACACAAAATACAATGAAAAGAAAACACTTGCTGGTTTACGGAGGGATTGGTTCTGTGAGTTTTTCAAGCCCAACTTTGCTATATTTATCTAATGCATAAACAAAATCCACTGTCACTGTATTTCATTCGGTGCTCTTAGTCATGGCTATAAGTACAGAATGAAATCTCATATTGCAGAAGTATACATTCGTCAACCCTAGCACTTACTATTGGTTTAGCTAAAGGAAAAAACTAACTCTATTAGAAACCTACTGAAAACATCACATAAAATTTAACAATTACCTGATAGCTCAGATTGTATTAATCAGGGAAAGCACAGCCAATGAAACAACAGAAACGTTGAACTTGTAGACAATTGTATGACTTTGACAGATGGTGTCACCTAATCTTTATCACTCATTATATAAGGAATTAAGTATGACTCTAAAAAAAATGCATACCACTGAGAATGAGAGCCAAATATATATTTTTTTAAAGTTCATTTTCATTTGAATACTTTTAAGTGCATTGGTGCTATATTTTCTATTCACCCATAAGCTGCAATTGTTTTATCAAGTGTTCAAATGATACCAAAGAGGCGCTACTGTGTTCTTTAAAGTTCCACTTCATAAAGAGCTTCATCTTCGTCTCAAAATTTACTAGATTTCATTCTCCCTATATAGTACCACAAAGAGAAAATAATGGCCTTAATTTTCAGGAATGTCTAAATTGGTATTCTGAGTTTTAAAGTAATTACCACACTTCTGTCATTTCAAGGAAAGACCTTGCAAAAGTAGCCTGATGAAAACAATGGCTGGAATGGGCGAAAACATGATGTAATCATGTGAGCAAACTCAGATTCCCCGCGCTAAGTCTCATTTCAAGCTGTAGAGGACCAATAAGTGGGTTATACTGCACTTGGTAAATTCGGCAACGTTGTGTTGCTATTTTCCGGGTGCAGTATTACCGCCTAAATTACTGAAGCACTCATAACGAGGTATAATATGTTCAGAATACTAATAATTCACAAATGTTTCTGCAAGAAGGAAATTCATTTCAAGTATTTCCATAGTTACCTGTTTAAAAGTTCCTTCATGAAAATGTCTTTGGCTGAGCAGGTTGTAGTGATGGTGTCCGTGTTTGGCTCACATCTCATCGGACCAGACGTGTCTTGGGAAGTCCTCTTGCTGATGTTCATTTTTAGAGCCCTTTCCGTTTCGCTGCTCTCCGATTTCTTGTTGGCTTTGTTTTCAACTTCACACTGTAGCTCAGTTTTGTTTTTGTCTTTCTTTTTCTCTACCTTCATTTGCTTATTCCCAAACCCCATTCCAGACTTTGCGTCCTTTTTTTCAACTTTTGCCTTAGCAGCATCTGGTTTTTTGCCATTGAGAGATGGGAGCTTACTTCTACGGAACCCAAACCAGCTAGCGATGGAAGGAACTGTTTTCTGCTTATGCTCTGTGGGAGTAGATTTCACTTGAACCTGTCCTTTTTGTACATTTTCCTGGATGCCCAACATAACCTTTTCTTCAATTGTAGGCTGAATGACGGCCACACTTTCAGCATTTTTAGGCTTTGAGGATTTCACTGAAACCACTTCCCTTTGTACCATTTTTGCATCATGTGTTGTTGAACTCTCTAGCTTGTCTGTATTTTGTACTTTATACAAAGAGGAGCAACTTGGTGGAGATGATACTGAATTCAGCTTTTTGTGTATGTTCCTTGTTTCCATCTGTGCAGGTTTCAAATCATTATTACATAGTTTGCCACTGTCAGATACGCTCTGTGCAACAATCCGAATAGGAGACCTCAGTCCTTCACACTTGGCGAAGCTGTGCAACAAATCTGGTTTTGGTGGAGTTCTGCAAGGCAGTTTGCTTGGGCTGGCATGTTGGCTTCCTGAACTGCTCATGCTCATATGAGACCCTTGCCTCGAATATGACATTTCTGGTACCTTTGAAGTCGGGGTTGAGCATTCTGGTGTCACCCTTGTTGCGGCTGCTTCAACAACTGAGTTTTGCCGGGATAAGGAATTTCCCCTGTCGGCAGTGTTAGTAATTATGTGGGTCCGCATTTTTCCTGAAGCTTCACATACAGATGTGGGGGACTTCTCTGCAACATTGACACTAAAACTTTGACTTCGAGCTTTTGCTCCATTCATACCAAGAGCGGGTTTTAGGTATGGCTTGGTTATTGAAGAATTTGATCTCCTCACTATATAGTTTTCAAATCCGTCTGCCGGATCTAGCAGAGAACCAATGCTCTCTAACACAGGAGAGGATGCAGGCTCTACTTTGTCCACAAGGTTGATGCTACTTGTAATATGTACCTCTGATTTAACAGTTTCTGGTTCAGCAGATTCACATCCATCGGCAGCTGCAAACGTGAATTTCTGAGATTTGGACTTACCTGATGTAACCCCCCCCTTTGATGCTGTATTAATGGTATCTTTTTCTTGCTTTCCCGGAACAGTGCAACTTTTTCTGTTCAGCTGGGGCGATTTTACAAGAACTTTCATCCCAACTGGAAGTCGAGTCTTCAGAGCTTTGCAATGATAATTTGGAAGAGCATTCATATCAGTGTTGCAAGACGATGATGTAGGTAATTGCTGATTATTGGCCTGAGTTTGGGAAGATTCACTAGTCCTTGGTGAGTAACCATGCGTAGATGCAAGAATACCGCACTGAAATTTGTCCTGCTGAGGTACTCCATTGTCACTTGCCTTTCCTTTTTTGCAAGAGATTGCAATTTGTGGAGAATCTGTATCTGGTGGTATGGAAGTTGCTGGATTACTGCTGCTAGTCCTTAACCCTGAGTATGATGTATCCTGACTGTTAGAGCGAATGGGTTGATGACAGGTCCTAGTAGGAGTTTTTAATACACAAACCTTTGGCGGAGTTTGACATACGCCCTGTGACCTTTGAGGCTGCTGAAGAATACATTTTGGAGGTGCAGGAGATTTGGTGTTCATTTGAGCTGATTCAGTTTTCACGGCCTCTAGCATCTTTTTGGGTGACTTGTCATTTGGGAATGGGACCTGACTTGAGGATCCTTTCAAATGTGATGATTTAGGTGCAGTCTTCCCTACCTCACATGGAATGTTGAGAACTGGCTTCATGGATAAAGGGGATGAATGTACCTGATGTTGCTTTATCAGCAATGAAACGGATCGGCCAGGAGGAGGAGGTGGGGGTGATTGCACACGAGTCTCTTGTTGGACCACCTCAACATGTTTATCACTTGTTGGAGGTTCTCTGTACTCGACGGGCTGTAAAACTGAGTGTGCATTTAACAGTGAGCCTGCAACGTTGCTGTTTTGATCTTTTGTCCAACTAATCTGACTTGGAATTTTAGACACTGGGAAAATGTTTGCTGAAGACTTTGGATTGCCCAGTTCACTTTTTGAGTCAACATTAGAAGGTGAACTGGAAGGTTTCAAGAAACGTGTCAGTTTTACTGGTGGGGATGACGGTGATTTTTCTGACACTGCAGACATGGTCGCGGGAGGAGCATTTGTTACTGCTTTATCAGTTAATTTAAGTGTCTGAGGAGGTACACATGTTCCTTTGCTGGGTATTTTTGAGTTGTTCTGGTTTTGATGACCTCCTGCTGGCACAAAGGAGATTGATTGTGATGTTTTGCAGGAAATACTGTAAGCTGGTGTTAAGAGTTGTTGATGGGGACTTGGTGGCAGTGACCTTACAGGGCTCACTGTTTCAGAAACTGTAGTGGAAACAAAAGCAATGCTGCTTCCCTTTGTTCCATTAAGACTGTTGTTTTCATTTTCACCTGCAGGCGTTTCCAAAACAGCATAAGTTAGTGATTCAGAGTCGTTCTGCAACCTAGTCACTAAATGAGGTAAAAGTTCAGTGCACTGAACAACGGGGCAAGGTTGCTGCCGGCTTAATGAAATTTCATTTGTAGTAACGGTGACAACCCCGGTTTGATGAGAACAGAACTCAATGGGCTCTCCATCCTCCGCATCAAATATTACTGTAATGCACTCTTCAGAGGAAGTCTTTTTTATGACTTGTTGTTGCTTGACGAAATTACATGTCTTTGGATTAATATCTGAGGGAGAGGGTCCTTGATTTCCCTCTATACTAGAAGATGCAAATTGAGATATTTCGTTCCCTGCAGCTGCGTCAGTGTTTGGTGTATGGTTTCCAGTGAAGGGACTTAATGGTTCATCTGAGGGGCTTTTCTCATCACTACTTTCTATGTGCAATTCATCTAAGACCTCATTGTCATCAGTGTCTGAAAGTTGCAGATTAAAATCCAAATTTGCAAGGCTTTGCTCAATCTGCATCAGCGGCAATCGGGTCCTTGTGCATGAGTTCCCCTCTGCCTGAAAGTCATTTGCAAAACTAGTCAGTTTCTCAGGTCGATCCTTCGAATTAAAGAAGGAATCTCTTTCTAGTAAATGTTTTTCATTAGGTTCCCACCCAAACAGGCTATCAGAAATACTGTGGCTTAGTTTGTTGCAGTGCAGTCTACAGTCTTTGTTTGGTCCTCTATGCAGAAGTGCTAAGTTCGAAGACTCGTCATCCGCGTCATCGTGAGAATCGGAATCATAGGCAAACGCTTTTTTGTGCCCTGCACAATTGTCGCTCTTTTCCTTTAGCTTATTGCAAGCAGATGGTTCTATGAGGCTACTGCATTTTGTTCCGGGGGAATAAATTCCTTCGTTGGAGTCCATGCAATCTTTGTCGCCCCATTTCGACATGAGCGAGTGGGGTTCCAGTAGCCCTTTCCTTTTCTGCAACTTCTTCAGACCTTCTAAGATGTGGCACTCTTTGATCCGAGTTGGAGGTAGTTCTGCTGCGGGATTGGGGAAGTTTCTTGGGACAGATGAGGGAAGGTTTATTCTTTTATCCCAGCTCACGGATGACTGCGGTGAAAAGAACAAGGTATAATAAATGAAAATAGCACATTACCACCATTCAGCATTAACTATATGTTACAACTGCAATGACTCCCAATGCCTCACCCCCATCACTGTGTCACTGTCAGGAGTAACTTATTGCAGTTGGGGAGTACAATGAGTAGTGTGCATCGCTTTACATCACATTCTATGTAGTGAAGATACGCCATTTACCCTACAGCATGTTTTGCATTAACATTATTGTGGTTTGAGGAAAAATGCGCACACAAAATGTTTACAAAAATACCACTACAATGCACATTTTAAATACAAAAAAGATATAGCATTAGTTTCATACGTGCAAAGCTTCCTTTTTAGTTTATCTAAAATACAAACCGGTGGTTTTTAATGTGAATAATTTTCTGAAATGGGTAATTCTTTCTTGCAGTTCTAAAATGCGTGTATTATAGTTAACCATTGCCGTTGTCAGGATTTGCAAAAACGACAACATCAGGGAGTTCTTATGCAATCCTTTTGTTTGAGAGCTAAAGTGCTAGCTTCGCACATCCTACACTTGAAAAAAATCACACGTACACAAAATACATAAATAATAAGGAATTTTCTTGCTGAAGGGATCAGAGACTTTGCAGACGTGTATGATTAGTAGGTAGCATTTTAAAATGAAGAATTCAATACAATTGCCTTTCAGCTAGGATGTATATTATTCCTATGCACTGCTGTCCTTTTTAAGTAAGCAAAGAATGTGCTCCATCAATACCAAGTAAAATAGTAATACGGAGAGAGTGAATAAGAACAAACATTTTTAGTCTAATCCATCTTTAAGCGCTGTGCACATACAACATGGGTAAACTTTTTCCATACTTCAAATACTTGTCGTTGAATAGGCTTCTGGCAGTAACTCCTCATAGGGGTTGCAGAAAGTCACCCTTAGAGAAGACACACTGTTTTCATATTATCATGTGATGAACCCTTCTACCTATATCAGGCCTGCACCTGTCACCCCTGATCAACTTTGGCCATAAAAAGCAGGAATTTTCCCATGACCTTATCTTTCGGAACAGTCTCTAAACATGCAATATTTATATTATAATTTTTGGAGTATTTTCTGCACTGAAACATTACTGGATAAATCCTTGCAACTATGGGGAAATGTAGGTCATAACCACCGCCTAACGTATACATGCACTCCTTTCTACACAAAAGGCACAATCATATAAAGGTTTTAATGAGACAATTTTCAGGACTTTGACATAACATGTTCTTGGGCAATAACATTGGAATGCGGCAAAGGGAATTTCCAAATGAATGTCATGTGCAAGTTGAAAAGTAAGACTGTCTTGAGACAAAATCTTCCTATATTGATTTACTATGTACAAGGAAGAAGATAAGAATAGTACAATCCACAGTGTACATCAATCTAATCCACACTTTTGCTGGGAATTTGGATTCTGTAATCTGACATTTTTCAGTCCCATGCACGCTACAATACACTTCGTATAGCAGAATTTGAGGCTTGCATGGCACTTTAGGACAGTCTTCATAATATGAACAACAGTCGCAGATCTCTTTTTAGGTTGCTCTACAGATGAAGTGCCGCTTTTAGGAAAAGGGATAGATTGCTGTACTCTTTATAAAAGAAAATTGAATCTACCAATTTGCTGCACGTTCTTCCATCATTCCATGTGCAGGAGGAGCCGCTGGAGTATTCACTGCAGGCACTTGAGAGGGAAAGTTCACTACTGCTACAGCTGCTCCGAGGATATACCCGGCTTGGTCCTGTGGTGTGTAGCTGACTATGGCATTTAATGGCGGGTATTCCAGATGTCAAATGCTGCTGCCATTCCTGTTGAACACAAACGAGCCTAGCTTTAAAAACTAAACACATAGCCTGGCTGCTTCAAATTGTAGGAAATAACGTATGAGCACTTTGCAATGCACCTAATAAATAGAAATTTACCAAGAGTCAGAACAAACACAAAAATAATGTAGTTTTGTCTCATACAAAATTACATTAGCCTCATAAAACAATGCAAGACATCTAACGTCAACTGTATAAAACACTGGTTGTAAAAACACTAGTCACAATATGAATTGGAAAATAATTGTACAAATTCACCTGTGTACAAACAGATCTGTGTGCTAATATTGGGCTCCTAACTCATGATTTTATTTTAATTTAATGTCTGAGTTTGAAGAGTCAGAATTTGTAATAACTCAAAACCAGTTGTGGAATATATCTTCCGCTGATTAACCCTTACTAATTAAGCAAAAAGATCTTATAGGTAAACTATTTCTTGACTGGCTAATTTCAGTGGCTATGAGAATACTAAACAGACGATTTAAAGATGATCAACCTGCAGCACCTATTCAAGTTATCTCACTTACAAGATCCTGCATAGATAACATTCTAACAAGTGTAAACATATTTAATGAGGTAAGATTCTTCATGATTGAAGTCGGAATTCAGAGCGATCATTTTCCAAAGCAGATCACAATTAGATCGCAGGATCTTTCACATTGAGAACACCTCCTTAGAATTGGTCATTCATATGTATTTAATTTGAAAAGGTTATTGTGGCATGGCTCCATTTAAAATTAAATAATGTTATAATCGACTGAGTGTTTAAACACATTGTGTGTACTGAAAGGTGATTTGGTAGATCCAAAGTGGAGTCAAATAACCCTGAAATTTGGCCTAACTTTGCAAATTCTTTACTGGAAATTTTTGGTAAGCTATACAACACTAGCCTTTCAAGTATAATCCTGCGTTCAAAGCAGAATCAGTGGTTCTCTAAATATTTGAACTTCAAAAAAAGGATATTGAACATGAAGAAAAGAAGACTAAACAAGCTCCCTCTAACAGGGAGACAGGCTCAGCTTTGGTGAATTCAAGACTTAAGATTTTCTTACAAAAAGTAATTTAGGAGGCAAAACTTGCTGCTCAAAATATAA